>NC_135010.1:703427-1346854 GCF_051020985.1 Nomia melanderi
TATTAACGATACCATAATACCATGGTCCACAACTGCCAAATACTTGGGAGTTGTGTTTGATGACAAGCTGTCATGGAAGGCTGCTGTAAATGACAGGTGCATCACAACACTAGCTGCTTTCGGAGCCTCACTTACCCTCATAAACCACAAATCTAGACTACCGTACCACTTAAAACTATTAATATACACTGCCTGTATCAGACCAGTCCTCACAAATGGATTTTACGTCTGGATGGTGGGCATCAACATCCACACCACAAGAATTCAAACTATTCAAAACAAAGCTTTAAAAACCATCTTTAACCTACCAATGGACCACTTTACCAAAGCAATTTACACCACAACTAAAAAATCCTACATCAAATCACTTTTAACCAAACTTCTGCATAAATACAATGCAGCATCACACACAAATCCACTTATTGCTAACACATGCATCTTCAAAGAAGAGAACATCCCATACAAAATCAAGGTCCCAATGCCAATGGATTTTACCTAAGCCTACAAGTACATCCCCTCTTGCTTGTTTTCAGCCGAAAGACCCTTATTTTTGCTTATGCACGTATACCTTGTGTTAGTGTTCATCACCGCCTTCTTTATATGTAGGTTTTTTGTAAGTTTTCCTGCTATTTCTCGCTTTATGCATGGTGTGTCAATCTAACCTCTCCTCCACAGTTACTTAACATCTTTTATATTCTGTTTTAGAATTTTACGGGATCATGCCCGAAACAATTCCCTAACCTGCATTTTCAGGTTACCATCGATCAGGGCCCGCTTGATGAACAAAAATAACTAGGACTACTAGTACAAAAGTAACGCATGGTACGCGCCGTCAATTTCTACAACTTATCACAAATAAACTCTGTTGCATCCGATTGATGGACACCCTTTATATTCACGTACGAAACATCTATTCCTTTCAATTTTTTTATAAAAGTAGTAACTAGTAAGTAAATACTTACTATTCGCCTCTCATGTTAGTTCTATCGGCCATACGCTTAAAAGTACACAGGAACAACGGGAGACGTCCACTCGTGGCGCTCGATCCGGTAGTTATGGCGGCTCAGTTTCGGCACGTTTTTGTTACTGGCCGAGCCGCGGGACGAAGAAATCAAACGGTCAATAACAAAAACGTGCCGAAACTGAGTCGCCATAACTACCAGACCTAGCGCCGGAAGTGGACATCTCTCCTTGCCATTGTGCACTTTTAAGTCACAATTCAGCGGCCGTAACGTGAGAGGTGAATAGTACTTGAATATCTCATAATCCGGTTAAAGGCATTAGCTTTAGTGCAGACAAAATTCATCCATGCTTGGTAAATTATTCACCGAACGTTCGGCAAATGTTCAACTCATATTTTTTCTCATTCGTTCAAATTCACTATGAACATTTGCTCGGGTGGTGTTTACACTAACCGAGCACGAATTTGATAGAGTGGGAGGCGAGCGAGCATTCGTTTGTTTGGTCCAAACGCACCATAATTAGAACCGACTATCGACGTATCAGCTATTCCTCTCACATTATCTCGTATTGGGACAATGTGAGATTAACAGGAAGCATCGATGACATACTCTCATCAGAAGAACTGCGTGATATATTTGCATAACTGTGTGTTTTAGATTACGAATTTTTATGAAAATATAAATTTTTATACAGTAATTTATACAAATTGGAATTAGATAAAAAGGAGAGTGATGGAAAATGTCCAATTTTGCACCTAGCAGGTAACCAAAATTTTGCAAAACATGATTCTACATTTTTCAAAAACTTCAAAATGCGTAATTACACTGTGGAGCACGATTTTTGTTTTGTAATAGCTACTTGGTGGTCCTTATAGAGTTCCTTGCCCTAAATACGAATCCGAAAACCAAATTGCTGGGTCACGTCTAGTTTTCGAAACAAATGGGTTTCTGTAAGAACGGTCAAATTTTTCAGAGAAACAAGCGTTACGTGAAAAGTAAAAACGATAGGTAGTTAAAACTTATCATAAAAAATAGAGGAGAGTTCCTCGAATATGTAGATATAAAAATTTTGAATATTGCGTATCATCAAACGCTTGTAAATGATGATCAAAGTTTAAAAAAGGTTTAAAATGCATTTACTTTGTATGCATTTCTGTTTTACACATTTCTACGAAGAGTGAGTTGGCTAGCACGAATTTGCTATGCACTATTGGATTCTGCAGACACTTCTGAAGAGGAACCCCCAACCCCCCGCAGAAAGGGTAAGAATGGATTTCTTTCGAACAGGTTACGAGAGAGAGGCAGAGGGAGAAGGACAGACAGTTAAACTAAAATATCTTCCACACCAATGATTTAAAACCAACTCTTTCAAAAAATGCAAATGTTTCTTTCCCGATTATCTTTAAAACGGTAAGAGATAGGAAAAAAACTAAACAAAAAAATTGATTGTTCTTTTACTCCTACAAAATTGCAAAACAAAATTTTCAAATCAATCACTATGAAAAATTTGAACTTTCTGAAGAATTTTATTTTACAACTTTATAGACGTAAAATCGCAATGTATTTTTTGTTGAAACTTTTGTTCGCTAATTCTGATCGTTTTCAAGATAATAAAAATTTTCATTTTCGTCGAGAGGTGGCTTCGCTCCTTCGATGTGAAATTCGTTATGAAAAAAATTGCAATGTATAAGAATTGACTTATTGTACTTATACGTAAAAGTTTCATAATCTTTTTAATTTCCAGGTTCGATACCCTTCTTTGTAAGATAAATCTACAAGTCCATTTAAAATTATATAATTCTATTAAAGGAATGTAGTTGACCTTGAAATATCTTCCACTATTCAATCAGTAAAAAAATAATTTACACCTATTATGTCTTGTTTCTTTATCTATCTTACTGTATCCATTTCTTGTCACTTTATAGAAATATTAAAAACAACGCTTTTCAAATTGTCATTATTTCGTTTTCTAGAAAATATTTAATTCGAACTGTGTTTGTATAGTAAGTATAAGGATAATGAATGAATTCTAGATTGCTGTTTTTGTATTTCAAAAACTATTCTATTTCCTAGATCATTATTTCACTGATACACCATTGTTTGAGAAATAATGTTTTGCACACCTCTAGCCAGCGCGTGGTGGGATTCTATTAGATCCTTCGATGCCGCGTGCCTGAAAATGTTGTGCCTCAAACGTGCTTCGAACGTGTTTCAAATTCGCTCATAATCACTTTAGCTCACGATCCGCTTATCGTACAGCTCATTAAATACGCTTAGTTGTGAAATTATCGTAAATAAAATTGCGTTATTCATTCATTGCACGTTTTTCGCGGTCAATCAACCTATACGTTTACGCTGAATCGTGAACAATCATCATCTAAAGAAAATAGCAATGATTAACGAGTTATACTAAGAATAACTTTTCAAAGTTTATGTATATTTTTATAACTTTTTCATCATTTCCCAGATAAATACTTATACAGTTCCATTTTTTAAAACATGGAGAACAATGTCCTGCAAAAAACTTTCATTGCCTGCCAGACCTAAAATTGACCAATTCCTAGCATTATCCATTGATTAAATGATTGATTGATTATTGTTAAGTGTCTTGTCAGAGGTAAATTCAAAGGAAAACCTTATTACAATGTATTAGATTTTTTAGTATAGAAATTTGTAGAGGTACTTGCGATAAATTTTGTTACATATTTTGTATTTCTGTATGTAGAATAAGATTTATATGTATATTTTATCTCGATTCATTAATAAATATATCTGTATGTATTGATAAATCCACTAGTAGATTCAGAATGAAATGTTTCTTTTCATTTCATTTTCCTTTTAAATTGAACTATTTTTATTAAACACATATGTATAATTTCGTGAAGCTAAACGTGGATTCGTCCGTTGACGCGTTTCGCTTTATTCGTATGAGTGCCCGCCAAATTAATTTTGGGCACCTGGATCCGGTGGTGAAGCAGTGGTGCGAATATCTTGCGATGGCTCGACCGATGGAGCAAGACGATGTTCGAATGTCAGACGTTCTTGTAGATGTTAGCGAGTGTTCGTTACGAGTGTTCGTTACGAGTGTTCGTTGCGAGTGTTCGTTGCGAGTGTTCGTTGCGAGTGTTCGTTGCGAGTGTTCGTTGCGAGTGTTCGTTGCGAGTGTTCGTTGCGAGTGTTCGTTGCGAGTGTTCGTGAATAACTACTCTTCGTCGGAACTCTTGCACCCACAAGTCAACTTTCTTGCCCCTCCTTCGGATGTACGGAAGGGGATGCTGACGAAGTGGGAACAAGAGATCGACGAAGTTTCGAGTAAAAAATACATTTGGCAACAGCGAGAAAATACCGCTACCTTGACGAACGTGCAAGGGTGTACCCCGATGCGAGTACGCACCCTTGTCCGCAGGTAGTCCTCGCTGTTGCGCGTACATTTGGTGAGACAACGAAGGAAAACCCGTTACGTGGGCCCATGTGTACATGCCTACCTAAGTACGGGCACGTACCCATGGCCGCGGGTAATCCTCGTCGCTGCGCGAGAATTCGTCTGGTTTATGACAGGGGCGATTTTTGTACGGGACAGAAAATGCGAGGCTGACTTGCACAATGGCCGAAGCCGGGCCCCGGATCAACTGTCCCGAACGCTCGATCGTGTTTGCGCCCGTGTCATAAACCAGAACCGTGTATCGACGTGCCGCGGTCCTCGGTATCCCGAAGGGCCCCTTGTTCCACGACGGAACAACATACCTAAATGTTCAGCAAGATTTCAGTTTAGGTTTCTATTATTAAGAAGAAAGGAAGAAAACACGCCACTTGTTTCACAGAACTATGTAACTTATTATAAATCTTGAGGAATGCGTAACACGTATTCGAGAGTGTAACATACATTCTAAAGAATAAGCAAAGAATGCGGCCGGGAAAATGAAAAAAGTGCGTCGTATCGCTTACGTCACCGGTCTCCTGGCGCTGCACGTGCGACAGCAAGAATACACTGATGAAAGCGCCAAATACAAAAATTCTTCATCTCATCAGCTTTGAAGTAACTAGGAAAGTAAATTAATATCCTATTTTTGTAAAAATTGCTTTATGAGTAGAGATGCATAGTTTTAGAACTTGTTATGACTATTTCATAAAAATGTTGTTGTAATCTGTTTTCTTGATTTCTGAATTTTCTACATGAAGAATCAATTTGAAAATCGACTTAGACCCTTTAGAAATCTATATTTAAAATTGGAATTGTTATCAAAAGCCGACATGTCGACACTCGGATTAATTTTAAAAGTGGTCATATTCATTTTATATCAAAACTTGCTTTGTCCTCTGTATGATTCACGCAATAAAAGTATCAATAAAATATTTCAAAATAGTTTCAAAAATTGCCATGTCTAACACAAATCACATAATATGGCCTAAATATATTTACGTCCTCCTAAATTTAGGAGGTGTAAGTAAACGTGATTATATAAAAGAAGAAATTGAGTTACATTTCTGAAAATGAGTATAATCAATGAACTTAATAATAGAAATAAAAACAGAAAATTATCTGATGTCGATAAACTTTTAAAAAAATATTATAGTAGCAATTGGCGAAATATTAATGTTTTAATATGTTGTATTGTAAAAAAGTACCAATGGTCAAATTATGGATTTGTTTTTTGATTGTAAAGGTGAATATGAAGATGAACTATGCAAGGCATTAATGAAGAAAAATGTAATTATCTAATATTTCTGTTTCAACATCTGACATATTTCTAGATTTAATTGCCAAACAATTTTTTTATAAATAAAAATATGTTATACATATTTTTTAGGCTGCGATTTAAGTAACAAAATTAATATTTATCTTTAGCCAATTTTTATAATTATTGATAATTTACTAAATAAGTAATGGGACTATATTATGTCTATATGTTTTATTAACAAAACTAGTCCATGTAGAAGGTTTGTTACCAGAACTTTCCATGTCTAACAATTTATTATTTATGTTTCAAGAATTATAAATAACCCTTCTTCGATTCTTTGTATACTGCTTTTAAATAATATTAGTACAATGTTGTACAAAAAATACATTTATCTGGAATTTTTCTATGATTATTTGTTGATGGTAATAAGCAGACATCATTTTCTATCCCGTTCTAATTGAATTTTCTGTCTTTTACTGTGTATGCTGTATTTTACAACGGTACTAATCAGGCTCACTAAATCTTGTTGATTATCTTTCGTAATATCTATTTGGATTAGTCATGGTTTACTGGTCGTTACTTATACGTGTATACACGAACGCATGTTACATATGACACGATTCATTGGAAACTACAGTGCATGTCTCACGTTAAACTAGCCAACCATAGGTTTAAAAGTGAAAAGGGGCAAGGGAACTCTTCCACTCACAACGCTCGGCTTTCGACGCAGGATTATTATTGGCGTATGCCGAGTGCTAAGCGTAGTGAGTGGAAGAATCTCCTTGCCTTTCTTCACTTTTAAATCTAAGGTCAGCTTGGCTAGCGTGAGACCTACGTATATTATCTGTATTTAAGTGGCATAGCAGTTTACGTGTTAACTACAGCAGGATGAAGCCAAACAAAATCTTTAATACTCGATGAGAGAAATCAATGTATAAAGCATTTTTAATAAATTGAGAATCATTAAAAGATTATTTCATTAACATAAATATTGTGTTCTCTCTTAATACAGTGCATTTTTTTTTCTTAACAGCGTAGAAAATTTCTATTTTTAGCATGTTTTCTTTACTTTATTTTATTTTGTTTATTAGTCTTGTGAAAGTTGGATTGGCTAACTGATTTTAAATCTAGAAAAGTCGACTTATTATTACTCTGGCTGAATAGACAGTGCAATGATCTATATCGGTAAAGAAAATGCCCAAGAGCAAAATTCGTTACCAGGAGACTCGAATCTTCGATCCTCTGACGTCCTGTTTTTGCGAATGTTGGTTCTTGCTGGTACCGTCTCTAGCGAAGAGTTGATCCCGCCCACCATCTGGAGGTGTAAGCTACTTCACTGATCGATTAGGGGTTCGAAGTACTCAAAAAAACACAGTAGCTGTCTAACTAGACATTTTAGTTATTCACTCAGTATAAGATTTCACACTGAAAATCTCGTTAAATCTTTCAAGTAAAAAAAAAATGAAATTTTAGAAATCTAAGTTTAATGAGTGAATTGTATAGTTACCAGGAAAACAATTTTCTATTAACCGTTGATTTATTTTAATAAAAAAGAAAAATATAGTTAAAATTGATCCATTTTACACTCACTTGAATCTTATACTTTTCTAACTAGAAATGCAACAGTTGTATCGACTTCTTAGAAATACGAGAATGTTGTACAAAACCTGGTACATAGGTTAAACCAAGTTCCATTATTTTTTATAAGATAAGAGTTGCCAAATATACCCAAAACTTTCCATCACGTTCGATGAGTTTTTATGACATTATCAAATGGGTCCCAAAATAAAAATTATTATAGTGTTTTATGAAGACGAAGTTAAAAATTAAAAATTGACAAATTTTGTCGTTTTATTCACTTTTCTGTCATATGCTGAAGTACAAATATTTAATTAAATCAACTAATTTCACACTGGTAGACGAAAGTAATATTTTTTAACTTGTGGCAACAAAAACAGGGATTTTTTGTAGTTAGTAATTAAAATTAATATTATAATTAATATATAATAATATATAAATAATTAAAGTACACTAAAATTATTTATAAATACAGTAAAGTTCTTAAATCCTTAATACAAAGTTCTATAGGTTGAATTTATTTAGAATAATTTCATATTTGTTGAAACAGATATAGAACAACTTTTTAATTATTTTTTAATTTGTAGAAATTGGAATTTTAAACTTTATATATCCTTTAAAAGATACCCGATCTTACCCACCTCTATGGGGCAAAATCGGGTTTTTTCATATCTCCGATAAATCGTATATTTTTGTGAACAAAAGAATTTTTTCGAAAAAAATCGTCATTTTCTTGACTTTTTAAAGTCCAACGAAGGTATTCAGTTCAATGTTTTCTTCGCTATCCAATCTTTGGATACCAATAAGAATACATTATGGTCCCGGTCCTGCCCCACTTTCCCCTGTACATAATTATTTGCTGTATATATTTTCTAAATGTACAAGACCAAAATTTTATGATTAAGTCAAAAAGTAGTTAACCAATTAAGAACATGTAAAAATGTAGTTTGAACTTTCATATTATGCATCAAAGCAAACTTTTTTGAACTAGTTATATTATCCAAATTTTATAAACATTTTTGATAAATTCAATATTTTCGTTAGAAGTTGACCATCCTATAAAACGAGAAAGCTAGTAATTGATCGTATGTTAGTTAGTAGTTGATTACTTATAGTAAACTCAAAAATACCAAAAGTGCTTACTTTAATGTAGTTTATTTGCAACGATTGTGACAAATTACAAGTAAAAGAACAACTACAAATGGAAAGAGGTTAATTCCATATAAGATCTAATTTAGGTACGAAGTAAATATTATGAGTTTTTCTTGATGTGGTAGGCTCATTAATATGAGAAACTATATTTTCTCATTTGTAATCTAATACATAAGGAGTCCCCAGCCATTCCCACAATCGCTCCTGCTTTTACGTATATGATATAATTCTGGAAGGAGTGTTTGATAGGATAATGATTCTATAACGAGTCCTATGATGACTGAAAACATTTTTCTGTAATAAATATTGTAACATATCGTTCTCTTATTTAATGAATGTCTTATATATGGCTATAATACAAAAATTTTACATGTGTTTTATTATATTATGTTATAGTATGTCATTTATTAAAATCAAGCTTTCTGTGATTTATTTTACTTTTCTTAAAGAAACGCAAAAGATAAACTATATTATAATAATCATAGTTTTAGCAAGTTAATGGAAATTAAAAGTTTTTGTCGTTTTATATATATTATAAAACAAAATATAATGGCAAATTAATAAGAATATGAAATATTTAATTGAATAGTCTTATATTATTACCATATTTTAAAATTGCTTATCAAATGTTAAAATGAATTTTAATTAATTTTTTAAATTCCACGAATAAAGTTAAATGTGGAAAACAAAAGGCGAAAAAATGAGTCCGAAATCAAATTGCTTAATTTTATTCTGAAAATAAAATTAGATTCTTAGAAATGACTCTAACTATAAACAACTTAATAACTAACGTTGACACGATTTCGTAACTTACTTTTCTCAAAAGTGACACCGTCTCATATCGTTATTATGAATTTCTACTTTTGAGTTTATGCATTGGGGAAAAACGTCGTGGAAAAATTATAGAAAATCTTTTGGAATGTGTATTCTTTAATGTCAATAAATAATGTATCAAATGTTATGTTAATATCATAAAAGTCTCCTCAATTTCAAACTTTTAACATTTTTTAAAACTTTCAAAACATTATTTGACTTTTATTGTATGCATATTTGTGGCACACAATTTAAATAGGAGGTCAATTTATTTATTTTAGAATATATACTGGTGTTAACTCGTTGACTGCCAATTCGGTACCCATCAAGTTACTCATACAATCAAAGCAATTTTCATAAGGAAATAAAGATTGAAAAATCAAGATTCCTCACAGTAATTATTTTCTTAACCTTCGTGCAGTTTATAGGTTCAAAAAATTAGGGTTGTTCATTGTGTCACTGACAAAATTAATTTCTAAACCTACAGAAAAAATTGTATTACTCAAATTCGGGTGATGTAGCGGTTAAAGTATTAAAAAGGTTAATTGCGCAATGGATTAAATCCGTACACAATTGTATACTACATATACTGCAAGAAATTATATGTTAAATGGACCATTTTGATTTTTTGCTCATTAACGTTAGTGGTGGGTAAAAGTTATTCAAAATAATGTATAAGGAGTGGCAAACAAATTCAATCTGATTATTATTTGCGTAAATATAATTAATATATTTACCATTTGCAAATAATAAATAAATTGAATTTATTCGTAATCTTTTATTCGTAAGTATGCAATTTTTTAATAAAGGAATGATTTATATATTGGAAAGAATACAGGTAACAATAGTACATAAAAATTATTAGCCATTCCACATATTTTTGTTTATATTATTTGCACCGCAATCCAATAATATCATTATTACAACAAATTCATAATATCGTTATCACATGTGTATACAGCGGAAATAAGAAAAGATGAAATGCTATACGTATAAAGAGTTAAATATAATAGCGTAAAAAACGAAAACTATTTTTGTAATGCATATAGCATAATTAATTAAACTGATTTGTTCCAATATATTTTCAACAGCATTTTCTTTTTGAAAAGATCATCTGAAATTTTATGACACTTTAAAGCATTCAAAATTATGACCAAGAAAGAAAGTCCTTTGAATGATGCAGATAATTACAACAAATATGGAACTGTGCTATTCCATTCATAAAGACACTGTGTACGATTTGTTTGAGACTTTCACGGCCAGAAATACCACAAGAACTGTTCAAAGTTTCCGGGTGTAAGATGTGTCCATCAGGACATGATTCTGGCTAACCAGTACTGTTAGAAGATCTGTGAGGAATTTGGCTGTTTGATCAATTTTCAATTTCTCTCGTCCAACTTTCTCTTGGGTTCATTTCCTAATTACTGAGGTTTTCGATCACTAATTTACCATTCGCCAATACGGTTACACGCGAACAATTAAAACTATGAAATTTGTTAATTAGAAAGACATTTTTCGCTTCTGTGCCGTTCTGCTAGACATCGAGTCATTTCCTATTTGTATTAGTGAGTCCTCAAACTCCCTGATGATGCCAACTGCAATGCTAGCGAAACGTGTTTCCTAATTGATACGGCTTACACCCAGAAACTTTAAATATTTCTCACAAATACTGTATATTTACAAGCAAAAGTAAATCATAGATATTTAATATATACTATCGTTCAAAAATTTGGAACTGATACATCAGTTAAAAGAAAAAGTCCCATTTTTTGGGAACAACTTTTATTGGAGAGTTTTTAGGTATGAAAAAGGAACATAAATATATGTGTATTAATCTAATATAAAGATATATATTTTTTCTTATTTTATTTTATATATTTATGAGATATATAATTTTTAATTTGTGACGTTACATATAAAGTAATCCTAAACTTTTAAAAAACTTTTAAACCCAAAACACACTGACAGTGTATGTCCAAGTAACGTAAGCTACATAAATTTGCTCTTAACCAAATTTATAAATGCAAATAAAAAATGATAAGCAGTAAATGAGGAATAAAGTTCCCACGCGAATAAGGAGTAACTGATATAATGAATAACTTGAACAATAAACAACCGAATAACGATTAATTATTTATTCGTTATTGTTATTCAAATAAAATTTTATTCGAATAATTGCCACCGCTCAATACTGCACAACGTGTAGGTAATTCTTACGATATTCATGTTGTCAGCAATGTTTTTATCTGTTACAACGCTATAATTTGAGTAGTTTCTGGACTTGCTTTTTAGGAAAATGGACAGTTCGCGTTTCGATCTTTACTAGCGCAAAATCCTTGGCTTTTTCTGACAAAGTGAATCAAGAAGAGTATTCTTAGGCTCAAGTGCTTGTTCCTCGTTGCGACTCCAATATCTGCAAACCATCGCGGTTATCGGCATCAATGGTGAAAGACGCTACGTTTGGGTAGTATCGTCGTTTCCTGTAACTCAACCACTTGCGTTTTCACTGGCCTTTGAGATGTTGTCGTTGCGTAAGAATCACTTGTGTTTTGTCCAATTTCCTGTCGTTTTTTACAATCCGGAGTAAAGAATCGCGAGAAAGAAATGGTATGAATCAATATTATCGATGACTCGATTTCAAAAATAAAGGAACGAATTCGAAGAAATAAAAAGGTTATAACAAAAGATGGAGGGAAACACGTATGACTACTCGTTTAGAGAATAAATCACAATTCATAATACAACGGATGCTCAGTTTAATTTGTTGCTTTTTTAATTTGTAGACGCAAGAAAAACATAATCTAAACAATTTTAGAATAAGTCTATCGTAAATTTTATCAAAGAACTGAGGAAATAACATATATAATTATTTAAAACAGATCATTGTTAAATACTTATTAAAAGATTTATATTTTCAAAACACATTTTAATAATATCTTATATAAATATTTTGAAATAAATATTCAACTGAAACGCAAATAAATAATATTTTAAATAAATAGTTCAACTTTGATGTTATTTTGGTAGAATTTATTGGCGTTATGTAACGTTGTAATTATAACACTTACCTAGAGAATAATATTCTACTGAAAACATACATTTACACACACTATTTGTATGCATGAGTTTGTTCATTAGCCACGCCACTATACATAAACTTAAAAAATACATACACTCAGAGTATCTATACAGTCAAAGGATATACAAAATCCACATACTAAACTGCATACTGCTGTTCTAATGTTCGCAATACACTTTTCATCCGAAGTTCAATGAAATAGCGACAGAAGATAGTATACAGTATTCTCGCGATTAGTCCCCGAAAATCGCAGTGGTGTTGATTCTAAATCCAGATAAAATCCGAGCCGAGCTCCTGTGTTTATCTTCCGCAGAAAAGGATGACGTGAATGAAAGAACAAAAGATCAAAACTTCGGAACGATCGAAACAAACAAATGAATGAGGAGACATAAATGTAATGTTAAACTTTTTTATTTTTCACTTTTATTGGCTGAAAATTTTATCAATTAAATTTTGAGATTTTTCTGATTAATATGAGACCAAACACGATATATTTTTGAATATATTTATTTATTTCATAAATTATAATAATTTCTTTTTCTGTCATGTTTATTTACAAAAATTTCCTTATAAAAAATGTTTATTATTAATTAATATTTTCTTACTGATACCTACCACTACCGAACGACGTATCATATTACAACTGCTCTATCGTCAAGCTTTGTCTGCAAAAACGTAGTTTTTATATTTTTTTATTAAATCAATAAATAAATCCAATATATTTAAATAAATAATTAATAATTTAATAATAATAACAAATATTTAATAATTTATTAAACATTTATAACATAATACTAATCGATAAATAAATATTAAAATTTAAATTCTTAAATCTTGTATAAATAGAATATTGATCTTATAAATACTAATTAATTAATTACATAAAAAAATTATACATTAAATACTCACATATTACTAGACTACCTCCTCCTTAAATTAAATAATTATATATTATATATGAATAAATCATTTAATTAAATGGTTAATTTTATTAAGCAAATAAAGACTTTTTCTATAAATCAATTAAAAATAAATATTATATTAAAATTTAATAAAGGAGATTAATAAATAAAGAATTAATACAAAATAAATTATATTAAATAAAAGAAACATCGAATAAATCAGTCAATTAAAAATAAATTTATCTAATTTAAATAAATGAATATATTTTTAACCAAATTTTTTATACATTAGCAGGATACATATGCTCATTTGTATGCCAATTAATAAATTACCTTATCAATATGTAAATCTTAGATGAACGTGACACATATTAATGTTTCCACTGATTTCACACATAAATAATGATGTAAAATAAATTACGTTTTCATAATAAATAAAAAAAGTATATTAATAAAGAATTATCAATCTTTTATATATTTTTTTTATTAAGCTAATAAATAAATCAAATATATTTAAATAAATAATTAATAATTTAATAAGAATAATATTTAATAATTAATTAAATATTGATAACATAATATTAATAAATAAATAAATATTGATAAATATCTTATACAATTATAAAACAAACATAAATTATAATATTTATAATATAATATTAATCAATAGCGTCAGGACTTTGGTAACAATTATTAGTGAGCTTCATATTATTGTGCAGTCCTTCCAATAATCAAGCGTTTAAAAATCATAGTCGACACACATATTGCAATTCTCAACAAAGTTTGACGATTTGAAGTCAAGAATTCACGACGAACAATAACATGCATAAAAGATGTAAGATATGCAATGTATCATTAATTTATTTCAATTCTTTTCAAATTTTCATGTTTGCTGAAATTATAGATAGGAGTAACAATATCTTATCTGTCATCGTTTCCTGTGCGATATTTTACCGCCTGCACCTGGCAATAGCACAAATTATGTGCGACACCTATATTATGTTTTACAAATCCTGTGAAGCTAAGAGATAGATATCATACTTGAGATACCTTAAAACAAGTACTGTACGTGAGTCTAAAGTAATAAAAGGTGGAAGTGTAATTTATATATGTTATCATACCTTCGATTACGGTTTCACCTTCCTTTTTCTACGATTAACCTCTTGCGCTGGAAAGAGGTACCACGCACGTCGAGACATTTTTATTCCAAAATTACTAATGACGTCTTATACATATCGATAGTTTCATTGTATTATGTATATTAGATTGTTTTGAAAGGTATCACTCTATATATAATGTTTAGTAAATAAAATCAGTCTGCATATCTGCGTAAAATATGTAAAAACAAAATTTTTTACGCAATACTTTGTCAAATTTTTGAATTAATTTACAACGCAAAAGGTTAAAGGTATGAACTAACCAGTTGAAAATTTAAAAAACGCATTTATTTCAATAGAATAACGGTATGTTTATTAACCGTGAAAAACTATGGATGTTGGAGTGCTCTTTTACTATTAATACAATACATGGAATACATATAGCTTTACAACATTGAGCTGTACAATTTCTCCCATGAGAGATGCTAATGAGGGATGTATAATTAAACGAGAATTATAACATTTATCAATCTCTTGAAACGTAGTTGTTGCAAAATTCTGCTTAATTCTAATTGTTAAAGAATAACCAATGAATATTAGTATAAATGTTCGAACGAAAATTACCTGAAAAAGTTTTTATGATACACATATTCGTGTATATCGATTTCACACCTACTGTAAATGAAATTCATCATATTGGCGAGTATTCTTTTTGTTCTAACCTTATTTCGAATCTAACATTACATCGAGTACTTGAATTGTATTTCTGTTTTCCTAGTGATTGCGGATGTTGTCATTTATGAGTTCACGATTGGAGCCCGTTTGTTACAATTATGAAAACAATTAATTTGACGAAATTCCAAAAAAATGAACAAATTGTATATTGGTATTCGAGATTAGATGGTTTGAAGAGAAATTAGTTACAATTTTGTTACTTAGTAACGTATTTATATTCATATAAATTTGTCATTTTCAAATAGTCATCGTTTCAGCTAACGAATGTCACCATACCTGCTAATTAAGTAAAACAATAATTTCACGCTTATTTTTTGTTTTCTTTTTATGTGATCAATACATCGCATGTAATCGTTGTTCTTAATTATATCTCGACTTAAACACAAGTGTATGAGCAGGGCACACAGAATTCATTACTACGAAATAAATGCACCTTTTATCCGATCAGGCTTTAGAAGGAACAATAGTAAACGGAGGAAAATTGAATCTCGCTAATGAAGAGTAAACTTTGTCGCAGTGAATAGTCTAGGAGGAGTTTCAATCGCGCATTGGCGTGTTTAAAGCGGAGAGATGTGATTTTAAATAACTACCTGAAAACAAAAAAATAGGTCGGCGCAGGCATTCGTGAGAGAACTGGTTTTGCAAATCAAGTCTACGGTTAAATTATACGGTTTGTCCACAAAGTGGATGCGAAGGGTGAACGAAGAGCGAATCGAAGAAGTTCAGGAGGGTTGAAAATCGACATGAGAGCGGTCGATTCTAGCGTCGGTCGACTCTTGTCGATAAATCGAAGATTGGAACTCATTGTCAAGCGAACGAAGACGACAAACCAACCTTGGTTTCTCGTGGCGATCAACTTCTCTTGCGGTTCAGGGTCCTATAGACGAGTGACTTTCTTCCTTAGAGCTTGTCTCGCTGCTTGGAAAAAGGGGAACCCTTTTACTGAGTTCGACACACAAACGTTCTTTAAAATTCAAGTCGATTCGGCACCCTACTGGCATTGTTATCCATCCAGTAGCTTCAGATAAATCACACACATCTTTTCAGCTAAGTTGATTGCTTAGTAGACAAAACGAATGCGTGATCTTTTCGCCGCGGTATTTCGTGGTAAATAAAATGGAACTTATCACATGAATATTTTGAATTTGAATAGTGTAGATATATCTAACTCAACTGTTGACTATTCTAACCATGATATTTTGAGATAAACATAGTTTGAGATATATTTTAGATAGCATGAAAAGAGAATCGATGAAAAATTGTTATATTAAGAGAAATATTAAATCAACTGAATGAAACATCTTTCTAGGTAAATTAAATTTTTGCTAATATCTCATTCGTATACATATTGAATGATAAAGAAGTATACATCGAATTATTTTTAGGATTATTTAAAACAGAGGAGTCGAGATAATTAAGTGCAACTTATAATAGAATTTTGAATTATCATCCCCCTAAATATTCAATTATTTTGTTTCGAAATGAATATTTTATACTAAGTGTAAGGTTAGTGTAGCTAAATTTTCTCGAAGATTTCAAACTAAATTTTGATTTTTTTAAACGAAGTCATATATCTTCATGTAGTTAAACATGTAATGCATTTCAAAATACATATATACATTGGTATACGGCGGACGTAGAAGAGAATTTATACGGTGATAAATTTCATTAAAATGTCTGTATAATTGCATGTAGAAATACAGTTGTATGAACTCAGAATTCGATATTTACGCAGAATAAGTATTCTTGTACTTTCAACCGCACAATAAAGTTTATAAATTTTAATACATAACATGAAATATTAATTCATTGATGTTACGGCGTTCCGACCTGAGCCTAGGTCAAGACCACCATAAAGAGAACTGACCATAACCGACATAAAAATATAGATCTTTGGAAACAAGAAAATTTCTAAAATAGTTTGCTGGGCCATTTCCACATTTGCCAGACGCAAAGGAGGACTCACAAGGAAACGTATCACACCTGGAAATTCAGAAAATGACGAAACTGTATGTAAGTAGACTAAGTCAAGCCTAATCATTGCAATTCTTTTTCGTGTTGAATTTCACTTTGAAGGGGCGAAACCACTGCTTGAAAAAAATGAAAACTTTTCTTTCCCGTAGATTATATTGAAAACGGTACAAGGTAACGAAAGATAGTTTAAACAAAAAATGCATTTTTCTTTCACGTCTATAAAATTGGAAACCAAATTTTTTCAAAATTTTGAAAATAATATAACTTTTTGAAAAATTTTATTTTATAATTTTGAAAGAAAAATTTGCATTTTTTCATGGAGTAGTTTCACCCTAAAATTTAAATTGTTAGACATACAGAACAATGACCTTTATAATATATCTCAACGGCAAGATCTTATAAAAGTTTGTCCTTTTCCTAAATAAGCTCGATAACTTTCCTTTCTCAACGATATTGATATTTATAAATAAATAAATATTTGTGCGAATATCTTGAAAAATAAAAAATACCGCCTATTATATATATCGGAAAAGGTTGTTTAGAATGACGCCCTTGGTAACATATTTCAAAAACTAAGAAATAAGTCACTCAAGTTCATTGCAATTGGTAAAGAGGTGACTCAATTAGACATTTTCCAAAAATCCTGTGAAGGTCATTTTTCTTACTTTCAATAATAGCGGAAATAATTTAGATGCTCGAGTTAAAATTAACACCCTGTACATAAGTAATTATGCGTACGGGTGTGCGCACGTGCGAGTACGTGTGTGCTACGAATAAATGAAGATAGGAGTAATGAGAGAAGACGCGGTGTGTAAATAATATATATGTTTCCTAAAATTAACAATCTTGAATATTCCAAACGTAATCAAAGAAATGCTTGACAGCGAGAGAGTGTAGTACAAAGTACTAATAGTTATTTTAATTTATTATTAATAGTTATTTTAATTTAATATAACTTAGTTCTCTTTATTTTTTTAAACATTCAACTATTTATTTATTTATACATTTTATCTAGGTAACTTTTGCTTGATTTTATAATTTATGTATTTGTTTTATTATCTGTTCTTCTCATTTATTTATTTGTTATTTATTTATTTATTTATGTATTCTCTATTGTTTTCTTTTTCATTTCATTTACTTATTTACAATTATCTTTATCTATTTACCTATTCTTGATTCTATCTATACATGCACCTATTTTATACTTATTTTATACTTATGTACCTATACTATTTTATTTTATTAACTGACCTAATTCTATTCAATTTTACTTACGCTGACTAGTACTTTTATCCAACAACTAATATTGGGACACTGGTTTTAACCTAGTAATATACATGCTCCTTGTTCTTTCTTTTTTTTACCACTTTTATTTATTGATTTCTTTCTTTTTACTGTTTCACTTCTATGCTTCTTTTATTCTGATATTATAATTACATACACATACTTCTTTTTAACCGCTATGATTCTCTTTTCCTAATCACTAAGTACTTACATGATACCACTTTATCCATCTATTCTGTGCTGCCCGTCCTAACCCTATGCCCGCCGCTTCATGCACCCGCGCACACATACGCCCTAACAAACATTAATTTAACACCGAGTCGTTACTACTCTACCTATACATCTATTCTTATTTATTATTTATTTATTATTTATTTATTTATTTATTATTTATTTATTATTTATTTATTTATTTATTATTTATTTATTATTTATTTATTATTTATTTATTTATTATTTATTTATTATTTATTTATTATTTATTTATTTATTATTTATTTCTTTATTATTTATTTATTATTTATTTATTTATTTATTTATTTATTTATTTATATATTTATTTATATGTTAGTATAATGGATACATCTATATGTAAAAAAGCCGCGCTTAATTAGCTAATCTATAACAGTATCTAGTATATGATACAAATATTTATAATGAAAGTCACCTTCGCCAATAAGGCGTAATGTTGTATCCAGCCCCGACCGAACATTCGGTCGGGGGAACATTCTTTGAAAAATAAACGCTTTTATCTGTACAAAGTGTACGAGTGAGGTAAATATAAGTAGGTATTTGAATGCAAATATAATAGAGAGTATAAATTGATTTCTTATTATTGTATGTTTTATTCGTGAGCCATAGAATAGAGAGATCATGTGATCAGTGTGTGCGATAGGTATACAGTTCATATGTACATTTTTTTTAAACAAATACTATTTACATTAAATGAGTTCTCCTTCTTCTACATATATGTTTTAATCTTGGAAATTTTATTAATAATTTACTGTGTATGTATATTTCAAGTAGAAAGCTTCATATTAAATTTTCTCTTTATATCACACAGGATCTATAGTATTATCTTGAATTTCAAGCAGAGTGCTTCGCATCATTATCTTGCACACGAATCAAATTGTTTTGTAGACTCATTTTATTCACATTAACTGGAATATGAATTTTGTAAAATGTCTACACCCTGTGGTTCGTGATACTATCGATAACATGGAGAGATACAATACTATCCGCATTCATATAATCTCACAGTATGACTGGTTCTCTGCTGTGCTTTATAAGCTACTACTTTTTTTTGTTCATGCTCACTATTTTTTGTTCATCGTACAGTATGTCGTTCGGCGAACCCAAATATATCATATTTGCTCTCCGTAATAAATATTACTTTATTCTAGTGTTTCATCGCGATATTATATAGGGTAATTCCGGTGAGGTGGCCCTGCGGGTACGACGGCCCGATCTCATTTAGATTGTCAAAGACCTATATTTTCAATTGTTTTTAATGGTATATCGAATTTTGCATAGATGTCTACTTAACTATTTTTCGTATATATAATTTATTTTCTCAAATATATTTTGTTTTGTTATCTAAAGGAGATCGGAAGTGTCAGGATGGTTTCCCGACCAAAAGTGCACTTGCGTGATATTATTCAGTTTATTAATAATAAAACTACCAGACGGGTCAGATTGGCCCAATTTAACATTTTTAGTTTACAAGTATTTAAATTATGATAAGGCTTTTGACAAGACAAGGGACCCATCGAATCTTCAGAAATATATTGTTCTAATTTTTATAAAAACTAAGAAATAAGTCACTCTAACTACTCGCTAGTTTTAAGAACTAGCATTGTTAAATGCAATGTATTTAACAATGTTAATTTAACATTGTTAAAAACAATGACCATATTGGTTTCAGACCGAACGCGACTGATGATCGACATTGACTGAGCGCCCGATCGAAGAGCGCTTCCAGTTTAAATTCCCTCGTGTTTATCCCTTGCGACCAAATCTGAAAAGAGCGCCACGACAATTCCAAGAATTCGTTTTCGCACGCGCATTTTACTTTGCGAACGCTGCGCATCCCGTCGGCTCCCGACAGAAAAGTACGCCGCGACGATTTCGGGAATCAGTCCTTACATATGCGCTGGTTATCCTGTCGGCCACCGACAGAACACAGTACGCCGCACTAATATTGAGAGTCAGCTCTTACAGTTATGTACGTATTAAGGATATTTACAATTTAATAGTTTTTTTTCAAAGAAAGTGAGCCATTTTTCCTCGACTAGTCTATACCTTTTTGCGAATTGTAATCATTTCCAGAATTTAACTATGATGGATTACGAAGATTTTGATACGAATGAGTTATCCTAATATCTTTTATTCTGTAAAAAAATTCGTCCTCAATTGGCTGTACATAAGCGTCTGCGCCGATTTTAACACTAGAATTGTCGCATCAGTCGAAATGACTGGTTTTGATTTTTTTGTGTGCGTAATTATTGATATCTTAAAAACGTTGAATATTCAAAATGATCGTGAAAATAAATAGTTTTACTTGAATACTATAATGAATGTCTGAAGAAATTGGAAATAATTTATTATTATCGATCGATGAACCATCGATCTTCTTGTGTTACATATACTATACGTTGTTCAAAAGACGAGTCCTGAAAGGGATGTGGCTCTAATTGGTCAGCTTCCATCTTTTCTTATCTCATGTTCAATACTAATTTACTATTCGTCAATATGGTTACACGTAACCAATTAAAACCATAAACAGAACACGTAAAAAGAAAGACCTCTTTTGCCTCTATGCCATTTCAGTGCTCATTTCTTGAACAACGCACAGTAAATACCCTCTCCAACAGCAGTTCCAACAGTTCCGGTCAATCGCGGTAATTTCGTATATACAGAAATAAGTTTTACTTAGTATGAGTGGGGTTAGCTTTTCACGAGGGTTTCTGTCCCTCCCCCGCCCACGCTTTTACTTTATAATTCCTGGACTAAAACTTTCGTAGAGAAGAGTACTTACGTGAAATTCGAGAAGGTCGAAGGCAGAAGTGACGAACGTGCGGCTACGGTTGTGGCTGTCTCATAGACACGCTCATGTATATAGAATTCAATGTAGTGGCAGCGAAAGTTTCTCACGATTATCTCGGAAAGTAGAGCTGTCTGTAGATTATGTGTAAGGAAAAAGTTGTCAAAAATCATGGACTTGGTAACATAAAAAAATCATTGAAATTAAAGAGTGACGATGTATTTAGATTTTCCTTTTTATGTAAGTCATTTTTTTTCTTTTCTGGTTTTCAAAGTCTCTTAGTTTTCATATAAAGCCATCGTCAAACGGGAAGAATGTTCGGGAATTATAAAATGAAAGCTTGAGTGGGGAGAAGTTTTGTCCTTTCTCCAGTAGCTCCTGTGAAAAACTAACCCCACTTATACGAATCGTTATTACCTAGGTACTATATACCTCTCACGTTAGCTCCATCGACCTTAGGTTTAAAAGTATACAAGGCCAAGAGATTTTTCTACTCACGACGTTCGGATCACCTCGGCTTTCAACGTGTAGTTATTATTAGCGGATGGCAATAACAAAGGACGGAATTGAGACGGAACGATAGAAAATAAAATTCTTTACAGTTCCGTTGCATTGTCTCGCTTTTGTCCTTTGTTTTTGCCGCGAACCAATAATGACCATGCGTCGAAAGCCCAAGTGGTTCCAGTATCATGAATGGAAGAGTCCCCTTGCCCTTATGCACTCTCAGCTTGGTGGCCGATGGAGCTAACGTGAGGGGCGTATGGTAGATAAGATTCATTCCGGTGTGTACTCCAGGGGGGTGACTTGATATTTAGCGGCAGAGCACAGGGCTAAAAGCGGTCTTCCGCTGTATATTTTATTTATAATTTTGATTGGTTACTTATAACCGCATTGCCGAATAGTAAATTAGCATCGTAAGAAAGATGACAACTGACAAATCAGACCTACATTCCTCAGTCTAGCCATCAAGTCATCCCCTAAGTATGAAATAACGTACGGAACTACCGCGATTGATTGGAACTGTTGGAGCTTTCGTCAGGGAGAGTACTTGAACAGAGAAAATCGATGAGTCATTGGCGTAGGTCGCCAGCGAAGCGGTGAGCGTGCGACTATGCTTGTAGCCATTTCATAGGCACGCTCATGTACTGCCTTCCAACGATGTTTGGTAACTTATCCTCTGAACAGAAGGAGCAAGTGCGGCAAGAGGACACGACCACTCGCGATAAACTTTGGCATCTCAATTTCGGCCGCTTTTGTTATTGACTGATTCGCGTAAATGAAGATCGCAAATGAAAGAAAATACGACGAAGTGAGATACAAATAAAGGCGAGACATCAAGGCTCGAGACACAGAACGCTAAAGCGATGCGCAGTGGCCGATTTTGCCGTTGTAGGTGGCCAAAATTAAAGACACCTATATATCGAATTTTTTCGACAAAATATGATTATATATATGTGTGTGTGTGGGGTGCGACGTGTAAGGCCGGATACCGTAGGACCGTTACGATCAGACCACTTGAACTCAGATGGTTCGCAGGCGGTCGATGATGGCCTGCAGAATCATGCCCCGTGTTGACGGGATTAGTATTTAAGATGATTGTAAAGCCTTTGTAGAATAGCGTGGTTTCGCTAATTGAGAGGAGTAGGACACAATGGACTAGCGTGGAACGGCGTAGTTTGAAAGTCTAGAGTAATAGGCCAGAGCAGACCAGCGTGGAACAGCGTAGTATTGCGTAGAATAGATTAAAATACATAGTTTAGTTTAATTCTATTTCGTTATAGTCCATTTAAATAAAAATACAAATACACCTGTGCTTATTCTCGCCAAAACCTTCCAATCCTACATATATATAACAACCGACTGACAAACAGACTACAACCAAGAGCAGATCTTGAGGTCGTAAACAAGGGACTTCAGAACCAAGTAAACACCTTATAATAAAAAAACATCAATGAAATAGGTGACATTCAATCGTCACTGCGGTCCTGTCTCACTTACAGTTTATAAATATTAATTATCCGCGAGCATAATCCCGCGCATGGGTTTACGGATGCTTCGTGTCGCGCTTCAGAAAAAATACTCTAAAAACAAAAGATGCAAATATGTGCAAAGTTTCTTTTATTCATAATAGATATATAGCTTTACGAAATATGACAGTGTTTGGAAGAAATCATTCATGAAGTATAATAAATGAATCACGTACTATCAAAAGCATAGTATATTTGAGAAACTTTCATTTTGGAAAAAGTATACACAATGTCCTTGAAACACATGAAAATGTTTCAAAGAATTAGAAGAGCAAATTGTGCGCAACGAAAACTCCCAACTTTCAACGAAGCACAATAGTTTATGAGTGCAGATACCTTATTCCACACATATTCACCTATCTCGAAGAGTAAAAATTTTACAGCTTGGGCGAAATTTTTTAAATTGACTTTTGGCCGCCTGAAGTGGCCAAATCGACCACTGTGTGACGCTGCACGCGTCAAATATAAATATGCAATAAAGAAAATATCAATTTCATTAATTTCAATCTTATTCTTTCAAACGTAGTGCCAGTGTGCTGTTGAGACTGTTGTGATTAAAATAAGTACAAACACGATGTAAATCAAATTAGTTTTATCGATTTTAACCAGTTAACTGCGTTCGACACAGTTACACGCCATCTTAAAACGCAAAATGATACTAATTTGTTCAATGCTCAATTATTTATTTTTTCAGATGAACATATAATTCGTCTTTGTTTTGCTTTAATTTATTGTTAAAATGTATTATAAGTGCATTTGCCATGCTTTTGACGAATATACATTTTATCGTTTGGGTTTATTGTGCGCACAATGAGAGATTTTTAAAATTAAATTTCACAATTAACAGGTTAAGGAAATGAACCTTTAGTTTTGTTAATTACACTATTTTACTACTATCACCTCAGTTTGAGGAACAAGTTACCAAACGCCGTTGGAGGTCAGTACAGTTAGACCCCTACGCTCTACCGACTACCAACAAGCTAAAAGTGCATAAGGGCAAGGGGACTCGGCTATACGCTCCACCGCTGTCCTTCCAGAAAACACAGTAGTCGATTTTTCGTGTTCCCAGGGTTCCGTAAACATCAGAATCTAACGAAATGAAATTCAACGCCAGTGTTCGTTACATCTCATTCTGTCGTATCTTGTTTCATTTTCAACAACACTATGTCACACTTCGAGCGTCGTTGTTTTATAACTATTGATGCGACCATCCTGAGTGGGAGAGTCTCCTTGCTCCTGTGCACTTTTATCTTGTCAGTAGTCGGCATAGACGTGGCAGGTGAACTGTATATAAAATTTAATGTAGTGATAACTATTTTTCGCGATTTTCTTAGAAACTACTTTAAACTAATTTAAACAAATTTGTATAAGTTTTGTTAGAGGTAAAAGTTTTTCAAAATGTCAACTAATACTGTAATTGCTTAGAAGTTGGTGGACGAAAGAAATGACGGTTTAATCCTTTCGTCCCGAATGGTACAGATAGGTACCACGAACATTTTAAATTTCCAGAAAGTTAGCAACCGTCTTAATGATAAAGAAAAAGTGTACCACACAGGGATCTTTGTTTATGGCTGACAGCTTAAGTGCTAATCAGCTGTCAGTGCATGCGTTTTGGTTGATTAATACGCAGCCGTAAATTTTTTTTCATGAAATTCGTATTAAACAGAATACACATTCAAGGACGAAAGTGGTCAGAATAGAGGAGGCCCTGTTTATCACCTCACATATTTTTGGCTGTAGCGTTCGTTTTGCCCCGAAACGGGCACACATACTAAGTCCGCGTTAAAAGACATGTCTTGCCCTTTGCCGTCCCGCTCGTCAACTCCTGAGCAAACTACGGTATAACATGTGATAGTTTTACAAAAAACTGAGGTAGAGCGAGAACCCTGCAGTATTGCCGTACTCTTCTATCAAGTATGATAAACTTAATCGATTATTGCATTAAAAATACATAATTGCGTTCTAAACAAGGAAGTTGTCTTTATATGTTCTTTACGCGCTAATATAAAAAGAAACTACTTATAGAGACAATATACCCTTTTATTAGAGACAATATACATTTTTTTGTATACTTAATGAGTAAATGTGTTGAAAGCGAGTTTCCTATCGATTTCGATAACTTTAAATATGTTGTAGAAAACAATGATTTGAACAACTTTTTCTTTTTACAAAAAAGTTGCACTTCTTCTGTTTCCACGATATGTAGAAAAAACAAGCGAATTCACACTATTCTTGAAAATTATGATGGCAGATAATAAAGTAATAGAGATTGACATTTGTGGAATAAGTTTTCTACTTTTTAGGTTTTCTACTATCTACATAAAACTCATTTTTATAAATTTTAAGGAACAGTGTTAATGAATAACTCTTTCGGCACAGTTTATGTCACTGTTTATTATTTTCTACACGTGTTTAGAAAACTCAGTTTATTTACTAATATTAGGTAATACAGATCGGTATTTTGCGGGATAGGGGTACATCATATAAAAATTCTATGTTTTCAGAAAACTCATTTAATTTTAAATTGGAAAAAATAATTTAGATAAATCACGAACGATTTATATAAAAAGTAGTGGAATTCAAATTAGACGGATCTTTAGCAATTATAAAGTAAATTGCATCCACACGCCCTCAATTACAGACAAAATTCATTACACAGGAATCAATAATTTTTTGTAACAATATTTCGAAAATTCAGCGAGATCGCTACTTATACGTGTAGGAAAAAGTTATTATAAACAATACTCGAAGATATACTAAAATATAGTGTCTGTTAAAGTATCGCTTAAATATCTTTTTTAATAAACTCATTGTTTAATATTTCAAAACAAATTTTTTGAGATGCTATAAGATTATAATTTTTTTAGATATACAAGACGTTTCTAAATTGTGACGTAAAAATGATAGGGTACATACAAAGCACTAAACTGAGTAAAATATCCCCAGGAAACATGGGTCAAAAGTTCAATCATTTTCGTGATGTAAATAGGTTGTCTTTAAACAAGAATGTATGATGGCCGAATTCAGAACACCGAATTATCTTGAAAAATATCAATGGAACTAACAAATGTGTTAGACAAAGGTCTTGGTTATGTAAATTTTCGATTTCGATTTTCTCGAAAACGAAGACTCGTAGGAAAAAATTTTATTCTTTTTTTCGGCTCATTTTTACATGTAGAATGACCTCCCAATTGATTAACGATGAGTTGCGGGACTCCCTGTAGTTTCTATTTCGTAGTTCCTATCCTATAGTTTCTATTGCATATTTTTTAAGCTCATATTCAAACATTTCCAGACCACAGAAATGACATAGCCAACAGACAATTGATGGTCAATTGACAAGTCAAATGACAAGTCAGATTCTAATTTAGCACGTGCAGTGGAAAAGAATCTTATAAAATAGGGCTCTGTGAGGATAATTATTACTTGTATATTTTTAAAATTTTCAAGTTTTTGGTAGCACCTTCATAAAAGTTACAAGTATTTTTGTATCATTTATACACTATGAAATTTATTCTAATGAATCCTTTAAATATGTAAATATGATGGATGTTCCAACAATTAATATCAACTTCAATTATGCAAAGTTTTTGTTAAAATTAATTGGATGAATGTATGATATTTTGCATATACTGTGTGATATGAAGAGTTTGATGTTAACTGGAGGCAACTCTATTTTTGATATATTTTATGTTAACTATGTAATTTCTCTTTTAAAAATGTGCTCTTTATACATATTATTAATTATTATTATTGATTTATTTATTATTTGAGAACCATTTCAGGCCATAAATTATATTTCATTAAAACATTAAAATATTATTACTATTAAGTATATACTATTCACTGTGGTAATAATTATAATAAAATATATTTTTGTTTCAAATTTTGTTTTTTTGATTGATATTTATTGCTTTTTCTCTACTTTGGAGCAAAAAGGAGGCAAGTCAATATTGAACTTGTATTTATTGAACCAATAAGAAAGATATGAAATTTATACTCAATGTAAAGGTTTATTAACATAAATATTAGTTGACCATAAACTCATAACACGCTGGGAGCAGTACTTGATGTTTAATTGCTTTTTATTGATTTACTAAAATAGCTTGAAATGTGAGCTTCCTCGTTCTTGCAGAAAATCCTTCATATGTTGATCTTCAAAAATGATTCTGGATTATTTCTAATTGATTGAATTGTTTGAATTACACTCATAAGGAAAATATATCCTGAAAATTCAAAGGTATATACTCACACTGTCTGAAAATATGGTATATATTTCTTAAAAATTGTGGGATTAACGAGTGCGATTAACTTTTTTGTTTTTATTTCCAAATGAATGGCTGCTAGGCAACTAATAGATAAGTGGTGCGGAAATTGCTTTTGTATATATCAAAAGCAATTGACAGAAAAACCACATAGTTTAGACAAATTAAAAGGATGTCTACTGTTCTTATAAAACGGTGAATTTTTATCAAAATTGTGTTAAATTGCACGGGAACGGTTACAAATCAAAGCAACTGACCCTTGACCAACGTAATGGTTAACTCCAAAAACTATCGTAGTATAATATTCTGAACGTTAATAAAGCAAAACATTATTATGTTCCATAGAAGTTGTGGAGTCAGCCACGTTCTTGTTAAATTAAAACTTTTTGTATTATTCTTTGTTTTACGAGGAAGCATATTATATCAGACAAGATTTGCATCTTTAATAAGATATTCTTCTCAGAACGAATTAAAAATAATATCTCATACATTTTTTCAAATTACGAATAACTCTGGAGACAATTGTACGGGCTAAAACGAAATCTATCATTACGTAACTATTACAATTTCTATAATTTGGTCAGTTTCATCTGTAAAAGAGAACACACGAATCGATATGCTTAATATGACGAATTCTCTCAAGTACTTGTATTTCCAAGTTTATTTTAGCCATTTGCACTCGTATGTCATGCTGGAATTACTTCAATTACTTTAATTCATTTTCCTAAAGATAAATACAAGTTTTCACCCAATAACATTGAAAACAAATAGAATGCAAAGTGTTAACGTAAGTTTCTATCAAAATTAATGCACAAATTTATTGTCCATTTCATACCATTTACATTTTATTATAGGAAATTGTGTATTTTAATAATACCTACATTATTTTGAGTAAAAATTATATATCATGTTTTGATATAATTCGATTTAGAAATAAAATATATTCTCACATTGCAAGCCGAATAAGAAAGTAATTCACAAGTGTGTCATTTAACTTATATAATAAAGTAACGCGGAATTACTTGAAAATAGATATAAGAAAAAGTAAATCTCACAATTTAAACTTTAAAAAAAAAATTAATATATAAACTACTATGAATATCTGTTTCAAGCTTATATTAGAGGAACATATATATGAATTACTATAGGTCTCCAAAATATTCGTTAGATTCCTTTCGGATTCACTTTGGCTTGAATCAAAAGACGGCACGCAAAGATATTTTTATAAATTCGAACGGTGAGACGAAGTCGACTAACGAGAAAATTTGTATTCAGTATTTACGAAAATTGTCGATTCTTCGCTGGCCATTCGGACTTCAGACAACTACAGCGTACACAATTTGCCTTTAATATTTGACGTTTCATCCGTAAAGCTTCGCACGTGCACGTGTACGCCTAGGGTTTGCGCGCGCGTGTTCACACTCTTCTTAAATCTGCTGGCAAACCCGCACATCTGCCACCCACACGGTTTCCTTCTATTTCACCTTGTTCGCTATGTTCTGGGAACAAGCAAACGCCGCACATACAGAAACGAAGGGTGGGATTCTCTACCTTATCTCCTTTCTACCGTGACTGCTTGGATCCGCTGCTTCCTTTAAACCCCGAGTTTACGATTCTAATGTAGAAGTCAAGTTGGTGCGTCAATGTCGAAATTAACTAATTCTTTTCCTCTCCTATTTCCACGTTATTATCACGTAACTTACCCAAATTAAAATCAACGACAGATTTACCTATATGTAGGTAAATAATGTAAGCTCATTCTGGAATGATAGAAACAAGTATATGAGGATAAGCCTATAAATAAATAACCATAATCAAGTTAAAACTATAATAAGAATAATAGTACAGATTAATAATAAGAAATAACAACTAGAGTGGTACAGATTAATAGTATGAAACCCCAACTAATAAGGAAAGGTATCGAATCCGATATAACCCCTTAAAAAAAATGCAAATTTTTCTTTCCCGTGAATTACCCGGAGAGCAGTAAGAGGTAGTGAAAAAAAGTATTAACTAAAAATACATTGTTTTGTCAGGTCTATATAATTGTAAAGCAAAATTTTCAAATTAGTCATTTTCAAAATTAAAATTGCAATACAAAATTTGTTCTTAAAAATTTTGTATTGCAATTTTATAGACGTTAAAGAACAGTATATTTCTTGTTTAAATTTTTTTTGCTATCTCTTCCTGTTTTGAATATAAATTGAAAAAAATTGTTATATATTATGCTTGACTTACTCTACTTACACACAAAATTTTATAATTTTTTAAATTTCCTGGTTCGATACTTTTCCTTGTACATGAGCATTGTAATAGTATAGTATAATAGTATATTAGTAAATTAATATATAATAATAAAGTATAATAATAAAATAAATAATCCTTTCTGCACAAAGAAAATAAGATCAAATGAGGAAAAATTTCTTTTATTCTGAGTATAAATTGACAGTTTGTTACTATTTTCGCTATAATTACCAAGAGTTCGTAAAGAAAGTTAACAATGAACAGCTTTAAAGACTCCAATCTCAAAAAATTTGTGTTTTACTTTCTGTAACCACATCAAGATTACATTTTTCGTAAGGTCGTTATTAATAATGTACGGATGTTTGTAAGTTGTAGTTACGTATACAAAGTTAAGCTAATTGAAGGTGACAATAAGTCAAATTTGATTTCTTATATTAAAGTTTTTAATAATAACAACAATCGAAAACTATAAAACATTTCATTGAATTAGATTTTATAAGATTTGTATAAGCTATAAATATATAAAGGTTTGTAATTTGCTCAGTAGTAACATTACTATGCTCGATATTAAATACCTTCTAACTATAATTCTTCTAACTTCCAATGAATAACACTGTTGTAACTTCATACTCATAAAAATCTAATTATAGTAGGTGTCTGAACCTTAGACATTCTTTTCGTACTCCGCTTTATGTTTAACACTAAAACTACCAAACAATTGAATTGACTTTTTGAAACTCCTCGATAGAAACTTTAAGAATGTATTTATTGAGATTTTAACTTATTTACAACTCAGTTTACGTGCTGCCAAATCAAATTCTTTAATAATTTCTCAAAGAAACATGTATTACCTTTTTAATAATTGCAAAAAGAAGAAATTAAAAATAGGTCATTTTGACTCGTCTGGTAGTTTTAATGTTAAAATATCGGAATGTACGACTGACTAATGCACGCGAGTTAAAACGTACTACTTTACGATTAAATGTAGCAGAAAATTCTTTATTGGATGAATTAAAGTCATTTTACCCTTATCTATATCCCATTTTCGCAACTTAACACGTTCACGAACAGCATTTGTTTCAGTATCAACTTTTATAGTTACAATATTTTATTAAACAGAGCAAATCACCTTCATAAAATGCAATTAAAATTCAAGAAAAGAAGCACGACAGTTTCCCATACCTTATACCAAGCGCTGCGATTTTAAATACAAACACACGTGAAAGTAATTTAATTTTCTTCACGTAAAATACAAAATGTTCAGTGTCACATAGTTATTGCTCGCGAACATGTTAATAAGTTTTTCGTGTGTCAAATTTATACAATGGTAAAGTACTCAATATGAAATAGGTATACAATGTCCTAGTGATACAAGCGAGTAGAAGCTGATTCTAGATAAAAAAACTCAATCGATATTATAAAGTAACATTGTTTCAGAGAATCTTTATAGGAGACTTTTAAGAAATGTGAAAATTCAAAAACTAAATTTTGTGACAACCAGCTACGATCTCCTCTATTCCAAAAGCATTCGCCACGATCCATAACTTTCGCACAATTCGTATAGATGAAAATTCGTACGTCATTTTATAAACAAATTTTCAAGTGAAATGGAGTATAAACGTCGGGGCTAGCATAATTGGTGATTAAATAATCAGCCCTTCAGGTAAAGGCACCAATAATTGACCTTGGTATCAGTAGTTGATAATTTTCAAGAAAATGTTAAAAAAAAAGTTTTTGAAAACAATTATCTTTCAACAAAGGCGCGATAAATATGCTGCAGCATCTACCAACTAAACTTTGGGACACTTTTACCTGAATTAAGTTGTTTATCGTAAAAATGGTTTATTTCATTGGCGTTGATTATATGTCTTCGTATTGTAATTTCCTTACCGTTCTCGTTAAGAAACGGTATATAATTCACGGTCAGAAATTTCTAAATTTTTAACTTTTTCTAGACTAAAGCTTTCATTATTTACATTTTTATAATTGTACATTTAATAAATGTCATGTTTTTGTTATCTGCACCTCAAAGGACATAATTGACAGTAAGGAAAACTATTGAATCTTGTCATCCTTATTATTTCTAGAAGTTAACAACGATGGTCAATTACTGACATAAATTATTCAAATTTATTAACTTCTTACAGCATATCCATTTTACATTACTTCCTTTCGGGCAATATAACTTCGGAAACGTATTTACCTTTCTTGCGTAATGTGTTGACTGAATCGCTGGAAGATTTTCCGCTAAGAATCTGAAGAAATTCATATTTTCAGCAAGACAGAGTACCACGACGGTCGCAGTAGAGAATTTTTTTAATGAAAATTAGCACTGCTGAGTTGCCTGCGGTGGTAGCATATCTTAGTCGCCAAGATCTCGGAATCTACTACCGCTCGATTTTTATTTGTCATTACTATACAAATATGTTGTGTATAGTAATGTTGTTATAGGACTTGAACAATTAAAGTTAGATAATAATGCCTTAGCAAGCATTCGGAGATATTTAATAAGGAGAGCTGAATCGTGTATACGACAACATCTGAATCACATCCAGCAGTTTATGAATTAACTCGTTCGCTACCAGGGTCTCCTGGGAAAAGCGTCCACCATAACCCGGAATTTTTTTGGACTTATATGACATCAATTGGAATAGACTTTATGTATATTGTATATCTAGAATATTTTAAGAAAGTGAAATAAACGTTGTTTTAAACTGACACACATATCTGATGCTGAGTTATAGATAAAAATTATACGTTGTAACCCATGTGTCACGTACATACAATTGGTTACTCACATGATCCCAGCCGGCCTACGTAACGGGTGGAGAGGCAAAGGGGATTCGGCCACACGCTCTACCTCATCTCGCGGCTCGGCCAGTAACAAAGACGTGCTGAAACTAATTCTGCCATTACTATCGGGCAGAGAGCCGCGAGTTTGGTCGTCTCCCCTTGCCTCTCTACCGGTTTTAGACATTGGCCAGCTGGGATCATGTGAGTAACCAACTGTACATATATGTAGCACATTAAATTAGGAGGAAATGAATAGGTTTGGAAAACAAAAACTAAATAAAAACAATTTTTCAAAGTAAAGCACATACTATATATATCGGTTAGCTCTACCCTCTATATATATAACGCGCCATGGTTTGTTCGTAACGACGAAATACGCAAAAATCTAAACATACTACCGGTCACGGAAGAAATAAAGAAGATATGCCATATGTACAAAACAAGACTAGAAAATCATTCGAATGATACAACCAAGGGACTCCATACAACTGATCAATCCAGAAGACTGAAGAGGAAACAAGCTATCGATCTTTTACATTAATTACCAGTAAATCAATCAGGTCAACATAAAATAAACAACACAAATGCAATTTAGCAATTTGACTCTGACATTTATTCAGTGGAATAATTTACCAAATGTCCATTACTGGAAAAATTGTAAAGAAACGTGGAAATTAATAAAAAAAATCTAATAATATTGCAGACTAAGCACATTCTTCATATATTTCATCGCATTAGAAATTAACAACTCTGTTCAAAACGCATTTTGACATGTCTTCATAAATTGACCAAAAACATCTGTCACATATATGCGACGACGGGTTGTGATAACCAACCGATAACTAACACTATAGCTTCTATGTATACAGACATTTAAAATGTTTATATTAATCAATAGACGCGTACTTAACAAATATTCAAATCGATTTTTTTCAAAAACAAAGTTATTTTATATTTTCGATTCAGTTTTTCATGCAGAATCAACCCTTGTTCGCTTGTATTACCAATTATGGGCAATACTGTATACTTAATATAATTTTGAGTCATTTGATAGAAATACATATTTATAGAGTAAATTGCTTGCATTTCTCGCATAAAGTGAAATGATGTGCTAGACATGCTGTTCTTTTATCGCATATATTTATCGCAGCATGCATTATGTAATATACATACACTTGCGCGGGGTTTGCTTGGGAATATGTGACGTGAAGCCTCTTCTTCTCTCTCTCTCAGCTTTTCTCTAAATTTTGCCATTTAAAGTTCTATCTGCTTAGTGTATTCTGAAAGGGTTGGTTAATGAATGCGTAACTATTGTGCAACAATTAAAAAGTAATGAATTAGTCAGGGAATAACTTGTTACAGAGTAAAAGAGGTGTATGTATATTTTTTACTGAAAAATGTACCGAACTGATACTTTCTGAATCAAGAGTATTTAATGTTAGGGTAAGATAATTACTTATTGCATTCTTATTTAATTTATTTCATATACATGTTATAAGAGTAAATTGATAACATCTAATTGGTAGCATTACCGTGTTAATGCTGTAGGCCGACAATACCATTACTACTATTCCACTCATCACCATCATTATCTACGTCCTCATTGTGTTAGTATTATCATTAATATTACTATTATAATTATTATCGTTAGTATTGCTATTATTATTAATATTGTGGGTATGGATGGTCAAGCGTGCTTATGGGTGGCTGATGTCGCCTTGCGACGGGATGGCGCTGGTTTGTTTTGAGAAAAATGGAGCGAATGCTTTTTGGAAATCCTGCGAAGTATGAATGGGTGATTGTTTGCGCGTGTGGTCGGTGTCGCCTTGCGACTGGGCGACGCCGACTTATTTGGAAATAAGGGTGATTGCGCGTAGAAAAGTCGAGTGCCTGGAGAAGCACGAAAGGAAAGTGTTTGGGACTGAGCAACTGGGACCGTGAGAATGAAGCGTCTACGTGATCGCCTCAATTTTGACTATAGACGAAAGGTTAGGATGCGAGCTAGAAGGGTACAAATATAAGAAAGATAGAGCGAATGGGGTGTGCTTTCAAAGCAAGCGGGAATGCGTAGGCGGGAGACTTTTGAGTGCAATTAGCGAACGAGCGGTTGTGTGGTTAGTGTGACGATTATATTTTTGTGCGGTCTTTTTTATAATCTTAGTTAATAAATTGTTTTTGTTAATAATTTTGAGTGATTTAAATATTTCCAATCACCAACAACACCAACCATCCTACAATATTGTATTATTATTGTTATTGCGAATCTAAAGTATTGATTATATAGACTCACTCCCTTCAAATTTTGGTCTGAACGACTGCCCCGAAACATAGCAGATTTTCCTGAACCACAGACCGTGTGCATAGACGCATTTAATTAAATACATTTAGCTGGATTCGACAAAAATCATAAGGTCTACATTTCGTCCTCCTACCATCTATCGAACTCCAACCAGGACCAAGAATTATGGCCCGTAGAAATCGACCTGCCCGATCGTAGCAAACATCATAACAGCAACTGTGGATTAGCAATTAAATAACCTTTAAATCTTACAAAGATATTTTATTAAGCGGGATATACACCTAAAAATAAAATACAATTATTTATTTTTAATCTGAAAACATAAATGTATATTTATGTATACCTGTTCAAATGTATATTTTCTAAATATGTAAGAGTTCGTTTTGTTAACGAACTCTTCGAGACTTTATTGAATATGCAGTCATTATTAAGATTGATTCACTAACAATAAGGATTTATACGAAATAAGTTATGTATAATAATGTCGATTTTTGGTGATTTGAAACTTGGGTACCGAATTATTTAGGTATTACCTACATGAAAATAGGGTTGAATCATCCCACATCTGAACCCTTATTTAAGATCTGAATTAGGATCGTCGGAGTCTCAGTCGAAATTGGGAAGTAATCTCGGCACATTAAATATTCTTTTTCTAGCACTGTTGGCTAATTCTCTGGTTTATCTCACTCTGTTGGAACCGACTACATCGTGGATTAGTATATATTTATTATAATAATCTTAAAACTATTATATAATTTGAATAATTTAAATTGTTTTAAATATGTTTCATATAATGATATAAAAAGTATGGAAAATAGATAATGAGTGTGCATAAACTTGGTCCGTAATACTATTTGACGTTAACTGATGTACTATAACAGATGTATAGAGGGTGTTCCATTTTAACATTTAGAAACGCAATTATATTCGGAACTATTTGTTATTTAGAACATATCTCAAATGCATTTTTTCTGTTTTGATGGGTTTTCGAAATACAGGGTGTCCCACGGAACTGGGCCCAGCTATATCGTTGAAAGAATTGGAGATACAGAAAAATGCCATAGGACAAACTTAAATGGTATTAACCCTTTGCACTCGAAAGTTTTTTACTTGAAATATTCTATACTTTCTAATTTGATATAGACAAGATTCTTTAAAATGAATTTAACAATAAATCATACATAAATTAGGTAACAAAACTATTTTCTTGTAATACCTCACATACTGATGCAGTATACAAAGGTTGATGGTAAATCCCAAAATTTATAATTTTGCTGGATTAAATCATCTGGCGACTGGCAGTCGCCTCTCGAGTGCAAAGGGTTAAATACTGCATATTCCTATGAAACTTATATGTATTTCTGTGTATAAGTTGTATTTGTTTAAAGTAAAACTCTAATTTTTAATACATTAATCAATACAGTTTTTCATCCTTTATAAAATATGCTAATAACGTTATGTTTTAACATTTAACCTACCAACACATTATGTTTATCTATTCGTACTGTGACCGGTTATTTTTTAAAAAGTTATATTTTTTACAATTTAGTACAAATAATAATAAATGTCATATTGAATTAAGTACTAAATGCAACAACTTTCATAAAATGACAAAATAAATACATTTTTTTTCATTTCAATTATAACTTTGATAAAAGAGTTAACAGAGACAACAAAAATAAAAATGAAGAACTTAGATATATTATTCTACAGAACTATTTTAAACATGCCTGTCACATATGCATATACATTACATATTTATAAATATTATTTATAAATAAAATAATAATAATTATCCTATTTGTCTTTACTGTGTTTTTGCAAATTATCAATCTTTGAAGTGTACATTTGCTACATACATATTTTTTATATTCATAATAGATTTTTGTAATTTTATTGTCTTTATAATATCTTGGCAAATTTTTCACACACTTGAATCTGAATTTTGACTGTGTTTTCTTCTTCCAGCAGAAAACTACAACTACAGAAAACTACAACTTACAAATTTTTGTCTTGAAATTTTTCCAAGCGTTTATTTCAGTTGGATTCAGAATACTTGGAAGGACCTGGATGGACCATTTATTAGATTTTGATTTTACGGTGATTAAATTGTCGGTGTACGGTTCTTACTTCTATCAATTTCTATTGAGTCGTGCATTGAACTTAGTAGGGGCACTTCTTTATTTAACTTGCTTTTAAATATTGTGGGAGGTATATAACATAATTTGATCTGTATAATTTTGCTGAAAATCGTGCGATATTATCTTTTATTTGCTTCGAAAATTTGGTGAATTCGCATTTATTTCTTGGAATAATTTCAACAATAATAGTTCTTTTTTACAGTGAATTTTTTGGTTAGTGTAACGCTCCCAAAAAGATTGTCTATGGTTTCGCTGCAAACCATATGTCACTGCAAATTGTTATTAACTATTTGTTAAATAATCAAATCTTCAAATAATGTAATACGAAGACTAATCCGCTTTCAGGCTATGCCCATTCAGATCACTTTTCTGTTGTAACGATTATTTATGTGTAAAAGAGTAAACATCATAAACGCTTCGACCGGTCGAAATGACCGGTTACGGTAGGTGGAACAGCTTACATATATTTCTCGAAAAAAAGAAAGTGAACGGAGAAGTTCATACTAAAAAATGTTATATATGCATATTCTAGCGAAAGTCGTAAAAACAAATTGCGATATGATAACGTTTTATGTAGGAAATTGTATGCAAAAACTTGAAATGGTCTGAAAACCATATTGTGAAAATTAAACATCAGACAACAAAATTTGATTTTATATATTTTTCTTATTTTTTTTTTCATAAGGAATTACCTCTCACACACTTAATATGTTATGTGAATGCACTACGTATAAAATGCTAGTCATAATTTGCATTATATAGTTAAAGTGTCAAAAGGCTTTTTTTTCGTCAGGACATCTCATTGAAGCTGTAGTTGCAATATCTATCCGCAAGTATAGTAAAGGATATTTTAAAACAGTATCAAAAATTATATTTATTTTTATACATTGACATGTGAAAAAGCGGACACTCACTGAAAATTGTTCAACAGTTATAAAAAGATTAGAATAAAAAGGTACAGACATAAAATTTCGACAAAACACGACATGCAAGAAAAGCACACAAATCATACAATTGCAAAGAGAACAAATCTTATAACCAGATAAATGACCAAAAGATCGGGCAGATGGTTATTACGTTAAAAAGAATATGTATAACTGTACCAGAAAAGGTTTTTAAACTACAATTTTTTCTATGTTGTCTACCTATATATGAAACACAGAGAATGAGGATTTAGAGCAGGCCTGTCTAACAGATCTTTTCGCGGGTAAGGGTAGCCTCGGTTGCCCACGGGCAGAGCTTTGGGCAAAGCCACGGTCATACATTCCTAAAGTGGTAGAAATACACTTGTTTGGTGTCTGGCTGTTACGATCTTGCAAAATATGCTATATAAAATTGAATATACACTTTCCCCTAATTCTTCTTCTCCAGTTTTCTCTTGGTAGACTTATTGTTTACCCGTAGTAGCATTCTCTGCCGCTTGAAGCGTTAGTCTAGGTGAATATTTGACGCAGAAGCACCTACGTCCGTCCATCATAATTGCACAAATTTCCAAAATAAACCATATAACATTGAATATGCCGTTTCCCCTAATTCATCTTCTTCACCTTTCTGTTGGTAGACTTATTGTTTACCCGAGGTAACATTCTCTGCCGCTTGAAGCGTTAGTCTGGGTGAATATTTGACGCAGAAGTATCCATGTCCCTCCATCACGAATGCACAAATTTTCAAAACAAACAACATAAAACTTATTCTACCTTTTCCCTTAATTCTTCTTCTCCATTTTTCCTAGCATCTTTGAATATGTGTTTTCTCCCCAAGTCAAAGAGAGGAGCTGCTTCTAAGTGAAACTGAAACTTTTCCGTGAAAGAAATAAGATAAATATTAATAATAATAACTAACACTTAAACTGCCAGCTATAAGTAAAGATTTTGTCATCTTTAGGACGTTTTATAGTTTTCCGGTAATTTAAAATGTTCGTGGTACGTAAGTGGCTGGACAGGCCTGATTTAGAGTATATTCTTTTTAAGTAATTACCGGAATCGTGGTCATTTCACCGATTTCAATGAGTTTAAAATATGTTGTCAAGGGTTTCATTCTGGACGATTTTTCTCTATATGCAGAGTGGATCACGATACGTGATTAGCTTGAATTATTCTGTTGTTAGCAGTTCGATCGAAAATTTTCTTAACTAAAATAACAAAATTTTCGACCGAATCGCTAGCTATAGATTAATCTAAGCTGGTCTTTCGGCCTTAGTCTCTAAGAAATTCGCAAAGAGCTTCGGCAATTATATAATAGTTTCAGTTCCTAACAAACTTAAATGTCTTTAAAATACATTATTAAGAACACCATATCGAACAGCTTTCCTTTACACACATAATTGGTGTTTCAACTTAGTTTTCAGAGATATACGTGAAAATATGTTCAATATTGCATACCGTACTTTGAGTGCGGGTTACAGTTAAATTGGGGCTGGATGACTAATTCCGGCATGTCGTAACTGGGCCAGTTACTCATTGCCATTAAATTCCACAGGTGTAAATTGTACATATTATTATATTCATTGCCAAACTCAAATACAAGTCAAACCCAACCCCAACCCCAACTTCATTAAAACTTTACCCAAGTACCCCAAAAATGAAAAATGTTGAATATATCATGTTAAAAATATGGTTTCGTATATCTCGAACACTAAAATCGAGCGGTGAAAACATGTATAAGAAAAAGTTGTTCAGAATCGTAACCTCCACAATATATTTCAAAGTCCATAAAATCGGTGAAGTGATCGTGATTCTATATATAACTGTGTATCTAATTTAAAATTTTCTTTAAAGTGTATAAGAAATAAAACAATTTCAATTTTTGAAGTGTTATAGGCATATGAAAAGTGATCTAATTTGTGATGACGATAAAATTCTTTCAATTGCAATATTCCACGTAATATGGAATATTCCGCGAGAAATGTTCGCTGTGTATCATCTAGCGCATATTAATCCGCTTCGTGATGCGCATGGATCAAATAATAGGGAAGAAAAAACGAACACTGAATATCAAGATATTCAATGGTGATTTTAGTAGAATATTAGCGCGTTACATAAAGTAATTTCGAAAATTTATGGAAATTGAACATCTTTTCTTATTAAGTCGATTATGCTCCTACCCATAGTTCCTTTGAGATACTTTACTCATAACGAGTAAAATACATTACAATAAAAAAATCATTTAATCTTGAAAATGAAGGTCAAGGTCAGTTTTACACGAACTGTTTTTTATAGATCTTTGTTGATGCAGAGATTTAGATTCATGTTATGGTGCTCAACACTGCTAAAACACGTGATAAACACGAAATACAAGCATGCATTTCATCAAAATTACTTTCTAGAGACTAACATGTAATATCTGTACAAGTAAGTATTTTAGAAAAAAATATTTTTTTTACCTTCTTTTTTATTCAGTTTTTAAATCCTTAAGCTTTTTCATAGTTTTTGTACATATTGCATTACTTAATTACATAGCTTCCAACAGCAATTCAAATGTATGCATGCATTTACTACGTTATTGTAAGAAACTGATAAGCGTAAGGAAGGAAAGTCAGGATTTTATACCATCACTCTTGTTTTCTCGGACCTTTGTCTACTGTTAAATTTTAAACCAAGAATTCACATGGAAATTCTGAAAATTGATATTTCTTGAGAAGAACACTGCAGTTTGACTTTAATATTTAAAAAAAATCATTTGTTTTTATTTGGAAATATTACACGTTTGTATAATTTGGTTATTACAGGCGCTTAATAATTATTTATTTATACTTTACATATTAACTGAGTTTACGATATGTCTAATTGTTTAAGATATTTTGAATTATATTCTTTCGGACTCCTATTTTTTGTGAAGTAGCGAATATCGTAGCATCATTGCATGATGTTTCTATCAATTAGCTTGCTGTACAATAAAGAAATTAAGATTAAATTGATTAAAAATTGTATATTAAAATCAAGTAATTAAATACACTCGGATTAATTTCTTAACGTGTTTTAGGTAAATACGAATACAGCTATCTTTAAAATAGCTATTGCTATGCGTATGAAATTTATTAATATTAATTTATTAAATTATAGGTTTCTTCACTTGTGCGTGTGAACTGATTAATATCTTTAAATAATGTCTGCTGTTTACTAAGTTTTGCATCGAAATAATTTAAATTATTATGAAAACAGTATGTTATAGATGTACTCAAAAGTTTAAATATTTAGATTTTTTATGTGTTGCGATATTTTAATCTAGGCATGAAAAATGTGTCGTTAAAAAATGGTTGCATATCACACTTTTATATTAAGAGAGAAATATCTAATCACATATCAGGTTCCACTGATCAGAACGAACATTAAAATTCTAACAAATATTTAATAGTCTTTTTGAAAGGAAGAAGTGTTGAAGTATGTTGTATAATGAATTTCCCAGACAACTTAATACGCTACGGAAAATAAATTTTATCCTCGAGAAAACAAAACATCTGAAATTCTCTAACATGATTTCCATTCGTGTTTCGAAAAAAATCGCGTAACACTTTTATGCCATTTCGCAAAGTTCTTTCCTTTTCCGCTATTTTCTCGTATTTTCCACTGGCACGTGCACAGAAAGAGAGAATGAGATGTTTTTTTCTTCTTTTTTCCTCTATCTCTTTCAGCGACGTCTCTTTCTCGTAAATACCGCGGTAAGAATTTACATGCAAATTTTAGATGCTCGGTTCACTACGGAATCATGCCTAGTTTTTCCTCTTCTACGTTTTCAGTCCTTCTCTCTGCGGAGCTGCGTGTTCTATTGATTTTTATTGATAGATATACATATAGAAGTTGTTTCGAGTTATGCACTTCTTATTTGTAATTCTCAAGCTGGAGAACATTCAATTGGCACGTGTGGCTGGGGAACGGACTGTATTTTCTTCCTGGTGGAAAATGTCTGTTTCTCTTAAATCTTCCGGTAAGAATTTACATGCAAATTCCAGATAGCAGATGTGCCGCGGAATCAAATTGATTTCTTTCCTCCTTTGTCCGCGTCTTTCATTTTCTGTCTCCTTCATCTGCCCTTCGTGTCACTAAGGTTTAGAGACCGATCGTCAACGAAAATTGTATCAAATTTACAGAATTGATTATTTGTGATCTATGCGAATGGAAATTTCAAATAATTATTGTTGACAAGAATGCAAAAATAGTGAAGTTAATCATTGATTTCATTGTTTGTTTTTAAAAGTCTAACTATACATGTGCGAATTTCTATGAAATTTTACTTTGTCATTAGTTACTTTAATAATTAATATTTTACGTATCATAAGAAACGAATTCACTTCAATTTACACATTTTTCATATGTTTTCATTAAAATGTTTAAAATAATAACTTCTTCATGTTTTCATATTGGTGCATTTTGTTAGATTTCTGCAATGTTAATGAGTACTGTTACGACAGAAATAGTTCGTTTCAAATTATTTGTCTGTTTTTTATACGATTAATAGAAGAATTTTCAAATGTTTACTTTTTTGGTCATATTCATTAAATGCTTGGTGTTATTCTCGAAAGAAGTTCTCCTTTGAATAAATTAAATTTGCAAAATTGTTTCCATATCGTTGGTAAAATTGTCTTATTTAATACTGAAATATTCTTATATAATTAGGTACTATTTTGTGAATATAATATTTTTGTAAAAGTGTTTTGCTAGCAAAAAATTTGTAATTCAAATTTATTTGCAATCAGATAAATTAATAATTGTATAATACTTTTCCGACGTATTTAATTTATATGTCATATCAATTTCATTGTTTAAACTACATTATACAGTAATTAGAGATTAATAATAATAGCTCAGCGATTTATGGCCGGATTGCCTTTATATTATAGCTTGGATACGTCCATACTCTTTGAAATCTCTAATACATCATATACAATGATTATATTTCCACTTTGGATTATGAAGTTTGTACAGAATGTACCGTGTAAATAGGATTACGTAGGTAAACCTTCAAACAGATTACTATGTTTCAAATATTTCTTTCGTATTTACTTGATCCAATACAAATGGTTCTGTTTCTATAATGATATAATTAAAAATTGTAAATTAAACAATTTATAATGATTTAAATAATTTTGTCATATACTTACACGCGCATATATGCAAGCATTTTCTGTTATTCCAGTTCCATCCATTTGTATATACATTACATGTATTTTGTAAGTTTAGAAAATTCAGTTTTTAATTATATTATTATTTTAAATTTCTCGTTATTGTTATCCTAAAACTAAATTAATCATTTTAATTCAACCCTGCCATTTTCAGTAGATATATCTTGTATAATTAAGAGAATTTTGTTGCTTATATATCGCGGTTATTTATTGTTTCTCGGCGAAATATTGCTGTTAAAAAAATGTGTTATATTCCTGAACATCGAAGATGATTTATTGCAGTTATTCTTGTATCATAATTTTCATGTCGCTGTTCCAGCAATGTCAAACATTTGTCGGAATGATGAATGAGTAATTCAAATCAATATATGTAAATGATCTAGTATTTTCATTCTGAAGGAAGCAGATTGAAATTCATCGATTACATAAGATGCCAAATACGTTTCCAACAAGTCTTACTTCTGTTCTTTATGATAAAGAAAGATTCCTGGTGAAATATCTTCCCGAGCACACAAAAGGGACAGAATATTCTATTCTTCTTTCAGCACTTTCCTTGAACGTATGGATCCATTTAAGTTCCACGACGAGAGTTTACATAGAAATTTTAGAGCACAAGGTACTTCCGAGGTTCAAATTAATTTTCGTTTTATCCTCTTTTCTGCCACTGTTCCAGGGAGTTCTTCATGCTCCGCGAGTAATGCCAATCCAATTTATGTCTCAGGACAATATACCGGTGGTTTAAGACTGTCAGTGAAAAACTTACCTTCACTCGTACACAAAAATGGTGGGACTCGTTTCTTCATCTTACTTTGATTTCCATGCAACGGAACTCCATTTAAATATCTCAAAAGCAGTATTAAAAGAATAAGAAGATTGTGTATTTTACTATTTATTCACATCTCTCAAATTTACTTTTTAACAATGAATATCAAATGAAACAATGATTTCGTTATAAAATATTTCGAAATGTATATAGTCAAATGGTTCAGTAATTATTTCAAATATTTAAATCAAATCACATATTAAGCAGATGCACCAATAAATGATTTACTACTTTTTTAATCATAAAACGAATATTCTCTAAGAAAATTTCTTTTCAAATTGCAAGCATTTATTAACAAGAACAATAACTGTAAATAAATATAAATATTTAATTACTTTTTGTTGTTTTTAATGTTCACTATTTATATTCACCAGTATTCGCAATAAGTGAGTTTAAAAGAAATAAATTTGCGATTATTATAGAAATATGAAAACAAAAGTGTTGTCTAAATAAAATTTCGCATGTTGAAAATTATTTTTCAGAAGAATTGTTTCTCTAAAAATTGATGTAATCCTTGTTCATTTTGTAATAACTTGTAAGAGATATAAAATGAATTTGTAAGATGAATTTTATTAAAATGTTGTAATAACTGTGAATATCTTCATTAACTCAGAAAATGGAGAGAAGTTAGTTTTATAAAATCCGCGCCGTAAGAAAGGAAGCAGTTTAAAAGTATGAACATTAAGCTTCTCCTTTAAACCGTCAAGATTCAAATTAAGCTCACTAGCTAGAAAATTTGTTTCCATTATTTATAACATTTGTTACTCATATACTTTTAAATATTTAATATCATTGTTATTAGAATGTATGAATTAAAATAAAAATAACTTAAATATAGAGTAATGCATAATACATCTGCATACATATCATTATCTGTAAAAGATAATTAATAAGATAAGACATTATCGTATGAAATTCGTAAATGTTTGTAACAGAAAGAAATGTTACGATAATATTGTAATAAGATGTAACAAAATTTTATTTTTGTAAAATTAGGTAGATTAGAAACTTTCAAGCATATTTTATACCTTCCCTCTTTTAATTCGTAATTCGTAACTTTTTTTTTAGTAACAGTGGAAATTTGCTATACATACTGATGAATTAAATCATCGTGTATTTCAGCTAGACGACGAGTAGCTACTGTGTTTATCAAACTGTTATCGCTTGCGAACAAATGGTAGGAAATTTAGCGACACGAGTTAAAGGAGGAAAGATTGTCGGACCTTAGCATTTCCTTCCGTTTCTGTAAAACCCATTCTTTTCCCCTTGAATCCTGCGGTGAGAGATCACATGCAAATATAAGGACACGAGATTTCCGAGAGATCCCGAGCTAATTTTTCCCGTCTCTCCTTTATTTCCCACCCACCCACCGCTCCTTTCTGCTTTCATTGTTGATTTCTGAAGGGAAGCGCCATGGAAACCCGCTGCAGAACGAAGGTAAGCGGCGTTAAATCGTCCGTAAAAATTCCAGCAGTAATTGGCCACTGAACTATTTTCAATTCGCCGGGACTCCTTCTTTCAGTATGTTGACTTTTTTGGCACATATTCTCCGTTTCATGGAAATAACACTGAGCTCTCCGTCATGCTGTCCTTGCATTAAATGTTATCCGAATCGATCGTTTATTCTGTGAAGCTGTGGTTGCTGAAAAAAGTTCAGACACAGGACAGTTCGCGAACGATTGTGTAATAGAATATTGGGTGGAGCAATCATTTTCACTCCATAGAATGTTTCCACCGTTTATACACGTATAAAAAAAGCTTTATTTATAAAAACCGGATGGTACGAGAGCCGTAATGTTCCGATATTAATTTTTTCTAGATTATAATAAGATCGTAACTTATATTTAATTCCCTACTTTTTAAATTCTTAAATTCTCTCAGAATTTAAGAGTAGATCGCAAAAACAAGAATGCATGTTTTAATATAGAATAATTAATACTGTTTCATCACGAAAAAGAAAAATCGATTTATAAAATAGCGTATATTCTAAAGATAGACAAGAGTAGGTAGTGTAGATCGAGGCTAATCGGGTCAGTTCAGATTTAACAGCGAAAAACTAATAGCTAAAACTGAAAATGAAAATTTTTTTCATAAATTTATTATTAATACACATTGGGCTTCAATATCAACAAAAATACTTAAAAATTTTCAGTCTTATAAAATTAATCAAATCTTATAAAATGAAGATTCTTAAGCCTTTTAACATTTTTGTTTACTGATATTGAAGCTAAATGTGTATTAATAACATATTTATAAAAAATGGTCATTTTCAGTTTTAGCTATTAGTTTTTTACTGATCCAATTCCAGGATCTAAAAAGAAATTACATTTTTTCTACAAAATTTTTGTTCAATCCAAAATTGTACAAATTAATGATAATAAAATCAATTATTGACACATTGGTCGCAAATATCCTACCTTTTAACATTACATCTGTTAGCACAATTTTCGTGACACGACTCATCGTAAAAAATTGCATTGAGCCCAAACTTTTGAAGATGGGTGGATAAATTTATCATTGCAATAAATGTACTATTATCTGTAAATTCCTGTATCTATGTTATTAATTCATCCGTCCTTCATTCTTCTTTTAATAGTGTCCTTCTATGGCCTAGTCTTTAACTCCTTTTTTAATTATTCAACAAGTAAGTCTTCTGTGTAGGGTTGTACAAGGTATGCGATAAGTTTCCGAAGCTTGATCTATGGTTAGATCTTTGAAATTAATTCTTATTATGGTATCCTTTATATTTTCTGGGTTCTGTGATCCTTAATTTGTCTTTTTTTTTGTACGTACTCACCTATACGTACATATATAAGTAATCATGATATTTATAATCACAGACATACTAAAATGGGGAAAAGCAATGATACGATTCGCCCCCCACACGATCTGATCCAAGGAGCAAGTTTGAATGTCCAACCTTAGCTTGCCATTTTAAATGTGAAATTCCGACTACGTATCTTAGACTAGTCACGAATTCGTTACGCTTACGCGCATTCGTTTTGATTGTAACATGTACTAGTGGCAAACAATGGTTTGAAACACTTGAAGATATATTGGATTAAGTGTAGGGAAGATGTATGAAGTAATATGAATGGTCAATATGGTCATTTCTATGACATTCTTATTTTTATCCGATTCGCCTCAAGTTACCCTATGTACCGTTGCACACATAAAACGCGACCAAAGTCAATCAACTTCAAATGTCCAAGTATTTTAAGTGATCGCAGTTGAGCTACTTGTGTGAAAGAAAAGATCTTTCAATTAGTGCTTCAGTTTCAGCGAAAAATGTCGGAAGAGCTGATCGAAGGGTTACAATGGATGAATAGTTAAGAGAATATCTTATATTAATGCAACAAACAGCAAAACAGGATATTAATTTGAAAAAAATTTTATATTTAAAAAGATATAGTGGTAGAGGAATGTTATTTTCGTATATTAGAATAAATTTAACATTAACGGTTGCAAATTGAATCGTCAGATTATGGCGCGATTAAAAAGAACAATTGAATCCAAAGCATTTATATGCAACTATATAACACATCAGCAGATCAATAATGATTTGACAATGTATTTTAACTTTTGACGTGGGTGAATTTGAGTTTAGCGACGGTATTATTAATGACAATAAATATTTATAGATTTTCAAAAACAATTTGGAGGTTGCTTTTAATATTAGGACTATAGGAGAATAGAAAAGGATTAATTGTTTAAAATAAATTTTTTGTACTATGAAAAAATTCTTGCAACGTATCATTACACGTATGAAATATCCAACTTCATATTAAATTTCTCGTAAACAACCATTGCCATAGTTTTATTTGTATAATTTGTAAAATAATTGAAACATTTCGTAACACAAACATTCATTCTCCTTTTTCAATTCAATTTTTTTGTTCGTATTGAAACGATAATATGTTGTTATATATTGTTTATTATTATATAATGCAATGTATACAGCATGAAGGAATGTATTTCTAATTCGTTCTCACATGTTTATTCAAAACAGAGAACTTAAAATTTTTTATTTTATCAGTATCTTAATGCTTTTCTGAACAACGGTACGTCTACTACCATATACTCTTGAAATTTTTGTATTAAAAGAGATGGTTCTCAAAAAATATGACCGTAAAAAACGTTAAAAAACAATAATGTCTAATTCTTTTGAAATAATAGTTCCCTTTAATACCTTTTCTTACTATTTAAAACAAGAGAAATGTTGAATTAATTTATCTCCTAAATGTATAGGTATGGGTCTATTCAAAGCATTATAAAAAGGTAACAGCTTTAAACTTGCCGAGATCCAACGAGAAAAAATTTAATAAATGTACATGTTACGTACCTACATGAATGCTTTCTTTGTAAATTATTACCACAGAACTTTAAGGATTATGTGTTTTTATTCTTATAAGTTCATGAAATATTATTCGAAACAATGTTTTGTAAATCAAAAAATAAAATATTTGTGGTTTTTGTTTATTTGACATGACATACATGTTCTCACAGTCTGAACTTAATTTTCCAGACATTGTATATTTGTGAATGCTTTTATGCACACATAATAGTATTTTATAATTCAATTTTAGAAAATCTTTCTACAGATTTCTAACCACTGTGTATGTTTTACTTAAATTAATAATTATGTACTACACTTTTATATATCCAGTAGCTATTGCTATAAAGTTTTAATCGAGCTAATTTCCTTTCTATCGTCGACTTTAAATACGATTATCTTCTTTTAGTTTTCAAGTGAATGTATACATATTTATGAGACCCGCTTATTTCCGTGTAAAATACGTAATTTCAATCGATTAAGGGTAATTTCCCAAAAGGAATTTAATTCCACTGATTTTATGTAAGCACTTGAAAGATAAACACCAAAGAAGTATTATTTTAAGCCAATTGAATATAAATAAGGTGATAGTAAAAACAAATAAAAACATCTCACAATTCGTGTAATGATGACTAAATAATCCTAATCTTACATATTATACGTAGTCAATAGTAATTTAGTAGAAAATGTCAGTTATAATTAAAATTATAAAAAGGAAATTTTATAATGTATAAAAAATAAATATATAAATTAAGATACTTCAAAATTGTATAACCTTTACTTGTATAACTATTTTAAATAGATATTTTGTCAAGAAACTTTATAAGCATTTATTCGTTAAGGGTCAAAGTATACATATATATGTTAAATATAAAGAATTACTTCTAATTTAAGACATTGTTTTCAAGGACAATTTTTAAATCTATCAAGTTCGCACGCATTAACTGTGATGCTCACCTCAACAGACATTCATTTTTGCGATTATATTTATAAACATAAATGCTACCATGATTTGTTTCCCACCGTTGCTATTCTCTTGCCATCTGTCTATAGATGTTAGTGGCTTTAATCTAGTTCTTGATTTCGGATGATTTGCAAAAGCAGAAAGAACGTCACTTTTTGAGAATTATTTTAAAACTCAATTAATGTAACGAGTGTTCAAAATAGTCAACAAGTATATTGTTGCAAACAACCTTTCGTTATTTCAACCACATTATTTTTAATTTAACTTATCAATAACAGCGGTAGGATGCAAATCAAAGAATTGTTTATATTTATAAATACAAACAAAATCAGAATCTCAATCTCATTATGGTAGTAACGAATTTTCAAATTCATTTTTCTTAACTCAGTTGTATCATTAATGTATATATACATATAGACGATCAATTTTCCTGGTCACTGTTACCTTTTTCATACTTCCTTGACGATGCAAATAGGTCAAGAACGTCAGATACAGGGAAAGGTATCGAACCCGTAAATTCAAAAAATTATGAAACTTTGTGTGTAAGTAGATTAAGACAAACTAATAAATTGCAATTCGTTGTGTGCTGAATCTCACTTTAAAGGGGTGAAATCATCTTTTAAACAAATGCAAATTTTTCTTTCCCGTGGATTACCTTGAAAACGTTTCACAATTTTTTTAATTTCCGGGTTCGATATTTCTTGTTAGAAGGACATCTTTTCAAAACACACACGTTGATGTTAATGAAACTCATGTGAGACATAACACTCAAAAATATATTTGACATGTATTTTTTCTGATCTGTTAAGGGTTGATAATATATGTTATAAAATATATGAAACTAGGTGGTATAGAAAATAAATCCTTTTCTAAATTGTTTTTTTTCAAACGAAGGATTGAATTGTATAAGAAATGTAATTTAAAAGTTATTTGTTTAAATAGTATATTAGAAATTGTAATTTTTTATGAACTTTTTATTAATTTTTACATGGACATGTATTTTTAAAATTTTTCGTCTATTGTTATTTAATCACAATTGTTGGAAGCACCATATTCTCACTCTTGTGGGAAAAAGTGTTTAGAATTGCTTTATAGATAGCATGTTAAGTTTGACACTGATTTTGATTAACAAAGTTTAGTATGTAGGATAATATCGTGTTTCATATTAGAATATGAAATATAAGTATAAATATAAACCGGCTAGCTGCGGCAGCATTGCGCATCGGGAGAGACATGCGTTGACATTGAACATCACTGTCGGTACCTTATGTTTTGTGCAAATATTTTTCACTGTCAATTAAAACCGAAATGTGCTAAAGAAATTTTTTCAACGGGTTTTGAAAGGTAAATGTTCACTCTATCTATCGCGTGTTGAAATTAAATTTTCTTCTAGAAGCTTAGTTTTTAAAATAAATAAACAATGGCTGCAAAAATCGATGCATTTCAGATGCCGTTTTGCATTTCAGCGTTATTTAAACAAGTTTAAATGTTTATGTCGTCATTAAAATTTACATCATTGTATGTAGGAAGGTGCATAGAATAATACTGTGTCAAAAAAGTTTAAAAATTTTTCATAGATAAGAAACAGCAAATGTTTAAAGTTGAAAAATTGAGTTTCTGTTGAAAAGTGATTTTCTCAAAACTGTAAGTGATGAAGAAAAACGGATTGCATATCCAAATTCAGCATGAAAGATACTATTAAAATGATCCATTAAACATTCAGTAACAAAAAAATATTAAGTTTCGTAGACCAGTGCTGTGAGTTGATCCCTTAATAACTGGATTTTATACCGGCGCTACAAGTGCGACACGTGACAAATATTTTTTTTTGAGAACTACATTTTTCATGCATGTCATTAAAATCAGTACGTGCAGGCTCAAAATATTTCCTTATTACATAAAAGAAAGATATTCTTCATTTTCGACATACTTATGTCTGTAGAATTACTCCCTGATCAGTTGAATCCTGTTACAGGGACATTTTGTGTACGAAAATAATTGTTTAAGTATTTCCTACATGCATTACTATATCTGCATCATATAATCGAATCATTTTTATATTTGTATTACGAAACATTTAGACCTTTTCTCTTACATATTAAGGAATTTTATGAATTAACAAATAATTCCAATATAAATGTAACAAAGAAATCAGAAAAAATAATATACCGATTTAAAAGTTCAGTTAAATTTTATATTCCCTAGTTTATTTTTGTAATATATTTACATAGAAGAGATAAAATACCAATTATAATAGAGTCGCCATAATGTTTCATTACTTTCGACATTTTATGTACAATAGTGTGTCAGAGCGTAGTGAAAATTTCAAATAGAATTTAACAAACATAAATATTGTTCAGTTTGATTAAATGCAAATTGAATATAATTGAATATTCTTCCTCTGTTATCAATGATTATATCTTAGAGCACAGGTTGACATAGAATAAAATTGGAATTTTCTCTTACTTTCATTAATTATTAATAGCAAAGTTAAATCGATCACAAATCAGAAAGAAATCATAGGGCAAGTGGTTAAAATTGTTTGTGCAATGCAGCTCGCAAAAGGATATTTTTCCACTCGCATGCATCAAGTCTAATAAAACTTTGTACATGAATAGAATATTGAAAAATATTTGGGACATGTCTTTTTAGAGCTGTCTGCTTTGATGTTTACAGGGCGGACGTATCTCGTGAAAATAGTTTAATAAAATATTCAATTTTTACCACCAGAACTACCGAGCATTTAATACGATTAACATGTAATCCCTAGGAAAATTGTAACAGTACATTATTTTCAGTTTCTTCAGACATTCATTATAGTATTCAAGTGAAACTATTTATTTCCAATATCATTTCGAATATGCAATGCTTTAACCCCTTGTCCTATGATATTTTTCTGAATTGTGATCAATCCAACTATTTTGTTATTAATGATTTCCTGAAAATAAGAGAAAATTCCGGTCTGATTTTATGTCAACGCGTGCTCTAAGGTATAATCATTGGTAACAGAAGAATGATATGTAATTTTCATGCAAACAAATTGTAGAACAAGGAGTTAAGATATCAATACTTGCGAAACAAAAAAATGGAAATCAATCATTTTGACTAGTAAGGTAGTTCTAGTGTTAAAGATCTGTAAATGGTGGATTTATGAAATTGATTAATGTTGAAAATTTATTAATATTGATTATATGTATGTTTAACTTTCCTATTTTCTTTTACCGTTATTAGTTGATAAGATGTTTCATGAAATAGATTCTTATCCAAAGTTCCACGGTTATTGACACTCGTAAACATCATTCGTTTGTTCACAAGTTTTTCATTAACAGCAGTATTTTAATATTGTTTACATGTGTAGTATGTATTTATAAAATTTCTGTATTATTATGAAATCTTCAAATAATCTCCAAATGAAAAATTTCGGAACGAAGGACTAGAATTTGTTCAAAACTGCTCGTTAAAAGTATGCTCATTTTTATTTGGTCGTACTTTATTCCGTAATTTCATTTCAACTTTCCTTCTCATCTTTGAAAACTTTCATCTCAGCAAATGATATAATCTTCTTGTACAAGTTTTTAGTTCTCCTTCTTTCACGATATAAATTGTAGAGATCGATTAAACTCACTTGAAATTATTCGTTCAAGAGATCGGAGCATCGTGTAAGAAGCGGGAGGAAATATTATAGACTTTCTCAACAGTAATAATGATAAAATGAATGTTACCCGACTTCGTTTTAAATCTCCTTTCCATGAGTTGGATATTTGAAAATTACTTTTTGCAGCCCATCTTAAATTTATTTATGATCTCCTGACTCCTGAATCAAAAAATTTAATATTTAATCTCATGACAACGAAGCTTTATTATTTCCTTTATGAACGCATTTGATTAAAAAGGGTATTGTAAGGCTATAATTTTCCACCTGTATGCCTTTCGGATCTTACTTTTTTCGGGCATGAAGTACGGCGCGCATACTGTGTCGTGAATGCATGTCTGAGAGGAAAGGAGTTCACTGAAATAGAAAAGAGCACGCGTGACAATACCGAGACGGAACGACGTACAGTGACGAACAAAAGTATTCAAACAGTGAAAAAATTATAAAAGAGGTAGTTAGACTTTCTATATGAATAATTTTTTTCCAACGAATCGTGTGCCACATTCAAGCTAGTATTCAACATTCATAAATTTCCAAAGCATTTGACAAAATTGAATTTTTTATTTCTTAAAACTGATAATTTTACCAGACTGAGATTTTAACATGTTTTTCATGTATTACTTATCGCCAGTGCCATAACTATAACTTCATTTTGAAAGTTCTTTACTTCGATAAACGAAAAATTACCAGAAGAAGGATATGATTCGTACGTATCTGTATATTTTACATTTAACTAGTTAACTGTGGAATTTAATTTGAAAAATCTTTCATTGTACGCGCAATAAAATCAAATAACAAAGTGTATACTCGTCAAACGCAGGGCACATGCATCTATCATATATTCCAAATTTCTCATTTTTTTCTGAAACTGACACAGAAAATTATGACATCTACATATATTCATATACATTAACTCCTTGTCTTACAATAAGTTTTCAAATAGAATTTAACAAATGTAAATGTCACATAATTCTTTTGAGTCTAAATTAAATATTATTTTTCTACTATGAATTATAGTGCAAAACAGAAAACGTAAACGTAGAATAAGTTTGGAATTTTTTTCCTCAAGGAATTTTGAACAATAAGGTAGTTCTATGGAGCATAGCTGTGAAAGGAATCATAGTGCAAGGGGTTAGGAATCTGTTTCTTGCCTCATGTGTGTACGAGTGGAATTACCACTGTCACTGAGTTTTTCACTATTTAATGATATAAAATTTTATTTAATAATAAACTGAAACTGATTTTGATAGGTGTGATAGTTCTAGTGTTAAATGGACGAAAAGAAATACAGAGTTTAAAACAAATTTTAGTCAGTCATTTGATCGGTGGCGGTACGTTTAGCGTTAAGAAGTTAACTCTTTGAGTGACAGGGGAAATTTTCACACATATTCGAGAAATGTATCAACAAAAATGAATGATTATAAATAAAAATGTATATATCGGTCAATTTTTATTGAAAACTCATACAATTATGACACAATACTGAAAACTCGTTAGACTTCTTTTATTACTATTAACATCAAAATAAAACTTTTTGCAAATGTATGAAGGAGCGATATATCACTCTAAAGGTTAAATATCGTAGAGGTTACCAATAATTGACACTTGACCGTAGGGGTTTTTGTTAACCTCCAACTAAGAAGTAAGTGCAATTCGTTTACCTAAACAATAATTATAACATAAAGCAATGAAATTTAGTAAGACAAATAGGCGGAATTAATAACCCAAATCTGTTAACCTGTTAACTTTGGAATTTAGTTGGAAAACTCTCTCGTTTTGTGCGTAATAAAATCAGTTAACTGATTAAATACTTGCTTAAAAACTTGCTTCTGTAAAACTCCGGCACCTCGGGCAAGGTATGCAAGAATCGTTTAACATTTAATCTGTTAAAGGTATTTTTAATAAAAAGAAAACATTATTTTCTGTGGAATTTCTTATAACGCGAGAGATACGTTCACTACTGTAGAGATTTCACTTTATACCAAGTCAAGAATACGAGAAGTTAGAATTGAAGAAATATTTTCTTACTATAACATAAAATAATATGAACGTAAGGTTTATTTATTTTCCGTTCAGAGTAACTTACTGTAAAAATACGAGTAAAACTAAAATCTAATCACTATAAGAATCACTTCAAATTAAATTTTACCGACATCGCGTTTTTAACTAAACTCCTTCGTCAGTCGAATGTTCTTCGACTTCAGAATTTGAATTTCTAATTTTGTAATCTATCTACAAGTATTATTTCCTTACAAAGAATATCACTTTCATAGTTATTTTTCAACAAATTTTTAATTCCATTGCACGGGGACTGTAGCGGAATTTTTAGTTCGGGTTATAGTATGCTACTGCACTGTAGAATAAACGTGTAAACGTGACATATCAAAGGAAAGTACTTTATAATTAAAGAATATTTAACATTAACTCTTAAGTGCTACAGTTGATTTCTCAAGTCGCAGGTGAATTAAAAATCAACGTTAAAACATAAATAAACAAATAAACCATCAATGATTTCAATGATCGAATTAATAGTTTAATTGAAGGATACATGAAGTTTCACCATTGTAAGTCATGCACGAAAGAAAATGCAAATATGTCAAAACTATTAGCAGTCTGACAGACCAAATTAAGAGTTAAAAATACAATGAAAGCTATGCGATAAGCGTAACACACGATATGATGTTATCAGCTCCATTTCAGCACTCTGTGACGATAACTAATACACTGAATTCGGGCACGAACTCGTATAGTACGTTCTTAAAAACGCAGTTACCTAAAATCTACTGCAAACGGTTCTTCAACATTCTTCCGTCTTGGACTTAAACACGTTTCACTCATACTTTTCGTTTAGATATCAGTTAGATACGTAGCGGTAGTCATTCTTATTCCACAAAGCTTTCATTCGCTCTTTCATGTACCACATCAACGCAACGTTTATTTTTTTTATCCTTTTTCGAAACCGACTACCAGGCTTAACGAGTTCTGACCTTTGAGAACGTTTCGGCAATCGGCACCGATATGTATGAAAGCTTCATCCAGAACCTTGCCATGCGCTTCTTTACGGTTAACATCTAAGAGCCTTTTTGACAGGCCAAAAGCGCAGGTGGCGAGCTTTTGGTTTTACTCATTGCCCCAATACGTACACCGTTTGTACAGTATGCTCAAAGATTGTTTTTCATTCTACATACGTTCAGTAAATAAACAAAAAATTATTATTTGTTGCCCTCGCCATAAAGAATGGCCAATAATTATATAGATGAATAACCACTTTATTGATTACAGTGACTTTTAATATAAAGTAAAGTATAAAATAAATATCTTAAGACCTTCTCCATAAGTTAACTCGACAATTAAAGTTGAGCAGCGATTATGTGTATAGAAAAAAGTTCGAAATATTGATTTCCATAGCAGAATTTAAAAAATCATCAAAATCGGGGTACATAGTGTATCTTATTTTACTTGTTATGATTGAATGTGAATATTAAATTGACAGAAATAATATATTGTTTAAAAGTTCAACAAAAAATGTTACTAGCACAAACGTCTTCATTGTAGTAACCGTTATATTCGAAAGGAATATACGGTAATAAAGAAAGGTCCAAGGAATATTAAATATTTTCATTAAAACTATCAGCATATGCTACCGATGGAACTTACGTTCCTGATAGTATTAACTATACTGATAAAACTCACCCTTAGGCGAGTGAAATTACAATCATAACACCAAAATCTATAGCACGGACCACGTTTTCTAGTACATAAGTAGTTACTAAAAATTTATTTCCGTAAAAAAGATACGATATTCGTATTTGGCAAGTCAAAATGAGTAAAATGACGTAAATACTGCCAGCTTGGAGTGGTTAAGGTAAAGTTCAGTTAGTTCCTCATCTGTAGATATAATTACCAAAATTCGAAATATTGCCCAATTTCCGAATCTTACGATTATTTTAAAAGTTAAGCGTACTAAAACTGTAACAGTTTAATTTTGTTCGAAGAACAGAAAACGAGCAATCTTTCTATAAATCAAGTTTTTATGTGCACAATGTAAGGTCCTAATAAATAATGAATAAAGAAAACAGAAGTTCAAGCAACAGATTTATATAATTTTATCAATAAAATACGAAGATGTAGTATATTGCAATATTATATTTCAAAACATTTTAAAATAGCTTATTCATAATAACGCAAACTTTTGATCATTTGAAATTTTTCTAGTGAATCCTTTATATGTCAGCTAGAAAATAGAGCTAAACCATCCCACAACTCAAAGAGGTCTGCACTTCAATTATCATGGCATGAGTTAAAATCTGGAAGTAATCTCGACCCGTTAAATATTCTTTTTCAAGTACCGACGATTAATTTTCCGTTTAGCCTCTCTTTGTTGAAAACGACTACGTCGTGGAATTCTGTGCGTTTCTTGTTATAAATTATTATTGAACCAATTTCGGTGTTGCCATTGATTCGGCCATCCATCACTAATTTTCACAGAAGCGCGTGGATTCTACTGAATTTTTTATTATTGGACTTGATTAGGTCTATATTATATAATATAATATTTTTCCACATTGTCGTAATTTTTTGTTTTCGTTCCTGTTTTTCTTGTTTATTGTAAATTTTCGGTTTCTTTTTAATGCCTGCCAGATATGCTCAATCGGATATAGATTCAGTAATTGCGCTATTACATGCCAGCCATTCTTTTAATAAGCACATGAGCACTGAGGTTTCGGATCGTTATTATATTGAAAATAATATACCAATTTTCAGTGGGTTGATTTAAGCTACAATTTAATACACGAAGATATTCCATTTTATTCAACGTTGAATTCACGAATTTAATACTTCCAACACCATTGATTGCTGTACAACCCCATAAAATGAACAACAATTTCATTCATTCCACACTTCATAATTGAAAAAGCAATATTCTTATCAAATGCAGTATTTGGCTCCTATCACATTATAGTTCTACAAAATGTATGACATTATTTTAGAAACTAGTACCAGAATTTATATATTTTTTGAGAATTTCAAATAATTAAATTGTTGATCTCAAAAATGTATAATCTTTTATGTGCTACTATTTTGTTGTTATTGTTCTTTCAAAAAACTCTGTATATTTGCTGTTTTGTTGAAGTGCATTTCTTAAACTATGGTGCAGTGTTTATTGTTAATTTAGCAATCCTCATTTTTTATTTATTTACATTATTATTTCATTTACCAAATTAATTTCTTTATTTATTTACCTACATTGATTTGTCGAAATAAATATCGACAAATAAATATCCGTGTACTTTATTTAAAAATTATTTAACCTCGCTGTACAATATAAAGATGCTGTTATCGATTTTCGACAAATTATTAATAATTTATTGATAATTCACGATATATCGACAAAGTTTAAGGTTAGAACTGATAACAATGACAGAGTATAAGTAGAATATTGTAGTTTTATCATTACCTTCTTTCTGTCATTATTGTTTGTTAGTACTTATAACGAATAATATATTGGCATGTTTCGGTTGTAAAGTCTGCCCGTCTCATAGAATATACTTTATGTTAGACAATAATCGATCATACGTAATGGAGTCTGCCGCAACTGATAAATAGTATAAGTACTTCATGGCTATATTAGAAAGTTGTGTCTAGAAGTAGATTGTAACTACCACCGATAAACAGTATTCTGACTATTAATTGTATTCAAAGTTAACCGATCAATTTATTATAAATATTATGTAATCAGCAATAAAAATCAACATATATTAAATATTTAAGGAAAATAAAGGATTATAAACATACTTTATACAACTAATTATAATTAATCATATTAAAAAGTTCAAATTTTTCAAAATTTTGATTTTGAAAATTTTATTTTACAGTTTTATATACGTGATAGAACAATGTATTTTTTGTTTAGATTTTTTTCGCTATCTTTTACCGTTTTCAAGATAATCCATGGGGAAGAAAAATTGTTTTGAAGGGGTAGTTTCATCTCTTCAACGTGAAATTCGGCACAGAAATTGCAATGTATTAGGCTTGACTTACTTTAGCTACACACGAAGTTGCATAATTTTTTGAATTTCTGTGTTCGATACCTTTTCTGGTTACACAGGGTGGACTACGAAAAAGTAGTCTTTCTGCGGCGATAAGATGACAAGATGAACGAGCAAACAAAAACGAACACCCTCTTTCCGACACAATGAACACAAAAAGACTAAATAAGAACGCAAAATAAATCCGAAACACATGGAGCAACAGACTGTTTGGCGATAACACGTTCGAATAACGTAGCATCGGTATTGAAAGCGGGTTACTTGTCTGTAACCCACCTTGTGTATTTAAAATACATAATACATTACAGAATATATTCTTCATCTTTAAATATTTTCTCATATGTAGAGCACTGCTAATAAGTAAATATTAAAGACACAATATTGATTAACATAAAAATATGCGTCTGTAAACGTCACATGTTTTATTATTCGAATAATTTCGTCCATCACTTTACCCCCGAAAATGAGTGTATCTTTTTGTATTTTAAATAATACCGCAGCATTTTAAGTAATATCGCAAAGAAGTTATACAAAGCGCGTACGCTTGGGTGCATATGTATTTATAATATTTATTTTATATAAAACGTATGTAGCTTATTGATTAGTTCTACTTTTAAAATGACTAATAATATAATTTAGTGATAATATTTCAATTGTACATTTGTCTTTATCTCTTGTTCAATGAACATAATATCAGAATGTAGTATATTTATAATTTAATTTTACAATTTATAAATTTGTCCTACTGTTTTGAAGACGTTTAATGTTATGTGTATAATCAGTTTGTATAAAATATTGAAATAAGGAGAAATTTCGCCAATCTATACAGTAATAAACTATTCTTATTAGTTTTGCTTCAATAGATTTTACTTTTAAATCTAAAAATTATGATAAATGATTATTCTGAATTTCCTCTTTATTAAAAGAGTTCTCCTATATGATGTTTCTCTTTAAAAAATACTAGGTTATATATTGTATAGAAAGGAAAATGAAAAAGAAGCCAATTCGTATAATCTTGTTGTATAAGTTCAAATTGAATCGTAAAGCAGCAGAAGTTGCTCGAAATATCAACAAAGCGTTTGGCGAGGGTATGATTAGTGAACTTACTGTTCAATTTTCGTTTAAAAAATTCTGCAACAGTGATGAAGGCTTGAAGATGAAGAGGGCCGACCTACTATAATCGATAACGATGGATTAAAGGGTATTATTAAAGCAGAGCCTCGAAAAACATTGAAGTGTTGCTATAGAATTAGATGTTAACCGTATTACAGTTCTTCATCACTTGTTTCCAATTGGAAAATCCAGAAAAGTCGATAGATGGGTAGAGTATTATCGTGAATAGTGCCACTACCAAGAGGCGAGTTCCTTTAGTAAGTCGCGAAGCTCGACGTCCTCGCAGTTGTAATCTGATACGTTGCTCAGTGGTAGTAGATACCGATGAGACAATATTAATGCAATGATAAAACTCTTTTATAAGAACTTCTTTGTAAATGAAACTTTTATTAACGCATTTGTGAGATTCTTCTGATTAAAACAAGACTAAACATGACATACTTTAAATCACAATTTACTAGAAAAAAATGATTAAAACGAGATCAAACAAGGTATATTTTGGAATATATTTACTTGTTTAATAAATTACAATAATTTAATTGACAAAAGTTTCAGTGAATAAAATATATATATTTTATTTTATATATTATGTCCCCCCTCCCTCAGCTTGTGTTTTATGTCGACATAGAATCAACATCACTACATGATTAGTGTCCGGTTGTAGTCACGATTTTCGAGTACTAATCGCCAGAATACTGTACCTCACGAACTGAATAACAGTCAGACAAAAACAAGCTATTATTGTTAATATTAAATTAAAAATAGGCGATTTTTAGGCGACCTGCGCAAGAAAAATTTTGTTACAGTATGATTCCTCACATCCTAACGAACAAAAAAATTTATGTACCATTATTCCTGGGGATGTCGGGAAAGTTATGAAAAATGCGGTTGAACATGAGTATATGATAATGGTTATAACAGATTTAATTGCAACTTTACTGTTTCGATTCCCGTTTCTAATAGTTTATTCGTATGTGACTTACTTAGGAGTCTATATTGAGAGTTATTTACAATAGATTTTGCCCCATAGTTGCTTATTAAGTTGCTAAAAATTATGAAAATGTCACTAAAACATAAACATACAGAGTTCTTTCACGATGCGATGCTTATGTTCTAAACGGTCCTGGAGACTAATAACTCTTTATTCTAACAATGTTAAATTTTATAGTAAATCATAGTAAATATTGTAAACGTTGTAATCTTACCGCTAATTAGATGGAAACCTGTTCATTAATCTCTTTTTTTCTGGCCTGTCCAATATATCATAGGGTGATTGCTACATGTGAGCAATACCTCACAACTCGTTCACCTGTCTTGTATTCACAGGTGTGTCCGAAAAATGGATTTTATACAATAAACGAAAATGTTCTGCCCAATGACTTGAACAAGGTGAAGCACCAAAATATTTTGTGAAACAGTAACTTCGCGAAAAGGAGTTCATGGTCACTGTTTGTGGTGGTCAAGACGTGGCATTATGTACCACAACTTTTTGAACTCTGGTGAAACCGAAACAACCGTGAGATATTGCGAAGAAATTGATAAAATTAATCACAATGTAAGACATTTATATCCAACATTACTTAACCAAAAGAGGCCAATTCTTTTATATGATAATACATGACCGCGCATCTCGCAAATTACTGTACAAAAACTGATAGGGCTAACAAATGAAATTTTGCTTCAGCTGGCATATTCGCCAGACCTTCCCCAACCGATTTTTATCTTTTTAAGCACTTAAATAATATTCAACAGTCAAAGGGGACTGAAAAGGCATTTTAAGAATTAATTAATTCGTGACCTTCACAATTTTATGCTAGCAGAATAGATAAATTTGCTTTGTGTTAGCCAAAATGTTGATTAACAATTTTCACAACAAACGAAGATACATTGTTTTAAAGTTTGAACATTAAAACCGCAATTATTTTTACACCCACCCAATATTAAAGGGATGAATAATAAAATAAAAATAAAAATTTGTAAGTATGTTCATACGGTAAGTAATTGGTAATAATAAAGTAGAGGAAAGTGTCCAAATATATAAAAATTTTCTAGTAGAGAATTTTGTTATTTCTAACAATATGACGAATACATATTTGTCAATCACCAATAATCTATATCACTGACTCACTTTTACATCGCAAATGTTATAACTCGTCAGTCAACTGAATTCTAGCGGCGTGATAAGAGAGCTTTGTTTCGTCGCTTCTCGAAAATTTTTTAAAAGCTTGTAAATTCAACATACTTTCTGTACTCATCATTATTTTACCACACTTATTTGTATTTCGTTAATCATAAGTATTTCTGAAATAACGTATGCTTTTGTAGGATACCATGATTTTCACCTTGTGAAATTTCAATTATGGACATTGGAAAGATGGTATTCAACGTAACATAAATATTATAATAAGTCAGTGGATTCCAAACTGATTCTGCAGTTCCAGAATTTTTATTTTACGAAGAACTTTTTTTCCAATGCTTTAGTGCGTAAATATACATTAAGTATCTATTTAATACTAGGTTTATGGTCGTTTATTGCACAGTTTATTCTGTTGTTTCTAGAAAAATTAATATTCGTTCGGTTAGATCTTGGAAATTAAAGTTGTTCTACAATAGACGATTAGGATACATATTCATGCCATTGCATCAATTAAAATCGACGTAAACACTTCATAAATAATATTTGTCAAATTCGACATGCTTCAAATTGACGCAATTCCGTAAACCTAGTGTTAATGTGCGACTTCTGAGCATATAAAAAATGAGTCTGTGCTGAATTTGACATTCGAATCTGTGATTTTTACAAATATCTTACTTTCTTTAAAAAAATAAGAATAAAATAATTTTGTGTTTGTTTTTTATGAACATATTATGCTAAATATCAGTGTTCCATATTAAGATACTTATATTTGATACTATTTACGAGTTTTTAATATTAACTAAACAATTAAAATTATTTATAATGTTACAAATACAAGACTATTCTTTAATAGCACGTAAATATGTATAGAATTGAATACTCACACAAATTTTTATTTATTCTGAATAGCTCTGTAAAAATGACTTTCGAAAAACAAAATGGTATTTTATATTTGCCTACTTTCTTTCAGTTATCAACTTGCTTATGCCTAAAACCATAAATAGTACGGTAAGTGAGAGAGCAGCAGTTGATAAGTATCAAGAGTGTAATTTAGAACTCCCATAATTATATACTTTTGCTGTATCAACTCTTCTCTGGCTTCTCAAAGTGGAAAGACTTAACAGTTCACCCCTTCAGGCTTTACCAGAATCAAATATCATTCCTTTAAATGTTTTAATCAGAGATGAAGTACCCCTTAAAAATATATCTTCCGCAATCATACCAACGAAGAGCGCTGACTTCACAAAAAGAAGATTTTGGTCAATACATGTTTAAAATAGAAGAGGATATAGGAGATTAACACAGAGTGAACTAATCTAAACAGTCAAATAACAATAAATGTACGATAGAAAATATAGAATTTCCAATTTAAAAATCCAGTTATTTGATCGATCGCAGTAGGTTTAGTGTTAATTGTTAAAAGTAGGAAATTATCGCTTATTCATAGTAAGGTGGCTAGTTCAATAGTCTTAACATTAATATATATTTTCAAGGACCATCTTCCGAGTAACTTCCAAGAGATTTTAACTGTTGTTTATTACTCCCTAAGAAATTATTAATTATTAAAAATATTATACTTTATGCATTGCCTGCAGCTAATGTTTTGTTAAAATTTTATACGGGACCAGCAATTTTAGATGTACAAATATTTTTTGATGGCGTATAATAAGACTACGATAATTTTTTGATATTAATGTATATTTGAATAAACATTTGTTTCATAAGACATAAGTAATTCTAACATTTTTTTGTGTACGATATTTGGTAAACCTGTTGTTTTGTGTAATGGTACGTTATAAAAATTACAGATGTAGCACGAGAAAACTCGTTTCTTGTCGTCAACGTATGTCGTATGAAACCGAGAAATTTCGTATTCGGTCGCCAATGTGTTAAGAATGTGAAGAAAAAGTTATTGTATCGTTCTTTACAATTTACGTGATGGCTAAATCCTTTGCGGGTTATCATTAAACATAGTCTATGGTGAATATTTTTTACCGTAAATATAAAGTATTTTTCCCTTCTATCGTAAATATTTGCCAAAAATTTTAACGAACGACACTCTGCGACAAAACAGTATAGCATTTAGATTGCTATAGTAATTACAACGACATGACATTTCTTGGTTAGTCAACAGACTAAATTAGTCGTTAGAGACATAGCAACATTGGTGTAAGAAATAATTACCATTGTCAAATGTGCTCACATTTTTTATAAAGGAAAAGACGAGTATTACACTAAACTACTTTTAATTAATAGTTTTTCAGCGATATTGAACGAGAAAAAGAGGTTGGCTAGGATGCTACTTATAAGCAAGACTGTTTACATTAATATACGGGTATTAAAACCAGAAGCAATGATGGCAAGAGAATTCACCATCGATAAATTCTGCCACGAATTACATTGCATACGCATCATAATTATCTAATTTTATATACTAACACTTTGACTGTCAAGTAAATACTCATTAAAGCTCCTTTAAATATATACTCATTAAAACTACAGTCGAAACAATTTTCTTAGTAAAGCGGAAACTAAAAAGCCAAGATTCTTCATGGCGGTTGCTCTACCTTTCTTATATCTCACACATCCAACAAATTTCGGTTGTTTGATAAAGCTCTAAGAAAATTAATATTTAAGTTTAGGTAAAAAATGATGTCATCCGAATTTGGGTGATATGACAGTCAGAGTGTTAAATTGAAATTTTCCATTTACAACAATTTCGTATATTTTCGCATTAAAATTATTTTTACATACATGTACGTTAAGTTGTGCTGTTTGGATATCTACTGAAATAATAAATGTAATTGAAGACAGAGCAGCAAGTACTTAACCAGTTAACTGCGTTCGACGAGTATACGCGTCATCTTAAAATTCAAAATGGTGCTAATTCTTTCAACGATAAATTATTCATTTTTTTTCAGATAAATTTGTAATTCTTCTTCGTTTTGTTTTAATTTTTCGTTAGAATATATTATAGATGCATTTGTTCTGCGTTTAACGAGTATACACTTCATTATTTGCTTTTATTGCGCACACAATGAGAGATTTTTCAAATTAAATTTCAGAGTTAACTGACTAATCGCTATCGCGTAGCCGCTCAATGCTGCCACGTTACGTCTTGTATAATGTATTTGAAATAACTGCATGAGTTTCATTTATATTATGCCGCTTTGTCGTTAATCACTTTGCCGGTAAACGCTCTGAATGTTACCACGGCCTTAGATCCTTTATGAATTAATCAATTTTTCAATGAAAGCATTGTTGTAACATTGCAGTTTCGATACAGCTTTATACGTGGAACGTAACTGTACATGATACCTAAAACAAGTGTTGACTTTGCATTTTATTACTTACCAAACGAAACATAAAATTACGAGAGGTTCATCAAGAGATAAGAAAAAGTGATGAAGCATGAAACACCTAAAATATTAGACCCTAGGAAGAAAACTACGAATACATACGAGTAATGTTTATAAAACCATAAACTTGTTAAAGAAAATAAAAAATTTTTTAGCTACAAATGGAGTTATTTCATTTTCAAAGAAAACATTTCTGAGATAACATTTTATAGTTAAATTTGTCCGGATTCATTTATGAGGATATACGTCATTGATTGTATCATTATATACATATACAAAAAGAATATCTGTATCTCACTAAAACTATCAACTCATATTTTCCCAAAAATAGACTTACGTATACCATTTTAAAAAAGGCTCATATTTGCATTGAATTTAGTAACCACTAAATTTGTTAATTATATTAGAGCTCGCCGTGTATCGAATTTGTCGCGACGGAATCAAGTGTTCTAGTACTTTCAAACGGATCTTGGAACGTCGCTCCCTGTTTCCACAGCTAGTTTCTTGAATCGATTAATTCCGGAGACAGCCTCTGAGACAGGGCATCTCCTTCGGCAGCGGTAGTTGATTTTCATAAGCGCATCATAGAAACGGAACAAGTAAATACATTCGATTCTGGTTCAATCCGTGGCGGATCGTAGGATTCGATTGTCTGTTGTCAGCGGCTCCGGTCAGGATTCGATTAGAACTTAAGTGGATTATAAACGACGTACTTGCAAATCAGTTCTGCTCGGCAATAATTAACTATCGGCAAGGTGTTCGCTTTAAGCCGTATACCTTGCGCGGGTTCCCTATCGTGATTACCTACGGACGGAAATGGAGATCTCGTTGTCGTTGTCGACAACGATGGACCCACTCGACGATCCTATGTAAACGTCGTTTCGATTGCACTAGCTGACAAACTCTAGTGGACATTGGGCGCATTATTAATTAAATAAATAGACGATATCTCGCACGTGTGTTGTCTGTTGTTTCAATCATTGAAACTTCATTCAGAAATTGGAACCGGATGGTTTTGATCGACGGTACGGTAAATGATATAAGATGAATCGCAATAACGCGAATGCCACCACCAGTTACTTAATTAACCCCAGCTCGGCGAGCGTACAGTCCACCCGGTCTCATATCTATAGAACAAGTAGCTAGACGCTCCATAATATGCGGAACCTTTCTGGAGAATTAATTATACGAACTAAAGTGACTAAAAAGTTTCACTTTTCAGTATCAAGTTACTTTTTACGGTGAATAGATACCAAACGCGTTTGTGATAGGGCAGCAATATGTACACACCTGGATTGACATCCCATTCTAATCAACTACATAAAAATAGACTTACCGAATAATACAAAACATGATAATAGGATAGGCTGAGGCGAATCGTTTCGAAAATTTTAAAAACTTAAAAATCTTGAAAATCTTGAAATATTTGAAAATGAGAGACATCTGATTCACCCGGTATGGAAGGGGAGGGATTCAAATATTTTTCATTTTTCAGTTTTCTGCTAATAGGACCAAATATTTTTCAGTTTTTAAAAAAATTCTTTCTACTGGCATGGAAGCTGAATGTGTATGCATAACAATTTTATGAAAAAAAATATTTATTATCAGTTTTAATTATTAGTTTTTCGCTGTTAAATTTGAACAGATCCGATTCGGCTCGGTCTACATGAAAATATTATTTTCTGTTATGAAATATCCTGATTTAATAAAATCACCAACTTTTGTGAAATCTGGGTTCAAGAAAGTGGTTTTTGCAGACACGTTTATCATGTATCTTTTTATCAACTACTATTTATGTTAGAAGAGAAATAATAATACTCAAAGTTGATGGTAACAAATTTATTTTGTCAAATATGCTGTAAATTTCTGAAACTGGAAAACCGTGCGTGACAAAATTGTGTATTTGTTAGCAATATAAACAGATTTCAGAAAGGTTCGAATAATAAATAAGGTTAAATAATAAGTAATAAAACAACATTTTTTTCTTAATCTTTTGGATTAAATATTCATTCTTCTTTGCTGCACATTTACACATAAAGAGTACATGTATACTCGTATTAAAAACGTTGATAAAGAGAAATTTGATTTCTGCATTATAAACTAATTCTCTAGTCCTAGAATTTTTCAAGACACTTTACCTAATACGTTCTTTATTCTAAAATTTGAAAACTGTTTATATACTTTGAATATTAATGGCGTCCCTTAAAAAATTCCGATGTCGTGATTTTAAGATGAAGAAATAGAACATAAGTAATGAAAGAAAGAGAGGAGAACATAACAGATAAAAGAACAGAACTTTTCGTAACATTGTAATAACTCCAATTCTTATCACAGCAATAGATCGAAACAAGACATTATCAAAACAAAGTTTTATTAAAATAATCGTTTATACAATATCATTATTTTATTTTTGATTTACATTGTATTTGTTATTTATTTCATTTGGGATTTAAGTATCTATTAGTTGATTTCTTTAGGAAAATAAACATAATTTAGACAATATATAAATATTTATCATTAACAGTACTTTTTCTAAAAGCGCTCATATTCTGTCTGTCATTTTGTATTAGAAACAGTTACTTGTTATTTTAAATGATTACTTGAAGTAATTAAATACCTTAAAAGTACACCCGTAAACAGTCAATTTTTATAATGACGGTTCTAAATTTTACTTACATATATTTTTCTTTTATAAATAAGCTTACTCACTATTTTCTTTATAATTTTATCTTCTTTATTTACTTTCAGTTCATATAAAAAGTGCCCTTTCACATAAACTGTGTAATGAATATTTACATACACTGATTGGTGGAAATAATTTAGTTGTTTGAGAATTGATAATACAGTAGTCACTTGCGAAATGAAAGAGAAATTTCCCATTAAACATAAATCGAAAATTTAATATTTACATACTTACGAACAACGTTTCGTTTCGATTAAAGCGAATCGTGTGTTTCCTTTACATGTTTTATTACAAAGAAATCCAGAGTTTCACTTCTGAGTATCTGCTGTTAAGCTCACCTTAGAAGGCCCCCATTGATCTGGGATTCATATGAGGCCCAATCAGCCGAGTCCGAAGCCTTACCAGTGTTATTTCCTGGGGGTGACAAGTCCCGTGGAAATAGACTGTTGGTAGTGGCGAGCTCATTTTTCAAAGCTTTACCAGATATTCTGCCTGATCCAGAAGCAGGTGGGACGCTATTTACGCGCTGGGATCCGGGAAGAAGGGTCCCTAGCCCAGCATGCGGGCTATAAACCACTACCTTCTCGAAGCAAACACCAAATGACTAGAGTATCCTCACTGACACTGGATACTGGCCCCCGCGATACCAGTTCCTCACGATCTACTAGTTCAACCGTTAGGATAAGGGGTAAAACCCTTTATCAGCAAGATTTAGACAGCTCGTCCCTGCCACGGCTTGGTGGGCCGCTTTGCTGCTTACGTTATGACCCCGGGATCGTCACGCCCGCAACACCACGTAAGTGGCGCCCCCTGAGGGACATGTTTTATTATAGTAGGAAAATAAAAGATTATTTGTTCTAATATAATAATAACATTTGTCATTCTATATTATTCAGAATTAACCGCTATAGTTCTTATTCGCGAAGAACGCGCGAAAATCTTGAATTGTTTAATGAATATTTCACAATAAAAATCACATTGGAAACAATAACATAGATGAATTAAGTATTTACATTTGAGAGTACAAACAACAAGTATATACATTGCTGGTCAAAAGTTTGGAATCACTTGATATGTAATGTGACAAATTTAAAATTATATATTTTAGAAATATATAAAATAAAATAATAAAAGTTATGTGTCTTTATATTTGACTAATACACACATCATTTATAACTGTTTAACTGCCAACCGACGATATCGCGCTTCTTTGTTACACTACTTAAAAGTATCAGCCTATCGGTTCGTAATTAAATTAAATTTATTTCTTTGTTTTCTTTTTAATTATTTATTTTCATCTTTTTTATTGTCTACTTAGAAACAGAAAAAAGGATCGGTCGTACCATTCAGAATCTTTTTACGTATGCATAGAAAAGCGTAACTCAATTTCTGAATTGGAACGGAAGAAGACTGGCTAACCGCATTTTTTGAGACAAAAATATTAGAGTAATGGCGTCTAATGTGGAACAGCTTCTAATATCTGGCACCACAATATTTCGGAAAATAAATAGCTTGATGTGTCAGTTACCATGGGAAACACTTCAATAGCAATAAAAAACAATCATATTAATAGTTGTACATCAATCAAAACTTGTCCTCGAATGCGAAGTGTTGTAATATTTGACCATATATTAAATTTTCTGAAAGACCAGTTACATAGTCAAATTTTACTTGTTCATATTTTATCATTGAATATTTTTGTTTTCCACTACACAAAAGCAATTTGCTACAAATTTATTTTCCTCTTAGAATACTTATTATTTTTCTACCGAAATACGTGTGTTCCTAATATGAAACACGTTGTATATTGGGTGTACATTCTTTGTTAATGTTACAAATTATTCTGTTATATTTTTATTTTATAGTGGTAATTACAAAAATGATAACAATGGAAAACAAAATGTTCAATGCATTCTGTTCGTGACGAATGTAGTGGTTCTGATATGTTATTCATACATTCAAAGCATACAAGAAAAAGAGAAAAAGATCAACATAATATGAGTTCAAAGAAGTGGAGAATTCGTTCAGTTATCCTTTTTAATTCCAAAAATATTCATTTTTCATGATAGAAATGAGTTTTGTTTACAAATTACCTAGGTGTTCCATATTGGAAGCCATTTTTCCAGATCTTCGTGTTTTGATGCAAGTTTCATTAAGAAAATGCATATCTTTCGCTTTGACAAGCTTTTCAAATCAGGTGTTTTATGGTAGGTGCCATCACCATAAACATCTGTGCAAATGAAATACCTACACAGCGTTGTTCAGGAGAATGGTCTTGAAAGGAATGCGGGTCTAAGTGGTAAATTTTCATTTATTCTCATCTTATTTCAGACATTAATCTGCTATTTGTCAATGAGGTCACACGTAATTAATCAAAAGTATCAACAAACCACATAGCAAGAAACTCCTCTTGCTCCCGTGCAGTCCCGGGACTTTTTTCTTAATTCATTTACATCATTAGTGAATAGATGCGCCTATTTTTCTTGGTCTGTATCACCGGAGCTATGCACGCCACCTTTTAGGTCATTATAACTAGAGCGCGTATGAACAAGAACACGAACATTTACACCATGTATAACATTACCATAAAGAGTTACTGGTCATAATTTTCCAATACTCATTGAAACAAGTTCATAAAAAAAAAACTCGCAAACGTTGTGTAGTTTGTACACCACAAAAAAAGTAAAGGTACATTTTATATAAATAATATTACGAATTCTTTGTTTACGCCACTTTGTTTTTAATTTTCTATACGCTTTGAACCATTTTTCTTTTAATGAAATAAGGAACATTTTTCGTAGTAAGAACCAATTCTTCATTTTTCCGTATGATGCAGATGGGTTAAACAAAGCTGAGTGAATGTGACATATAGAACATTCTCTGTAAACGTAAAAAAATAAATGATAAGGATAGTTCCTCTAGAAGCATACATAAATGTTTATATGTTTTATAGATTGTCTCTTTTAGTTTTCAAAATATTCGCAAAAATGTGTCCCAGAAAGAGATGCTGTTGTGATTATTTAGAAAAAGGGCAATCTTTTTTATGATCATAACTTTGATATACATATATTATTCAGATGATTATTCCATGCGCCTAGCATTGTAAATTTTTTGGTAATAATTATTGCTTCAAAAGTTACGAAACATTGAAATTTCGCATTGCACTGAAGTCTTTCGCCTTCACCTCCATTTATTAATGCCTTTTACAGTACTATGTACACACGAGTTTCATTTAGATAACAGAGATGGGTATTAGTGGGGTCAGTTTTTTCAAGGTAGAAACGGATCCCGTAACTCAGCGCGAAAAAACTAGTTCCACAAATATAAATCTCTGTTATCTAAAGTACTTACCTATAATATGATCTAAACGATACACATTTTTGTGTATAATTGGTAAAATAAAATAAAAATAAAAGAATGATGCTTTTGACAACATATTTCAAGGTTATTTTTATCAACATGGAGATCACACATCAAAACATACATTTAATCGATCTCACAAGGAAAGATATCGAACCCGGAAAATCAAAAATTGATGAAACTTCGTATGTAAGCAGAGTAAGTCAAGCCTAATACATTGCAATTTTTTTGGTGCCAAATTTCACTTTGAATGGATGAAAAGAAGATTCCACTTCCTGGAAAAACTGTAAATTTTTCTTTCCCATGAATTAATTGAAAACTATAAGAGATAGCAAAACAAGTTTAAACAAAAAATACATTGTTCTTTTACGTTTATAAAATTGCAAAATAAAATTTGTAAGAAAGTTCAAATTTTTCAAAAAGGGGTGGTATCACCCCTTGAAAGTGAAATTCGGCACGAAATAGAAATTGCAGTATATTAGGTTTAACTTACTCTACTTACACACAAAATTTCATAATTTTTTTAATTTTCCCGTTCAATTCCTTTTCTTATCAGCGCGGTATAGCGTGGTCCAATCAACATAGAGAAATAAAATTTGAAAGAAATGTATGGGAAATAATACTATTTATGAAATTTCAGCGGAATGTAATTAATGTTTAAGATATCATGAAAAGTCGTTAAACTCAAACTGAACGGATTTTCAATAGTTACGCACTAAAATCGTGGACAGGCTGCGCCCCCACCTCAGAAAAACTAGTCTCACCAATACTATTCTCCGTTATCTACGTAAAACTCATTCCCATATGTGCGAAACAAAGCACGAAACTACTGCAGTTGATTAAAACTTCTGTAGCAAACAGTAAGTGTTTAAAATATACCTGCATGAAACCTGAGAAGGTTGACATCTGAAGTGAGCGTGCAACTATGTATGTTTCGTCTTACAGCACACTCGCATATATAGAATTCAATGGTGTGGTAGCCAATGTTTCTCGCAATTATATACGAAAGTAAAAAAGAGTGGTCTTTTTGTCAGAGAAGAAATTTATTCAAAATATCAATTCTTGTAACACTTATGAATTTTAGGAAAATTGGTTTTACATTCTGCTTTTTAGAGTATTGACGAAAGTTATTAATATCTCGATACAAAAGTTGTTCTCATTTGAAATTTCGTATGTAGTGTCCACTTCTTGACCCATACATTTCTTCCAAATTCTTCTCTATTCACAGACTACAAGTCAACCTTAAATTTGAAAAATTTTCTTTTATAAACCTCATATGTAGAATATGTGCTTAACAGAGTAAACTGATTAAGGTAATGGTTTTTGACATCAGTCAGTTTTAAACAAAAATCACAGTTTCAGAATAAAGAGTCGAAGTTTGTAAATGATTTTATTATAAGTGGATACTTTTATATAGGTGCTTACGTGCTATTTCAGGAGATCGTCTTTTTCATAATAAACCCTCAGACATAGTGTTCTTTTCTTACGAGAACCGAACCACCTGTCATTCTCAGCTTTTTTGCTCAAGTGTTAATAAAATTGAACTTATGGTTCATAAACATTTCTCAGTGTTTATTTGTTTATATACATTTTTTAAAGCTTTCTCCATTAATAATGTTATGTTATTAAAAACTGATAACAGTTGTTAAAATTTACAACCCTTTTGGAGATAGAATTATGATTCGATACAATGATCGAAATTAATATCAGCTTCCACAATAACAATACTGATTATCCTTAGAAGGCCATTAGTATTCCATGTAGTTTACTAGCATGTACCCCTACTTTTTTGCTATCGTTTGTAGTCACGAATTTAAAAAAATTTTTTAATATTTGCAACACCTTTATATGTTGCGCACAATAGGCCTTTTGGTCTGTGTCGACTACCCACAAGCTAAATGTGCATGTAGGTAGTTTCTCTCGTGTTCTGCTCGGAATGTTTAATCTGCCAGAAAGGGTATAGCAAGATAAGGGGGCCAAAAGTGCCATAGATCGATTTTTCTCGAGAAAGTTTCCTTCGATAGCTTACCCATAAAAAACATTGTACACCAATTTTCAGTCCTCAATCTCAGCCAGAAGGGTAGTTATAGGGTAAATTCGAATTATCAGTTTTTGCCCCATTTTCCCTATTTAATGGTAAGTAAAAATTGTCAAAAAATTCGGAGACATTTTTGGCATAGTAGTTCACAGCTGGCAATTTTTTGAGATTTTTCTGTCCCAAATCCTCAGCATGAAAAATGAAAAAGCCCCCCAAAAATATAAAAATGTAGATTTCGCAATGAAGCATTCCAGCGACAACTTTTTAATTTTTACAGTAGTAGACATATTGGTATGACAGACGTTCTCAAATTTTTTTAGATTTTTTGCCCTGCTGTGCCATCGTTAAAGAAATGAAAAACTAATTTTTAGACGCATTTCAAATGACGAATACGAGTTACATATGTATCAAAATTTCATTGCTGATTTTAACGATGTTTAACCTCTTGGAAAGATAGAATTATAGAATTTTGTTCCCAAAATCAGAGTTGTGCATAATTCAGTAACATGGCATAAAACAAAATATCGTGCATTTGTTATATACCAATAAAATGAAAGGAACTTTTAGGATAATGTAATAATTACTTGATTTTTCCTGAATAACGATTTGTACAACAAATAGATCAAATTGACTTTTTGTGAACTTTATTTAAGTAAAATTGCCAATTTAAACCACCTGTTTTCATATCGTTGTATATGGCAGATTTTTTTAATTTCTTTTTCATGCGATTACTGTGATGCTTATTGTAGCAAGAATTGCTTCATTTTTAATAATTCCCACTGCAGCTGTATATTTATTCGAATATGTAAATATTCATTACCGCAAATAGTATTTACCTTCGATAAATGTGAACTGAATCGTATACATACAATTTAAATTTTATTTAAAATCATTACTGTAAATCTGGATTGAAGTCCTCTTTTAATAACTACATATAATAAATGTGTATCAAATGTAAAAAAAATGATAAATTCATTATGGAAAAAGGAAAGTGTGATTAGAAAACCAATTTTTGAGGAATGATAAGAAACAACTTTTTACGTGGAGTTCTTGCACATATTATTGCCACAGGAGATCGCAGGAGAAATAGACCAAACTTCTTACACATTACAAAAATGGTTGCAACTAAAAAATAAAGTCAAATATGTCTGGGACCCATTTTATTTATCCTGCGTGTGAAATCTGGTCTCTAAAATTAACTAAAATATAATAGACTCAGTATATTTTCAATCATTTAATAGGTTATATGCTTGTAATTTAAATATAAAATAAACTTATATTAATTCCTACAATGTAATGTATATATTTCCTGTGGCATTTTATTGTAGTTTCCATTGTAGAGTTAAACAAATTTTAATAAAGTGGTAAACTGAATATGGTACAGTACACAATTAAAAAATGCATATATATTAAATAATTTATTTGACAAAACATATTTATTTGAACCGTCTATTTTGAAAGCGGTGTAAATCTGTTTCTTTAAAAATTCAGAAATTGAAAATCAATTTGCAGTTCAAACATTAAAATATATCTACCTTTTAATCAATTGAAATGTAATTTTTAAATAAAATTACATGATTATAAAGTAGAAAAAAATAATAGTTTAATCAATTACCAAAGAAACTGCTCTGTCAGGATTTTTCAATTCATAAAAATAGACTTACATCACTGTCAAAATAAGCGGCATATTTGACAAACATGATACGAGTATTATAGTTTGAAATAGACTTTTTGTTCACGGTGCGGTTGTCTGCCACATGATCCGCCGTTTGAGGATTAACACTTAGGCTGCAATATAACCTACAACTGTCGTTCATAAGTTTGGAGCATCCTTCAAACTTTAAGATAAGTTTCATACTAAAGTGGTTTCATCACATGCTTAAGATTTTCACCATAAATAGTACGTTAGGAATTTTTCTTTGATATGCTATACTTTTAGTATATGGATGTATATTGAAGTTTTAAGCGTGCTTATGTATACCTATGTAGTTTTACTCTGACGTTAAGTATTTACATTACTAGTAATATATTAGTTTCCAACCCAACGAACGTTTCATGTGTACTACGGTAGCAATTTTTGTTAAGGAATTTGCATATTTCTGAGCGTTGCAAAATCGAAATTTTGAAAATTTCTAAAAGAGATTGCATGTCCTTTGTTTTACTGTACAAGAAAGTAATTAATTTAATTATTTCAATTATTATTATATCAAAACTTGAACGTATGATACACATTGTGCATTCCTTTAAAATGAAGTGATTAGAAGGTATTTGTAAATAAAATGTTTGTTAAAATTTATTTGGTGGTCAAGTTAATGAAACTGCAAAAAATTGAAATTAATACTACAACCAAGATAAGAAAATATAAATTTGCAATAATATTTATATTACGCCTATTATGTATTAATAAAGTATTTTTGGAACGAAATAAATTATAATTTTTATTTCGTATATTTGTTTATTTTTACACACTATGTACTTTGCAGTTAATTAGTAGGTGCTATTACCAATGTTTACTTAACATATTATGCTTCAATCACTGCCAGTAACACCGCTCATATAGAAAAACAATCCCATCGACCTTAAATTCCTGAAAGAGCAATAGCACGTTGAGTGTAATCAAGTATATACCTGATCGCGAATTGAACCACAATATGCGTGTAATTGAAGAACAATGTATTGATTAAGTACAGCAATTGAGCCAGGTTACATATCGAGTTTGGTCATTGGACTGGTTGAAGATAAAAAAATTGACATAGAAAAAATGTTCCCAATACAGGATAATTTATTTTCCTAGAATATTATTCTTTCAATAAGTGCAGGAATGCATTTGAAAATGTAAACGTACCGTTTCAATAAACGCGATTGTTGCATTTTTATACGCAGATCCGTACATAAATTGTTCCTCATGCATATTGTGCGTACAGTAGCAGTGCGATAAAGAATTTTAAAAAATGGATACGAGAAGTTAAATGAGAAATATTTCATTCATTTTGAAACGTTGGTATGCCTTATCGGAAAAAAACTTTTTCACAGTGGTAAAACGTTCAGGCGTTTCTATAAATAAAATGTGTTCTATGTTGAACAAATTGAAATATCTCGTTACGTATACATTTTTCGAATACCTTACTGTAATAATGCCTTTCACACGGAATATTCAGAAAAATCAATGCACGAATCTTTCGTTGTTGATTTTCCTTCTAATAGAGCTGTAATAACACGTCACTATCGAAGATATTAACGATAGATGATTGCAATTATTTAATCGGATTTTATTTCATAATTTTGAATCTTTGTTGGATTTAATCAGATTACAGATCTTCTTGTTATTTGTAGTGTCCTTGAGACAGAGGTTCAGATTGTATTTATTGCAGAGGATGTTGTACCTAATACAATAAAATCATCTCTAATGATTACATCCTTCGCATAGGGGTGCTGAATTTTATTATTGTCAGATGTAGATGAGAAATTCTTGTATGAATAATTTGGGTTTGAATTATGGCGACTTGCTTTCTTCTGAAAAATAACGCAACTGTTTTACATTTTTTTAAAAAAGATTTACAACTGTGTTGAATATAACTGAGAGCGAAGTCAGGTTCCACGGTTTTCCATTGCTTCATTAGCCAACTTCTGATTTCTTAATTAAGTCATCCACGGTAGAATTGTTATTTGTCTTTAATCAGTTAATTGCGTTTGACGAGTATACAAGTAATTTTAAAGCTTGAAATGATATTAATTTTTTCAACGATGAATTATTTATTTTCTCACATAAACGCGTAATTCTTCTTTAGTTTGGTTTGGTTTTTCATTAAAATATACACCAGGTGCATTCGTCCTGCGTTTGACGAGTACACACTTCATTTTTTGATTTTATCGCGCATAAAACGAGAAATTTTTCAAACTAAATTGCACAGTTAACAGGTTAACGTAAGTGTAAAAAATATTTGTACCTATTTCTTCAATTTTTATTTCAAAATTTAGAGGATTGTTTATACATCTTAAACACGGATATCAGGCAATGAAGACATATGTCTATATTTAATATTTTTGGTATATTATTCCTAAGCTAAGTGTCATCAAATTGAGAAATTATTAGTTATGTAATATTCCTACAAGAGTTTTATCAGAAATGCTGCTGCATAATTAACACACAAATAGTTTCTAAATTTTAAAAATTGTTTTTTCTTCAAAATAAACTTTTCAAAGATTGAACTTGATGAAAATAGATATTTCGCGGATTTATTTTTACTAACAAACGAAATAAATTGAAACTAAGAAAAATTTGGTAGATAGTCCAATTAGAAGATACACAGGCAAGGTACTTGTGAGTTGTATTCATTATACGTAGAAATTGTAGACATCACTCAGAATTAGCTATTTGCATTCCAAAGCACAAGTGTTCGATAAATGTTTGTATTTGATATTTTAAAGAACGAAGCTTTACGTACAATAACCTTTTGGTATATTTCTGTTTTTTTTGTATGTATAATTAGCTTTTGTCCAGTTGCATCCCTCATCCTGCCCCATCCAGTCTTTAAGTGGGCAACTTGTTCGTTCAAGGAACAGATTTTGCTCCACCCCGGCAAATAGTCCGCACGGGAGCATAAGCTTAAATCTCCCGGAGCCATAATTCCATAGCAGGGAAGTGCTCAGATATAGAGCATGTTTCTGAGACTACTGATGTATATAACACTTCCATCTGCCAATTGTTCTTGCCGTTTCCGTTGGCTATATTTCACAACAAGCAACAATGTTCTTTGTATTCTCCTAAAAACAGATTGATCATCTCTGCTAACGTATCGTTCAAGATTACTTTGCTATTATCCGTGCGAAAAAGTATCTGATTAAATCAGTGAACTGTTTATCGCAATAACCGGTCATTCACTAAACGTACAAAAGACAAATACAATGATAACGTCTGTTATATATAAATAAAATGTTGACATAGAAATAATTACGTTTGCTTCTTTTCGTAGTACAAAATATTTTATTTAAAGATCAGACAAAATTTAGAGACAATACTGTCAAGTTCTGTCTTTAGTATAAAATACTTAATTGTTTAAAGTAGAAATATTTTAATGCTTTGTTCTATCCTTTAATAACTTTTTGTAATTTTTGCATACAAATAAATATGACATGTATGTGTGCGTCATAGATTTTATAAAATGACAAAAACATTTCTTGTTTTACTAAAATTTAGTTCCATTATGGTCAAATTCTTTATCTTATTTTTTAAATGTAAAACTCTATTTTCTCTTTTTAATACTTCTATAAATAATTTTTCTAAAGATTACTTTTTGTCAGGTTAATACGCTTTAAGTAAATACATTTTTCTTATTTCAATGAACATTATGTAGCATGTCTCATAGATTTCCAAACAGATATTTCTAGTATGTCCTGTATAAGCTATAAATAATAGTAAAATATCATATTAGAAAACTTTCATGAATGTTTTCTTAAAAAATAATATCACAAATATAAAAGATGATGGAAGTACTGAAATAAAGTCAGTATTTTAGTATCTTATGGACTGGCTTTATCGACATGAGAACGATTTTGTACTTTTATCTAATTTTCTCACGTGCAATCGTAATTTTACCAATTAATTCATATTCTATGATAATAATTCGAATAATTCTGTATTATAATAAGAAAAAAATATCATTGTTTTTTACGTTTCGTATTCCTCTTGTAACATTTTAAGAAAACTTTCATTGACTTTTGGTTATACGGTACAGGAGTCTTATTTTTAATTCTAATATAGATTTGAAAGTAATAGAAATGCGTTATGTTTTTTTCCTGATTTTTTGAAAGTAATTAAACATCGAATAGAGGAATATGTGATAATTATACGAATTGAACAATTTTTGGTTTACAATAAAGTTTGTTGTCGCATTGTCAAATAATACGTTTTTTATCAAGTTGTGTATTGACACACTAAATATTATCTTTAAAATTTCTTAAATAACATATTCTTTATCAATGTTCTAATTTATCAATATTACACATATTTTAATATACGACCACTTAAAATGTTTAAGATTATTTTTAATGTTCATGGTTTACGAAAACAAGCTGTTAGAAAATATAATAAACTTAACAATTTTGAATCTTTTGAAAATTTTTTTCCATTGAAAAATCTGTATTCTTATCTCCTCAAGTAGGTGACCCTAAATATTTAATCGATAGTTTACCTCTGTATCAGTATAATACATTTATGAAAGCATATGCCAGATATATCAACTCAATATTTCTTATTTATATAGTTACTAGTTATTTATTTCCGTTCAAATTGATAAATCATTGTGGAAGGATTCTAAAGTTTACTCGTTTCAACGAACTGTACTATTAGCTTAAAGTCAACGAACTATACTATTAGCTTAAAGTCGACTTAAATTTCGTTGTCAGAAGGATAAGTAAAATTATTGCTAGAGCAGTTATTAATTACAATTAGTCGAGTAATTGTAGTAAACTATCGCCTTCGGTAGAGTTTTCTGATGGCCGGATACCTGGAAATGGAAATGGTGATCAGAGGAGAGCGAAAAAAGCATTTAGCACGATAAACTTCGTAATAACCAGTATGCCGACCAGCCAATCGAGCGTCGCGGCGCGTCGTTAACGGAACTCGTTAACGACAGGGTATCGAATATTGACGCGGGTATTAAGCGCATGGGGAAACAATTAGAAATTAAACACTTTTGCCTTGACTGGCTAGTGGCAAGGTTAATTGGCCTGTTTCCTCGTCATGCGTGACGGGCGCAATTAATTACTTTCACACGTTTCCCGTTGCCGGCCTTCGTCGCCGTCTGTTAATTATATGCTCGTCGTATTATGCGAACACGTAATCGGGTTTGCAATTGGTCGAGATACAAACGTATCGGAATACGCGATTGCTTCGGGAAGGAAATTTCACCGCAAAACGTTTTGCAATTTACGCGTTAGGAATTATTGTCTACACAGGAACACGATCGTCTTCTTCTGCAGTAGGGTAGGGTGGGGATGAAAGTACCGTTTCTTTACTTTTCGTAAACCGTAATTACCATGCTTCACTTTTACACTGTTTCTTTTATTGATATTATTATTTATTAAGTTATAGTATAAAATATTTGTCAACTCGAAATAGACTTTTTGCCCAGTACACAAGTAGTGTTTACTACTTTACATCTGGATTTTCATGTAATATAAAATTAAATACGAAATTATTTTATAATTTACAGATATTTATTAAATAAATCCTTTTTCATATATACGACTTATTCTCTACCACTTATTCTCTAATTACTTTATATAATTTCAGTTTGTTTGCTATTACCCATTCTTCAACGTATTTCATTATATTTAACTGTTTAATGCCACAATTAGTTTATATTTTATACTGCAGCATTCTATTAAATAAATTTTAAATGAAAGGGTGATACATCTTTTTGTGGGGTAATAAGTTCCAATAAGGGACTTTCTACTCTCACGGTATAAATAATATATACTTTAATAGCTTTTTCGATGTATACATTAAACAAAATTATTACCCAGAAAATAATCAAAGCGTGTACTGCTAAAGAAACATATAATTTTAATAGGCTTAATTTTTTGTTAAGTAATAATGTGTGAGGAATAAGAAAAAACACGTATGTTTTTACTCCTGGACACAAATAAGTACAAAATCGTTGTACAAATAGTAAAAATGCTTGAAATTGAATGGCAATACTTCCAATGTTTTTTAATAACTGCTGTTAACTGAATTGTGTAATGCAACGCTCAGTCAACTGATAAAAAAATAATGATTTTCAATTAGCGATTTCTTGCCTGCTGGACTTTTAGCCCCGCTCTATCCTATCTTGTTGCTGTTCGTTGATGCGATCCGCAGTAATTAGTGATACGACATTGTTATAGTATAACAAATAAAATAAAGATATTACTATTATACATTGAAATAACCTTAACTTTTATTATAACGTTATTTTTATTGAAGAATATCAGAGGGCAAAATAACAAGAACGAATTTATAATACGACAATACTATTTGAGAAAATATTGTGTTTATTATCAGCAGTTGAGATTTCATCAGATAAAAATATTGCAGGGAGAACACCTACAGTGATACGATGCGTTGGTTAGAATGGTTGCCGAGTCGATCTGTTGTTTTGAGATTTCAAATACGTCAAGCGTACGGTAATACGAGAATCGAACATGTGGCAACAACTTATCCCGAAAATATTTTTCAATCGTTTTAAACTTTAATCATATCTAATGCAATATACAGTAACACATAAAGACTACGTATTGACACGTTATCAATCATCATCATACTTCCATTACAATAAAATTATGTAATATAATTTCGAATTAACAATTGGAGTTTCAAGAGTTTAATCTATAAAAATAGTTTAAAATAGTTTTTTATCTCAGGTTTCCTCAGCACCTACTATTATTGACAATAAAAATAATATAATAGAAACGATTGTTTTAAATCATTCATGACGAATGATATTTTACAGTGCAACAGAACTTCCCATATTTTTTAATCCTTCTAACTTGATACCATGTCACTAGACACATTATGTGTGGTTAGATTTTAGTCTTTATATCAACCTACGGTGTACATTTTGTACAAAAATTGTATTTCTAACGTCTGACACAATCATTTTCTTTCTTTTTTTAAATACGTTGACATAAAAGAAATTTTATTTTGTTGTATCCGCCGCGTGTGAAGACGAACAGTGTATAGCCGTTGGGTCGGAAGGGGTAAAGATTATTATTATCGATACAGTAAAACTTGTTAAGATACGTAATGTTTGGATAATCGATTTCTTGCTGATATAAAAGTGATTATATTATCTTCATCTCCACAGAAAAATTGTTTCAGATATTAGACAAACGGAGGCTTCCAACAAATATTTAGCAACTAGCACTGTCTATAGTGGTTGTATACTGTGGCAAGTATATAAACTTGGTATCAATGCAAAACACGTATCATGCGTATAACAACAAGCGACGATCAATAGTTTACTAATGCATTTTCTTCCATGACATATATTTGTTATACGTTAGAAATAAAACCTGCGGCGTGTATAACAGAAAACATAATACCCACATTGTGCACTTAGATTATAGGTTATTCGATATTTATATGATTATATTCTATGAAAAGGTACTCAAAACGTTTATCAGGCGTTTAATAAATTTAATATTCAATAAATTAAATTGTTTCATGGCTGAGAATACTATGATAAGGTTTCTTATGAAGTACTTTAAATATTATTTTTAAACAATTAAATGAAATGAGTAGTACTAGTTGCCTTTGCCAAAAGATTATCATAATGCAAAATTCATCATATTTTGTAAAGAAAATCCTGTACATTGTCTCAACAAAAATATATTCTTGCATAATATTTATCGCACTAAAGGTTAAACAACTTAGATAACATTTATATGATATTACAGAACAAAGTATTAAAACAGAGACTTAACACATTACATATCACATCATTTGTATATGATTTACCCTAATGCTTTCCGTAAGACTATGTCAACCATATACAAGGTGTCCCAAAAAGGATGGTACAACAACACGAGAGGTAATTTTACAGTACAGCTCTCACGCCTTGGCTGAACTACTACAAGTTAACAGTGCATAGGGACAAGGGGAGGAAACCCTAGTTTGCTTCCGAGTACCTGCTGTTAGGCTCATCTCAGAAGGCCCCCATGGGCGTGGGATTTATATGAGACCCAATCACCTGAGGCCGAAGCCTTACCAGCTTAGGCTCCAAGGGATGACGAGTCTCATAGAGGTATAGTGCAGCTTCGACGAATTGGCAAACTACCCACAAGCTGAGAAGTTAGAGAGACAGGAGGACTGTTCCATTCACGATTTTCGGGTCACCTCAGTCTTCGACGCATCGTTCTCTATCGTTGCATCCCCCTACGTCAGACTTGGTCTCGCTTCTATCCTTTGTTCCCGCCGCGCGGCCAATAATAATCATGCGTCGAAGACTGAGGCAGCGCGAACGCCGTAAGTCAGAGTCCCGCTGCCCCCTGACTTTTCCGCTCGTGGATAGTCTGCCAATTCGTCGAAGCTGCACTATAGATTGTCGGTAGTGTCGATCTCCTTTCCAAAGTTCTACAAACTCTCCAGGTTAGTATCGGGGCTGGTGGGACGCTATTCACGCGGTGGGATCCTCAAAAAATCCCTAGCCCAGCATGTGGATTTTCAACCATTGCCACTACGAAGTCAACGTCAAATAACCGGGACGGCTGAAGCTATTGGACATCCGGACCCCGTAGTATCAATTATTGCAGGTCTATTGGTGGGACGTTTTCGATTTCTTACATAAAAATAAGCAATATCTTCCATATCTAGGTATCTCGTAGATACCAGGACTTAGTTAACCCAACTTGGGTACCTTGGGATCGCCAATTCTCATACCGCAATTGCCATGCAGCCCATGAAAATAGGGCCAAGGGCAATCAGCCACACACTCCACCTCAGTCCTTCCAGGAAACATAGTAGCCGAGCCTCGTGTCATCGGGACTCGGTAAACATAAAACGCCACCGCGCCGAAACGAAATTCGACGCCAATGCTTGTGCCGTCAAGTGCTAGGAGCCTGGCACTCGTGACGTCACAGAAGTAGGAACGATCGCTCTGTAGGTAGGCCTATCCCTCCTTTGCGGTTCCGAGAAATCCCCCATTTAGGTTCTCGACGTTACATTTTGCAAAATAGTAGGATCACCGTATTTACGAGATATTTACAAGATTTAAAATATGTTCGAGTTTTCTGAAATTGTAAGAAGTAAAGAAACTGAGAGTACGCCAATGAGTCATGATTTATCGATCGATTCTGCCTATCTCACTCTCTTTTCTCGCTCTTCGTCGTGCAACCCGATTAGTGTGTGTGTGATCGCCTCAGCGAATCGTATACCAGAACCGAAAATCTGTGTGAGGCAAGGCGTGCGCCGTCAAATCTGACCACTCAGACGCGTATTTCAAATTAGTGCCAACTCTCGTGCAACGAACGGTGGTAGCCGAGCCTCATGTCCCCGAGGTTCGGTAAACATAGAAAGCTGCCACCGCGCAGAAACGAAATCCGATGCCAATGTTTGTACCGTCAATTGTTAGGAAGCTGGCACTCGTGATGTCATAAGACATCACTTCACGCTCTTTGTTGTATGATCCGATTGGTGTGCGTAAGCGCCTCAACGAATCATATAATTAGGACCGAATCTGATTACTCAGACAAGAGTGCCAGCTTCCCAGCACTTGATGGTACATCTCACTTCATCGCAATCAGTTTGCCTGCATTTTTTGTCATACGACTCGACCAATAATAAGAACATGTCGAAATTGGGGCGTCACAGTTGCCATAACTACCAAGCCGAGCGCCACGAGTGGACGTCCCCCCTTGTCCCTGTGCACTTCTAGCTTGTCAGAGTTCTGCCAAGACGTGAGTGCTATATTGTACGTTCAAAACTGAGTAAAAAATGTGCAATAAATTTTTGTCACATATTGCTTCGTTTTCTGAAAGAATCGAAGTGTAGTAAAATGACACACGATTTCGCTTACATGGTTGTTAATAGCGTTATGAATAATATTAACTCATAACACACTTTAGCAACTTTAATAGTAAATTTTAGTGATCTATTACATTTTCTAGCTAAATTGGAATTGTCGCCTCCGTTGTCACATGTAACAGATACATTTTCAACTTTGATTTTCTCAAAAAGGAAGGAACGGACAGCAGAAATTTCTTGTACATTTTCAATCCATTTTGCACGTAGAATCATTTTTTGCCTTGTCTCACCTGTCCTGAGATACTGTTATTACTTTTACATAATTACATAATTATTGATATATTTTTTCTACAATTTAAACATGCGTGAGACTAAAAAAGGATTTTACAAAGAATTTGTACTTTTATGTTAAATTCTATTTTAAAATAACTTATTTTAAAAACAATTTTTTCTTTAGACAAGTAAATACTTTTATAAAATTCTGTTGACATGCAATATGTTGATTACGTAATTTGTAAAATATACCGTTTGCGTATAAAATGCGTGAAATCCATTTTTTGCAGTGATTCATTTTCCTTTCTTTTTCGAATATATTGTTTTTAATACAATTGAAATTACCATCAATATTTCTTTAAACAGTATCTTTTATGTAACTTTACCTCTTTTTGTAAAATGTTTTACACAGTTCTTATAGATGCGCATGTAATTATTACGTATCCCTTGGTTGTAATTATTATTTAAATATTTATGATGATACCGAATATTCGAGCTCTTATAACATTCACAGTTAAACGCTAGAATTATCACACCCGTCATACTAGCGAGTCTCGATTTTCTAATTTTGCAATTATTGATATCTTGAAAGTGTTAAATATTTGGAATGATTTTAAAAATAAATAGTTTCACTTCAATATAATGAATATGCAAAGGAGACGGAAAAAATCTGTTGTTACAATTTTTGTAAGAATTACATATTAATCATATTAAATGCTGGCTAGTTCCAGTGTTTTAAAAGGAAGAAAAAAGGAGACTCCGCAGTCTATTGTACAATATTATAAATCTCTTTCCCATTTCTCCTCAGTCACGTGTAGTAACTCCTGATTCTATAAAATACCAAACACACATTTTCAGTTCTTATACACTTTGAAATGTCAGTGTATATAGGAAGATGAGAGAAATTTTGTGACATGATATACCGTTTGTAACTGTTAAATAATAGAGTATTAGATGGAATTACAATTTCACGGATGTGAACTTGATTTGTAAGCCATGAAGGTGCAAACGTATTCTGATATATGCATTATTCTTGCAAGGATGAAATTCAAACATAGAATACAGTTCGCAATTAGTGCCTTATTATGAATTGATATCCGACCGGGCTGCGAAACATTTATCTCCTTTCCCCGTTCTCCTGGTATTCGTCGACGAGCACTGGATACTAACATATTCGTTCTATACAGTTGTTAACGTTTCCCTTTCCTACATCTGGCTTCGTTTAGCTTAAGTAATTTTTTTCACTGGATTCGATGCGGTTGCACACATCGTACACGGTAAAATGTGACGTTTTAATTCCATACGCTTAGTTATTTTTAACATTACGCTATGCATATTATATTTGCCGAAGTATTTGCCGCCAGTCTAAAGTAATCTGACAGTGCGCGGGAAAGCGCAACAACGGATCTCTCGAATTCGTTTAACCACGTGCTGTTTCCCGCTGATAGTTGAATTTTTCTTTTATCATTTATTTTAGTTATTAACGAGCAGAATGAAAAGAAAATAAACCAAGAGACAACTTCAAGTGAATTGTGAAATTTATAATTTCGGATCCGTTTGATGTTTTTAGCTTTGCTAAGGAAAATCGAGGAAAACGCGACGTGTGACACTAACAAGGGAAGGTATCGAATCCGGAAATTCAACAAATTATGAAACTTTGTGTGTAAGTAGAGTAAGTCAAATCTAATACATTGCAATTTTTCTTCATGCCGAATTTCATTTTGAAGGGATGAAACCTTGAAAAACTATCAACCTTTTTTTCCTGTAGGTCATCTTGAGGACGGTAAGAGATAGCGAAAAAATATGTAAACAAAAAATACACTGTTACTTTTCGTCTATAAAATTGTAAAATAAAAATTTCCAAGTCAATCATTTTCAAAATCAAAATGTTGGATTTTTTGACAAATTTAATTATCTGTTCTGTGTGGATTCGTTTGCGAGAATGAAAATCGCGTAAAAAGAGTATTTCAGTACAAAAAAAGCAAAGTATTGGAAAGAAAAGGTGACATAAATTTTAGAAATACATATTTCTTTTTAATAATTTAACAAAAAATTAATCAATTTAAATTTTAATTCTTTTCTTTTTATATGTATGTTTCCTGTTATTAGCTTCTTTTTTACTAAAGATTTTGTTGATAAGTGACTGTTCTTTTAATATCCATTTGGTGGTTATAATATTACAAAATAGAAATTAATGTAATTTTTGCATTTGTCTGAACTACAATTACAATATTTTAGGAAACAAAAGTATATTTCATTTGGTGTCACTAAACTCAGATTGCGTAAATTGATATCGCGCACAAACAATACCGCGTAAATACTGTTATAATTTATCGCATAAAAAGGGACTCGCCTAAATACAGGAACAACTGTATTCTAGGATTCGCATTGAAAGTCAGGTTGTTGGACTTCGTTAAATGTATATTTTTAAAGGCTTTAACGTAGAGACAAGATTTAGCCATAATTAAATATACACTTAGCCCTCAATTTACACGGCATTTGAATTGCACGGTTTCAGTTTAACACGATTGAAGAAGAACGGAAGAACTTCCATTTACGCGACACTTGCATTTCCCTTTAACACGGTCAGTTCAGACAAATGCAAAAATTACATTAATTTCTATTTTGCAATATTATAACCATCAAATGGATATTAAAAGAACAGTCTCTTATCAACAAAATCTTTAGTAAAAAAAGAAGTTAATAACAGGAAACATACATATAAGAAGAGAAGAATTAAAATTGAAATTGATTTACATGATATATAAAACAAATCGTTATAAGAGAAAACGGATGATATCGGTAATTTCTTGTAATATATTTTATACTAAAAATAAATAATATTGTTTTATACAGATTTGTTAAATTTATTGCATATGTATTTCTTTTTAATGTGCATTGCGGACTCGAATTACACGATTTCAATTAACACGGCATTTTTGAGGAACCAATTTACCATGTAAATCGAGGGTTGGGTGTAATAACATTTTTATGAATAAAACTGTCGTTCTAATGTGTAAATGGCTTCATTTATATAGTGTATTAAGTCATTCATTTAAAGTGTACGTAACTCGCAATTATTTATTATGTAATTTCACTTGTAATCTAGCATATCAATTTAATATCGTAAAAGACTTGACATAAGTGTAGTAAATACACATAATTATTACTTTGCTAAGTAAATTACGAATTCGTAACGTGCCTGATACTACATGTGTCGTAAATAAGTTAGCATATGAACGAGATCGATGGATCAAAATTCACATGAAGATAGTAGTAGTGGCGTTAAATTTGTCACAGAGATACCTTCATCTAGCCATTAATAACTGATAACATGTTTTCAATTTTTCATACTTAGCGAAAGGTAATGATAGAAAATATTGACGATACCATGTGATATTATTAAAGTAACTCTTGATGATATCCTTTATAATTGACTCACTTTTTAAATGAATGATACGAATGAAATGAAACGTGTTAAATATTAATTATCAGTTAATGAAGGTACTATTTACTTATCCAATATACCGTGTAACGTTCAGTATTTGAGTTGGTAGAGAAACGTGGTTGTATGAGATAATCTTGCATTTAGCCTGCATCACTTTGAGCTTCCACTCTTCGCTGTTAATTGAATTATAAATAAGATTCTGGAATGCACAGAAGATTATATGAAAAAATTAATCAATGATATAAAATAAAATTGTCTTTCTTAAAAACTTATTTTCATAGAAATAAGCAAACAACGTACAATAAAATAAAGAAAAATATTATTAAATAATATATTAAATATTTAAAAAGAGACAAATTTTTAAATTGAAATTTATATCTTCTTGATTTGTATTTTACGTAGATTGTTTAATCTTCTGTCGATTATTCCACCTGTCGATTCAGTGAAGTCAACCATGTGTACGTGTACTTTACAAATTTTCGTTCCTGATTTTCTTGAAGATAAAGTCTGAAGTGTAGAACCAGTTACGGAACACTTTGTATAAAACAGTTGAAACTATGGACTAAGGCTCAGAAAACAGATAGAAGCAGAGCACGAGATTATAAAGTAAGAACCTTCCTATTTGAATATTTCAATGTTCTACAATTTGGACGTCCTATTATCGGTATGTAGTAGATACGTATTACAAAAGGTAATTAGACGAAACAAAATTCTGATTATAAGGATTTTGTTTGAAACCCTACACATTTACGCACGTTGAAAAATAAACGTAATACAATATAACTTGAAACCAATAATTTGAAACTGAAAATATAATAGTCAAAGTAGACCGGTTTTCAATTTGGCTGCTAACATAAGTTTTTATAAGAATACAACATTTATAATTATTTATCTGAAGACACTGGAAAATTTTTAAGAATAAGTATAATATTAGAAATATTGTTCTTATATGTAAGTAGAGTAAGTCAAGGATAATATATTGCATTTTTTTGTGTGGCGAATTTCATTTTGAACAGGTAAAACCATCCCTTGAAAAATTGCAAATTTTTCTTTTTCATAGATTATCTTGAGAACGGCAAAAGATAGCGAAAAAAGATTCAACAAAAAATACATTGCACTTTCATGTCTATAAAATTACAACATATAATTTTTTTAAAAGTATAAATTTTTCAAAATTTTGTTTTTGAAATTGATTGATTTGAAAATTGTCTAAACTCGCTAATTGTCGTTATTCTTTTTTTGATGATGGCATATGGGTGAAATAATGATTCAGAAAACGATTTTATCCTATGAATTGATGTTTACCTTTTACCAGGAATACATAGTTATTGTAATGTTGCAGCAGCAATCGATAATTCGCTCGTTATCTTCATACTTAACAGGGGGTTACTGTTTGGATTAAACGTTTGTTGGAAAATAAATCATAATAATGTTCAAAAATCTGTTTTCAGTATTTCCATAGAGTAATGCCTAATATTACTCTGTATAAATAAAGTATTTTTAATTAATGTGTTTTCTTGAAGTGGATACGGTACACTATTGCTTAAAGAATTAAAATGATCAAAAAGTGTTTTTAATAAAATTGCTTGATTGGAAGACGGATATCATGCAATGTAAGTTGTATTTTGTAGACAGAGTGATAGGGAAGTTTCGAAGTTAATTCCATTTTTTTTTTAACGCAACTATATAATTTTGAATATAGTAGTCGATTTATCTCATTTCCTATAGAAAATTATTCTATTTATGTCGAAAACTATTGATTTAGAGAATATGTTAATTTAACTAACTGTGGTTTTCGGATAACAACAATTTTATAGTTTTTTTTATTATATTTGATATCAATTTATGATGAATTTTCCAATTAGTTTCTTGAATGACTACTCTGATATGAATTATCATCCAAAGACGACAACGGCAATTAATTAGATAAATTTTTCTAAAACAACCTTTCGATATCTAGATTCATTTTTTAGAATTTTCCTGTCATCTTCAGGATAAATAATTATGAATATTGGATTGCTTAATTATTATCATCATCTTTGAAAATTATTATTGTTTTATTATTATTTGAAAATTTCTTTACTTTAAACGTAAGTCCCTCTTAAAAACAAATTTTGAACAGACAGTTTATATGAGATATAGCACATTAATTGATTTTTATCTGTACTTTTGAGTAAAACATTTCGCATTCGAGAAGTTGCATGAATTCGACGCGGGCATTTAATTTATAATTTGAGAAGAACCGATGTTATTGCAATTCGTGTTCTGTGCAATCTCAGAAAAGTAAGTGGCCAAATTTTTGTAACGCATTCTACATCTAAGAACGAAGAAGGGTTGTATAAACATAGTATCGGAAGTACTTCCTTTTCTAGATAGAGACACTGTTTGCTATTTCATGATATGAAAAGTTGACATATAAAGAATTATGAGCATTGTCAACATTGTTCTCTGATAAAATTCAAAGCGGCGAAGTAAGTATGTAGCTGAGTAAGTTATCCTGACATTGAAGACAGACGTAACATCGGCAATACGTGCCCGAGTGTGGTTTATGTACGATGGAGTTCCGCCCCATTTTAGTCGAACTGTTCCGGAATACCTTAACAACAATTACACCAATCAGTGGATTCACAGAGAAGGTCCAATTGTACGGATTGCACGTTCTCTTGATTTAGCACCTTTGGCTTTTTATTTATGGGGACACTCGAAACATTTAATTTGAAAGGAAGATGTAATTTACTCTGGAATATTTAAAATACTGTGTCTTCTGGATGTGATAAAATTCAATTTTTGAAGTGATAAAATGAAATGTGCTTTATTTTTATGTTTTGCCGTTGAAAGTCCTTCTCTATAATGTCTTCAAGTAAGATTTAATTTATTATAGTTCACACTCCATTATAAATAAAAAGAGATTATAAATTGGAAAAAATACATTTTTGGCTGTATAGTTATATGATTTTAACTAATCGTTCAGTTTATTAGAAATCGTGACATAAACTTTTAATAAGTCAAAATGCATTAAATTAATAGTATTCGTTACTAGTATTATTAATATTTACTTTGTCTTATTATATTCGAATAATAATATAATAATGAACAAAAATATGAATATAAAATATGAAATAGAAAAAGAAATTGTACAATATAATTAAGGTGGGAATTTTCTGTTGTAACAGTGAAATCTACTAACCTTTCAATGTTTTCTTTTGAAAAATTATTAACAATTTTGGAGAAACAATTTTCTAATTAATTTTTTATCGGTATTAAATCAACAATTATCACCCTCTTCGACAGTACAACAATTATCTGCTGCACTGTAGAACTTATAATAATCATCAAAATCTAAAAAATAATAAAGTTTCTTAAAGTTAAATAGTTTATATGCTGGGATTATACTAATTTCTGACAAAAATTATACAACTTTTACATTTTTAATACGAAATTGAACACTTTCCAATTGAAAGTATTTATTTTCATTATTTTTAGTTTTAAAACATTGCTATAATTGTTATTTAACAACAACAATTTGTAACCAGATTCATAAGCAGCACGAGCTTATTATGTCTTAATTTGTGGTATGCTTGTGCAATCAAAAATTCATAAGCTTTTCATAATAATTACCGGGAGAGGAAGTTGCATACATAGCATTCTTTGCTATCTTACAATATGCAACTTTTGTAATGTAATATTGTTTATATATTTTTAACATAAATAATAATAATACTTTTTTTGTTCCCCGGGTGCCTGTTTAACTTTGTTGATTATACTATTGAAAGTTTAGAAGTCTAGAAGAAATTATTTACGTTGCCAAATCATTATTTTAGAAGTTATTTAAATTGTAATCCGTAATTTATGTTTGTATTCAAACGGAAGAATGTATTTTCTAGCGTTAACTTTAACCCCCTTGTTCTGTGTCGGCGTTTACTACACACGTTAAAGATTGATAATAGATAAGTAATATTTAATTTATATTAAAAATAAATAAATGACATTCAGATTTGTAGAATTCAATTTAAAATTTTCATTACGAGCCTGACACGTTTTTATAAGGCGGGGGGTTAAACACGTAAATAATTTATTACTAGTATCACCTTGCAGTATGAAGTTCATTCTTGCTCTATCATTCTCGCTTTTAGTTCCTGAATGTTTTCAAGACTCGGAAAGCTATTACGAAGGAAACATCGTATCGCTAGAAACAGTCTCGCGATGCATTGGGGACGGAAGTGACGTTATATTAGAAAATAAATCGAATGTGTACTATAACATTTTTTTATACAATGCTTATGGTAGTTCCCGATTCAATCGATGTTGCCATTTAGTTTCTATATTTTTGATATTATTTTTTTATATTATTAATGATATATTGACACCAAATGTCCTATATTTTATCACTTGTAAAAGTGTGTAGAAACATTTATGAATGATCCATTGTTACTAATATTTCATTTTCGTTATAATTTTACACAAAATAGCAATTAGGAGCAACTTAGAGCAATGAAACTCAGAAGCTATCGCATCATGCTTAGGACTTGTATCTACTGTATATAGTAGTTGTATATACTAGTCAGACACGGTATTATATAACTACAGCGGAATCTGCTTATTATGATCACTTTAGAACTTGCAAGGTTTGATAACAATAGCCGGCTAATAACATTAAACAGAAGACAAAAAATTTTCATTGTTGAATTGAATTGCTTAGAAACAATTATGACATTTATAAATTGTATATCCTACGTCATCTTTTCAGCAACGTATCCATCTCTATTCACCGCCCCAGTATGTTTTGAAAAGCTCCAAGGAAGGCTCTGCGTGTTTCCAAAGAAACACTGATACGAACAGTGAAAGAAATAAATTTTGAAGAAAAAGTTCATTGAATACGAATTTCTTAAGAATTTTCATCGTTTCTTCCCAAATGTAATTATCACAATTAATTACAACTATGATGCCCGATTATAATAACAATAACTGTTTAATAACGTTATTCATATTTACACTAACCATTTCTACTGTACATTCTGAACCATTAATATTAAAGAAATATGTAATTTAAATTGTTTAATAACGTTTCTGATTTACATTTTCCGTGGAATTATTGTATTTCAGATTAATTCATCCGTCATAGGACTTCCTGCAGACAATGATATAAGGGATCGAACATGTTAAAGAAATGACGACTTTCTTCTTCCCTTCTTACAAAGAAGCTTTCCTTCTTCTTATATATTTAAGAAGATTTTAGATTGCCATCTAGTGGAAGAATAAAACCATTTTTAAATATCATTATCATCGTTTCTCTTATTTCTATCATTTTGTGCTAGTATTAGTCTGTAGATTTGAAACTATAGAAATCAGAAATCTTTTTGAAACGTGAATTGAAAATATTATAAATGCTACTCTCTCCGTTTGAAAATATGACATACATTTTGAATTTTTCCTGTTCGAAAATATAATATACATTTATAATTTTAATTGATCAGAATGATTTTATTTATGAAATAGTTACGTATCTAGTAAAACAAAAAATAATACAATAAGTTTTAATTTAACGAGGACGTTGCAGACTTTACAGCTTCTACGGAACATGATAATGTTATTTATAATCGTCCCTGACGACGAAGTTTTGCCTTATTAACGTGCAGAATCTTATACTGAAACAATTTTTAGAGTAAATCATTACGTTGGTTAAGTATGAATTGCTTTAATTTGGGATCTCTTCTTTAAAATTCAATACAGTTTTTATCAAAATTCGCCATTTTGTAAAAACAGCGGGTTACTTTAATTTGTCTGAAGTACGTGGTCTTTTTCTGTCAATCACTTTTGACATATATGAAGCTATTTCTGTACCATTTGTTTATTAGTTGCCTAGGAACCAGTTATTTAAAAATAAAAACAAAGAAATCGAGATAATATTAATTTCGTGAATCCCACATTTTTTAAGAGAGTATAATGTAACAAATAAAATAAATATAGTATAATATAATAATATATGTAATATTATGTTAACATTATTTATATGCAACATCAAATTTCAGAAAGTAAAAAAGTAAAAAAAGACAACATTAATTCTCACATAAGAAACATTGCTGACTCTATACTAGTGAATTAAGTTTGAATCGTATCTTTTATCGTCATTGATGTAGAACGTACATGTTTTGTTGTGAATTGTAGAATGCTTTATAACTCATAGTACAATTATAAAGATGATGATTCAACGCAAATGCAAAAAAAACCTTCCAGAATGTTCCCTTAACTGCATATATGATACAAGAGAAAGAAATAAAACGATCACGCTGTTTTCTCTCTCTCAAAGTGACTATATATTCCAAATTGTTTTATACGAAGAAACATGTGTATCTACATATTAAGTGCATAAATGGTTTTAAAATACAATATCGAATTGTATCTATAATGATTTCCATCAAAGACAATCGCCCTTGTAAATTTGTTTTATACGAATGAGTTAATACTTTAAAAAAAGTAGAAACATAAACCATGTTTATGGTTTTCTATTCACGTGTACATAACGAATTTTCAAATTCGATAACCTGGAAAGCGAAGCATCATATGAAAAGTATTTGTTTTATATTTTCGACTTGGTCTTGCGTGTAGAACAACCACTTGCTCGTGAAAAATCGTGGTTAGTACACGGTTGAAATTTAAACTCAATTGTTTCGAAAACGAAGCGAGTTACGAACTAAATTTATTCTACATTTCCAACTTACATTTTTATGCAAAATTGCTGTAGTTTATGTTGAGATACTGATGATAATAAGGCACCACGCAGATCCGTATAATGGAACGTTAATATAAAACTACATGTAAAATATCATTTCATGAATATTTAAAAATTATCTTTCGCAATTAAAGTCCATGATAATATTTTTTGACATAATAAGAGCTGCGAATGGACAAGTACTGAAATCTGTTTAGATATAATTTAGTACGGAATTTAAAAGCTATATGAAATTTTCAGTACTGAAAACATAATGGAAAATGGGTAAATGATTTTTAAGATTGAAAAACTCGATAAGAATCGATTATAAATGTCATACGATAGTACAAATAGATAGTATTTAACACTAAAACTACCGAGCAGTTAAATTGACTTTTTGACATTCGTCTATAGAAACTTCAAGAACGCATCTATTGAGACTTCAATTGGTTCATAATACAGTTTGCGTATTGCTGAATCGATTTTTGAAATAATTTCTCAGAAAAATATCTGTTATCTTTTCAATAATTACAAAAATAATGAATTAAGAATTGGTCATTTTAACCGATCCGGTACGTTTAGTGTTAAAATGACAATCAAATGATTGAAGTGTAGAAAGAAAAGATTAGAAATCTTAATTCGCGCGATCTCCATGAAATATTAATACTTATTAGGTTAGCGTAGTACAGAATACCTTTCTGAAGCAATTCAGTGTCAATTACCTTCCCTTTCTCGTTCGTACTATGGATCGTAGACATCTGAACGCAGTAATGATGGCAGAGATCGTACCTCGTAATTTTAGAACAATCACTTCTATCATTCTAAATTCCGCCTCTCGTATTCTCATAATGTCAGCTCAGACCACTCCAACTTACCATCTACATCGGTTTCTTCGTGCTCATCGCGTAGTTCGTCGGCAGTAGGTCGTGATCTTCTTAGATGCGTGGAATTGTCGCAACGAAACTCATTATCTCGTGTCGAGAAACAGAACAAGCTGTCTAACCGCCGCCTTAGAGAGGGAAGGAGAGACATTGATCAATGATATGAAAAATAGTACGCAAATACGATCATATTATGCGAAATTAAGTATTTAATTCGATTCAGTGAGACATGCTTTACTTTATCAAATTTATTCGATTATTTTATACGAATTATTATTCTTCTGACTTCAACGTTTTAATATGAATGGCTCTGTAAGATCGACATCGTCGATTCAAATTAAAAATTTTAATTAAGCTCATGCGACATTTAAAATAGTAGTATGCACATATAATGGAAAGCTTTATCAATTATCTTCTTCAGGAATGAAAATTTTCTGACTCTGTACATTTAAACGTATGTCTGTATGTAAAACAAAAATTGTATGTAGAAGCTTACATTTATTGGATTATATCTGTAACTTATCATTGAAATTGCGTACTTTCTACGATAACAGTGCAAATGTAAACGTCTGCCATTAACGGTGGACGGATTGTGAAGTATGTGCTAAATTTGTATGTCTAGTTATGGAATTTTACCTGAACATATTAACAAGTTTACTAATACAAGATCCCTTTCCAATAAAACTAAAAGTTCTGTAAGTATCTATTGCATAATCGAAGTTTTCAAATTGATTTATGAATATAAATTCATAGTAATTTAATATTCGCAATTAATTACCGTTATAAATAGCCGTGGCCCATTGCAATATAAATACTGAAGAATATTAATCCAGCTTCCAACTTTTCCTAACGTTCACAATGGTAATTAACCGTAAAATGGTAATCGTAATTAAAATTGATAATTAGAACGTAGAAAAACCGTTAAACTCCCCGGCTTCCTTCATCTTCATAATCAAACATTTTTTAATCAAATATTTGCCAGTGTCGATAATTATACGATTACTAGATGTAATATTCCTTGAAAAAACGAACCGAAACGAACGCGGAGCGGAGCGAAGTTTCCGCGGAGCCCGTTCTCCACCATAGCACCATCAAAATTAACCGGTATCATAGGCACGCCATGTCACCGATTACAGGGCTCTGGAAGTTGCTTTAACGAAACTCGTTACCTGGTACCAGGGACATCTAGAAGCAGGCAAGAGGGATGCGGCGAACCAGTCGACCAAGCAGCTGTAACGGAGAAAGAAACAGGAACTCAAACAGCATGAGCCCGAAGAGAAACGAAGACTGGCGTAGGCTTCTAGTTGTGGAAGTCCGCGGGAGGGAAAAAGATGAAAACGTAGTCGCCGGGACGGAGGAGAGGTAGCATAGACATCCAGCGACAGAGAAAGAAACGTCGAAAGAAAAACCGGCTAGAAAGGGACAGGGGGAATCCAAAAGAAGACAGAGAGACAGCGATACAGAGAAAGAGGCGTATAAAAGAGGATAGTCGAAGCGATGGTTAGAGGAGGATGAGGATGAGGAGTAGGAAGAGGAGGCGGAGGAGGAGGCGGAGGAGGAGGAGAGATTTGTGAAGGTACGAGAAAGCAGCAGAGGTACCAGCAGTGGCAGCAGCAGTGCCCGGGCATCAGGGCACACAGTTTGGTTGGCGCAGGCGCTAGCCGGTAGACGGTTCCTGGTGCGGGCTGCAGGCGGTAGAGGGTAGAGAGAAGCGAGGGAGGTGGATGTCGGAGGGTGCCCGTAGGAAGTTTATCGGCGGCGAGTGGTGGTGGGTGGAAGTGGTGCCTTCGGAGGTGGGGTTGTAGGTAGATGGTGGAGGTGGAGGTGAAAGCAGGAGCATACTCCGTACACCGAGGATTTCCAGGCAGCAGACAGTCTACGGCCCGGGACAGAGGGACCAGGACCAGCCTCGGGAAGGAGAGCTTGTCGTGGACCCTCTTCCTCTTCCTTATTAATACGTGCGAGTCAACGCATTTTCGAGTGTTTTCGTGGCCTTGACGGCTCACGAGATTTTCACACCCTTCGCGAAGGATACGGGAAGACGTTCCTTTTTTTTTTCGATCGCGATTTCGCGCGATCGACCGCGGGACCTTGCTAATTCCAGTGCCGGAGTTTCGATAACCGATTCCACTTGTGTGAACGTGGACGTTTGCCGGCCGTGTATATCCGTGAGGGTTCAACAGTCAGTGGTAAAGGTGAGAAGAGCACGAAACGGAAGAAGTGGAGATGAGAGCAGTCGTTCGGCCGGGGACTGCTCGGAGCACGTGCCTCGCACGCAGAAGGCGCTCCGAGCGGCATCAGGTGCGCTAATCGGGGACCGATCTACGAAACAAAGTGAGACGAATAATAGAACGTTGCTCTACGAATCGCTCGTGCGAATCGCCGTACTCTTTTAAGCCTAGCGTCGTCTTGCTCGGACCGGGTTGTTCGTTTTTCGGGACTACTGATCAGCAGGAATGACAGGACGTGTCGTTAACGTGTCAAGAACGATCTCGATGATCGCTTTGCTGACGTTTCTTTTGATGTTTGTCGGGATCGACGGTATGGGACAGGCGAGTAGACACAATGCTGACCACGCGATGTTTCATCAAGGTGAGTCTGCGTGCACGTTTTTTCCTCGGATTCATCTATTAACGTATCTCGGGATTTAAGACAGTCTCTCGCTTCGCGAATTATTCAAGGGAATTAATCGCTCAATTAACAGGATTACCAGGTTCCTTAGATTGAGTGCGTTATTGCTCTGTATGGATCTACGATCTACTATCACGCACTAATGAGGGTTAATCGGACTTGTAATTGAACTCCACACCAGAGATTCTATTGAAACATTTGTGGAGGCGCGATACATATGGATCGTAATGCGACGAATGCGCGATCGAATTACTTGAAATAAATTCGATATATTTTGGTGGTAGTCGCTTATGTAAATATAGATTTTTATTAACGATTCTGATTTCATTAGAATTAAATACGAAGGTTTTTACGTCGCCATGTGTTCCATTATGTGTTCTGGAATTACGTGAAATGAAAACTAATTATCTCTTCAGTCAGTTTCTTATTACAAATTTCAAATAATGTGCTTCCAATTAATACATCTAATTAATTACATCTATATTTATAAAATTAGACAGTGCAAGAATATAACAACGTAGATAATATCTGTGAAACAAATAAACGCAAATAAACAGAGTGTTTCTTAAAGGTAATAACAATTAATTATAATCATTTTATCAATAATAATTAATGTAATTGACTAAACATATATTTTACATAATTTCGTGTACCGTTTCCACGAACAAATAAATTGTTAGGTGTTAAAATAGTATTATTCTCATTCTCCGTCGGCAGTAAAAATTACATCGATTCAACGATTTCATAATAGTTTGTATTTTTAAATCCATTCCCATTATTTCAGAATGATTAGTATCAATACGGTAGCTCTATGCCTCATTAAATACATTATTAGACAAACGAATAGTAACAAGTTGTATGGCGATAATAGTGACGCCATCAAACTCTTTGTGCTTGTCCTGGTTGTCGCTGTTATTTACAACGCCCTAACTACCATTGCGGTGTAAAGCCTTGCCTCACAGTTGTTCCCCGTATTATAAATATCCCGTTTCCTTAGGGCAAACGGATCCGTTTCATTTTCAACAAAAACTCACGTACCGTGCGACTAGCGAATACCGAGGACGCGCTTGGACCGCGCACGATAACGCGTATTGACAGCTGAAAACCGGGAAAATGAATTTTTCATAAATCATCAGTAAATGTCTATCGACGCTCCGCCAACCCGGCGATTCTTTACTAACTCTGCAAGTCAAAACAGCATTGCAAATCCGTTCTTATATTACATCTACCCTTCATCGAATAATGTCTTTTACGTATACAGTTAATAATGACAGATTTAGATTCTTCAAAATGTACTCAATTTTATTTTAATTAACACTAAAACTACCGGGAAATTAGAGTGACTTATCACCAATTTTTTTTATCAAAATTAGAATAATACGTTTCTTGAGATTCGAGTGGTGTCCTAGCCTTGTTTCTGTGCAAATATACGAATTTAATTGAAAATGTTTCGAAAACATGCCTTCATCATTTAAATACTTGCAATATAAAAATTCTCATGTGGGTCAGTTTGATCTGTCCGATGGTTTCAATGTTAATAAGTTACACGTGTGCGTGAAAAAGTGATGTATCTTCTACATTTGAAATTAATCCCATCGACTCCAGTGAGATTTTGAGGAAGTAAACTGCTCAAGTTCTTACTTCTAATATCAACAATAAATCGAGCAAACTCCAAGGTCATGATCGTTAGCAATCTGTAACATTCCATTCGCCGTTTGTTTATACATTGGACCACGTATTTGTTTTTATTGAAATAAAAGACCTTTAAATAGTAAATGCCAATGTAATCGCGTCAATATTAAAACTTTATCATATGCTTGATATAACAAATAATTACATGACTGGCAAAGTTATCGAATGAAACAGTTATTTGAATTTAAATCAGTAATTAATATCTACAAAAGCATATGACTTTATTTATTTTCGAAATACACACTAAGACAGTGAGATGGTTATCGCAACAAATGTTGAATTATTTCCAGGCGTTAAAGGTAATTAAAAAATTGTAATCCTTCGTGATATCTATTGTTTACACAATTGTTTACAATTTTATTAGCTACGTAGTTTATTTTTTTAAATATATTCGATTCTTCCAAGTTATTCTCCTTTTTTAAATTTATATTTTTTATTTATTCTTAAAATCACAACTTGTGTTTCTTTATATTTTTATTTATGTTCGTTCGTATATAACAAAGTATTAACTGTGGATAACGAATGGTCTTGGCGGCGTAATAATGAACTCCGAAACAATTCAACGTTAATTTCTTTTCTTATTTCATATTTTAAAACAAAATTGCTCATTGAATTTCTACATTCATATATCTGTAGGTTTTTTATTTAGTTTTATTGCTAACTTCTACAAAGTCACTCTTCAATACTATTCTTGTTTATCAGTGAAGGTTGAAATAAACTTGAATTTTATATACTGAGAAAGGATTAATGAGTAGATATGTATAAACAATATCTGTATTAATAGACCTTTGCATTGTTAACAACGTTTCGCGGTGACTTAAACTTTCATGTATAATACAATGAACATTTTCATGTTAAATACAATAATGGACGCTCATTTTTTAAACGTAATGAACATACACTATTTCACAAAATTAAAGGATCACTACGTACATTGTAATCGAAGAATTTCCGATTGAATTTTTGTAACCTTGTAACAGAATATGCATCATTCTGTTTGGGTGCATTACAAAGCGAAAAATTTCTTCTTTCGTTTCCTATATGTGATTTTTTTTGTGTAATGCTTTTCCCTTATGTAAAGCTACTTTTTCATTCCAAATTTTTTACGTTTCATACTGAAAGTATTAGGAGTACTCCTACATAACATAGCTAGAAATATTGTATAATAATTTTGTATTTAGTTTTCCTGTCTTTTTTGAAATTGTTTCATAAATGTAGTACATAAATACTGTTACTTGCTCAGTTAACACAATTTTAGTTCCGCGACGGGATAAAAATCATTCCTTTCTAAGCTTAAGTCGTGCAGCATTGAAACAATTTTGAAATTGTTTAATTTCAGAAATAGGTAATAAATCTATTATAAACATAAGCTGAAATTTGATTTATTGAAGGTCTGTAGGGAGGTTTTTCTATTGTTTTATAAGCACATTTTTCAAGTAGTGATTTGTATTCAAATAGTAAAACATAATTCATCTATTTCTGAAATTTATTTTACGAAGAAAAATAAAGAAAGAAAAAATATATAGAATAACATTGAACGTGCACAGTATTTTTTGGAAATGTATCATTATGTTTCTAGTATGAAAATACGTGATTTTCGTTTTTAGCAATTGAGTAATAAATAGTTGTACTTATTTTAACGCTTCAATATTAATCTTTATTTCTCTTCAAGTGAATTACAAGAAATGATTGACATTCGATTTTTATGTATGGTATCAACGCCTGTTGTGAAAAATTATTTCTCTAATACATTTATCAAGGTTTAATAAACAAGCATATTGTTTGTTACATTTTTATCTCGAATAGTAAAATTTACTTTCATACAGCAAATGTCAACAAACGAATTCGATTAGTTTCTATTTTCAGGAAGTGAATTATGTAACAAATTATTAAATACAATTTCGGTGTGTACAGTTTATATTCAACTTAAGCTAACAGAGGCTACGAGATTATCATCTAGATTTTGTAATGAAACTAATAACAAGTTCTGATGGAAAATTTTTGGGATAATCAGATTTAGTCGCAACATTATATATACCTTAAAAAGAACAGAGTGACATGAATAAGGTAAAAAAATCGGTAAGGAAAAATGTATAATAGTCTGGTATGTGTCAGCAATAATAAACCCTGTCACGTTTTATCCTATTATCTCTTTTATTAAATGAACATAAAGTATGTAACCAGAGTATATCCACGCAGCGCGGCGTGCAAGATGAAGCACGTGAATGTGTATAGTTACATATTTCCATTGTCTGCAGATATATGATAAAAAAACTTACATTAAAGCGTGCAAAAAATTGTTCCTAGTATCAGTTTCTTGAACTTTTCCTACATTTGCTGAATTCAGGGCTCAAACATTTTATTATTACTCTAACATATGATAGAAAAACTAAATGTTATAATGTATTATTTTTAAAGTATTTTTATAGATTCATAGTCTTAATTAACATATCTAAGTAGCGGTATTTGTATTATTATCATTTAAGTTTTACTTTATTTTTACTCAGCTAACAGATTGTGTCTAAAGCTAATATTTGTGTGCACACTTAGTTCCACTTTTATTTATTTAATTCTATGATAGGTAGCATTTTCATTACGGAATAGTTATATAAAAATTATTTAGAAGTGGTATAGAAGAATGTTTATTCTAATATATCTTCAGGCATCTTCCTGGTTTGACAGTTTAAGAATGTGTCAATATTTGAATCTTTTTTTAAAATAAAAGTAAATAACAAAACAATTGAAAATATTTGGAGTTTACGTATGACTTCGAAAAACAGGAAAACATTTTTCCATGTGAAAGTAATAATTCTGTTTAAAATCATAGTGGATGTGGCAACGCGAATCCAAAACAAATTTTTCTGCATGACAACCATAAAATCAACCACTACAGTTCTCCGAAACAAAAAAATAAACAAAGAACCCAACATCTGCATGAATGTAATAATCCTCCAAACAAGAAAAAGTAAAAAATACCGAACAATAACGAAGTCCGGAATAAATTGATTTTTATAAAAAAATTGCACATTTTGCAAAAATGTTCCAAATATTGATTTAAGATAGCTTAAACGAAGGTTTCTGCTCACCACAAAAAATCAAGTAAAGTGAATCATTGACTTGATTGGTGCATTAAAATTTTGTTACTATAGTATGGAATATGGAAGTCTATATTGTTACTAAATATTTAAATTGTCTACAGAGCACCTCAGTAATCGTAATATAACTGGAAAAAGGGTTATTTTTTTCGAAAACATAAGTCGATATTCTCGAATAAAGTTTCTGGATATGAAATTTAACTTTTTAAAAAAGTCGAGCATAAGAATTCATAAGATAAATACTAACAAAAGATATCCGGTAAGTAACACATCAGTTCTGATATATTAAATGTACAATTGGTTATTTCTTCAGCCTAAGAATTTGACTGCATTCGATTGACGTTAGTTTCATACTTTATTGGAGATATCACAATATTTATTCTAATTGCATATAACTCATCAATTATACAAGGTATTACAAATATGTTTATATATCATTATTTATATAGAGAGAAAAATATTTTTTAATTTTACCCAAACGAATCTTTGTATGAACTGTTTATCTTGGAGTTACTTCGAATTGTAAAAATAATTTTGTAAGTAGGAATAATGCAATCTGTATTTTATTATAATCGACGATTGCCCATTTTATAAAAAATACAACTGTGAACAAAAGCAACGTATACAAAAACATATTCACTGAATATTAACTTATACGTTATGTTCATACATTTGACAAATTTTATAAGGAATATCCCATTCTTCATTTGTGCTATAATTCCTGAATTAACTTGTATAATATTTTACAATTACCTATATTTTTAATGCTTTACGAGAGGGAGGGTCACCATTGTCCATGTTTTATAACGTGTAATGGGAAAACCCAATTATTACACATATGAATCAACTTAACAATTTACGAATATTCCAAATTTGAAGGAACTTTAATTTGTAAATAAAATATTGGCTAATTACATATAGATTTATTTGTCACTTTTATAAAGATCAAAACATCCATTTTACAGATAATTAGTGTTAAAGGATAGTAAAGAATTAAAGAATAGTAAAGAATAATAAAGTTCAAACTCAGATGTAACTAAGATTACAATCTCCTGCTTGCAAAGTGTAAAAACATATTCCCGACTGATGATTTTCAAGCGAAATACTTAACCAAACATCGTATACAATTTCCTGAAGAGTATAGTTAAATATGGTAAAGATCTCCTATTTAAATGTGTGCGGGTATGAAAGATATATGATAGAACTGTGTTGCCAATACTTAACAACAAATTTTTAAATGGCATAGAATTAAGAGACCGGTACTTTTCTGGAAAATGTAAATCTTAGCTGTCTAAACTTTTTTGGAAATGAAAAAAATCGAACTCCATGGGTCATTAAATTAGAAAAACTTTACAAAGTAGTGATGCCAAATATATAATTTTCCCAAAAATTCAGATGAAGTGGATGCTCATTGTAACTTAGTACTTGTAGGTAAAAGTGCATTTCTTATTTCCTACGAAAAAGTACAGCCGTTCAAATCCTTGTTTACAACTGTAGGTATTCCCATTCACTTGACCTACTTACAATAATTTGCGACTAATTAGTACTGACAAGCTTACAATAATTTGCCACTAATTAGTATTATTAACGCGCCGCCTTGACAAACTCTCGTCTAACCTTACGCGTCTGAAATTTTAAAGGCACGAACGCTTGCAAAGAGTCGACGAATAATACAAACTAACCAATTAACTGCGTTTGACGAGTGTACACGTCGTCTTAAAGCTTGAAGTGATACTAATTCTTTCAACAAGGAATTCTTTATTTTCTCAGATAAACATGGTTTCTTTTTTGTTTTGCTTTGGTTTTTCATTAAAACATACATTGCGCGCAAAACAAGAGAATTTTTTAACTAAATTCCACAATTAACCGGTTAAGATTCTGTCAAGGGGACGCGAAGGAGAAAAAAACGTAAGCAAACGCGTGTTACGGTGGAAGTCTAATAATTACTGTAAACAAAAGAGAACAGCAAATGCGGGGGAACACGTTGAACTTCGTGATGATGGAAAGCGCGCGAGGATCGTCGCTAATTAAGAGCAAATAACAACGACAAGGAAAAGAGAGCAGAAAATTACTAACAGGCAAATGTCGTGGTTCGAGGCACATAAGCTAGCAACTTAACGAACGATCCGAAACTGACGCTCTTAATACGTAAGGTCAACCGACGCCGAAAAAGACCTAAAACGTGTTCCCCCGGGACGATCGTTCAACCCTTCATCGTCTGCAGCGCGGCACGGGGGCAAAAAAAGTCAGTTCGCAGCCTGCACAGTTTTTCACGCAGCCGGAAAACGTGCCGCTGCTTACCGTATTTCGCGGGCTTTACCACCCCCGAACATCTTTTTGTCTCGAGTTCTTTCTTTTCTCGTCCCTCCTCGTTCTTCCGGTTTCGAATGTGTAAAGTGTAAACCCCACGCGATTTACATTGCGCGCTGGCGTGAACTTGTAGGACGCGTGTGCTTTAGCGTTTCCATGAAACAACGGAAGAAACGACGCCTGTTACTATCCTGTACACTCGGGAGTTTTCCAATTCGTAACTAAGCGACTCTTTGTCGCGTTTGTCTTTTTTCATTTTCGTTGACTTATTTACCTTCGGAGACTTTCCTCGATTGTCTTGCGCTCGAAGACGTTACAGGTTTCTGTGCCTTTGTTCCCGCGCTACGTTTCAATTTCGATGTCGAGCGACTTTGTCGTTTAACGCTGGCGTGACTTTTGTTGAATTCGTAGTTTAAGCTCGTTTGTCGCTATCTTTGTGGCACAGTATATTATCTTCAGTGCAATCTAATGGGAAATAATGGTATTCGCGAAATATTCGGACTGTAAAGCTCTTTCATTCTATTTTTATTTCCTAAGAATTCGTACCATCGTACATTTCTTTGAAATAATCTGATTTATATAAGAAGTTTCTTTGCTCGTTAACAAAATTAATAAATTATACATGAAATATGATGTTCATTCAATTGGCTTGATAAGTTTGTTTCATTGTATTTTACAGATTTATTTTTAACACGAATTTATAAGATTTGTTTTGATGAAATGTACAATATATAGCCTTTCTGTGGCGGGGGTAGAGAAGTGAACACTGTTTGTTTATTTGTTTTTGTACATTAATAACACGAGTCATTGATCACTCATTGGCCGAAGGTGGTAAATAAATTAGTTTAGGAACTAAGTATGTTTTCCAATACGACATGTGTAAAAAAATATAACTGGATAAATATAAAAGTTAACAACATTCTATTCTTTATTGATACATAATCAGAAGATGCCCTATAAGGAGAAGTATAATGAAATAGTCTGACTTGAAGCAAACATATTATGGATAGAAATTATGAATATGTACGTATCCAGTCGAAAATACAAAATAAAATTTCTTCATTTCAGATTCTGTGTTTGTGACAATCAAGATTAGAAAATTTGTAAAATATACGAACATGTTTTCAAATAAAACAAATTATAGGTTACCTGCTTAACAAGAAACTTATTTAATTATCCGATGAAAAAAACGACTCGAAAAATGTTCACAAAATTTGTTCAATTGATACCATACTTTCAAAGTAACCTGATTTAAAAATTTGTAGAGCACAGCTGCAGTCGACTAAATGAATTTCATTGTTCAGTTTTTACTTATTTTTGTATGGAGAATAATGGCTTTTCGATTTAATCTGGATTTAGCCAAGCGCATGTGCGCTCGATAAATATTCACGCATGATTTTCTCGAAAATGAAGTCTTAAACGAAGAAATTCTATTCCATGCTTTTGATTTATTTTTCAGACTCTTCTCGATTGAATTATCAATTGCTGGACATTTTACGCAAATGCATCAATTCAGGCCTTACAAATTTTAATCGTTTAATAACAAAGTAGCAGATAGATATTTTAATGAAATATAAGAATCGTAGTTTCTAATTTTCAACAATACCATTTCATTCAAACAATATCCAGTAAATAAATCCAACATGTTTAAAAAGAGCACAAAGAGATTGTTTAGTGTCACTGAAAATTCTGAACAATTTGAGGTATTTGAATGGTTTGAAAGAGTAATACCGTAAATGGAATACCGTAAGTGCAGTTTTGTTCAAGAAAAAAGCAAAGAATTTCAAGCGCATGATACTATTTTGTAAAAAAAGCATTTACTTTTTTATTTCATTTTATAGCTCTTGAATAAACCATATTAGAATAGACCTGATTTATGGTACTCAAATCAACATATGTACAAACGAAGTAACTCAATTTCAGAATAATATTAGAATGACTATTTATGTTGCAAGTTTTCAAAATCGTATTCACCACTAGTGACGGAACATTAAATTTATTAACATTCACATCGTGTAAAAGTGAAAGATCTGCTGCCTCGCTGATTACGAAGAGAATATAAGGTAGATATAGTGTAGTATGTGTGTGTGTGGGCAGGTTCTAGATATCGGAAGCGACGCTTGTAATTTTAAGCGCGAAAAAAGTGGGAAGGTTGACTTTGTCTTCAACGAGATTTGGTATAGAAAGTATGTGTGAATGCGAGCGGAACCAACTTGTCCTGTGTCGGAAACTTCGGATGCTGATATCTTGATAACGGCTTAAGCGATAAATTTCATTTTTATGGTTTGTAAATGTCAGAATGTGGGCTTTAAACACATGCCATTGAATATATAGGGTTCTATTTAAGAATTGTAACGTGACCTTTGCAGGACGTTTTAAAGTCACGTAGTATTTCATACCCTGAAACTTTTATTCGACATATTTGTTTGCATTCCTGATATTTCTTAAAATAATTTGGTGTTGTTGATTCGGTCCCTATAGATTTTGTTTAAACAAAATATATTTTTATCTGGGAAGTTATTGAGTTTTGAATTCATGTCTATTGAGTTTTTTTATTCAGTTTAATGAATTGTATACGCCTTATCACTTGTGCGCTATAAATTAGAAATACCTTGTATATATACATTTTTAATGAGATTATTAAAACTTACTCTTTTCAACGGAAAAACAAATACACAAAAATCTGTAACGTTTTCATTCGATGATTTGTGTAAATTAGGGATACATATACTATTAAGCTAATATGTTAAATTATGTGGCACTAGTAGGTTCATGTTTTAAGAGTAAATTTCTAAATATTATAAAGAAACTTTCAAATGGTTAAAATTGAATTTGATAAGCGTGGACTTTGGCCATAGGATCTGATGTGATTAAACTTTTTTCTTTAGAGAAGATGTTTACTGACAATTAATTATCCCTCCATAATCATGATAAATTATCTAATTAATGGTTGTGCTAATATTACGTTAGAGACAACTAAGAAACACGACTGTATCGCTTATGTCACAGAGTACTTGTAGTGTAAGCAATTATTCTAATGATATTTCAAAATTGAAACACTTTTTTCTACCTGAGACCAACTAAAAAATAAACAGAAATACTAACAACTACAAAAATAACAGAAGTTCTAATAGAAGTACTATTCAATTTAAAATTATGTATTTCTATATGTTTGGCACTTTTAAAACTAAAATGTCTATCTAAGTATTTTGATAAAAACAATATGTAAATACCTAGGTAATCGTAAAAAAAATATCTGATAGACATACTTTCACAAACAATTCTGTTTTATCGGTTCGAAGTTTTATTGCAAAGTTCTTAGTAGTGGCTCAAGTTCTTACCAAAAGGATTTTCTGGGTTACATTTCCTATGTATCCAATCTATGAACGCGTTAATCCTATGGGATCAGCGATCGTGTGTACTTTCGTTCCTTGTACGCTTCAAGAACATTTCTAATTGAAAGGAACAGAAAACAGTAAGGAAGTAAACAATTCTTAATTTTTGTCATATTTAAAAACTACGCTCTTCTAGTAAATAAACAACGTCTATTCTATCAATAACTCATACCAAAACTTACAAATTAAAACGGTTCACTAAATCACGAAAAGATACTCGACGAACACACGTGGAAAATGTAAATTGTCATTCGTAGACGTTATTTTAAATTTTATCATTCGCGATTGGCTGTACTGCTTTTAAATGTTGCTTTCATTGTAAAATCATTATTTTAACATATTCTTACTCCGATATGTAAATCATATCTTTTTAATTCTTAATTCATGTAAAAATTGTTTTATCTTTATGAAGCGCGTGTAAAAGTAAAAACGTAACATCATTTACAAAATTCTGCATTAAGTAAGCATTGAAAACACAAATTTCACCAAAGATGGTATGATTGCCAAAGAAGTATGACAGCAGAATCGGTGGATCCAAATTTAACGGAACCACAGTAATGTTAACACTAGAACTACCGTATCAGTAAAAATTACTGGTTTATTTATTTCGCAATTATTGATATCTTTAAAATATTGAATATTTGAAATGATTTTGAAAATAAATCGTTTCACTTGAATATTATAATAAATATCTGTCGAAACCGAAAATAATCAATTGTTACAATTTTTATAGAAATTACATGTTAATTGTATTAAATTCTTGGTGGTTCTAGTGTTAATTACCAATGCTACGTGCCACATGTTGCTTTCTTCGACAACATACTATAGAGAACATTTTCAACGAACGAATTCCCAAGTCGCATATAAAATGAAAGTACGATGGGGAGTTTTGTATCCTCGAGTGATTAGATCTCCTTTCGTGCACATTAGTACAAGTGTTTGAACTTTTCAACACTTTTATTATCATTCATTTTTCATTAGAATTATAATGTTAACATATTACAGAAGAATTGTATATTAAACTGTGGCTTGAAAAGTGATTTATAAGTTGTTGTTCATCCTTAAATTTTACGTTTTAGTATTTTCGTATTTATCATCGTTACTTCATAACAGGTGGCCATTAACGTGAACTGTATATTTCGTCAAAATATTTATCAGTTACTATTCGCTACATGAATTTCTGTTAGTCGGATACTTTATCCGGATTAAAAATATCAGTTATAGGCAACAAATTATTTTGTCTATTTATTCAAATAGGTTGTTCGAATAACAATGCAGATGGTTTTAAACGGATTTCCATTGATTCAATATATATTTCATCGACATAATGCGTTCGTACTTTTCTCTGCACCAATGGAAGGATTATTTATGTATCAGAGATAAATTTAGCAAAAAATAATTGGTTCTCTTATTCAATGTTTGAAAACAGAATTATAAAAGCTTGTATGAAAAGAATTTCGCAACATATGTAAAAAACAATAACAGTAATAATAATACTAATAATAATACTAACAGTCAGTATAAATAATGATTAAAAAATTGTTATTCAGAATTTTTCCTCGATTGTTTTTCTCTTCATTAGTACCGAATACAATTTTATTTGTTATTGTTTTCCATACTTACTCTTTACCCTGTAAAATTTTGTTCAACCGTGCTTTCATATGTATTGATGTGTATTTTACAATTAGCAAATTGCATATTTCGAATATATGAGAAAATACATGTTCGATAAATTGGATTTCATTGTTTCACAGATCTATTTAAGATTGTCTTTTCGATTGTGACTTGACAGTTAAACAGTAAAAGCTTTAAGAAACGGTCACGAAGCATTGAAGAAGAATGTATAGAAATTATTATACTTCCCAATACAAGTGTTGTAAGGCTACTTTTTTGAAAATATTTCAAAGGAATTGATTTTTGTTACTAATCCGTGATATCATCAGACACTGTGCAAGTTTTTTTATATTTGACTTAAATAAACGATGATTGAAAGGTATATAATGTCAACGAAACGATTCCGTAATAAATAACTAACGAAACCAACCTGTTGTACACTGTACTTCCGTGCCTAACAGAAAAAGACGCGATATCGACTAATTCAAAATATCGTATAATAATATAAGAGCGTTCAAATTTTAATTACAGGGATATTTAAAAATAAACGTTTGCATAGATTAATGGTTCTCAACTTGACCTACTGTACTTTTAATGGCACCATGTCCAATGCACGAAGAGAAGGAAATATATGAAGTATTCCTTATTTTACCTACTTATCAAACATCTGAATATCTTCTCCAGTTTGATTAATATGAGAAATGTCTCTAATGCAGATTAAGTTATTTTGAAAGAGAAAAGTGGTAAATGCATATTTTTTTAATGATCATTTTCATCCAACATTTTTAGTTTAAAGGTATTTTTTACCAATAAAGTATAATTTTTTATAATATCTTATAATTTATGTTAAAGTGTATTTTAATATGTAATATTTACATATAATATTTATTAATTATTACATACAATTAATATAATTCATATAAATACATTATATATATACACATATATATATATGTGTATATATAATGTATATATATATATATATATATATATATATATATATATACATTTTTGTTAAGTAGTAAAGTTATTATATTACAAATGCTGAAAGTCATGTCTATTGGAGCTAATACATTGTTTGAAACGAAAAATCGTTTAGACTACGTGTGAAGTATTCTTTGTATAATAAAATATAATGGAAATATTCAGGTGTTCAGTCTTAGTTGGAATATTTTGAACAATGAAGGAAGAAAGATGTATTTCTGAGTAGCTTTAATGTTTCTGTTGCCATTTACAAAAACGGGATTAGTGGAAAGGGCTTTCCGCTGTTATACCTATATAAAAATAATAAATGACATAAGCTGAATGTATGTACTTCCAGATTAAAGCTTTTATCTAACATCAGTTGAACGTCCTTTAAAATTATGCATCTTACAAGAAGATGAAAGATTGTTCAAATTAACACATTTGTTTCACCAACAGGCATAATTTTTTATAGCAATGGTTTCTTCTTGATTTTTAATTGCCAATTTGCCGATTTTTAATAACGTAAATCTTAAGAATCTTTATTTATTAACACTAAAACTACCGAGCAATTAGAGTGACTTATTTACAATTTTTATACAAATTAGAATAATACGCTTCTTGAAATACAAATACCACAAAATATAGTCCTGTATCTGTACAAATGCACAAAAGTTTAAAATCTCTCACAAGAATGCCTTCATAATTTAAATACTTGCAAAATGAAAATTCTTAAGTGAGTCAATGTGACTCGTCCGGTAGTGTAGTGTTAAACCTGTCTCAACGTGAGTATACACGTCGTCTTAAACTTTGAAATAATACTAATTCTTTCAACGATAAATTATTTATTTTTTCAGATAAACATGTAATTCTCTTTTCTTTTACTTTGGTTTTTCATTAAAATAAACTCTAAGTGTATTCGTCCTGCGTTTGACCAATACACGCCTCATTATTTGATTTTATTGCACGCAAAACGAGAGATTTTCCAAACGAAATTCCACAGTTAACAGATTAAACAAGTCTTTTCGGCACCAAATACTCGTATGCGACAGTCTATCTCAGCGTATATTGGGCGTCTTTTCTTGCCTTCAATCATCTCGGCGGGAAATAACTTTTCTATGCTCATTTATACGCGCATAGAACTCGCACATGGGAACAAGTTGTACGGTAAGACAACAGTTTATCTTGCCGCAGTATGGAAGGCAGTTAGAAAGGATGGGAAGGCATGTAGGATTGAAGATAGAGTGAGAGATAGAGGGGTAAGGGGCGTGGGGGAATAAGAGTTCAGATGGTAGAAAAGTGAAGGGGTGCGACGAAACGCGACGCGACCGCGGGAAATCGCATGCAACGCGACCTACTTCGAGGAACAGTAGGAATTCTGGATTCGTTATTAAGAAAACTTCGGAGCTGGCCGGCCGCTTGCCGGTATGAATTTTCCGGATCTCGAGGGGGAGCTTGAGAATCTGTAAATGGGGGGTACTTGAGGTTGTCAAATTTATTTTTGTCGCGCGGCTAAATTTGTAATGCCGCGCCACTGCCACCACATTTCTCTTTCTTGAGAAATTCGCTGGCGATTTCTCATTTTAACGACAATTAGATTTTGCAGATCGATTTCATTCGCTAAAACTCTATAATGTATAATGCATGCGACTGTTCCAATGGTTTTCTGAATGTGACAAGTTTAATCGTTGTTTGATTCGAGAGTTTTTGTACGGTCCATTCGTAAAGTGAATTATGATATTCGGTGATTAATAATTCCCCCCTATCTGGAAAAGGAGGTGTTTGCATTGTTATAGTTGATATTGATTAATTATAAATGATGGATTGAATTTCATTTAACAGATGCATAGTGTACAATTTTAGCCAAGTAGATTTAATATATGACTGATACCGTGGCATTTAGAAAATTTTGTATAATAGAACCTCGATATATGGAGTGGTGAATAAAGCTTATTCATCGTATTTGATTTTCAAAAAAGAAATTATTGTATCGTTGGGATAATGTGAACTTACTTTTCGGGAAATTTATTTATATTTCGTAAGAAATAGTTATTAATAACTATAATTAGGGAAATCGTAAAATTAATTACCTGACAAACGCAGATTAAGATGTTTCAATAGTTTTCAGTCATTCTTCTTCACAACTTCTATTATAGTCGAAGCTTTCTTATTCAAATCTACCAGAAAAATCTCTAATACCAATGACTATCTTTTCTACATACAAAAATGTGCACTTTCAAATTTTAAATACAAAGAATTTGGAGTAGAGTTTAATTATCACTCTGTATGACTGCGATTAGAAAGTGTTAAAGAAAAGCTTTACAGTAAAAGTGAAATTTCTTATTCCTAAATGCAAAGCTAATTTTTTTATAGCAAAATATGAATTATTACCAGAGTAATAAATTTAAGTAACAGAAAATTATCATTTGAGGGACCAAATTAAAAAATATTCATTCAACCTGTACTTATGCACCTCTGAAAAATGTAATGTAGTCACGAAAGTTGGTACTTTATGGACTGTACACATGAACATGAAAGAAATTTGAAAAAAATATATTAGCATATTTTTGAATAAATCGTTGTAACGGATAATTTTCTTTCACCTTGATTGAGGCTTATCATTTTTTAATCAAGTAAATTTTCACTGATAAATTAATATAAGTTGGTCTCAATCAGTCTATAGTTCTTTAACTTAAACGAAATATCAATTTTAATCCTGGTCAGAAAACTTTTAATATTCATTTTTTATAATGGAATTAATACATATATATTAATTTTATCGTGTTTTCTTAATTCCCTAAATTTTTAATGCGTTTTTTTAAATTTCATTTATACTAGACAGTAACAACAAAATGAATTAAATAATACATGAAAGAAGAATTTTTTAATGTATAAGTTGAATACTATTTTTTATTCGAAACCACGTGAACTGACAGGCAAGTTCTTGTCCGAAATTAAGAAAATGCCTGAATGCTTTTCTGGAAAAGTTGAAACTACGCATTGCACAACGTTATTCTTTGCGGTCTTTGAAAGCAAATTCTACGTGAACGGAGAAAATCAAAAACGTGCGGTGTAAGTTTGTCTTATGGGACCTTGCATTCGAGAAAATCGAATTTGAATATTCATGAAACCAACATTATCTTTCGAACAGCATACATGTAACTGTGAATGACAAATTCTCACTGCTCCTACTTGCAATAACCAGATAGAATAGATACTTTCCCTATTTCTCAGTTTATGCGCGCATGGGAATCTATTTTCAAAATATTTAAATATTTGGTTTTTCAAGGAATAATTTGAAGAAAAAATTTTTAAAAAGCCCCTTCGAAATCCTTAATTTTAAGATAAATCATATTTAATAAGTCTATGATGATTAAATTAATCTAAAATATTGTATAGGATCATTCGACGATTATTTTAATTGATTATAGGTATACGGTTTTTAAGAAAATGTGTGAGAGAAATTGTATTTGAGAAAACAAAATTTCATATGAAAAACTTAACTTCGATTTATTAGTTTATGATATATTATTGCACAAGAAATAAAACCGTGCCTCCTTTAATGTTTGTATATGTTGAAAAAAATTAATATATGGATAATAAAATTATGCAGTATTTAAATTGTGTTTATTAAATTCATTTTAAGGTATACTTCAACTGTGATTTCTACGAATATTAGTAACGGCAAAGTATTTCATATCAATTATTATACATTAGAAATACGCTTTTGATAAAGGACTATTGTTTAAGGCACTGGAAACAAATTAATATCTAGGTTCATTAATATAAACTTTAATTATGATTGTGAATTACTTTTCTTCTGATCTGCTATTTAATAATGTAAAAAAGTTATTTTTCACCATGGTAACGACACTGTCAAAAATCTTTGCATGTTTATTAAAATGTCATGAAATATAAAGATTGGTTTAGTTGCAACTATGCCATAGTAACTAAAAACGTTTCAGTGTGTTCCACTTTCTAAGTAAACAGTATTGGAAACTTCGTTTTATACTTACATACTGTTCTCTATAAATGTAGATATGGCGGTTCAAATTAATTATAAATTATGTTTAAAAAATAATGTAAGAATATAAATGCAACGCAATTCGTTGATTTTATTATTACTTTCCAGGGTAGAGCTAAAGCGTGTTTTGCACACATCTTTGTCTTTCCAAAACTTACAAGGAGAAGTAGAGAACTTGGAAATTCATAAAATTATGAAATGTTGTGGGTAAGTGAGTTATATGCCTAACACATTGCAATATTTTTTCGTTCCGAATTTCATTTTGAATGGGTGAAACCACCCCTTGAGAAAAACGCAAATTTTTCTTGCCCGTGAAAGCGTAATCTTGAAAGCGGCAAGAGATAATAAAAAAGTTTAAACAAAAAATACATTGCTCTTTTACGTCTATAAAATTACAAAATAAAATTTCTCAAAAATTCAAATTTTTCAAAATTTTGATTTTGAAAATGATTGGTTTGAAAATTTTATTCTATAATTTTATAGACGTGGAAGAACAATGTATTTTTTAAAACTTTTTTCATTATTTCTTACCGTTCTCAAGATAATCCGCGGAAAGAAAAATTTGCATCTTTTTTAAGAGATAGTTTCACCCCTTCAAACTGAAATACGGCAAGAAAAAAATTGCGATGTATTAGACTTGACTTACTCTACTTACACCCAATGTTTCATAATTTTTTGATTTTCTGGGTTAGATACTTTTCCCTGTTAGTGATCTTTAAGGTTTTCTGTTTTAGCTACGTCGTTAATTACGTGTCTTAAGTCTCCTTCATTGTTCCTTGCAATACATTCTCTAGCATTGTATCGCAATCCACTGTTGTTCAACTTTCCGATTGGACACTTCTTTTTGTATTATCGATCAGTTTGCGAATGAAGACTGACTAGTTAATGAGAGTCTTGATGAAGAAATTTAATATCGCTCGATATTACGGTTCACCTATATACAATAAGCGGCCTTGTTCAGAGAATTGCATGGTAAAGACAACGCATACACCGTGTATTCTGCTTAGAAACAAATTTCGCTTTATTAATTCTGCCGAGAAAATTTTATTGAACTTTATGCGCCCAAATCCCACTGTCAACAAAATAAGACACGTAGTGTATCTTAATATTTTCTGCTCCCTTATTGTACGAAACCAATAAAGCTGGCAGACAATGAAGTCCTTACTCTGGTATTTTACTAATGAAATACATGACTGATAAAAGTTGTGAGAAATGCAGTACTTTATTGTTTATTATTTGAACAAGTGCTCTTATCGCTATTCGAGTATACTTTTGTGCAAATGTTGATTTTTATAAAATAATGTTAAGAAACGACTATTAAAAAACAATTTACTTAGTCTATATAGTAATGATCACGAAATGTACATAAAATTAATATTGCATAAGATTTTCTCAATTTTTCCAAAATAAATAATACATTTTCAATCTAATCGTTATGAGGTATTTCACCATACATACAATTTTCAAATCTATATTAACGAACCTTTTAATGATTTTGAAGGATATTCTTTTTCAGTTACATTATATAGAAGGTAGGAATAACATTCATACCATAATATGGGAATAAAAAAGATTCAGTGTATTTACAAGCGCGGAAAGTAGGCAGTAATTTAAATTTTCTGAAAGAGATGAAGGGTAAATATCCTTTCAAATTTACACAGGCATACAACATAGTCTGTGATAAAAATCATCATGCAGCCGTAACAATTAATGCCGTGGTACGTTATTTTATCTTTAAATGGTCTTGAATATGTTTAGAAATAAATGAAGCCCATTGCATGTATAACCAATATTAATAAACTGTGACTGTGTTCGTCGAATAAATAATAATAAATAATTTTCTTCCATAGAAATACGAGAGATAGATATTTTTTTACAAAATCAATAAACCTGGAACTCGGAAACGATACTGTAAAAATTATGTAATTTTATATAATATAAATGTGCTCTACGTTCCGCTGAAAACGTTGAAGTGATCCTTCGCTTACCACGCTTGGAGTGGCACTAGACTTCTTTTTACTCGTGTTTAATAAAAATTCTCTTCATGCAATAAAATTCAAGAAAAAAGTCATCCCGATGATGTCATATATCTTCTGGTTCTGATTTTAATTAGGAACTGCCTAAAATGTTGTCAACTTTATTCCTGTTTAAACGATTGGTTTCTATTAAATATAAACAAGTTATAATGATAAAGTATTTCAATTTTTTTTATAAATGCAGCGAATTATCTTTTCAATAAGCGTCCAATTCAGACTACTTCATGAAATTAATTTTAGCCAACTGTTTGAAATGTGGCAGGCTTTGTGGTTGCACACTGTGAATATATAAAATGACGTATGTAGACACTTTTGATTTAATACTACGTGTCGCAGTTAACAACTGTTTTATTCGTTTTCGATTGAAATTTCCAAACAAGTTTATTAGAAGTGATTTTCTTATAACCGTACCGAGAATCGGTCAAATCACCGAATTTAGAATTTTGTGTTTTTTTTCGTTCATTTAACTTTATATCAATTTCTATATTTCTATATTATTCAATTAATCAGTTTCTCCATTCTTTTCCTTTTGTTTTTGTTTTCAGTAAAAATACTGTATCATCTAACTTGTTTATATTTATTATGTAGTTATTTGACTGGTTATACTAGGAAAAGTGTCGGTACAGTTAGTGTTAATAATAAAGTTTTGTAAGATATCCGACGAATTAACATTTCAATCCAAGATTAACTACATTAGCAACCAATGTATTATCGACTATCAAAGGAAAAACCGAATTCATCAATTTATTTCCAATGTGTTTCTGAAAAATTTTGATATATTTCTAAAATACGTATCTATAACATATTAAATATAGCTTCTTCATAATTTGAAAGGTGTAAAGATATAATATATATTATATATGTTACGGTATAGATACATAGTGAGATGATGTACACATTTTTCGGCAAATGTATAGATTTGCTTACAAGTGAAGTAGAAATAGATTTTACATAATGAAATTTAAACTGTATCCACATTATCCGTAAAATGTGCGCTGTAACTTCACTACTTTGGAAAATGTGAAATTAACGGAGAGAAAATGAATAATGACGTGTTACGAACCTACCTATAAAAATAATAAAGAGAAAAATAGTGGTTAAACATATATTTTCAAACAGTAATTAATCACAAACAGATTTTTATTGCACTTCACAAATGTAAATAAATAATCATTACATTTTTAAGAAAGAATTTAATAATAACTACAATTAATATAAGTAGAACTATTTATATAATTTAACTCTCGAATCCAACTCCTTTAAATATACATAAAAGAAAAACCAAATTGAACTGAAAATATACATATAAGTATTTTAAAAACATAAGTAATATTTTTCACAGAAATGCAGATAACATTTAGCGTTCAAAGATTTGCCAATGAACTATGTTCAAAGTGTATACAATATACTTTTTCCTCATTTCCAGGGGCAAATTGTATTGAATGTACAATTCACACAATATACATTTACCAAATGAGGTCATAACAGTATATATTTGTCATGAAATGTATACATTATTCTGAATACACAGTTATACCATAACATATATACTATATAAAGTTGTATGTGGTAAACAATACAAGTTATATCTTCGATATGTACTCCGTCAATGCTAATTCAATGACTTAAGCTTGTGCGATTAACACACATCAAAAATATGAAACCTTATTCGTTTATGTCTTTAAAAGAACATAATTATATTAAAGTTTGTTTTAAACTAATTATTCTTATCACATAAAAATCTATAACGTTCTAAAAATCTGTTACCAAAATACAAACATAATAAACTTGCTCTAAAATTATGTTTTGATATGGTAATGATTACTAACATATTCAAATTGTGTATTTCTCCTTTCATGGACCTGTATATACGTACAGTAATTAATCGGTTTATATTAATAATAATCGGCTATTACTAACACTAACCAAATAAACAGGCCAAAGTGATTAATTGATAAGAATTTATCGCATAAACGGATAACTATTAATAATTCATAACTATCTTCGGTAAGTGTAAGGAAAGGAGAGCTTTATAGTTATCATGTGTAGTATAATGTTGTCAATAAAAATTATTTTCTTGAAAATTTTTTGTCTGGAAATAAGATATGTACAGTTTGTGTTTTGTATTAATTTATATAAAATTTTGTCATATTTATATAGTACAATTTTATCAATAGGTATTATTTTGTCAAAACTTCTTTCTATATAATTAAATAAGTAATTTATATCCAGGTGAATCTATAATTTTTGTTTTGCACTAATTTATTTTAAAAAAGGCCTACTTTCTGTAGTATAGATATACCAATAAAAATTATTTTGTCAGAACTTTTTTCTATATAAAAATAAAGAATTAATTAGTTTATTAGTTTATAAATAGTAGAAAATAATACAAAAAATTTTTTTTATTAAATGTACCAAGCTATAATTATTACAGTTTATTATTTATATTTACGAAAAGACGCGGACATTGTTAATAATGGCCGGCCATTATTAATACAAACCAAATGTATTATATTAACCATAACATGTACATAATGAATCTTGATGTGTCTGTTGATGTATTTTTTGCCACGATTACTGTTGTGTACGCGTTTTCTATTCGAAAATCTTATAGTGAAACCCGTACGTCGCACGCCGACTTAACTTTGTGCGAACTGTTTGGAAAGTGGACTGTATCTAATTACTTCAGTGAAAAATACTTTAGTGTTTATTTTCGGTTAGTTCAATAATAATCGTCAGCGGCGAGAGTGTACAACGACGTCTATGTTCCGTCTCGTGTCTAGTTCAAAATTTTTCTTGTGTCTCCCGTCTCTGTACCTTGCGTGGGTTTTTATAAACCTTTTCTGGTAGGGGTGTACAAAATTTGTCTGAGTGGGAATCAACCGGTGATCCTGGAGGGGATTGCCGATTGCAGCCCCCGGGTGACCCACGCAAGGGTCTTGAACGTTCTTGACACTGACCATAGCTTTTATTTCTGCTATGGTAAAAAATACTCAGGGCTCCAATGTGCCTCGCAGAAGGTGTCGTCAATAACCCTCCTAAAGAGATTTAGCGACGCGACAATTACTATAATATTTCATGGCTTCATACCCCGAAGTAACCTTACATGCACATTACGCGAATAGATTACAGTGGATTGTGGATCTTCTATACTGTGTTTGAACTATTTGATTTGGTGGTTCGCTTCGACGTGTTCTTGTTACTATGTTCTTGCAAAGTCAGTTTCCAAATTCCTCTTGCTGTAAGTGGGGTAAATCTCGGAATTCTGTGTCAAGGATGTTATCAAAGTATTCTCATGTAGAAGTACTTTACTTGATACGTTTGATTCATTTCATTACAAAACTATTTCATTGAACACTGGACTTTATTAGCATCCTGTAACCACTCTTTAACCCTTTAATATCTGGATATGTATTGTTTCCTCTAAATCAAAGAGAGGATCAAGAACAGCTGCTTTCAAGTCAAAATAAATCTTTTCAGTGAAATAAATAAGATAAGCACTAATAATAATAATTAGCACTTAAGCTGTCAACTATAAGAGAAGATGCTCGTTCGGAACAATTTTTATCTTTAAGGGGTATTTTAGTTTTCCGGCAATTTAAAATGTTCGTGGTACCTATGTGTATCATTTGGAACGAAAAGGTTAAAGAATCCCAATTAATAAGCTTCGAATAACCTGAAAACACAAATATTTAAAAATGTCTCACATGTCTTGAAGATTAAATAATGTATATATGTCAGAATGAATAATTAAAATCTCAACGGTTATGTTACTGATGTATCTATAAAAAAACACACTAGTTGTAAGATGAAAGAAACCAATATTTTGGTAAACATAGATTTTTTCTTACAGAATTGTAGAATTTATTGATAATTCTAATTTTTGCTGCTGAAATAAGGTTTTCAAAGCATTCTACATTCATGCAGAAAATATACGTGCATTAAGGTCACTTCTATTTTAGATATTATATTTTACACTCATAGTTTTTTTATGTATTTTTGTATTTGCCTTATTGATATTTTGTTAATTGATAGATATTGTGCTTATAAAGAATTACGTTTCATTACATTTCCACTTCTGTTTTTCAAAAAAATAAATCTTCCAAAGTATAAAATTGACATGTAAAATTGTGATCAAAGCTGTTATTGTTGTAGATTTAATATTTACGGTACGCAGTGCAGTGTGAATATTAAGAAAATACTTTCATTTTACTACATTATTTTACACATTTGTAGACTTCATAAGAAATATGACTCAGCATAACGCAATAAATTAAACTTAAAATGAAGTAATTCTTTTAAATAAGTTTAATGAAACAGTTTATTTTATTTCTATCCTGATAGACCTTCTGCCACTTAAATAACGCCATATTATTTCAGTCAGAATTTGTCCAAGTTTAATAATTTTCCTGTCTAAACAATAAAAAATATATGAAATAATTAAAATGTTCATCAGTAATACTCTCCAATAGCATTTTTCAAAAATAAATCTGCCAATTTTGAAATATCGTAAAATATATTTTAATATTAATGAGTCACAAAGATTTCTATTTGTTTCTGACTAAAATAGCCATTTATTGAATTTTTAATTGTAAATTATAAAATATTGTTATTCGCAGCTTTTTGTGTCATAGTGTCTAACGAAAAACTATCCTTCTGACTAGTAACTACTCAAAAACCTGCGCTGTATTTTACTGGCTCAATCGGTCAAGATATTTATCACATTCGCCATTACGAGTTGGGAATTATATAAACTCGCCGGTTAATTTGATAAATATTCTAGAAATCATCACATTTATTACACTTAGTGGTAATTATACATAATAACCGGCAATTATACATAATCAACGGATTAATCACATTTATCGTAACATATAGATGCTAACTAAAATAAACATTCGTTGTTTAAATCACTTTTACAGCTGTGGTCAGTGGAAAGTGAAAGTGATTATTCTGTATGGATAGTTGGATTTCATGAAGTTATAGATTACTATACACCATATTATCATCTTTGATACAATTCACAGTCTTCATTATGTAGTACTTTCATTGAAAGAATTCAACTTCTCCACAATCTGATCAGTGTTGGTTCAGGCCCCGCATCCACTAGAATAGCCAAAGCGTCGTTGTTAAATTACGGCGCAACCAGGAACGCGGATTATCCTCTACGCTGTTACGTCCACTTCTAAACCCTTCAAACCACTTCTGAACAGCTCCCATGATAACGATTTCATTACTATGAGTATTACTAACTTTTTTTTGTATGAAAATATAATATCCGTTGTTTGTATTTTCTGGTAGATACTTGTATATATACTTTTAATTAGTAGTTTCGAACAAGAAAGGTAATTCATATAATACAAACTCATACTATAAACATTGAACTTAAATGGAAAACAGAAAAGAATCCTTATTATATTATTTTATTTTACTCAATTGACGTATGTGCGTATTTAGGATATTAAATATAAATGTTTAAACAGTTTTACAAAATGCATATGTTAAAAAGCAAATGAAAAAAATAATAGAAATTTTATATTCCTGAATAGAATAAATATACAATTATGAAAAATAAGAATGTAGGTTTTCTTACAAAGAAGAATCAGTGAGATAAATTTGTAAGTACGTACTCAACACTGAATTGCATTACATTAAATCATAAAAAATTTAACAATAACCTTTGGTTTAGCTGATTGAAAAATTAAGCACCTATAGACGCCAAGAGTACATCGAAAACAAATTTCAAAAGCGCCTTTAGATGTAAATAATAACGAGAGAGTTAAAGCTTGTTATATAAAGATTCGCAGTCCAGTGGTTTTCTTTGAATCATGATGATAGCTATTTCTTCTAAAAAAAAGTATTTTTAAAAGTGGAAAACATTGTGGACAAATAAGGGACAAAAAATTTTTCTGTACATTAATTTTAGCGACTAAGGTTGCCATGTATTTAAACTTCAAGAATCAGCTAACTATACAGTCCACTTTAACTTTAATAAATAATCAAATTATTTGGAGTTTACAGAATTAAAGGAAAAAGTTTTAAACCAAATATTTGCCTATCTTTTATTTATAATCAATACAATATATTGATAAATAACTTGAATATTTTTGTATATCTACAAATCTTGATTATATTTACTTAGTTTTGACTATGACAAGGCGCAAGTGTCTGACAAGTGCTCAGGGAAAGATCGTTAAATCCATTTAGACGGTAACTTATCGGTTTCTTCAAGACACGTCTTACTACTTGTTGCATCTACTAATTGTAAGAATGGTTGGGTATTGTGCAGTTCGATACTCGTAGATCCTTGATTGTTAAACTAATTAACGTGAAACAAACTGAATGTTCTTTGAAACGAATAAAAGAGAGTTATCGTTCTTTTTATATGAACTGTACACAGCCTTTATATACTTCGAGTTCTCTTGCAATTGCAACGATGTTTAAACTGCGTGCAAGAAGAAGGAACAGAGGAAAACCATCGTGACAATTACGAACCCACTTTGGCAAGCTATCTTGTTGGACTTCCGTTCAAGCAGAGGAGTCATTGTCGGGTCAATTTTATTATTTCAACGAAAGTAGCTAGTGACTATCCATCAGAATTTTGATAATTAAATGACACTTTATACACATTGGGTCAAAATGGATCCAGTTTTGTCCGTCCAAAGACTAAATACGAATATTGGTCAGAATTTGTATACAATGCTTACAAATAATCCTCAAAGATCCAATTTATTTCAATATTTCTCAATTTTCAAGGACTGAATAAGTGTTTCAAACATTATTTACTCAACTCTGATATTTCTTACTGTATACTCAATGTTATTTCTAAATGAAAGTCCACAAGTCCGAAGAGTCACTTGCGTATTTTTTAGCTAACTGTAACCTTTAATTTAAATTGTAATATAGAATGAACGTAATGTTGTGTAATAAATGTAATGTAGAATGAACTGTGCTTTACAACTTTCGCTGACCGAATATTGCTGCTTCTATAGGATTTAATAATGTAAGTAATGTTTAAATTCATTTAATTCAGCAGTTTCTTTAATAGTTTGAACTTGTTGAACTGTATAGATGTCACTGCTGAGAGAAGTTAATTATTTTTATCTGAAAGTTATATCTTGTCTTAGCAAGCTCTGAATAATTCTAGCAAGTTTTCTGAAGGTCGAGCAAACTTTACAGTTCCACGGCAAAACTGCATCCGTTTCCGAATTTACTCCCGGCACTCCAGTCGATTCGCATAATTTTACATCGCGTGACTTCGCTCCTTCTTTAAGAGAAAGTTTCCGGGTAATAAGTTTCGTTACAAGCAATGCCTAATTTCTCAGTCCGATAAGAATGTTCCATCGTAGCAAGTTCTACATGAATATATTTTTTAATATTTCGAAACTAGGGAAGTGAAATCTTTATAGAGACATTCTAAAAATTTTATGCTCTCTCTTAAGAATGGAAACGAGAGATAAGGGAGAAGAAATACCTTACATTACATTCACCTTGCCATTGCAAATTCTCTATTTCATCAGGCGTAAAATTTGCGTTTCTCCCTGAATTCTTCCTTGACCTTACTTTACAGATTTCTTCATAGTTTTATTCTTTTACCGTTTAAAATCTTCATAAAACATATTCATGTATTCAGGATATGAATCGTGATAAACGTGAAATATAAAATTACAGACCTTTTAGTAATAAAGTATGATTGTTTTAAGCTTATATTGTACCAAAAACAGCATTTTAGAATTAACATCAAATGCCAAATTGATACCAAATCTTACTAGGTAAGGTTCAATTATAGTTTATAAAAATGTAAGAACTGTTTTTTGTTTAGTGTGGTCTAGAAATTGTTTTGCGTTTGTCACACCGCTCCAGACGATATCCAATTTTTACAATTTTTTACATGACAGCACCCTACGCATTTCTAAACAGTGTGTAGATATACTTAAAGAACGATGGCAAATAATACCGTTAATTTATATTGATATATAGGTGGCTACCACAAGCATTTGTTATATTTCGTCAGTTATTATATGAACTTTTGTTACCAATTTACAACATGTTAAGCAAACGTTTCCATGTTCCTGTTGTGCCACGTCGATAGTATTATTTTAGTTGTACTCGGAGACAAGGTTATTTGTCACATCATAGATCAAATTTGTAGTAATAATAAACTACATTTCAGTGACTAATTTGATATATCAATGTCTTACAATTACTTTTTTTGTCGATACGATAAGAATTTAAGAAGTTCACTATATCAATAATGTTCAGATTTGAACATAATAATCTTTTTACAATTATGTGAAATACTTTCTTTTCCTCAAATTTTCTAAGTATTTGTATTTATAGAGTCCTAAAAATATGAAAATGTCTCGATAAGGATTTTCGTGTTATTTTTAATATTACATTTGAATTTGATGTGGAGAAGTAGACAAATGGACTACCCTATGTTAAATCAAATAAGATTCACATATTCGTCAATGTATTTATTTATAGGCGTATACATTAACCTAGCAATAAAAATTAAAAAATACAAAATAAGTCATGGATAGGCTGCGAATTTTGATGTAAAATAAAAACTTTCAAAAGTGATTTTATGGAACAAGGATTAAGTGGAAATAAATGTTTTCTGTCATGAATTTGAAGAAGACGAAAATAAAGTAACAATATCCTCAAATTCCCATAAAAATTTCTCTGCTTCATATTCCATGCGTCCATATTTGTGATAAATACATAAAATTCTCTGTCTAGTGATAGATAATTCTCTGCTTTCTTGCAGAATAAAAAATACAAAGAATATATTACGCTCTGGGTGTTTAATCGGTGGACATCTGAATTCAGCACCGTTTTCTCTGCTGCACTCTAACCTACCCCTACTGACAGTTTTTGTAGTTTCGAAGAATTCAAATCTCACAGACTAAAGAGGTCTCTCACCCTGCAATCAATCTCGATTTCCAGATCAAACGAGATCAAGAAATATGCAGGTCGAAAAACGAATAAAATGCCATCACGTTGGCGCTTTCCTCTGAAAAGCGATTCCCAGAGACTAGAGGCGTAGATGGAAGTACCTTGGGGTGTGTTGTTCGAACCGCCATGTACGAGGGCAGAAGTCTGGAAGAACATCTTCGGTTCTGAAAAACGAACCGTTTCTCAGAAGATCCTCCGGGCCTGGAGGTTCCTTTTTGCAGTTAGTGTCGTTCATTAGATGAACGACTTAAGTATACCGAGTGCTTCACACGAATCGAACGTTTAAATTGTTTCGTTACTATTGAAAGTAAAATACCTGGCCAGAAAGAGTCTACGTGGTCTAAAAATGTGCATTTATATTATATTTATGATATGGATAACCATTTTCACTTTAACGTAAAAATTTATTATTGTAATATTTAAAAATTTCTTTTAGATACCCTCTTTTTGGACAATTTCTGAGTTCAGACACGTTTAACACTACAACTACCGGACAGATCAAACTGACCCACTTAAGAATTTTCATTTTCCAAGTATTTAAATTATGAAGGGGTTCTTACGAGAGATTTCAAGTTTTTGTGTATTTGTACAGATACAAGACGAGGAGACACTTCGAATTTCAAGAAACTTATTCTAATTTTTATAACAAATTGTAAATAAGTAACTTTTATTTCTCGGTAGTTTTAGTGTTAATAAATAAAGATTCTTGTAAAGAATAAAAAGTTAGAGGGTTTAAACGAAACATATGCTCTACTAATGGGGTACCTATAAGACGAATGATAAAGGAAAGTCAAATATTGTTAAACAAAAAAGTTTTATATATAAATTTACAAGTTTTATTTATATATAAATGAATTATGTATTACACAAATTACTTTTATTCATTGTACTGATAATCTACAATTATTATATCTTGTAATCGTTTATGCGCGCTCTTCGCATTTAAGCTTAACAATTTTGGCAACATTTACATGTTTTTCTTCATGTTTTTATGGAACCAGCTACTTTTTCAATATATTTGCTTATGTAATTTTCTTTATTTTTTATTACCTTATGAAACATGTAGCAAAATAGAACGAAATGTACTGAAGGCAATAAGAAATGAACAGAATTATGCGATAAAAGACCATTTTCGAACATATTATTTCTTACGTTTCAACATAACAAAGATGTATTATTACTTTTTTACAACCATTCTATTTACAAATAAATATTCTTGACAATAATTGATCTCAGAAACAGGGTTTCTCCGAAACTTGTACTATACGTAATGCGAATCTACAGAACCTCGATATTGAGTGTGTGACTGACAGATTGATGGTCTTGAAGTAATCATTAGCTATCGAAAGGTAGACAAAAACAGAATCATGTGATAATTCATATCACCCTCTATAGTTCCATTCTTATGGCGGAAATAATGTGTAAACATACGCAACAAACTCCCAAAATCATGATAAATATCACTTCCAGAACATCTTCACTTTTTAAAATCAATTTCATTATATTTCTTTTCTATATGATATTTTTCATGATTGCGCTCAATACTTGTACAAACAAAGATAAGTTTTTAAAGATAAATATATACACGCATTTGATAAACTGATCGCACTAGAATACTTTCATCTAAGATAAAATTACAATGCGTTTTCAATGTATTCCCTGAGAATAAGAATGAGTATATTGAATATTTGTATGCTCCCATATTAAATTTTCGAAACTAACCGTATGAATTCATTCAGAAGGTATCTCAACATCTACAACTGGTCCTGTTTTATCAAGTTTTTCTTTGCTTCATATTATTCGTCGTAAAAACGCAGCAGTCAGTTTACTGACAGTAGAGTAATTCATAGTGATCAGGGTAAGCAGTTTACTCTGTGTAAGACCGTTTTATTGAATGTGATGAAAGCCGTTGAACGAGGCTAAAGCACTCGATTTTTGCATTGACAAGTATGTTGTAATGAAGACCAACACGTCGTCAATTCGTATTAAGTTCTATTTTACTAAAGTCTCATATCATACAGAGCGTTAAAAGCAAAGTGTCTGAGGTTTCATGAACTCGTAGTAACTATACATTAATATGAATAAAAAATATTTAATTCATATAAATAAAAAAAAAGTTTTCTACACATTTGCATAGTATGTTCCATGTATCCCCTTTTCATTCCAATGCCATATTGACGTCTGCGAATTATAAATCAATGTATATTTATTTATCAAACAATTATTTTAATGTATCTTTAAGAATATATTGTTTTCGTATACTCTGAAATTCAGGTGCCAAAATAACTGTTTGCATTCAATAGAATTTTTTTGATTGCATAGAACACGTTACATGCAATTAAAAAAAGGGTCATGCGTAATTGAATTGCTCTTAAATATAAATGTAGATTTTACAATTATGAATGTGATTGTAAAATCTATGTTAGTTAAAACGTTAACGTTGACACTGTAATTCATATTTCGCTGTATCGGCCGGTTTTGTTAATTGTACATTCCTCCATTCGATGGTACTATGTTAAAAATTGAAAAATTGGTTGTTAACATGACAGAACTTGATGGGAATAACTGATAAATAATATCAAAAACATTTCTTTATGTACGTTTAACGTTGTGCATTTATTGATTAAATTAAGTATGATAATGATTAATTAGGATATTGAATTGAATTGATTGAATTAATAGTGATATAAATGTACGATTTCATCTAGTAGCAGTTAATAACTGTTAATAATTGTCTTTTTATTACACTAAACCTTAAATTTGTCTATACTTTAAAAATTCTACAAGTGAACGATTCAATTTTATTGTGTTCAATGATAACGCGAAGTTAGCTTGCACTTGATTCAATTGTATATTTCTACGAAACTGCTATAAATATTTCTAAGTTTCATAGAGAATCATACGGTAAATATATAACGAAATTTCTATTAAATAACTAGATACTGAATATCATTTAAATAAATTACAATTTATACCATAACCATATGATTAATTATTAAATGCATTAACACTAAACAACAATAAATCTTTAAACTAATTGATATAATTAATAGGTGACATTCTGATATATTTGGTATATATAACATTTAATGACAAAATCATTTTAATAATAAAAATGATGCAAATAACGAGAATATCACCTGGAACAAATAGAGAAAAATGTCATCTAACAGTAGAAACTACGGGCGTTTTAACTTCTCTGGGTACTGACAGTCTTGGCATCGCCAATCCCACAAAAATTACCTCGAGAGAAGAGAAAGCGGCATTTCATGACACGTTTTATGGAGGAAAGAATCCTGTTCGCGGTCTTGGGGTAGCGGATTAGGATTAGTGCCATAAATATCTGACTATTTATCTTCAGATTGTTTGTAAAACTTTAAATGTCTCTTTCTCCAGAATTAATGTTTGAAATTAATAATATTAATTATAAATTACACAGTAGAGCTTCGATTATCTGATTTAATTTTACGACTAATAATCAACATAAATGAGGACTTAAGAAGTTTTCTAAGGCATTTGTGAAATTTGATTGAATATGCTTCGAAGTGGAATCTCAAAATCTGAATTATTGAGTTCCAGTTTAACCAAGACGCAAGGCAATCTACATCTCAGAATATAGCGATTCGATTAATCATAGACCTACTGTACTATAACTTCTGCATATAATAAAATCCAATATCGGCTATCTACTGTGCGTTGATGGAGATATAGTATTTAACACCAGAACAATCGAGCGTTTAACCCCTTGTTTTATGATTTATTTCTCAACTGTACTTGATAAAATAACTTTATCGTTAATAATTTAGTAAAAAAAGAAAAGAATTTTATATTTATTCATTGTACACGTTTACTATGAATGTTAAAGATTGATATTGAACTAGTAATATTTCATTTATGTTAAAAATAAATAAATGACATTTAGATTTGTCGAATTAAATTTAAAATTTTCATCAGGAGTCTGATACGTTATTACAATGCAAGGGATTAACACGATTAATATCTAATCCTTATAAAAATTCTAACAGTAGATTTTTTTCGGTTTCTTCATATATAATATTAATTATAGTATTTAAGTGAAACTATTTATTTTTCAAACAATTCCACGCGTTTCATCGTTTTAAGGTATTAATAACTGCGAAATTAGAAAACTGAAACCTGTTGTTTTAACGGATGCGATTTTTCTAGTGTTAATTGGTCAGTTAAACAATAGTAAATCGGTATCATAAATAAAGTACACAATAAAAGAACCTTCTGCTCTATATCGTCTTCGGTGTCAACTTTCCATGGGCAGAAGATAATTGATAAATGTATTTATTATATAGATAAATTATAATATATATAATTCATAACTGACACCTATTTATTTTAAGATTGTAAATTGTGTAGGTATTACATATACGTACAGTCAACAGCAGAAATATTCGTCTATCTACTGTACTGGGAGTACGTACAAAGAAAACTAGAAAAATATGCATGTAAAATTTTAGCAAAAGCTACAGATATTAAACGTTATTAATACAAAATAATTTGACACTCTCTGAAGTTCATAATTGTTGTACATTGTGAAAAATTAAATGAAGTACCTTAACGTATTGAAAAATTTGAACACAAAACTTTATTTCGTATTTCCGAACTGTCGACTGTGTTTTATTAACACTCAAAGGAAATGGATCCAGAATGAATCGTAAAGAAAATGTAGCATCTACACCTCAACGCGAAATTACTGTAAGTTCTGAAAAGAAAAGAAATCTGAAAGAGAAATAGCAAAAACAATACAAGTGTCTGGTACTATAATGTAGTGTATATTGAGAAAGCTTAAGGAAGATAAATTAATTTTAAATAAATTGCGTCTAGGGAGATTAAAATTGCTGATAAATCGGGATGAAATCTGTATATTGGAAGGTGTCAAGCAAGATACGCATATCTCTTCACCTGAAATAGAGGAAAAGATACTGACTCCATTAGGAGAAACTACACAAATTGGTTTTAATACTGTCTAATGTGTTTCTCGTAAGCTAATTTAAAAAACCGTGTGAATCGTAAGAAACCATTGATTAATGCTGTTACATGAGAAAAGGAGAGTTCGTGTAAATGTATGTTTCTAACAAGGAAAAGTATCAAGTTCGAAAATTGTAAAAATGATAAAACTTTGTGTATTAGTAGAGTGAGTCAAGCTTAATACATTGCAATTTTTTTTGTGCCAAATTTCACTGTGAAGGGGTGAAATCGCCCCTTGAAGAAGATGCAAATTTTCCTTCCCCGTGAATTATCTTGAGAACGCTAAGAGATAGCAAAGAAAAATTTTAATAAAAAATACATCTTCCTTTTACGGCTATAAAACTGGGAAATAAAATTTTTCATATCATTCTAATTTTTCAAAATTTTGGTTTTGAAAACGATTTGTTTGAAAATTTTATTTTACAATTTTATGTACGTAAAAGAATAATGTATTTTTTATTTAAACTGTTTTTATCTATCCCTTGCCCTTTTTCAGATAATCTACGAGAAAGAAAAATTTTCTTCAAGGGGTGGTTTTACCCTTTCAAAGTAAAATTCGCCGCGAAGAGTAATTACAATGTGTTAGGTTTGTCTTACACACAAAGTTTCATACTTTCTTTAAATTTCCGGATTCAATACCTTTCCTTGTAAGTCTAAAGACTTTCCGAAACATATAATTTTTATAGATGAGTCTAAATTTTGCTTGTTCGAAGCAGGTTAGGAAAAAGTATGGAGAAAATATAACATGGAATACCTAATGTCAACTGTAATACACGTGAACTCTTGAATGTAGTTAGTTACACAAGTATATACAAAGAGCATCAATGTTCACATCTACGTTATACTTCAATTGCAAGTACTGAAGAACTATGCATAAAAAATAACTTCATGTTTCGACAAAATAAGAATTTGAAGTATAAGGTCGGAACCAATAGAGAACGGGTACTTCATAATACGTTATATTATTTGCAAACATCATTCCAGTTGACACATACGAATCCTATAGAACATTTGTGGGCAGTAATGAAAAACAAAATATATAAAACCCCACTTGAGATCGTAATGAATTAAAGCATTGAAACGATTCACATAAAAATGGGAAAACATCGTCCGATGTTGTGGAAGAATGGTTGAAATAACTGTTCAAGCGTTTAAAAGCTGAAATTATATTTGACCAGTTAACTGTGGAATTTAGTTTTAAACATCTCTCGTAGGGTGCGTAATAAAACGAAACAATGGCGAGTATACACGTGACATGCAGGTCAAATGCATCTAATATACGTTAAAATAGAAAACTAAAACAAGATAAAAAAGAATTACGCATTTATTTGTAAAAATTAATAACTGATTGTTGAACAAGTTAGTGTTATATTGAGTATCAAGATGACAGGTATACTTGGCAAACACAGTTAACTGGTTAAGGAGTATACCACATTCAATGTTAGTCTTATATGGTGTTAGTTTTATGCGGTAATAGTTTACTTAGTTTATAATAAATTGTTTGATCCGTTATGTTATTTCATTTAATTTGTCACAATGTACAGCAATTATGACTTTTTAAGAATGTCGTATTCTTTTGTATTAATAAAGATTAATTTCCGCATTTTTTATTTAACCAGTTAACTGTGTTTGGCGAGTATACACGTCATCTTAAAACTTTTAATGATGCTAACTTTTTCAACGATGGATTATTTATTTTTTGAGACAAACATGAAATTCTTCTTCGTTTCGCGTTAGGTTTTCGTTAGAATATATTTTAAGTGCATTTTGCCTGCATTTAACGAGTATACACTTCATTATTTGATTTTATTGCACGCACAATAAGAGATTTTTCAAACTAAATTCCACACTTAACTGGTTAAATTTTACATGCATCCCTCTTTTCCCTGCACCTAAGCCAAGTGCGGTATGTTGAAGAACTCTTATGCTGTTGATGGTATATTACGTAGAACTGAAGTATAATCGAAATCCAGGACCGAAATATATAATCAAAGTGCAGAACTGAAAAATAAAGAATATAAAACGGATGCCAATATTATCTCAGCTTTGAATAGCCGAAATCGAAACTGATGCACAGTTATTGTAAAATTCATACCGTAAATAATATTAGCACAAATACTGTAAAACATTGTTTAATAGCAAAATTTTTACAAATAAAACATATATAAGTACATATTCTCCGAAGTTTTCGGAACAATTTAAAAATAGAATTATTACGATACCTACATACATTTATGTTGACATATTAATTACTATCCGTAAAATACCAAAAATATTAGTAGGTCAGGACCTACTTATTTAATAACAGCAGTGATTTTATTTTGGTTCTCCGTCACTGTTTCAGTCGAAACACAACGATTTGAAACAGTTCATTTCAGAACTTTTTAAATGACTACTAAATAATATAATAAAATACAAGTCCTTACTAAAATTGTGGTAATAAAAGTAGTCTGCACTATTAAACGAAGTAATAAACGAATATTTTAACGAAATAATTTACTGTAATAAATTTTCATATAGTTTATATTATAAAACTATTAGAGTCTAGAATATATGAAAAAGTGTTTTCTAAGTGGAGAAGGAAGAGAAGGCCAATTTTATTATTTAACGAATTTAAAGGATACTTTGTAAACGAATGTTAGCTGTATATGAATAGAAATTTAACAATCTATAATTAATCTGGGTCAGGTCCCCAAGTGCCGCGTGTAAACAGTGTCACTGGAAACAAATGCAAAGGACCAACAATAGACCCGCAGGTCCATGGTTTTGCACAAGGAATGTGGCCAATTCTTCTCCCACCACAGATGTTAAATGGGGGAGGACCCGACATTTAAAGACACGACCGAAATCGTTATCGATATTTCCTATTTGACCATGCTTTGTTTCGTTTTCTACGCAAAATTGTATGTCCAATTTCAAAAGCCGTTCGAATTGAAATATGCATTTTAAAAGTTATTGAATCCATACGATGAACTGAGGCGAATCAGATCAGTTCGGATTAAAGATTGAAAAACTAACAGTTAAAACTGAGAATAAAAAGTTGTTTTTATTAATTTTTTATTAATACACATACAGCTTTGATATCAGTAAAAACATTTTTTTAAACTTAAAAATCGTTGTTTTATAAGCAAACGATTGAAATGAGAGAAATATTCGATTCATCCCTGGAATTTGAGCGATGTTACATCCTACTCCACTGAGCACTTTATGTGTTCATAATAACTGTTATTACCATTAATACTACTACTACTATTATTGTTGTTATTACTACTACTAGTACTACTACTACTAGTACTACTACTACTACTACTATTGTTATTATTATTACTACTACTACTACTACTACTACTACTTTTCCATCATGACATCATACCATCTTTGCGCCCATCTGAAAATAAAACAAAGTTATGTATACTGAAATGCTCCGTTAGCATTATGACTGCGTCTACTTGCAAATCTCTGTGAACATCTTGTACATGTGACGAAGTATAAACATAGCCGGCAGTCCGACGTCCAGATTTTTTGTCACATTAACCCCCAACGTGAATCATTAACCCATTTGTATCCGTAAACGAAATATTGCACGCATGACGATCGTCTTCTATCCCCGAGCGCAGAATACTCCGCAAGCCGCGACTTTCTTTTACACTGCCAGCGAAATATTCCGCTTATGACAGTGTAAACTGCTGATATATGGCCGCGCGCGGTAATACGGGCCAACCGTCAGTTGAACGCCGCTTATGTCTGAACACAGAAACTTAAGTAGAGTCATGATGCAAATGGGTTAAGGCCCAAATGTTTCCCCCTCTCTACTACCAAATTCTCCCTTTTCAGAGGTTTTCTAAATCTCATCAACTGAGAAGAAGAGTAGAATTATTCTAACCATGCAACTGCTAACATTAAAAATTAAAATCTCTACCACGTTTTGCCAACTTGGACTCGCCATCATCTAACTCGATGACACTCAAAACATAAGCAACTTTGGTTTTTTTCTGGATCCGAACAAAATCCCATCCTCTTTTTCGAGAATATTCCTCCCATGTGCTGTGGCAACATAACAGGCGAGTAGGATGTTTCTCACTTTATAGTTTTTTGCTTATAAAACGAAGATGTTTAAGTTGTTAAACATTTTTCTGCTGATATTGAAGCTGAATATGTATTAAAAACAAATTTATGAAAACAGCTTTGCATTCTCAATTTTAACTATTAGTTTTTCGCTGATCATTCTAGGATCTGAAAAGCGATTAAATATTTTGTAAAAACGTTTTTATTTAATTGCAAATTATACAATTGGGTAACAATAAAATCAACTGTTGTCACAAAGGTAGCAAATATAGTATCCTTTCCGATCCTTCGTAAATATTGCATTGAACTCAATCTTTTGAAAGTGGTTAAATAGAGTGTTCATTGTAATAAATGTAATATTATTCTCTGGAAGATTCTGTATTTATGTTATTAATTCATCTGTTCTTATTAGTCTTCATCCTTTTTTTAATAGTGACCTTCTTTGACCTAGTCTTTTTTCGTTGTTTTTCAAGAAGTCTCATCTGAAAATATATGAATAATGTAAATATTATCAATATCAAGGTAAAAAGTGATTGATTCGACTTAAAATATTTCATTTATAATATTCGAGTTTATAGGTTCATTCATTTGTTTAAATAATATTGCAGATGTTGGCATAAAAAGACACTTCTAAATTGGAAGATTTTCTTAACACTATTTTGTCTTAACGAATATCTTTTTTTCCCCTGATTCACGAACTCTGAACACAATTTCAGATAATCATTTGTACATGTTGTATGTTCGTCATAGTGACATAACATTTTCCAATTTACCACAAGAAATACGGCCCGTAGGCAGCGCGCTATCGATTGTCCGAACAAACTAGTGTTGACATATTAAATAACAATTTATCCCCCAATTAATATAAAAAATGTGTTTGCCAAAGTTACTTCCAAAAAAATGATGATACCAGGTACACTTCGAAAATTGCATTCGCACATGTTGCCAGAAAAAGAATAGGAAAGATCAAATGATCAGTATCAGTACATTTATTAGTATTAACTTTTGCATGCTAATAATAATAGTAATAAAGAAATATTTCTGCGAATACTTCAGATGAATCTTACAGCTTCTGACAGAAAATAAAATAATATAAAGTATGAATATAAGAACTTATAAGAACATTTACTTTTATTTAAAACAACAGAAGAAGTGAAGGAACTTGGTGGATAAAAATCTTACTCATTTCTATACATAATATTTTTGTTATAGTTACTCTACATTACGTGCTTACAGATACATATATATTCAGAAATGAATGTAAAATAAAAATTCATTTCTGAACATTTGAAATGATATGATGTACTATTTACCAAGTGTGCATTATTCTGTGTAGATTATTATGAATATGTCGTTTACACTTAATAAAACATTTAATTACGTTTTCTGAATACTGCGTTGTTACATTTGTGTAAATATATGACATTGAAATTTCAGTTATACTAATGTAATCCGAATACAGAGTAATAAACAACTCTGATTAAATTTTATTACACTTCTTCATTTATGCGAACGTTATGTTGGAATATGAATTACGTACAAAAGTGTTACTACATATTCAAGAGTGAAAACAGTAAGCGATGTAATTTACTTTAATTAAGATGAAACTGAATACTTAAAATTTAATTTAATTTTAACAACTAATTTCTCTCGGATAAAAGTCACTCAACATGAACGATTCCATCGATCCAATTCAGTTAATTGAAACTTTGACGAAGGAATTTCATTTTGTGAACAGTCAACTCAAACATTATTACTTTGATAACAACATACATACGATAAACAAAATTGAAAATTCTGTCATTTATAATTAACATATCCGATCAATATATCTATTAATTTTATTTATGAATATTACGTTTGGCTTATTTATCCCGAAATCATACATAGTAACCCAAATATGCGAAAGAAAAATGAGGTATTTTTTAATTTCGTGAATTTTTCCTACAATTGTTTTTACAGAATTGGTTGCAATTAAAGTATAATTTTGAATTATAAAATATAGTAAATATTGGTATGCGTATAATTAAGAAAGGTCTCGCTTGAACTAGAATAGCTTAACTTTTATGTTCTTCCGTAAGACGACCGATGTTTTCAATATTTCTATTTCCGGTACTGTCTTTCAGATATTCTCGATCGATTGAAAGAATAAATTGAGGAACTTCTTGTATATTCTTATCCTTTTTACTATAGACAAGTAACAAAGTCTCCTAACAATCAACATTCTTAAGCTGTAGGATTGCTCTTTTTCTGCGTGAAAACACTTTAATGTTTACGGAAAAAAAATCTTCCTTAAGTATTTTTCTTATAGCGCACTGTTTACATTATTTTGACGTGTAATAATTGCCTTCAATTATCTTCTATAATAAAAGCATTTTCTGTATTTTACAGGAAATTTTTGTTATCTATATGTTCTTGTTGTCATGTACATTTTCTTTTAATGTTACCAATAACTTCTTAATATATTGAATAAATTAGTAACAACTATGTGTCAAGCATTGAACAGATATTTTCGAAATTATCACAAAGCAGATTTTTATATTAAAAAATTGATTTTGTTATTATTTTAAGATAATGGTTAATACTGGGACTGTTTTATTTTCAACTTCTCACTGTTTTCTATCCAGCAAATAGTACTGGAAGAAATAAATAATAAATATTTATTTTTCAGATTATAAATTCAGATAAATGGATTACTATTATATTTCAAGTTTATTGTGGAAATTTCAATTACATTTTATACAATGCGTTTTGGAGAGAGTAGAAGCATAATAAATTTAATACTAATATGAAATTGTAAACTACTCAACTTTTCCATGTTGTTCTTGTTTGAAATAATTTATTAGGCATTAATGTGCGTATCTGTCGAATGCACTAGTATCTGCATGTAACTAACCATTACTATTTCCAATCAATTTTGATAATTGGATTGCATTACCTAGTTTCCATAAATTAAATTATTTCTCCGCCGTTAAATTGTGTGAAATTATCGTGAAACGCCTCTGTCCCTATTTAGAAATATTAACACAAGTATGTATATAGATATAACTATATAATAATCAGATATTGACCATGTTTCGATATACTTTAATCTGATAGGACGTTAAACTGAATTTAAATTTTCGGTTTTTCGACGCAATTATATTATCAGTGTTTCATTATGTGGCTCTTTAACGAAAATCTCAAAAAAAAGTATTTTTCTGCAATCGTTTAATTTTCTAGTTTTATGGTGTACGAATAAAAACGAAAATATTTATTTCCATATTAACAGTTCATTTATCAATAATAATAATTAATATTTCATTCGAGGTCTATTCATTGTAAATTGAACGTTATTTTATGTTTTCATGTATCGAATGCCACAGAAGCTCAAAATAGTGGAAGTCTTAATGAAGAAATTTCGTATCGCGTAAGATTCAATATCGGTGCGACGAAGGCAAATCGCGGTGTAAGGAATTGCGTGAATGGTGGTTGCGCATACTTCGCAAAGCATGTGGGATTCCGCATTCTGTTATTAAGAAAACTTGAGCGCGGGTAACCGGTATGAATTTCCCGGGTTCCTCGGGGAAAATGGACCGTTTGCCAAATTTATTTTCGTCGTTCCAGGCACAGCGTGGAACTCGCCGTGATCGATCATATATTTTTTTTTCCCCGGCGAAACTGTACGATCGGCAATAGTAACTGGAACATTCGTCTACGTTCCGACTGCCGTTGTGTTCGAAGTTGGAAATGATTCATTAGTAATGGTACCGCCGGTACGACCGGAATTGGGAATTCAATGCGTTCACCCGACAAGTTTTCGATTAAATCAATCGTCGCGAAGTTTCGCTTTGGTGTTATTTGAATCTTGCTTCGGCCTAGCTAAATATCCGGAAACTTTTGTGAGCGATGTAGACACTTCATCTTTTCCCAACCACCAGGTTTTACGTTGTGTTCAATATTTATCACTGTTAAGTCTAGAAGGCATGAGATTTGATTTTCATAAAAAAGAGAAATCAGAAGACGGTGGACATGAATGAGAATGACAGTTACTTTGAAGGATTCTATACGATTCTTCAATTAAGTTGGATCATAACACAACTTTCATATTCCTTCTTTAAAGTTACTTTTTTCGTGGTCTTTAAGCCCAATTTTTACATTTATAATATTTATCAACGTAACGTACCAACGAAAATGTTGCATTTAATATTAAACGTGACAATACAAGGATTTTTACATTGTTAAAGTTAGCTTTATGAGCGGGTATCTAAAACAACGTTCAACCGTTTGCTGCCATTCTGAGTTAAGCCTCCCAGACATCATTCCAGTAAATCACCCTTACTTAATGCTTCATAAATGGGGCGTATTGATTCAGCAAATTCGCTCGTTAAAGCAGGTTTATGTTTGTATGCACTTAATTTCCTTCGAGCTTCCATCTTTTACTACGAACTATATGAATTTACTTTTTCGAAACAATTTTGACATTGATTATCATTCGCCAAAATTATATGTTAAGTAAAATGAAAATTTCTTTTCATTGTTTCTCCATAACCAACTGTGATTTCATCAGTTTATTTTCCCGTTAATCTCTTCGGAAATTTTTCTTTACGAAATACTACAAATAAGTTTAATATTTCTGCATAAATATTTCAATTCTACAAATCATTTAAACTCATGAATTCAGTTCTTGTGTCGAAGAATCTTAGATCCAAATCTTAGATAATCTCGTTCAAAGTATTGTAATTTCGTTAATTGTTTCAAAGTCAATTTTCGTCAAGTTTAGATTTGGTTTAATTTGTTGTCAACATATTAATCCATACAAATATTATAGGCAAATCAACAAAATCATTTTGCTGGCTTTTTCAAATGGAATGCCCTTATAACGTAAAGAGTTTCAGTAATTCCAAATAGTCGAAAACGCTTACTAAAAGAGGTAATCATCAAAGATTTTAAACTGCTAGTAAAAATTATATGTGGAATCCAATACATATATGACTCCATTAATGTATGTCAGGAAAAACTTTCTGTCTGATGCATTCCACGAATAGAATTTACTTCTTTTATTCTTCAGTTTTTCATCTGTTTGAATAATCAGACATTTTGATACATTTTCGAGAATAGCATACACAATATAGGTACTAAATAGACAAATACGTAAATTATTATTTTTGTGTACATAAAAGATTGGAACGTAAAAAACAAGAAACACCGTTCCCTTGAATATGCATATTTTTTAACGTGTTTCGGCTAATCTAATTTGAAACATAAAACTTGTCACTTACAATTAGACGAAGAAATACAATGAGTTTCCACCAATAAATTTATGTTTCGTATTTCTCTTATTTTTATTAACATATACTTTTTGTCATCGTGTTTGCGTCGGTGTAAATACTTTTAGATCTTTCGGTGTCATCTTCTTTGTCAGTTTCGAAATATCCGGGCAAAACTATCTCTATCTATATCAACAGTAACGGATGAGACAAATTCGTTCCGGGAAAGACACCAATGAATTGCTGTAAGTGTAACTTTAGTTGGACAACGCGCCGGGGAGGAAAAGTTTGCTCACCACAACGTTAAGTTTCTTTACTACTTCCATTCGTTCGACTATAAATAACGCGTATGTGCTATTTCAGTGCTTTTATTTCGATTTTTCAAGACTACAGTCTTAATCATAAGTAGGTACCTTTTTCTTCGATGTAAGTGATCTATTACAATCTGTTGCAATATCGTTGTGCTGTAATATTAACACGTTGCGTGCGGAGAACAGGAAATCTTGTTTTTATACAAATACCAACTTATGTATCTTTGCTAATTACCGCATGATTATAAAAATACAAAATTTTATCAGAACCAATTATTTTTGTAACCCCCTACCCAATGATTTCTTTTTGAACTGTGATCGATCTAACTACTTTATTATTAATAATTTATTGAAAATAACAGAATATTTCCGTTTTATTATATGTTAACGTGTGCTTTAAGATATAATCATTGATAACACAGGAATAATATGTAATTTGAATTCAAACAAATTTTTATAATACTTATGTTTGTTAAATTCTATTTGAAGTCTGCACCACGAATTTAAAACAATATTGTAGGGCAAGCAAAATTTAATATAAAATATATTGAATAACAATAAAATATTGTATTTTTCTACATTTAGTGATGTAAGTTAATCTCATTGAAAATCTCCAGCCACACAGCCCACTTTTCTTAAAATTATCCAGTACGTAATGTGTTAATATCAGTGAAGTTGATGATATGAACGAAAAATTCTCTGTTTCTTCTTATTTGTAAGAACAAACAGTGTATTCAAATGTTAAGGAATTAGTATTTGAGTTTAACTATCATAAATATTCAGGAATGACACGACAATCAATGAGCCTGCTAAACGTGTCTTCTTCTTGAACTTATTGTAACATAGTAACCTTAACACGTTGGCTGCCTCGATGGTTACTAATGACCGAAGCTTCTAAATTGCTTGAAAATAATTATAATGAGAAGAAATTTATGTTAAATAAAAATATTTAGTACTATAAATAAGTAAAGTGTAGTGTAACTTATAAATTACGATACCAAATCATTAATAATTAATTCTAGTACTATTTGTTTTTGCTGAGGAAGAATAAATAATGTTATACAAAACATTCAGAATTCTCGTAGCAGTTGACGCGTGAAAGACCTCTTAGCACCATAATCTTACAAGAATGAAATTAATGAGACCCACGAATTTGAAAAAGTGGCTACTTACAATTCGTTGTCAAACAATACATTAATACGGCATATAATAAAAAATAAACATTTGGAAACATATACATACATATATACACATTTCAGTAGCACAACGTAGTATATACAAGTTAATCATGATCACTTTAATGTGTAATACATACTATATATATTACTCTTTATGTATTGTTCACTAAAACGTTCAGAACAAAATAAATATGAAGCAAATTATAATTCTGAAACTCTGAAATAGATAATAGTAAATAACACAATTATTCATGAGATACAATAATATGGTTAATATAGAATGATATTGCTTATAATGAAGTAGTTAATATTTAATAATATTGGATTCAATTATATGGATAGTTACTATGAAATAATATTGAACGTGCTTAAATATTAATATTGAAGAACATATACATGGTGAACCACGAAGCGTGATCGATCAGCTTAGATAATTCTACTGCTAGCGGTTCGATCGGAAATTTTATTAGCTAAAATAACATAGTTCAAGGAGAGCTTCAAGATAATTCTATCAAATCTTTTGTCAACTCCAGTGTTATAAAGGTTATCTTCAAGTTTTTACAGGTTAATGTACAATTTTTTTACACTCATCTTTTAGGGGATACTGAAACGAGTTTGACAAGCATCATAACAAATATTCTTTCCTCAACCTAAAAAGACCGAAGAATACTCTTAGTTGGAAGTGCTTTGCAAGATTCTAAAAGATTATTAAAGAGGAATGGCAAGCCGTACACTTTCTAGAGCTGTTGATAGCTTAGTAGTATGTAGTCATTATTGACTTGATCCCTCGCGTACTGATTGTAAACATTTCGTTCTGGACCTTGCGACACATTTCATGATATCGAATATGAACTGTTTAGTTGTGTTTCATGATCTGCGTGTATTGAAGCTAACCTTGATATCTCTGGAAAAAAGAGTTAACAACAAATTTAGTAGAATCATTTTAAAGCTCTCCTTGAATCATGTTACTTTAGTTAAAAATTTTGCTAATCGAATCACTAGCAGCAGAATAATTTAAGCTGATCACGCTTCTTGGTCCACCCTGTATAGTACTGAATTATTTAAAATATTTTAGTCAGAGATGTGGATAGCAGTTGTTATTAAATTATATTCCATATTTATCGTAAAAATAAGTAATCGAAATAACTATTGTTTTATAGCTTTAGTCTCGTAATTTCTTCGATTTCAATACGAAACTCTATGCTGTGTCTTTGTTGGAAGTTATACTAAATTGTGAAATATAAAACATACAAAGATGTCGAAGTAAAAAATTTGCTTCTTGTAAATTTTTATATATAAAATATAATGGACGCTATAATATAAAACCTTACGTATACTGTACCTGTAGTTTTGTATGTACCTTGTATTTTTATTATCTATAGTTCCATATCGCCTTAATCTTTCTGATACTTAATGATTTTTCAACGTCTAATAATTCATATGGGTTCCTCAGATGAATTTTAATGTATTTCGTATGACAATATGACAATATGTATACTAGACAAAATTATCATAATAGAAGATTGTAACAGTGTTTTTAAATAGCTCTTTCCGACTATTCTCGTGCTTGAGAAATTGTACCAAAAAGTATGTAAGTTGTAAAACAATGCAAAGCTTATAAAATATCTTATTGCATAGTGTGAATATAATATTAACAGTTTATAATACAGAACTGTTTTTAATAGAATTGCTAATCAACAATTCATTAACAACGTAACGTGTAATAAGTACAAACAATTCATTTTTATTCTTCTTAAGGACCAATAACTGAAAAGCAGAACGGATTTCAAAGTTTCATAACTAGAATCAATAGTGTGGTAAGTAGGAATGTGCTACATAACATTCAGTATAATACAGTATAAAACAATATAAAACATACATAGAAATATGAGGGGTACTAGAAAATCTCTTCATACTTTAAACCCTTTAATTTCGATATTTCGAACTTACATCAAAATGGTTTTATAACGGGTAACTACAAAAGCTATTTGAGAGATGTGAAGGATTACTGAAAGAGACGTCTATTGTTGTTATTAATTAATTATACTTACACCTTTTAGTATTTTTATACTAAGTTACATAATAAAAACGAGAAAACTGTCTGGTACACCTAATGCAATATTATCTTTAACACTAAACGTATTGACACTTTATGATAACTTATTTCTACCTTACCAGTCAAATAATTGTTTACAACAAAGACATAAATAAGTTCGACGAATTTTTCTTACAAGGAAAGGTATCGAAGCCGGAAATTTAAAAAAATATAAAACTCTGTGTGTAATTAGAGTAAGTCAAGCCTAATACATTACAATCTCTTTTTCGTGTCAAATTTCACTTTAAAGGAATGAAACCACCCCTTGAAGAAAATGCAGTATTTTTCTTTCCTATGGATTATCTTAAAAACGATAAGAGGTTGTGAAGAAAAATTTAAACAAAAAATATGTTCTTCTTCCACGTTTATAAAATTATAGAATACAATTTTCAAATCAATCAATTTCAAAATCAAAATTTTCAATAATTTGAACTTTTTGAAAATTTTATTCTGTAATTTTATAGACGTGAAAGAACAGTGTGTTTTTTATTTAAACTTTTTTGTCATCTCTTACTGTTTTCAAAATAATCCACGGGAAAGAGAAATTTGCAATTTTTTAAGGAGTATTTTCATTCTTTCTAAGTGAAATTCAGCTAAAAAAAATTGCAATGTTTTAGACTTGACTTACTCTGCTTACACGCAAAGTTTCATAATTTATTGAATTTCAGGGATCGATACCTTTCCTTATTTGTGGGAACATAAACAAAAGGAAAAACAAAGATTGAAAACCGATTAATCGGACACTATAAGAATTGATATAAGTTTAAATGGTCGAATGAAAATGCAGAAATTTAAATCAAATTTTAATACCGGTCAATTGACCAATTGCAGTACGTTTAGTTAAATGTGTAAAAGGAATTCACTCTAAGAGTTATATGTAAACTTCTATCGGTGTTACGCACTGAAAGATATTGCTTTTAAAAATATGGCACGCACAACGAACAGAAGCAGTTACGAATTGGAAATTAAGGTCTAAAAGCTGGAACGAAAGGTGGTAGAAGCGTGAATACTAACGATTTCTAAGAATTCAACGAATTTCAAATTCGCCAGTCTGTGAATTCGATATGCGAGTCCACGAGGAGAGAATTTTGATGAATTGGTCACATGGTAGCAAGCAGAAAATTAAAATGACCCATGTAGTCACAATGCAAATGAAGTAGCCATCGAGCCGCTTGTGCGGTGGTGAAAATCCCTTTTGAGGTAATAACTCGCAAGAGCAAGTGAGCTCAAGCGGGTCACGCGTCTGGCAGATTGTTTGAGGTCTGCGTCGTCTCTTGAAGCTTACGGCGCGACAACTGCTATTAACCCTTTCAAGGATACTGGTACATATGTGTCCATTTGATTTTATAATTTAACATTAAACTACAACGAATGGACATTTGATTTTTTTCGTATATTTTTCATAATTGTCTTCGTCCTTCTTCATATTGTTCAATTCGTATTAACTTGAAGAATATAAACTGCTATCAAACAGAAACTAAAATTATCTTTGTTTTTCCCAACAAGAATTTGATCCTAAAAAGGTTAAGGATCATGTTTAAAATTTTAGAAACCAGGATGCTAATAGTGTGTGTTCTCTAAGGATCGTAGTGTAATCAATTGTCCTGTAGAGTCTCGATTTCATAGCTATTTTTTGATTGTCTGGCGTATACATCGGTTGTTTGAAATATTTTTAAGAGTAGAAAACTTTCATTACTTGTGTAAATCATAATTCAGCTTTATAATATTTTAATCATTTCAATGAACAGAACAAATGTCATACCATATATTGACTAAAAAATAATTTCTTTTCAACTAACGGTACATGCAAAAGTACCATTTCTACAGAGACAGAGTATTTAATTCGAATACCTTCTCTAAATATAAACATTCTCTTTTAATTCAATTTTTAATAAGTTAGTGTAGAAATGTTAAATTTGCATTAAATAACAACTATTTTAAGTTAGGTTTCTCATACCGTATAAAATTGTTTACAATTTATTTATAGAATGTTCTCGAGATACTCTTATTAATTTTGTAACAAATTTAATATATTGGATCATCTCATAAATAATGCAGTTCTTTATATTTCTTTTAGTTTTCAAAATAAAGATAAACAAAATTGTTTTTCATCTAAAACATATTCTCCTTCATTATCCATAAATTTTCCATCTATACATTATAATTACTTTAAAAAAGTTTTGTTTAACTTTATTTTTAAAAATAGACAAAATATAGAAGATCGCGTTATTTATGGAATGACCCAATAAATCGAATTTTAATTAAGACACATTTTCAATTATTTAAATTTTTATAACGAAGATTACATCACTTTTTAAAAAAGCTTGCATGTATATCCAAAGTATTTCAAGACTCCAAATATTATTCCCAACAACTGTAAAAAGTTTTACAGAGGTTAGACTTGGAAGTGAATAGCAATCATTATGTAAGTCGCATTTTTAGTAGATTAACTTCCAAAACATTTATTTGAAGTCATGCATTAATGTTATTCTTTATTACCTTACTATTTCTATACATCTGATTTAACTGCATACTTTCTTCCCGATCAATATTCTCTTTACTATTTTCGGTACATAACATACGTATATTTTTAATTTAATCTATTGTAAGTAAATAGAATTAGGAAAATAAAATTAGACTGTTAAATTAGAGATCTGTTGCAATGATAGTATTGAGCGAAACTTTTAAGTTTAAATGAAATATTAAACATAAATATGTTTTTATATCTATGTTTTTCTCGCATCTTTAAATACAGAGTATAAATTCGTAAGTGATGATTGAAATAATGAGTGCAGTGCACTGTAAACTAAAAAGAATTCAAGTTAAATATAAAAAGAATTTTGAGTACTTTTTACAACATTTTATTTTAAAATAGAAAAATTACGCTCATTCTATTCAGTAAAATTGTAAATCATATTTAAACATTTTTTCATTTCTAATATTTTGTTTTGAAAGTAAAATTAAAGTGCACATTTTAAAAATTATTTAAATTTTTTAAGATTAAAAATTGCTACAGCCTTCAACAAGAAAGGTAAAATTATACTCTTTCAGTATTTTTGTGTAGTCTATAAATGAACTATGATTTAATATCACACACTCCTGAAAGTTCTAAATTCGAATAAGAAACTCAAGCACAATAGTCGTATTCGATAAAGCCAAAGAGGTACTTTTTTTTGGTTAAATACTGGCACATTTTTCACTGATTTAAATGGTACTATAATTTATTGAAGGCACATTTTGCTCTGGTGCACGCGAACAGAAACAACAGGGAGCAGTAATTACGTGCTTGGCGATAAACATGCAAAGTGCATTTTATTGTCGTAAAAGTTACGGTAATTACGGTTTATAGAAATGTTCAATTTCCTCCGGATCGATAATAACAATGTTGGAAAACGATAAAATGGAAGACAATTACCAATATCTTCAATGTGATAAAGCTGGGCATTTATTATACTGCATGCAAATTACGCGCGTTATTTTCATTTACATACCTATGTTGAACACGTCATATTTTATATTTAATTGTATGCTTTCATCTTAGCAGCACCGCGCCACCTATCATATTAAAACTAGTTTTTATACAAGCGGTCTATGAAATGTCAGAAGAGACGGATTATAAACCAACAATGTTTAAGCATACACTAAACTGAATAATAAATGCTTAGTCAACGGAAAATTGTTAAACAATTTTCCTTGGACAAATGTACATATTTCAGTTTGCTCCCGTGAAAAGGGTTTTTTCAATATAATATGTTGTACAAATATATGAATGTTGATTTTTAATCAATTTCTATGCTTTGAGTTTTGAATGCACTACCAACCACAAGTTAATAATACTTTGCAAACGGACGAAGGTATACATTTGCTTGCTGAAACAAAAAGTTATACAAAAATAAATAATCTTATATAATTAATTGTTTTCTTTTATAAGGCTTAAAAATTTAGAATTGTTGAAGCACCTATGCGAACATTGATCTATCAACAATACCGAGTTGAATTATAAATAATGTATATTTTTGTCTCTTTTAAATTTTTTGTGGACATCATTAAACATTAAATTGTTCATATACTCTTGATATATGCAGACAGTATTAAACGCCATTCATTATTAACAATACTGATTATTTCTCTTATAAATTAGTAAGTTCTGTAAACAAGGAAATGAGATGTTGTTTACTTTAATTCATTTAAAAAAGTTAAAACATAAAAGATACATACTTAAAAAAAATTCATGTTCATGGCTCGTTTCTATAGAAATTTCCAATACACAATTTCAGACTCTAGATTTGATCCAAATGTAAACTCTTTTTTACATAACAATTCATTTAACTGTTTCGTTCCTAGCAAAGAATCAATTAATTGAATGTTATTGTCGAGTCGTATTACGAATAACAAATTTAAATGTTCGAATTAAAATCAATTAAATTATTTCCAATAATTTAGTTTTATTTATTATATATGTTTTAGTTAATAATCAATAGAATGATTTAGGTTTTACTACGGCTTAATTCTTCACTCGTGTGGAAATCTAATATTGCGTGTATATCCGAGTAATGTCTTATAGGTCAAACATTAACGCTTGCTACTTCCAGAGCAGTCTAGCCGTTCCCCTGAGCTCACCCCCTCCATTTCAGTTTACGACCACAAAGAGAACGGAGAACAATCAATGCTTCGTTTAAGAATCTACAGGAAGTAAGTACTATATAAAGTTTAGAATTATTTAGACGCGTGCTACAGCAGAATTGAGAGTATTGCTATTTTTGAGATATCCATTGGCATGTTTAACTTTAGAACTTGGATGCAGATACAAAATAACAGTTCTGTTTCGCGAAAGGAAACAGATTGGCTGTACCTTTCTCATCCAGCTAATTCCGTTGAATGAGTTCAGATAATCCATTTAGCTAAGAAATGCCCAAGAGAAAAATTCCCCACGGTCGGAAGAGCCAAGCGAATCTTCAAAGTACCTTAACCGAATGAACTGATTAAAAGGTGACGATGCAATTTATCCGACTCGTCCAGCTTTAATAGTGGTTTCGTCCTACTTATTTCTTCCTCCGAAGGTATAAGCTAATCGCTTGGATATTCCATGAGCGGCTTTGCCACTCTAAATAACATTTTATATACTTTCTTCAGCGAGCTAGACCCAACTGGATTCAAATAATCCGCCTCAGCTAATAAAATTCCTTGTAGCGGAAGAGTCAAGTCTTTGATTCTTGAAACCTTATTTTTGCGGCAATTGTTGATCCTAGTATCAGCAGTGGTGATATGTCAGTCGCACGCCACTACCTGGGAGTATAAACCAACGTCTCAGCGTTTCGTCGAGCGATTATAGAGGCTCGATTGCTTAATTAAGTGATACTATGTAGCTCTACCTTCTTCGGTCCTTTGTGCTTGGATTTCCTTTACGCCTATCTTCTTTATGTAAAATATGGTATATTTGCATACAAAAGTGGTACCTGCTACATCTTAAAATTGAATTTTCACGGAGCTGCGTACTAGAAAATGCCAAGTCGAAATTGTGACGTTCAACGGTACTCGAAATTAACTACCCATTGGTCGTCTAGCGTACTTATTCTTAGTTTGAACGTAGTGTAAACTCCATATAAATTTCGAATAATTGTTTATTAAAAAAGTGGGCGATATATTTTGTATTTTAGAGTTTTTATTATATGGCGACCTTAATTGCTAAGAATAAATATACAGGAAGCAAATCGATTAACCCTGTCGTCTTTGAATATGTGGTTTCTTTCAATATGAATTTTATGAAGAAATCTTACGGCTGCGCACTAATCAACCAAAACACCTGTACTGGCAGCTGATTAACACTTAAGCTGTCAGCCATAAGCAAAGATCCTCGTATGGTACAATTTTTCTTTATCTAGGCATTTTCTAGTCTTCCGGTAATTCAAAATGTTCGTGGTAACTATGCGTTCCATTCGGAAAGAAAGGATTAATCTAGAACTTGTTCTTAAACGCCCAGAGTCTCATTGCCGATTGACTTGACAATTTCTTAAAGACTCCCCTTACTGACAGAAAAGGCGAGTGTGTAGTCGGTGATACTCCAGAAATATTCAAGGGTAGGAAATTTTCCTATCGGCCGCTTGAATTCAGTAAATTTTTTATTAGTCGGATTTGGAAAGAGGATTTTCTCATTGGCTAACACTAGAACAACTGAACCAGTCAAAATGGCTGGTTTCGATTTTTTTGTTACGCAATCATTAATATCTTAAAAGTATTGAATAATAATAATATTAATAATAAAAGCATTGTTACAATTTTTATAGGGATTACATATTAATCGCATTAAATGTACTGGTTCTAGTTTAAATGAGCTCAAACGCGTATGTACCGTATGTTGTTTGAAAGACGTCGATTTAAGGACTGCGGGTCTGACAAGGGAAGGATCCCAATTGTCCTTCTCGGATTTTAATGATTTTTTGTAGGATGATAGTATACGCATCTAATCCTATGTGAGGAATATTAAGTGTAGATAGCTAGAAACTTCGAAGATATAGGCATCTAAAGCTATATACTTTAAATATATATTATGATTGTAATCTGAGGTTTACAAAGTCGCAATGGAGATATGGGGTAGATTATACGGTACTAATGCGATTTTCTGGAATTCGAGTCCCTCTGGGATATCACACTCGTGTTTTTTTTTCCTCAACTCCTTCACTTTTCATTCTGATAAAGATACACATGATGCTGAGTAATAATTATCATATATAAACAAAAAACACAAAAAAAATCTGACATCAAGAGCATTCTATAAAGGCTAGTTTCTTGCACGCTGATTTTTTATGTTGTATGTCCTGTGGAAATTCAATCTGATTCACATTGAAGAATATGTTACACGATGGCATTAATTTTTAATGCATACCACATATACCTAATCATGTTTAACTATATTGGTGCTTGCAATTGATGGTGAATAAAGGCTTTGATATTTTCTGTGTTTTTATCTACTCGACTATTGTGTATTTTTGTATGTATCATAATTATCATCCAGCGTCGTGTGCACTTTTATAAGAGTAGAAAGTTAAAAAAAACTTGAGAAAAACAAAATAAAATGTGAATGTGATCCAAAAGGACTTCAACTCAAGAGAATCGCTTACTATTCAACAATCTGCTCCACACTATATCTCCGAAATTCTTGACTATCTACACTCAATATTTCTTACATAGGATTAGATACATACAGATATATACTATTTTCCTACAAAGAATCATTAAAGTCCGAGGGAGACAATTGGGGTCCTTTCCTCGTAAGTTCGTCGCGTCACGCAACCCTCACAACGGAAAACCCCTCTTTCCTGACGTACCGCCGGATGTTTTTTAACCAACGCACGGTATAGTGAGACCCTGGACTTACGTCCTAATTGGTTTCAGAGTGGGCGACGTAAATCGAAAAGAACGTAAATCAGGATACAGAAGCCAGGCATGTATGCATGTACGCGAACATATCTGTACATGAATTTATTAGATTAAGAGATACATTTTCGTTTAAATGTATGAAAATGATAGAAGAGATTACGTTTAACTAATATTTACGAAAAACTGCAGAGGCCACGATGCTCACGGACAATACTGGATCTTACTGAATGTCCTTCTCTCACAGCCATTAAAATAAGTTCTTTATCTTTAAGAAACGCCCTCACAATTGTTTTTTGGCAAATTTATTTTATTACTTAATCTCAAAACCTTGTGTTCCACTATCAAAACGTTTTATTATTTCTAATTCAATTTCTATACCTATAGTATTTCTTTTTTTAACAATATTATTTAAAGATGAAGACATCTAACACTGTGGTGCCATTACATATACGCAAATAATGATTTTAATTCTCGATTAATTGCACTTGTCTACCTATATTTACGATAAATATATTCCTATAAGTTCTTAAGCTGTGTATAAACTATATAATCTAAAATTATTTACCCATACAAATCCTTTACTCAAGTAAGTTTCAGACTGATTCAGTCAACACGTTGACTGTCACGAAAAATATCAGTGGTATCACGTATTCCTTTGTAGTAAAAACAAAATGGGACAATTATTAATTATTTGCTACCACAATTCTTATGTTATACTGTTATCTAGCTATTTACACTATTGAACATTTTGATTCGACGTTAGTTACCCTATGAATTATACTTGTTTTCAAATCATTTGGAAGCTCCGGTCGCCGATGACCACCGTGGCAGTCAACGTGTTAAAACTAAACATGTAGAGCGAGAAATATTGATTAACAACAATTGACTACCGCGTTACGTAGAGACGACATAACTGCAAAACGACGTAACTCGGAGCCCCACTGTATATTATTTTGGGCGCGCGAGTGGCCGTGCTCCTGGTGAAACAGGGTTCGCAGCTGAAAAGATCCCGCGCCACGTTTGAAAGTTCCCGATACGTGTTATATGACTTTAGAAGAAGCCATAGCTTATTCTCCTGGAAGTAATAAACGTAAGATTGTGGGTACAAACAATGAAAAATTCCCAGTCGGTATAGGAATGCACAGAAATTTGAAAAAGTTTTCAATAGCCTGAGATATCTCGTGTTGTATTATAGATTTGTTCAATGTATCTTAGAAATTTTGCCAATGGAATGCATTCAGAAATATTCTCGAAATCTCCCCCACATTATTTATATTTTGAGAGACGTAGTTCAAGTCAGAGTCGAGTTTCTCTTGAATTTAGTCTCGTTTCACAGTTTCATTCTCAATACTTGAACTGTAGTTGAATTTAGAATTCAAATCAAGGCTGAGTCTCAGCATAGCAGAACTAAGACTCTTACGGCTAACATAACCAAACCGAATTCGACTCTGTGCGGTTGAATAAACAACCCAGAACCAGCACCTATATCATCTGACATACAACCTCCTAAGTTTAATCACAACCAGAACAGTTTCCAACAGTTCTTAAGTCTTTAAAAAGCGATAGTCTTTTAACCGTCTATTGCATTCCGTTTCCGATCGGAAACATAATTTCAAATGTTCTACAGTTTAATAAGTAAGACAACACTGCAAATTGTGAGTATATTGACATACATACATATAAATGTATATGTTTCCATATGGGAACAGTATTAAAATGTAATAAATAGCACTATTCATTAACATTTTCTTATTTGATTACCACAACATTTAAATAACAAAAATTCCTAAGAATCAAAATTCATAAAAGTCCATGCAATAGAAAATTAATATAATTTCATTTCTTAAAATACAAACAATTAGTACAATTTTTGTATATAAATTGCTTGTACTCTTCAAGTGTATGATGTTTTTTAAAAAATATATCAGGGTAAAAACCAAGTTGACGATTCGTCTATAATAAGGGACTTTCAGTTTCATAATAAATGGTACTGCAACATCGAAATTTTTTACTTATGATTTATTTTGCCATGAAAATTCCGTTAGCATGTTCGCAAGAGGTTTTTGATGAAAATGAAACCGAATACAATATAATTAAAGCACGATTGCTAGCATGCCTGAGGTGATACGCTTCGATTATATTGACAAACGTTATACCAGTGTGTACAATTAAATTAGAGCTGTCCTTTTACATGAATTTCATTTTAACATACAATTTTTATTCATGAGACATTTACAGTTATAGATGCAATTGAATTCGGATTTTGATATGTTCAATGTATATTATACAGCATGACCCATTTACATTTATGAATACCATTATCTTCAAAATCGTTTGTTACTGTATTTGAAAACACGTTTCAAATGGAACTTGTTCACTTTTCAAAACGAAGTAATTTCGTATCTTTAACTCAGATAACAGATAAGCGAACTATACCTACATATTAAATTATTTCCTTCTCAAAACTGAGCAAATTCTATTTAACATGTTCTCTTGAATAATGAATAATTCTGGAAATAATGCATTTATAAATCAAGAAGATACGATACGATATCACGATCGTTGTATTGCATAAATAATCAACTTTCATGAATCTTTCAATAACAAGGGTGCCATTAACACTTTTAATTTTCTTGTAGCCTATTTAGTTATTTTTTGAATATGCATAACAACTTTTTATACTATGTTAATTAATTGTTTTCGATGTTACCCCCTTGAAAATAAACACGTGTCCTAAAAATCGTACCTAGGTAGCGCGAATAATTAGAGCACTCATAGTGGACTAAAACGAGAAAACCAAAAATATTCTTAACCAATACACCAGTCGTTATCGTCCGAACTAAAATAAATAATTTATATTAATGATTAGCAAACTAGTGAATATTTCAACCACAAATTCCATACTTTCTTTACTTTACCTATGATTCTGCAATAGCAAACAATGATGACCTCAACATGAAAATATTATTTTAATTCGAACGATAACTACAAGTATACCGAGTAAAAATATTTTTGATATATTAGTACTTATATGAAGACTCAAGAGATATCATGTTTTAGACCTACCTCAGCGGTTTGTTCCTTCAAACCGTTAAAAACATACAAGGCTAGAACATATACAATTAAAGCTATAATGCAAAGAAACTCAAAATGTGCTTCTCTCATTAAAGCTGTTATAATCACCACATTTCCTGATAATTCAATTAAAATAGTGGATTGATTGAATATTAATTTAGTTACAAACAAATTTTTTCCGTTTCTATCCACTCTAAATGATCCAATCATATGCACCACGCAAATACAAGTTTTAAGATATATGTTTATTGCAGATAAGACAACACTAGGAAAAAATTAATTAACTCTGTATAAAAAGTTACTATGTATCACTAAAGAGTAACTAAATAAGCTACCACAAAACTGAAAGCGTTAATCGAACCGTTATTAAAAAACAAAATTATGAAAGTCGAAAATTTTTGCGACGGTTTTAGAGAAATATCTAAATAATACACACTAAAAATAACTAAGTCTGAGTTACCTTGAGGTATTTCCAAATAGCAATACGAAAGTGACATTAATTTATAGACTACATAATATTACTGAACAGTAAATCTTTGTATGATGTGGTACGATATTAGTGAGTTACTCTTTTTCAATTTCACTAAAGGAACAGGCCACCTAGTGATGTCTGAAAATATGTGATGTTTTGAGAAATTTTTTGTCGATAACTATTCACACTTTGATTACCATTACAGCTTCTATGCAGCCGAAACGGTGATCTTAATTGAGCAGAAACTAGAAAGTCAAGATTCTTTATAATAATTGCTGTACTATCTTTCTTATATCTCATACATCCAAAAAAATTCAGTACGTTCGACGAGTCACTAAGAGAATGTGTGACCCGAATTTGGGTGACGTAGCAGTCAAAATGTTAAGTGAAAAGTTCTGATTTTTCCTGGATGCATAAACGTGATCTTCAGGTTTATATTTATACCTTTCTTTAGTCCAAATGGTACAAAATCGCGGAGTTATTTTCTAGCTTTGAAAGTTCTTTTCGAAAAACATGCATCACTGACAGACACAATTTCAAACAACTGAAACACCCAAAGACAAACACTCTGATGTATTTACAGATAGAAATGTACTATTTAGAATGTAGTGTATGGATTTTCCAACACTTTAATTATTGTAAAAACAGCAAGACCTTGAGGTGTAAAATCCTATTTTTACCCCAAAAAATTAGCTTGAAATATTTATAAAGAAATTAATATCTGAGATATCGAAAAATTCAGAGCAAGGAATATAAAATATTCTTTCCAAATTTGCAGAAAATTGAACGTGCAGTTTCAGAAGTATGTCCGTCAGTATGTAAAACATGATTTCGAGAGCATCGTGAAAGAAATTTTAAGGTATTTTGTAATAGCGAGAATTTGTTGAAGTATTACCTTCTACCGGTTATTCTATATCAGTGTTTCCGCTCTTCTAGCTTGAAAAGACTGTTTGTAGTCGTTTTTTGATTGTTTGTTAGTAGTTTCCTAGTTTTGTCAATTTTTATCTGATTTTGCTGCAGCGTTCTTTGGTCATCGGTAGAACTACGTTGAATGTTTGGATTTTGGAAAGTCATTTTGTCAACATATTCTATATACTTGATAGTTTAAGAAAATTAAACAAGGAAAATATTAGTTTTGTTTGTCTATCTAAGTGGTCTCCCTCCTTAAGTAGTTCATTATTTCAAAATTTTTAGTGAGAAATGCGCAAAGCAAGTGTAATAAATACGGTAAGATATCGGCGAGTAAAACTAGAACTTCGGTCAGCGTAGAATTCCAAACAGTACAGAACTCTCAACTAGAACCTTGTTACGTCCAGAACTGAAAGGCACTTTGAACTAAATCGAACTCTTTGAACTTCGTAACCGACGAGACTGATCGGAAATATATGAACCTTGTAGTTAACAGACTTTAAATTCTGTATTGCGTTACCTTCTCACTTCTGCGAACAATATCTATTAAAAAGTTTTGTTAAGCATTGTTCAAATGGTTTTAACGGTTAGTAGCAACAGCGATTCTCCACTCACTAGGAACATAATAAAATAGTTTGACTGAAGTTTAACACTAAAACTACCGAGCAGTTACATTGACTTTTTGGAATTTCTCTATAGAAACTCCAAGAGTGCATCCACTGAGACTATAATTGACTTACAATTCAGTTTGCGAACTGCTAAATCGATTTCTTTAATAAATTCTCCGAGAAACGTCTGTTACCTTTTTAATAATTGCGAGAGGAGGAAATCAGGAGTGGACCATTCCGGCTTGTCTGATAGTTTCAGTGTGAATGTAACGCAGCTACGCGTTATGATATAATTGGATAGAGCATGGACTAAAGGGAACAAAACTATGTTCAATTTTGTTTCCATCTAAACTAGTATTCGAGATAGGGAATTTGCATAAATATCCTTCATCCATTTATCATCGAAGAATCCCCGGGACATCGTGTCAATTTTGTGAGGCTCGAAACAACGCACAGAAAAATAACATCATAAATATACTTCATATACACATCTATGTAAATGCATTTCGTTCTGACAGGCTTGCCGTGTATACGAAGTAAGCACAGAAAACACGAATCAAGTTCGCGTTTATTTCAGCAATAAAAATGTGTCAGTGGTCTTAATTGCAATTTCTCCTCCGTCGCTCATGACAAAAGCTCGTTTCGCTGCGGCGGATAAATAGCTACAGTCACGATACCGTCTATATTCTACGTTTCCGACGATCATCCATAGGTTGCTGCGATGGAGACAAAGCGGAGGATATATATTTGGAACAAGATAGACAAAAAATATGGGGTCGATGGGAGGTGAAAAAATTGGTTCAAGTCTGTTTTTCCCGGCGTACAACTTTCGGGTTTCATACCGGGTCGAACGTGATGTTTCGCCCGAGGTGTTCCCTCCTTTTTCGTTCGCCATTTCTCTCTCTTCTTGTCTCTTTCTGTTTCTTTTTCTCGTTCACTGGGCAAACTCGTCTATCGTCCTTCTTCCGCGTTTCACAGCCGTCGGTGTCGCCGGGATTGCACCACTGACTGATTTGGGTTACGTTGTCACGGAAGTTTTAGGAAAGACTGAATCGCGTCGTTCGTTTCGCGGCAATGATAACGGCAGCGATAATACGGTACTGATTTCTTGTATGTCCTAATTCAGTTTACCCTTCGTATACTAGAATGCGGCTGGTTAACATCTAGAGTTGTGTTGCGATGGTATCGTGAATTCTGGTACTTGCTTTTTAATGCAGTTTTCTTGAAATATTTAGTATCCATTGTTTCTAGTCGAAGCCCTGTTAACCTACTTTACCGAACAATTCTAACAAAGAAAGGTATTAATCCCCGGAAATTCAAAAAATTATAAAACTTGTAAGTACAGTAAGTCAAGCCTAATACAATGCAATTTTTTTATACCGTTTTATAAGTTTTATTAGTTTCATCTAGTTTCATATAGTTTCATCAGTTTTTGAGATCGGTAAGATATAGCAAAAGAAAGCTTAAACAAAAAATACATTATTTTTCATGTCTATAAAATTGTAAAATACAATTTTCAAATAAAAATGTTGACAAATTTAAACTTATACACACATTACTTACACACACATTTTCATAATTTTTTAAATCTCCGGGTTCGATACCTTGCCTTGTAAGTACTGTACAAGGAAAATTGAAAGTATTGTATGAATGCATATTAAAATACCACTGACTAAAACAACATTTTTCTGAAGGAAATTTTATATATGAAAAATAAATTTTTGTAATTAAAATACGACAAATGTTCAGAACTGAATATTTGACTATTTTCATACTTGATTTTTTTTTACATGAAAAATATTATTAAGAGCGCCCGTTATACCTCTTGTAATAGAAAACAGTTAAGTTACGTCATCCAGTGTAATTAAACTAATAGTAAGTGTCAAATAATTTAGTTAATACAGGGAAATTTAATAATAGAAAGTTTATCCTGCGAAACACTGAGTTGTATAATAATTCTAAGTGATACTTTACAAACACATTTGGTTATAAAGGGTAAAGAGACGCATTTATCTTTATAACAGAATGAACAACTTTTCTAATTTTGAAAAATAGTGATAGCAGGACAGGAAAATTTTTGATTTATAATTTCTATTATGTTAACAGATTATAGGCCGTACTCCAATATACGAGGAAATAATAACATTAATAAAGATTTAATAATATTTTTAATTTGTTTGTAATTTTTCAGAATCCCTGATATATTGTACACATTTTCGTTTATATTAATTTAATAAGACAATCTAAAAGAATCGAAATTTGCATAATGCCCTATAGTGTAATTACCGCTAGCAATGAGATAAAAAGAGTAGAGAACCCTTTTCAAATAAGTTTAATTACAACCATTCAAATGTTCTGAATGTATTGTCCCATTTTTATAAAATATTATTTCTTCTCATTTCCTTTTGATAAGTAATTTTACATGCACAAAAATAAGCAATAAGCGCGTAGGAAAAATCTGAATGGCATGTGAGATAAATTATAATTTCCCAACGTAATGTTCCAAATTACTTTCTACTTTTTTATACGATTTTGCTATACTTTACAGAACAATTGTATATAAGATCTTTCAGTGTAAATACAAGTGTAACAAAATTTATAAACCATTCGGATATTAACACGGAAACGTATCGTAGTGAAAATCTGCCAATTTTTATGAACTTTTTTTTTAGAAATGATTTATTGCTGAAGTATTTGATATGTATTTTTATCTTGTATTTTTTTTAAACTGTCAAATATTTTTGTTGAATTTATTTGCCATCAATGCTTTATCAAAATCGGTGAATGTCATTTCGATATATCTTCTTTTTATAAATGCCTATGTAACAACTCAAAAAAATCACATGAGCTTTTTATGTTACCTGATTCTCAAATTGCAAGGGATTGACAGAAATTAATTTACCTCGGGATTTTAAATATACGTATAATAACTTTCAGTTCATCCTCAGTAGGTATTTAACCTGTTAACTGTGGAATTTAATTTGAAAAATGTCTGATAATGCTTGCAATGAAATCAAAGAATAAAGTGTATATTAGTCAAACACGAAATTTTATTTTATTATTTAAAACAATAAATAGTTCATCGTTGAATGAATTAGTGTCATTTTGATTTTAAAATGTCGTACATACTCGTCGAATGCGGTAAACTGGTTAATAACATGAGCATTCGATACCTATGAATAGGAGGGTATGCTGTTTGAAAATATTTTCAATATTATTTAAGCAAACAATTTAAAATGTAAACAATTTTTCTTCTGTATTGGTGTTATACGTAACGGTTATTGTAAAATTCGTCCCGTTTAAAGTGACGTTTATGAATTTACACCGGCCATCGATCTCATGTGTCTAATTGTGACTCTCGGCATGATTGATTGCAGGTCCACGCCGCCCTCCCGACCTGATGAGAATTGTCCGGATATGTCTTGCATATTATATTGACTTGAATACTATTAAACGACTGACCTTGATTTATCATTATTTCACTTTAGAATTATATTGATCAATTAAATCAGATTATTCGAGAGAAAAATTTTAAATTGCTATACGTATAAAGAATGACTCGCGTAATTGGCTTAAATTATGTTACGTTGATCGAATCGCCAGCTAAGATTGCTACGTAAGCTACGAAGCTTTTAATGGGACTCCCAAAGTGCTATTTCTGAAACATGATTAATTACATAGGAGCAAATCCCACAGAATGAAATGATTTTTAGTAGTTCGTAATGTTCGAAGCAAGACTGATTTATTTCTTCGACAAAGAGTGTCACGAAGTTTACAAATTGGTGTGGTGGAAACAGTAGTAGAACAGTGGTAGAGGCAAAAATGGAAGTGAGGTACGTAGCTTGGAAACATCGAAGTCATGCATTGTCAGAAGTTAACGGAGGATCAGACGTTTAACGTGTGGTTTTCTTCTGTAGGTTTTAAATTAGACGAGTTGTACCATTACGTAGCTACTATTATATAGGCCTGTTTATGACAGGTTTGCAGCAAACGATTTCGTTAACACTAAAATTACCGGATGGGTCAAATTGACCCATTTCAAAATTTTTACGTTGCAAATATTTCAATTATGAAGGTATTTTTGCGAATGATGTTCAGTTAAATTCGTGTATTTGCACAGATACAAGACTAAGAGACCCTTCGTATTTCAAGAAACGTATTATTCTAATTTTGAAAAAAAAATTGGATGTCTACTTGCTCGGTAGTTTTAGTGTTAATTATTTTACCGAAATACGCATTACCATGTTACAAATGTCAGTGACCAAACGTACTACGACGTATCACCTGTTACGTTGAAGACAGGTCAAAATGTTAATGGAGGAAGTTAATTTCTAAAGTTATCTTTATCTACATTCATTTTCTTATATATTATTTCCCGCTTCTTAACATATTAACAATATCTTACTCTGCGTGTTTCAGATTATATTTCAAATATAATATTAATACCTTCCATTTCTCTGTGAGGTTTTTGAGCTCTTCTCCACGTATCTTAAATTTAACCACACACATTTCTTTGTTAAATCGATATTCATTTATATTTCACATGGAAAGTATTCTGGTATTTTATAGACTGATGGATAATCTGTGGTATATTAACCTTTTGAGAGGTATTTGCAATTGCTAAAATTCTTTCGAAAATTGCCATGCTATGTTACTGAGAAATGCTTAGCTCACAGGAAATATCTATAAAAAATGTACTGTTTATATCAATGTGCTAAAACATTTCCGAGGCATAGTAAATATTTTCATCTTTTGGTAGCCGTGTTTTCAGAAATTTTCATAGTCGCTCACAGCGACGTTGATACCCTAAGGGTTAAAGAAGATATAACATAATAGAATTGTAACGTTGCTCTTAACTGGATTTTCTGTAATTGTTTTATTTAAGTCCGTATTACGTTTCAAGAAAAAAGTATCGTAAAATTAATACTCAATTTGACGCAAAATGGCGTCGAAGTGGAGGAATTGTCTACGATTAAAATTACACTGTTATATAATCAGAATAGAACTATAGAAAATAATGTCCTTTCGGTGTTATTTGTAATTATTGAAGATCAGATAATACTAAATTTTGAAAAATAAGTCTCTATCTAACAAATATTTAAGTATTTTTTTCGTGTAATTTTCGGAGATTATTCTTCGACATATAACAAAGGTTATATATTTGATTAAATATTCATGGATTATTTTGGTACAGCCTCTCCTTAATCGTGTTAATATAATTCTTCCTCTCCTGTTTAATTCACTGGACGGAAATTCTTAAACTAATTATCAATTAACTTAAGAATTTTTGTTGAATTTGTTACAGTCCACAATCAATTCATTCTTCCTTAACATTTGTTTTCTCTCTCTCAAAAAAAAATGTTAAAATATTATTTTCTAGAACAATGTTTTGAAATTTTTTAAAAATAAAATTATATATGCTGGTGTAAATTTTTTGCTGGAAGTATTTGTATCAACGTACAAATACTTACACGAATTGTTCAATAAATATTTTACATGAACAATATTATAAACGTAAATCAGGAATTGAATTAAAATTAAAGTGCTTTACGAGGCAAATAACTACATGAAAAGGAAAAAATAGTAAGTCTACATTTGAAAGCATAACCAACGAATTTGAAACCAATTGTAATATGGAAGAAAGAAAAGTGAAATATTATTTGAAATTTTTTATGTGATTCTAAAATTTATGCAGAAAAAAGGAGGCTTGACAAACCATCAGCACATATTTAAAGTAGTAAAAGAAACTGTTTTAAAACATGCGTTAAATTCAACATTTATTCCTAAGAAAATTGCAGCGAAGTATGGTTTAAATATATCAATCATGCGAACAGATATAGTTTATTAGAATAATTATTTCAACAAAAATTAACTTACTATTAAACAGCCTTTAATTCCAACAGACAAAGAACGTCGATTAGAATTTACTCTCACAATGAGATACTTTCAGTAGGAGAAGTGGCGGTAAGTACTCTTCACCGTTCAAAAAAAATTAGTTTCTAAAGAATATGATGGCTGGAAGTATTGCTTTCATGATTTTCCAAAAGCACTTATTAGCATAACCGAGAGCTTGAAATTGAACTCGTTGATAGTTGTAGAAAAAATACCGATTGTTAAAAATTGCGTAGAAACAAACCGTGGATCTCGTTAAATTTTTGAATGAAAATGTGTAACAATTCAGTGCGGCAATGCAGCTGTCCGTGTAACAAAAATTATAAAAAGTTAGTTTCAAACTCGAAGCGCATTAACGTTATATAGAGTGATATAATTTCCAGATTTTAATATTATTAGAAAATTATATATTTTACATAATTATGTCACATAATTTTAATATTAAAGAATAGAATACAAGGGTGAAAAACAAGTAAAAAATATTAAAAAATTAAAGGGGGTTTAATCATTTGACGTTAATGAACAGACTTGGACCAAAAATATCAGAATGAATGATATAACAGTCCCCTTAATTAATTAATATATATATAAAATAGTGGAAGATATAATTATATGTGCTATTAAACGGATTTTAGTAGATTCGTGTATTTTTTTTACATTTTTTACGTTAACATTTTATTCTGTTTACACGAAAGTACATCTTACTTGTTTAAAATGAAGATTTGTTATGTTGTTCATTTAATTGTAAGAAAATGTTATTTAATAATAAGTAGTTTCGTTTTACGTATAACATTATTTAATATAAATAAATTATTAAGTCTTTTCTCTAATCCTCTCAGCGCCTTATAATTTTATCCTGCAGTGACTGCAATCGAATAACATTATTCGTGCTTATTAAACAATAATTCATCAAACTATTACGAAACTCTAGTAAAAACATTTCATTCTACTAACAAGACGGGGGTGTCAAAAAGTACCGTAGCTGTTAACGATATTCAAATAAAGATCACGCTAAGATCCTGTTATCCAGTTTCGAGTTGTAAGTACAGATTGCCAGGTAAGTATCTCATAGCTTGCTTGTCAGTTTCCCTTCGTTTAACTTTCGCGTCGGTCACTTGTAAGCGTCGGAACTATCAAACGAAGTATTCCCTCCGCCGGAGAAGATGGGGGAATCCAGGTCAGTTTAAAATACTGCACTCTGATTCGTACTTTCATCGACCTTATCCACTCGCTTAGCACTCGGCACGATAGTAAATTATAACTCAGCTTCGAAGGAAGCGGGGCGGAGAGCTGACAGCATCAAAATTAATTTCACGTCTTCTTTCGTGCTTTCGCCGTGGCTCCAGGAGCCGCTTAGATGGATGCCTACGTTTATTCGTGCGGAAGATATAATGGCGCTCCTGTCCTCCTTCCCGCTAAAAGGAGCGTGCTGCTGAAAATGCTGGATTTTCGTGCCGGCGAACAATCTTCGACAACGACGAAATAGGAAAAGGGATACCGGTCAAGGAAAAAATTGTTCACAAATGTTGCTTTGCTAAGATGAACGGGGACCGAAGCTAAAGTCACGCGAGAGTATGTAGATAAATGGAATAGGATAACATTCGGATGTCGTTTTAAAAAATATTCTAGTTACAAACCTTACGAAAATTTATCGTTACTTTCACAAAAATCAGTAAATATAGTTACCTTGTGTAAAGGAGTTTAGTAAAATATTGTATAAAGTTTTTTCAAGGCAAATATTAATTTTTTATTTAATTACAAACTTAAAGTACCATCAAATATCTTTAACACTAGAACTACCGTACCAGTCAGAATAACTGGTCTCAGTTTCATTGTTTTTTCAAAGCGATTATGAATATTTGAATATTCGAAACGATTCTGAAAATATATAATATCACTTAAATACTATAATGAATGCCTGAAGAAACTGTAAATAATCTATTGTTACAATTTTTATAAAGGTTAAACATGAATCATATTAATCTGATAACTGTGGAATTTAGTTTGAAAACTCTCTGGTTCTGCGCGCAATAAAATCAAAAAATGAAGTGTGCATTCGTCAAACGCAAGACGAATGCACCTAGGATATATTTTAACGAGAAACCAAAGCAAAACAAAGAAGAATTGTACGTTTATGTGAAAAAATAAAGAATTCATCGTTGAAAGAATTAGTATCATTTTGAGCTTTAAGATGACGTGTGTACTCGCCAAATGCAGTTAACTGGTTAAATACTCGGTAGTTCTAGTGGTACAACTGTTCATAGAACAACTGTATGATTTAAAAAGTGTGTTTTGATAAGTGGCCTACGATATTTATATTATGCTATATATCGAAGAAAAATGAAACATACAGCTGCATTCATAGAAAGTAACGAGAAAAGAAAGAACGAATGGAAAAATAAGTGCGAAAGAGCGCACATGAAAAGGTTAGAGAAGGAAAAATGATAAAATAGTATTTGTTAAGGCTGAATAGAAGACTGAGTGCACAATTCTATCAGATGTTTCCACGTTCCACGATAAGCTCACGGTGTCTACACTGAGCCTGCCTAATTCCTTCCTCAGGGACCCTCTAGTATATCCACCGGCTACATCACGTGCACAAGTTAATGGAAAGAACCGTTAAACGTTTCACTCCGCAAACTTTCTGCTACTATTTCTTTTTACACCATACCTATTTCTCTTTACAAAACTTCTTTTTGATGTTCTGTATGCTTTTCGAAACTTCTCGAAGTTCGTTTAAAGTGTATTTTAGCATCGCAAGGAGGACAAGTGGGACATTATCCTTTTTATCAAACTATTCTTAATTAAAGTATTCTGTCTGTTACTATTTTTTTTCGCGTTGTCTATTTTTCCCTTTAAATTTTTATTTTCAATACTGAGCAGACTTTTTAATACATATTCGACCCCTGATGAAGCCAATTGCAATGATGGCGTAACGTTTTACAAGTCTCCTACCGAGCACGGCTTACGCCTGAATATATTACTAAATTCTAGTTTTCGCTAGTTTTGTTTCTTTTTAAATTTCTTCGCACATGCACAACTTCTTTTGACTAAATTCTAATTCCTAATTCACTACTTATATGGAACTTTTCCCTAAAATCCCAATCACTGTATTGCAATACTTATATTTTTTTAACAGTAAACCTCACTGAGAGAGATTTTAATGACTTATACTTCAGTAGGTACTATTTCAATGTATCTGACAATGTATCTTTCAATGTATCTGACTGTATCATTAAAATTATTCGTCTAATTCATTGTGATGTATAACCTACGAGGATGGGTCAGTAAGTACCTAAGTTATACTTCCCTGCTAACTTTCTTTTGTAAAGTTCCACTTTTGTGTATTCCTTTTTTTTTTGTTTTATAAGAGATACAATAGAAGTTTCTTTATGCAAACTAAAAGCGAAACATATGCATAGATAAAGAAGTTTTTGAATACTAAATTGTATTTAACACTAGGTTTACGAAACGCGTCAATTTGACACACATTGAATTTTATAAACATTAATTGGTAAATGTTTATGTTGGTTCTGATTGATGCAATTACGCAAATATGTATCCTAATAGTCTATTTTTAAATCTCTAATTTCCAAGATCTAAACGAACGAATATCAATATTTGTGGGAACAAAGAATAAATCATACATTAACGATTCGTAATCCTAATGTTAATATTGTAGGGATCATAAATATTTACAATCATTATTTAACTACTTATTTATGGACTCAATTTATATTTTGCTGTCAATTTCTATATATTTTTTAAGCATAAGCGAATACAAGGAAGCAGCATAGGAAACCACCACCAGCTATTGGAAGAATTTTGCTTGGCTAAAAAAAGTATTGGGGTATTTTAACATTCTTCTGTATAATGAATTTATGACAAGTTCTATTCCATGTAGATTCGTGTCATGTAATTGTGTGAATCGTAATAAGTAGTACATGCAGAATAACCTACAAATATAAAACCATGTAAAACATGTATGTTCCTAACAGAAACACTATCCCGGAAGTCTTATATCAAGCTACATATTAAAATTTCATTTTAAAATATAAACAGCTGAGATGGTAAATTTTCTTTTTTAACAATGTTATGTACACTTCTGTTTATTAATTTTTCACAGTTGTCAGGATCTTCATGTAGGTAATAAAATTTTATTAAATCTACTAGATGTATAGTCTTAACTAAAATTACTAATTATTAAATTCTAATCTTTTAACAATATGGGTTTCATAGTAACATGATTTTTATTTTCATGTGTACGAAAAAGACATACTGTAAAATAATATGAGATATGAACTGTGTAATTATTGAAACACGACTCTGTTGAATAGACAGATATTCACGTAGTTTTGTAAATAATACATTCACATTTACAAAAAAATTTAATTTACCTGAATGTCAGTGAACAGATCTTACCAATGTTCGAAGCTACATAAGACTGCACGGGAACGTTATTGGTTGTTTCAACGTTTAAGTGAAATCATTGAAGAATTCAACAAAGGTTAGGCAGAAAATTAATATTACAGTGTAGTTAAAAGATCTATAACATTTGTTTCATTAGAGTATCTGTTTTTATTCTTTGTTTAATTTTTCATGTAATTGGAAAATGTAAAGTTTCGTCTGCAAGTTAGCTTCCCAGTGTGGGTATGATCATCGGACGATCGCTGCTAGAAAATCGTCAGGAAATGTATCTGCAGAAAAGAAAAAAAATGGATTGCATGTTAGACCTCTCTTCAATTCAGAGTTAACAGCGGGTAGTCTACGGTACGTTACTACTGACGGTCGATGAAACTTTCCATCAAAGCTTCACTTGCGTAGCAAGCAAAGGTAAATGAAATTCGGGCTTCAATCTGTCACAAATCTTGTTCCACTGGAATAAAAATTAAAGCGCTGAATGTGCAGCATTACAGGCCTTTTCTACATCTCTGTATCACTCGAATTACCATTTTTCTGACTATAATCGAATTACTTTTACGTAGTTGAAATTTAAAGTGTGAAAATCAGAATAGCCGTGAAAGGTAACTTGCGGTAATCATTGTTATCAAACTGAGAGTACTGTAGAAACGTAAATTAATTGGCACAGTTCAATGTTTAAAGTAATAATGCATTGACAAATTGTTTATTAAATATGTACATATGTTAAAATTGTGCACGAATGTTTATTATGTCGTATCTGTTTTTAAATTATTATGTGGGAAATTCACATATCTTTAAATAAGATTTTTTTATGTTTGTAAAAGTTATACAAGGTACCTGAAAAATTATTGCATAAGTATATACAATACTCTAAACAAAAAAGAGAAAATTATTGAAAAATTGAAAGCTATGGAAAAAGGCTCTCCGTGTGTTAACTGCTTTGCAAATATCAAGAGCTAACATAATTGAAATCTGAATACACCATCAAACGTAAAACTCTCAATGGTTAGCTGTTAGTATCGTGGAAATAAACCTTACTTTGCAAAATGATAATAGAGTTTCCCATAGGTATTATATGTATGTAAATGAGAAACGTGCGTGTATTGAATAATCCAAGTTAAAGATTGTATATCTTACATAGTTTCAGATTTTCACATCGATTCATCGAGAAATAAATTAAAGATCAGATCAGACTTTGCACGACCTATCTGGAAGTTATTAATGAGTATGGAAGAAAAAGCATTAAATTGGTTATGATATAACAAAGTTAAATACTTTGAACTGGGAATTCATAAAGTGATTTCACATAGTAACAGGTATTTGCAGATACTGAAGCTGTATCTGCTACCCAATTAATTACGAATTATCAACGGGTTTTATTTAATTTCATATAACAAATTTATTCACTGATTTTCATAACATCGTTGGAAGACATTACATTGAAACAGAACTAAGGGGAGGACGGTAGTTTTGAAATCACATAGGCTACCGTTTCCATTAATTTTTTTATGTTTATAATTATAAATATCATGATTATTTACAAATAAAGGCAAATCAAGGATCACGGAGCCCAGAAAAGTAAATAACATGATAATAAAAGTTAACTTCAAGGAACTGACCATACGTCAAGCTGCGGAAATTGATCGCATAGCTTGTATAACTCTACAAAGAAGACTTACTTGTCAATAAAATGATACTTTTTGAAAAACAGTAAAAGGAGGTAAAGGCTAGACCAAAGAAGGATACTAATTCTTGCAACGATGACTTATTTATTTTTTCGCATACGCATGTAATTCTTCTTTATTTTGCTTTGGTTTTTCATTAAAATATACCCCAGATGCCATTCGTCCTGCATTTGACGAGTACACACTTGAGTTTTTGATTTTATTCCGCGCAAAACAAGAGATTTTTCAACGAAATTCCACAGTTAACGAGTTAAAATTTTTAAATAGAACCATATATTTTTGATTACATACTGTTGTAACAGCTATTTAAACGTTTTCAAAACAGTGCACTCTTCTATTCGCATAAATTGCTATTGAGATATAAACATCTGAATTTGACATGTAGACATTAGCAGTGCCCAATGGACAACGCAGAGAGATTGCTTGATACTGCTTGCATTCACGTGAATTCCGTTCATTTCTGGATCATGATGTTGTTTTGGACACATGATATTACGTTCTACGCACACAGAACTGACACTTTTTAGTGCTACCGTGATGTACAAAGCTCGACCCAGCAACCAACTCGTGTTATACGTCGCGTAACGGTACTGAAACCGATGCTTATATCTCGATAGTGCTTTATGAGAATGTAATACCTTTGAAGCGTTCTGATAACGGTTGAATGTTAAGTATAAGAATCTACTAAACAATATATCATTCCATTTAAAAATATTAATATGACTTCTATCCAATGTTTCAAGGTTACTGCAAGATCAAACGTATATTATCACCGCGTATATCCTTTTACACCTACATATCATATAATAATATATTATATAATGATACTATTATATAATATAGTACCATTTAAAACATTTTTTCGCATTGTTCATATTTTCCGAGATATTTCGCTATTCGCATAGAAATTAGACACTTTGCGTAGAGACAGGTAGATGTTTTGGTTCTTTTCATCTTCAAATCTGCAGTACGTTACTGACGTGAACCCAGCCGGCCTGTGTTTTAGAAGTGAAGACGGACGGGAGAAATGTCCACTCGCGACGCTCAGCCTCATAGTAATGGCGGAATTAATTTCGGCACGTTTTTGTTACTAGCCAAACCGCCAGCTGAAGTGGAGCGTGCGACCGAGTTCCCCCTGCCCCTCTTCACTTTTGAGTCAGTGACCGGTTAGGTTCACGTTAGTAACGCACCGTAGATATCATATAAAGACGACGAAAACATATACAGTGAACATTGGATAATTGCCACACTCGACGGGACCAGAAGGCTGCAATTATGAAGAGGTAGAATCGAATCCACCCCAAGAAACGAAGTTTTTATCATGGCAGACGTAGAAAGGAACAACGCGAGCGAAGGAAAAAGAAAGACTGAGACTCGACACGTTTGACAACATTAAAGATTCGCGATGAGCTTGAGACCTTTAACTCAAAACTCAAATTTTTTTATTTTTTGCTTTTAATGAATTAAACTTTCACCATCGTGTCTCTTATGTTTTTCTGGTTAAAATAACACTAAATGTGATATAATTACGATCATAATTGCTTATATAATAAGCGATTGAAGTTTCGGAAATAGAAAAGAACTGTGAATAGAGAAGAAGGAGACCTTTAAATCGTCGAGTTCGACAATAATTAAATCATGTTATACCCTTTAATCGCGGTCGGTTGTCGAGCGCTATGGTATGGTAAGAGGAACCTGGTGAGGATATGGTGGGGATGGCGATGTTGTAATTATGAAGAGATCCCCGATGTTGCGATTATCCAATGTTTACTGTAGATATAGAACAAAAACATGACCCTAAGAAAACTTTTTACTCATCGTCACATTTGCCCTTCCGAATCAAACGTTTTTCCTCTGACGTTTCTTTCTAACTATATATCCTATACTCGCAATATAAAAAATAAACAAGATATTTAAGATGCTTAACTTAGCTGGGACATCTTATATACAGTTATTTAGATTATCTATCATAACCTAATGATAGTTATGACTTTATTTTGGTTGTCCATAACTGCTTCAGTCGGAATCGATATGTAACAGTCTCTAACATATATTTTTGGAACTTTTTCAATCCCTGATATCTGGCCGATTATTTATATAATATATCTCATATAACATTGGAATTATCAGATATAATTTGTATTGTCAGAAGCCTTGATTCCTATATACCTTAAATTAGAATACATTCAACAGATTATATACGGTTTACTAAAAGAAAAACATTATTTTACTTCGTAAAATATTTCATACATATGGATGAGTACATGCTTTTGTAAATGAAATATGCATTGGGTGTCTTGTCCAAATGGGAATATTTAAATATTTTCTTACGTTTTCAGTCACCATATACAGGGTGGGGCACTAACTATTAGCACCTCAAATATCTCCGAAATTATAAGATTCACAGAAATATTTGCTGAAATAAAATTGCATAGTACGAAGGGGGCCATCCGGTGGACGGGACCATTCAGGTCGTTGAATTCGTTTTAAGATCCTCTATCATGATATGGAAGCAAAAACATACCGATCTATTTAAAAAAATGAAGGTGGCCTTCAAATGTACGAAGTACCTCCACCTGCGAAAAAACTATTATTGCCACCGGATGGCCCCCTTCGTACTGTGCAATATTATTTCAGCAAATATTTCTGTGAATCTTATAATTTCGGAGATATTTGAGGTGCTAATAGTTAGTGCCCTACCCTGTATATACCACTACTACTACTACTATTAATGTATTACCACTACTCAAGGGTGCAAATTTGACGGTAGTGAAAAATGCTCTGTTCTAAGATTATTTTTTAAAGATTTCAAGGTCATCGTTATCTTTTTAAATGAACACCTGTATTGATTGTTTCGTATTCTTATTAAAATTCAAATACACAATTTAATTACACAACGTCAGGTTCACGATAATTTTTCTTAATATTAATGCGATATTTCTAACTCATGAATCTGTAGTGAAACGTAGTTTCCTCGGCCCCGATAATGTGTATTATAATTAACTAAACATACGATTCAGTGCAGATGTATGAGTTAGAAATATTAAGAAAACATTATCGTATCTGCACGAAATTGCTTACTCAGAACAGTAAAGTTGTTAAGTATATTGAACTGGATTTTTTAATCTTTGTAATAGTATGGTATAAACAATATAGGCTCGTACTTTAAAAATTTAATGACCTTGAAATATAAAAAAAATAATTCTAAGAGAAACAATTTTTACCAGTATAAAACCTCTCTTCCCTCTTGCCCCGAACAATGTAACTTGATCTCGAGAAGCTTTTTACTAACACTAAAAACAGCAGAATTATTCAAGTGTCCCCTTTCAAATACTTCACTCTGACTATGTACAGATTTCAAACCAATAACTTACTCTTGTATTGCGGCAGCAAAAAATATCCGGCCGATTTTCCGCCACCGTGTTAAAGTTGCTTCCAGCGGATTACCCATCAATAACTTCTGTCTACTTGTTTTTGAATGCTTTGCACTGTGTAATGTCTGATTGACGACTCCAGCTATTCTGTTCATTCACAAATACCTATCCGAGTCGCACGCTGGATACAATTTTTTTATCTATAAAACACATGGAATAATATACATCTCTAGATTGGATAACATTTTTCACATGACGTAAAAAGACCAATGTAAAATGCGAATGATTGATATGAATCACTTACAAGGAAAGGTATCGAACCCGGAAATTCAAAAAATTATGAAACTTCGTATATAATTAAAATAAGTCAAGCCTAATACGTTGCAATTTTTTTCGCGCCGAATTTCACTTTGAAAGGATGAAACCACCTTCTTGAAAGAAATGCAAATTTCTCTTTCCCGTGAATTATCCTGAAAACGGTAAAAGATAGCGAAACAAAGTTTAAACAAAAATACATTGCTCTTTTACGTCTATAAAATCGCAAAACAAAATTTGTAATAAGAGTCGATGTTAGAGGTATTTTAAGAATTATTTATTTAAAATGTATTCGCGAGCTATAATTATTTAATTTGGGAAATGTTAATCATTCATGACACGATCTCGATTACCAATAGTTTACACAAAAATATATACACTGATCTATTACTCGATTTATGTATCACTACATAATTATTCGATCATCTTCTGACTATTTAAATCGTAATCCGAAATGATGGTAATGCAATCACGTGCTTCTTAGAATAATTAAGATTCTCATTCTCCCCTTCTTGATGCTCAATAATGCATTAATTTTTATTAGCGCGCGCACGGTTTCAAATGACTGATAAACATTTTTCTGTCCCGAAGTAGCAAGCGTGTACTTCAAACTTTCTAATATTCGAAAACTGGTTTATAGCATGGACGAATGGAATTCGCTACTTCTCGGGTTATATCAGACTAGCAGAGTACCAGCTGTCGGCAAATTAGTCGTTCGAAATTGGGACGCCAGAAGACAATTTATCACTGCACACGTTTTGGGCAACATACGCTTCTAGCGTCCTGGTTCCTAAAACTTAATAGCGATTGACGTGTCATAAACATCGAGAAACGCTGCAGCTTCTAACAGGTCTGCTAGGCCTGCAATCCCTTGGGCTCGGTTGCTACGCAGACCACTAGTATAATCTAAGATACTATTTAAAATAGTAGATAGGTACTAAATAAATTATTTTATTTTAGCTTTCGCTTATAACTTTGAACGTCAAATTTATTATTCATTACAATAGGGTTTTCAAATAATATTGCACTCGAAGAATTGTGAAGATATCATTGGCTGTATTTTGAGTTGTTTTGTATAGCAATTTTTTGATATTTCTGTATAGATACACTTTGTGTTCACGAAAAAGAAGTTTGAACGATGAGGGCAGGTTACTATTTCAAACGAAAAATGAGTGTATTTTGCTAAATTTGATTCCTTGCATTGCAATATTGTTTCTTTCCTTAATTCACATGCACTTCTAACAAATATTTTATCATCCCATTAATTATTGCGGTTTTTTATATTCCTTTCTGTTTAAAAATAAACATAAACAAATCTGTTTTTAATCTAAAACATATTCTCCTTCATTATGTATAAATTGTCTACATATACATTATAATTACATTAAAAAAGTTTTATATTTATCTTTATTTTTAAAAATAAAAGAAATATAAAACAGCGCATTTTTATGGTATGACCCAGTATTTTGATTTGATAAATATATTACCACATTAGAATATTTCTGTGAAGCAAGGAAACAGAAATGTACAATAAAATACAATTTTACAATGTAAATATAAAATAATAACAAGTAGACACGCTGTGACCACTTTACATTCTTTATCTATAATAAAATGCAACAACGGTAGGCAAGAATATCTTGTCATTCTGCATAAATTCATACTTCAACAAAAGCGACAAAACTGTGACATATTAATTAATGCCCACAGTCTGAAAAATGAAGAAGAATAATCCTGCAAAAAATGCTTTCCTAATACTATCAAGCGTAATAAAAGGGAGTACGTGATTCAAAATTTTTGTAGTAATATTAAAAGTACGTACAGACTGCACCTGCGACATCCGTATAACTATTGGCAGTTCTCCGATTGAGATTGACGTCAAGGCAAAAAAATATCTAGGGTATCTCGGATTGAGTGAATACCTATGTGAAAAGAGAAACTTTTTGCGAAAGGAATTATTTTTTAGGTCCTTCTGCTACCAACTAACTGTAATACCTTTTACATATTTTAAAATTATAGACTGTTACTTGCGGTTTATTTGAAAACTCGCTTAATATGAATAACGCATACTTTTACCCCTATGTGCATAACCGAGTACCCGGATAACCACTTCCAGTTAATGTAAAAATTTATTATGTTCTGGTTGGAATATTTAAAAATCCATTTAGATACACTTTCTTTGGACATTTTTGAGTTGAGACGCGTTTAATAAATAAAGATTCTTGAAGTAAATGAAAAGTTAGAGAGTTTAAACGAAACGTATGCTCTACTGACGGGTGCCCATACGACAGGTGATAGAGGAAAGTCAAATATTGATAAACAAAACAGTTGTTTTCTTTGCTAACTAACGTATTAATTATTTATTTACATATAAATGAATGATGTATTACATCAAATACATTTATTTATTGTGTAAGTGTTTTAGCTTGTTACAATTTTGGCAACATTTATATGTTTTTCTTCGTCCTTTTATGGAACCAGTCACTTCTTCAATATATTTTTTTCTAAGAACGTGTTCCAAAATGGTATTTTATTATATTATTCTTTTTATTTTTTATTTCCACATGACATATGTAGTAAAATAGAATGAAATGTACTGAAGGCAATAAGAAATGAACAGAATTATGCGGTGAAATACTATTTTCGAACACATTATTTCTTACGTTTCAATATGACAAAAATGTATTATCAAACTTTAAACGAAAGGTTCTTAAATTCTACGACAGGTAGACAAAAACGGAACAATGGGAATATATCTTTTCTCCGTACATCTATTCTTATGGCGAAAATAATGTACAAACATACGCAGCAAGCTTCAACTACAGACTATAACATTAGATCATTTTCTAGTCATACATTACTTTTTTGTATTCAAACTGATAAAATATTATTTTCTTTGTGATAGCAACATAATCTAATATATTCTTCAAAAGTTTCACCATAAAATTTGCTTGAGTCAAGTGTTCGGGGTACCCAGATATCTAGTTGTGGAATAACGTAATTATTATGGTTGTGCACATAATGGTTAAATAAAACCAATAATAAAATCCCTGTCGAATTGGTAATGTACAAAATATAGTTGTATATAAAACTCACTGTAATAACAAGGGATAAAGTTCCATTACAAAGGTTTAGCAAATTAAAAAAAGATAATGAAAAATGAATGGTGTTAGAAGTTCTATACGACAAGATCATGAAAGTCTGTAAACTGGTTAATCTCTTGTTAATGTGATAGAATTTGAGAGAGGTTCGGTATAACTTTGATACTCGATAGATGAGAATGATAATGTAAAGCGCTCGCGAAAGCATTAAAGATCAAAGTCAGAATAAAATTATTCATTAGGTGACCGTATAGTGGTCTCGGTATAGTAAGTTCGATCTAAGGTAGGATTCGCCTAATTTGTTCTTAAGGGATTCTCTGATACATCAGAGACTCTATCGCGCGGACCGGTTAATGGAGAGGAAGGTTATCCTTTGGGACAAAGGGACTTCTCGTTAGGTCGCTCCTTTAACCGTTTCACTAAACTCTCGTGACGTCTTGAGCTTAAAATCCCGTCGGGCTGCTTGTCACTTCTGTACTTTCGGCTGGCTCGCTCATCCGTCCTCCTGGCATCTCTGTTCTTCAGTTCATCACACATTCCATTCTGGTAATTGAGAAATCCTCCGAGGAACCTACCGTTTTAGGAGGATTTTCGTATCTCGAAGTTCTTCGGTTCGTTTTCTCCACCAGATAATCCTTGGTTACGTTTAACCTGTCATTCAAAAGTTCTCAATGAATAACATTTCGCCTCCTCGCTTCGTTCCCATTCTGATCTTCTTTATCAAGGCTTCGTCGAATTGCTAAAGTCCAATGTTTACATTATTTCCGTTACATTGAAAAGAAGTGAAATACATTATAGGGAATTTGTATGATTTTCAAATGTACATCTTAATTATGAAAGAAATAATCTGAAGGATATTTTAAATGGTACTTGACAGTTATCATCACCTTTCCCGTATTAACGCTTAGTTTTTATGACGCAACGTTGTAATTAACATTATTCCAAATTTATCAAGTTGTAACACCATAATTATTAAATGACCTAACTCGAGTCTTGATTTATCAAGATCGTGTATACATTTCGTAAATACACTGACGGTCAAAAGTTTGTGCCCAATACATCGATTAAAGGAAAAACTTCCATTTCTTGTAAATAATTTTTATTGCAGAATTTTTGTGTATGATAAAGGAACATGGATATATGTATATTAATCAAATATAAGAAATATAGTACTTATACGTACATATGTAATACATATCATTTTAATTTTATAAGTTTATAAAATTAAAATCAGTTTATTGTAGCAAGATGGACAGTAGTACTGAACAGAAGATGCTATTTTGCACAAAAATAAATCGAATTCATGGAATAACACTTTTTTCGTATAAAGATTATTTTCGCAGGAAGTTAATCTAGAAAATTTCACAGATAAGCGTACTTTTAATTCTTGCAAGCTAATGCTTCTTTTTCGTTGCTATCTCTTAGAACTGCAATATTTACAATAAGAGAGCATGCTCCAATGACAATGACCTTGACATATATTGTCAAGAACTTTCTCCTTTTCTGTCGTCGTTCATTGTTTTTTAAAAAGTTATTAATTGTTAAACGTAGGACACAAGAAAACATTAATTTCTCACTAATATTCAACGCAAAATTTGTTTAAAACTTTAATGCACGTTTTTAGATTTTATTATATTAATTATATAAAGAATAACAATTTCAAAAATGAATAACATTGGAACGATAACACACCAGTTCTTCACATACCGGAATCTTAGACACTAACTTAGAAAAAATAGTCAAAAGTATGGCTGAAATTAATCATCATTAGTCGAGCAACTTGGCAAGGCTCTCACAAATATGAGAACATGAGAACTATGGAGTTATGTTTGATTATAAGGGTTTTCTGTCCCAGAAAATAAAAAATAAATGCATATAAATGCATTCTTATGACAAAAATATATGATTTGAAAAATCGCAAAAGTTATAGGACTTGATATTATTCGCGATTCATAGTTATATAGAACGGCAGTATAAGTCATTATTAAATTGTAGATCTTTATGCAATTTAAAATTTTTAAGAATATAATTAGAAAATAGGACATGCAATGAAAATAGTTTTTGTAATAGACCATTATGAAAAGTACTACATTTTAAATATTCAAATTTTGCATAAATGTCTAAAGAAACCGTAAGTTAGGTATTATAAGCAACGCCATTGCGTTAAAACATTTGCGTTGAAAATTCTTCACATGAGCAATTTTGTCCTTTGTATAAACCAAGTGTTTGTGTACAAAGCTGTGACAAATAACTTTTAATTTTGTAAAAAAAAACATGTGTTCAATTAAATAACAGCGAAATACTCACGAATGCCAGAAAAGTTACAAAACAGTCTTCCAGAGTCCGGTAATTGGTTTACGATCGAAATAGATACTGTACTTGACATATGGAATATTATCATTAAATAACAGAGTAGCAAAAATCACTAAATCCTATAAAAGGAATTGATGTGGAATATTTTTCCGAAATATTCACATTGTACAACAGAAGACAATCAATGTTGCAACGCATTTGTCAGTATCAGAACTAAATAAAGAATTTCTGTTTATAATGGAAATAACGCAAATAAAGAGAATACAGATTAGACAAAAAATAGATAAATCTGATAATATTAAAACTTTGACCGCTTGAAGTACCAACAGTTTATCACCGCTAAAGTCGCAAAAATTTCACAGAGACGAGACAAAATGCACTTCACGTCCTGTTTTATGGAGGAAAGAATCCTTTTTGTAGTTCTAGGAAAGCAAACTAGGTGAAGTGCTATAAACACCCGACTATTTTTGTGAAAACCGTTTAGAAAACTTTAAATGAGTTTTTCTCGAAACATAGTGTGACGGCATCTTTCGTGCCCGCTACTAGGAAGCTCATAAGAGAACACTTTTCTCGCAGCTACTCAATACGTCACCGACTTGTTCGTATACCGTCCTTAACCATCGAATATACCCACGTAAGCCTGGCTCTACTAGGTAGCTTTACTGATGAGTCCATTAGCAGATCCAGGAAGAAGCGGTTTCTTTCCTTTTTACCTCTCTTCTATTTCCATTCTTTACTTTACATTACAGTTGCCAAAATAGTTTCTCAGCCTTGCCGCAGGATTTCCCAAGGAACTGCTGGCACGATTGGTTTGTCTTTCTAACGCATATTCTATGTCAGTTCATCTGGCGCTTTTAGTGGACTAAGATTATCCTAATATAATAAAAAATTGTATTTTTGTTGGCTATTTAAAACCTAGGAAAACGGTAGATAGAAACCAGATGATTTAATTTTCATTGTTTGTAATTTTAACAATATCTTTTTTGAAAAAATCGTTATAGTTTTGACCGTAACCTTAATGAGATTATACAGGATGAAATCATAATGAAGTTATAGTTTCTAATGAGAGGACTAACGAATAATTTATCATTCCAAGAATATTCTTGTAACATTTATAGAAACAGTTTTGCCAATAGTTTCTTCAACGGATAGATCAAAACGAAATGTTTTTCGATCGCTCTTATACACAAAATTTTGCAAACCGTGCAGATGTGAATTTAAAGAATTTACATTCCGGATTAGATAAAAACCTCTACTGGTTAATACAAGTAGATAAACGCAGCAGATGATCTCCTAATGTATGATACAGAATTATCGAAAATCGTATAATAGATCCGTATTTTATAGACGGTCCATTTACAAGAGAAAAATATGAAAGAATGTATTACCAACATGATCGTTGTTCGACTCACTTTTCGCAACAAATACGATCAGTAATAAATTGTGAATTTCTCAAAAAATATTCGTGGAGGATCTATTAATTGGCCAGCTAGGTCATCAGATTTAACCCCATTGAATTTCTCCTTATTGGATTATATCAAAGACATTATCTGTACAGTTGAACCAACGACTGTTGCAGATAAGTATAAACAAATATACTTAGGCCTCGATTTACACGGCATTCGAATTGACGATTTTGGTTTAACATTTACACGTCACTTACATTTCACTTTAACACGGTCACGTCAGACAAATGCAAAAATTACATTAATTTCTTTTTGTTTTGTAAATTACATGTGCAATCTTGTTGGATTAATGAATTTCTAAATATATATTATACATATATAATCTTTTATTTAAAAAAAATAAGTAATACTGTTTCATATGGATTTGTTAAATTTATTACATGTGTATTCCTTTCAATGTGAATTGTGGACTCGAATTACACGATTTCAATTTACACGGTATTTTCGGGGAATCATCCTACTATGTAAATCGAGGATTGGATATGATTAACATACATACATTAGTACAATTATGTATTTTTAATATCGTTCGAAATAATTTAAAAATTTTTTAACTTCAGCATGTAAATTTGTGTAAAGTTACTAAATACATTAAAAAAAATATAGTTATAGAGTAATGACCTTTGTTTGTGTTATTGTCGAGATTCCCCAACAATCAAATATTTGGAGTGTTAATATTTGAGTACATTTATTAGAAAGGTTTCTTTTAAAGTCATTCATTTTTGTTTAAAAATTTAAAGATGACGTTGAAATTTTTTCAAATTCAAATAAATGGAGAATTTGAGTAATTTAGTATGTGCTTCTACGCATATTTCATTTGTACATAGTAGCCACTGAATTAGCGTGGTAGTTACGTTGTGCCACAGAATAATTATAGGCTAAATATGTCCTGAACTAATGTCTTTATAATATAAACAAGTAATACTTTCTCATAGGAAATGGCGATATTAATCAAGTTATGCACTAAAAAATGTATGATTTAAAAAAATAAACTTGACCTTCATATGAACTCTGCGTGTTTTCCTATAAAAAGATTATTGGCACCAACTATGCTCCCCTTAAAACCATTACACTTTTATCTGAGAGACTTTTTACTAATTAATGCTTAGACAATAATCGAAGTGGTTCCAGTTATGTGTTCGAACCTGTATATCAAAGTCTTTGAAATCGGTGTGGTCTACACAGATTTATGAAATTAGAAAGTTTTTCTAGTAAAAATTATTTGCCTGATAAATTATCAAAAGAATTTATTTTTGATTTTCGTAGTTCTATGAGTAAATTGTTGTTCGATTAATAATTACTTCCTATTTCAATTAGTAGAAACAATTGAACAAGAGAGATTTACAAGAAAATACAGATATCTAATAGTAATTATACAGACATCAGATAATTATCTAATGAAAAGTTATTTAAAAAGTTTGAGGCACGTTTATTTATTAAATTAAATATTGATAATTTTATTTCTAGTGACTACTACCAGAATTATATTAACTATAAAAGAGGCATTATTTCTATAAAATATTAATTCACCAATATCTAAGATAAAAATTCTCCGTAACTCTTAGCATGGAAGGGAAAAACTCATAAAAACTGCCTATTCTTCTTATGCTATACAATACAATGAAGGAATACACGAAAGATGATTTATGCTTCAAGTAAATATTATTGTTCACTGGTGGAAGCGCAAGACGTTCTCTTTTATATAAAATATGGTTCACAATTAGGTCGCTTAAAGAAAGCAATAGAAGAGAAACGAGCGTCATTAGTTCCAGAAAATAAGTTGTTTTCCACTACGGTAATGCCAGAGAGTATATTTCATCGAAAATACGACAAAAGCCTTTACAGTTCAGTTGAGGTATATTAATATATTTACCATATTACATAGTATGATAGATACTGCGTAGTATATAGATAAAAAGGTAAAACTCTATAAAATACTAAAATAAATATTTTCACATTAATTGCTGTATAGAAATTGGTTTCTAAGACAAATCTTCATTAGTAAACAGCGAATATCTAAGAAACGTATGCACTGGTATGTACTTCAGGTACATACAATCTAGAATCTATAGATTGAACGTATTTCAAATCAATTTTTATAATTTATAAATACACTTCAGCCTTATACAATAGGGTGTAATATAACTATTAATATTTTATTTTCTGAGAAGTTCTAAAATGATACCTTATATAATAATCTATAACAAATATAATTTCTGGAAACGTAATAAATGTTTATTAGGTGTACGTATAACGTTATATAATGGTAATTAATTTCGAAAATATTAACGGAAAAGTTTCAGTTGAAGTTCATTAATTATTGCTCCCTGGTCATTGCATTTACATTGCTTATTTATGCATTTGAGCCATTGCGCATTCCATAATTATGCTGAACCCTTTCACCAATTATATTGAACAATGAAACAAACGAAATTTTATTGTCTATCTTGCTTGTGCGTATAGTACTGCATTAATTATTGATATAAAATGTATATTAGCGAAAAATCATTTGTGCACATTTCGTTATACAAAACTCGAAATTATTTATCATGGAATTCATTTGTGTCTTATAATTCATAAGCAATACAAATTTATTTCATACTCGTAAATTGTACAGCTAAAGGAAAATTATTATCAAAATTAATTCTCTGAAATATACGTTTAAGGAGCAGTTTATTGTTATTTATCATTTACAAAAGAGTACTCAATGTTTTTGTAGAATTCTGAAGTACTAAGTAGAAAACATTATTCTTATTATGTTTTTATTATTTGTTTTGTTATTGGAAAGAGGATATCTTTTCAAGTATATTTAAAATATTTTTTACGAATAAATTTAAACGAAAGGATTAAATTTTCGTAGAAGTGTCTGATTTATGTTTATATTCATCTAAGAAAGTTATGTAATAAAAGAATGAAGTCTGTTTTTATAATGTATGTATACTTTTACAATAAAATATAGTTATTGTTTATGACAATATTGTTTTCGAGTATAGAAAAACTGAACTCGCAATTTTTTTTAGAGATAATCGAATTGCAGTACATTAAAAGATTGTTTCAAGTTGTCTCGATCTTATATTGTTACGGTTATATTACAAGGTATTTTGTGCGTATTGTAAATTCAAATTACAACAATACTCTAATTTGGACACTTGCCATCCTTTAATTATTTTATAACTTAGTTATAAAATACTAATCGAAAATATTTCGAAACATGAGAAGAAATTTCTGCAAGCTCTAATCTACATACATCACTCTCTTCCTCAAATTCATTATACTAATATTTTATATTTGTTGTTCGTCATTTTCTCTATTTTGTTATATTGTTTATCGCACAACAGCAGTTATATTATGATAATTCAAAAGAGAGTTTTTCGAATATGCGGAAATTTGATGACGTTTGCCAAAATGAATCTGATATGTGCGTAATGTGTTTGTAGAATTTCTGGCCACGAATATGTATTTGTAAACAGAATTTTATTACTCGGAATTTTTAAAAAATTTAATGGAAAAGATAATAAATTTTCAACGCAAAACATTTTAACATTTTTTGTGCGTTATCTGTAAAAACATTTATTTTGCAGTAAATACATTTATAGATTCTCCCAAATAAAATGATACAACTTTTATAACATTATATCCAGAATTGTTAAACAAATGCGTTATTTATTTTTAAAAATCTACAAAATCATTTTCAACAAGAAATAAAAATTTCATAAATAACTTTCATAAATAATGTACAAATAAATTTATAGTTTGAAAATAATGAAAATAATTTTTTAATTTGAATTTGATACTTTCTTTATAATTACGAGATAGAGAAATCTTTCAAGTTTATATTTGGAGCATGAAAATGTAAAGTATCGCTCATTCAATGTTAGGAAACATAAAAAAGGTGACAGTTTGTTGACAGAGAAATTGCACTTGATGAAATATACATTGAAAAATTTTATAGAGGTTACACTTTACTACGTAGTATATAGAAAAGCACTTGCTTCGATAAATTGGTGTCATATAATAAAAGTGATGATATAAAAGTCCGAATTAATTAATATATTAATAAAGGATCCGAAAAAGGAAAGACCAGACGATCAGAATTGAAACATATGATCTCGGGATTCTTAATCACCACAGTCACGATATCCTCCTTAACTTTTCCCAGCCTGATAATGCTCGTTAACAATTCACGAGGTTCCAAACTCACATTTATACATTAATACCTACCCTTGGTGTTAGTTTTACATTATATTGCATTTAATTAAAAACTAACATCGGAGTTCCAAAGAAGCAAGTAATTTAAAATTGTTTCCTTTGGTTACTTCTATGAAGAACGCCCTGTAACTATTGATATAGCCGGGAAGAGAATGATTCTACGTGAAAAACTAAGTTGGAAATAGAATAAAATTTTTTCATTTCATTCTCGCGAGAATCAACATTGAAAGTTTGTCGAGTATACGTGCACTTGGCTAACTCGACCGACTACGGATTGTGTAATTGAAAGGAAGTAATTTTGGTCTAAAAAAATAAGTTAGAAATGTCGAATAAAAATTCTCCATTTGAAATCTCATTTCCTTCAAAAATATTCCGATTGAAAATTCGTGGAGCACCGCTGCATCAGGTAAACTATCGGAAAAATATGTTTTAACTAGATTTTTTCCAAAAACAAGGCTTTCAACGAAAAAATTTTATTCTACATTTTCTACTTAGTTTCGTGTGTACGTCTACCTTTTGATGATTGTATCATCCGTATTTAGTCCAGAGTGAGCCAAGTGCGTGTAACAAATATTCACGCTGAATTTTTCAAAAAAAGGAAGTTTCAAAATACTTTTCTTTTATGTTCCTGACTTACTTTTCTATGCGAGTGTACCTGCATCCTTTCTGGTTGAATCTCAAGTTAAAGAGCGCCCTATATATTTGTTTAATAAGCAGAATAATATTATGTCACTATACATGTAGCAAATTAATATTCAACGATTTAATAATGAAATGAGAACGATGTTTATATTAAATTTTACTTTTTGAAGGACCTCTTTGTTGCATATGAATAAAAAAGTTTCAGTGACACTTCAAGCATTGAATATTAAAAGCTGTAACCGTTTCAATTTTCTGTACTGGTGCTGCTTGTGTGGTGATAAAGCTTGACATGCTTACAGTATTATTACCTATATTCCTTTTTAAACCTTTGCCTACATAAGCGCTTGGAAGTAAATGCTAATAAAATTTGAATGGTTACGTGAAGTATTCATCCACTTTCTTCTTTTACACCGTTTCTTTTTATAATGATTGTAAGTATCATTGTAATTCGAAATTGTTCATATGATGAGAATATGTTCGATATATACAGGGTACAACAGTTGCCATGATTTTTGAGACACTTCCGATAATGTAACGAAAAATTTCGAAGTTTCGAATAAAAGTAAATCAGCCTTGAATGGACTAGAAATTACAATACAAAAAATTTCCATAAAGTGTTTTTATTATCAAAAAATCAAGGTCATATTGGTTTTTTAAATTACGCTCTACATTTCGAAATGCAAATTCTTATAGCCGATGTCAAGATGAATTCAACAACGTGTAGAGGTATAACCTTGAAATGACCCAGAACTTTGCAATTTAAACTCAAGGGAACATTATCCCAAGAAGTTATTGGATTAGGTTCAACTTCTTGTACTCTTTGAATTAAATTACATTATATTCATCTTAGCGAATAATATTTAACATTAGATAACAACTTTCAAACATCGTATACTGCTGCTCGAACACTAAATTTTAAATTGGTCATTGAAGTGATACTACGTTCTCTGAAGTTTATGCAGCAAAAATGAAATGGACACGAAACTGAAACTGTAACAGTGATATAAGAACTGTCAGTGTTAGGCACCGTAGGGTATTAGTGTGGACTGACCAGCGTATTGGGTTTATGAGAAACATAACGGACTATCCTTCCTAATCCCTCCTTTAAGGCTGCTCTAAGCTCTGCATATCATAATGACCGCTTAAAATAATGAAAGTCCGGATAGAACACTGGCTTACCTCGTTTTATGGTACTTTTGTTCTTACTAGAGCTTATGTCCTAACTTTACACAATACCATAATTTTGCGTAAATAAAATGCGAAGGTTGAATTTCATTATCGCACAGAGTAGCGGCGGTTATTGCACAATTCAAACTTGCGCATTACCTGCACTCAGGTCTCGGGACTAAAAATTATCTAGGATTATCCTCAGCCTCCTAACTTCTAACACGCGTTTAATGTATTCTCAACCACGCCGGTTTGTACGTTGTACTCAACAAAGACAACGTATAAACTAGTAGACTCGCTGAAAATAAAATGACATTCTCATTAGACTAGAATATACAACATCGCACAGTGGGCAATTTTGCCGTTTTAACCGGCCAATGTTAAAAGCAACTATATACTGAATTTTTCCGACGAAATAAGGTTATACATAATCATAATAATATATATTTTTGTCAGTTATATATACACATATAAAAAATTTTGTATTTATAGAGTTATATTACACATCAGAAACGTGATAGATGACAATAATAATAATATAATAAATAATATTAAGTTAGAACTAACAATAATTAACAGATAACAATCAATTACACAATATATAATAAGGCAATAAATATTAAATATAGGTGAAAACGGTTGGGACCAGGTACTCGAAGGTTTCGTGTCGCGATATAGGAAAAATTCCCTCCAAGAAGGGGGGTTCAAGATAAATAGGGGCAAGATTTTTACTTTCTATAATAAACATAAATCTTTGCGAAATATACTAGTGTTTGAAAGAAGGCCAAATTTCACCCTGAAACATGTCAAAATTATTCATGAAATATTATACTTATCTACTTTGACTGTACTATCATTGATTACAATTAGTGCTTAAATATAAACAATTAAAGGAAGATGGATGTATACTTACCTGTAAAACGTTTGCCTCGATCAAAAATTACATAATTTTTTTAAAACATACAAAAATATTTTGAAAAATTAGAAGATCAAATCGTGAGTAACGAAAACTTTCAATAAAGCAAGATAGCTTATGAGTGCACGAATAGGAAAAAACTATTGGTATCTTATTTTTCATACATTTAATTATCTTGGAGAAAAGAAATTTTTAATTTAGGCGAAATTTTTGAAATTGACTTTTGGCCGGCTAAAACGGCAAAGTTGCCCACTGTGCGTCGTCCAAAGAATTTTAATATTTCTTTTATATATTTCAACATTTACTAGACGGTTCTTATAAATTCTTTTGTACTGAACGCGAATTTGAAAATTCTTTTCCTCTCTGTCATTAAAATTTTTAACACGAATTATTTTATAACAAGTATAATAAATTTGTTACATCGCATAATATTTGCCGACGACATAAAACCACCGTTGGAAGCTCCGTTATACTCGACACGGTCAGACGTGTGCTAGACTCTTGGTCAAAACATTTTCAGTTTTTTTGCACTTGTCTTCCAGAGCCTAATCCAATAATCGCGAGACGAGGAGGCACAGCCTATTAAAGATTTCTAAATTTCTGCCATTTCTGCATCGGCAAGAAGTTGCTCATTGCCCGGTATAGCGACTGTTCGTTTATAACTTTCAGGAGAACAGACTATGGCTTCTTGTAAAATCATTTAACACGTGCCGAAAATTTTAGTTATCACGTGAGGCCCTTTTACCTTGCGACTGCTGATCACCAGGGACACGGTCACTCACGCGGACAACTGGAAGTAGCTGATAACACTCCGCCATCTTGAACCACGCGTGTTTCACCCTGAAAGAGGTACTTCCTCCGCTACTGGATTGTGGGGGTGTCTCTACGGTGCCCTACTTCTTCAGGGTGAAATCAATTAAACAGCGAAAACTAAAGAAGCGAAAAAAGACGCTCTTCGGAAAAACTGAAATAATTAGTTGGTCCAGAAACTCGTGAAATCAAAAACGAACTCTTTCGCCGCAATCTTCACCGGACTTTTCTGAAGTTTAATTTTCGCCGCTCTTTGCAGGCCTTATTCGTCGCACTTCGCGGACTTTATTTCGCTGCTAACTATGCGAGCTACAATTACATCATAATTAATAATTCTCAATACTTTAAACAGTCATGAGGAAGGTTCAACATTGAAAACTTTTGGTCCCTCGAACCAGAGTGGTTAAGCTTGAATTAAACGAAGTTAAAAGCCTATATACCGTTACTGTATCTGTAGAACGTTCTTTTATTTTAAATGTATTCTGTAAGTATTTGATAATCCAAATTAGGAAGTATCTTTAATTGAAAGCAAAATTACATAATATTACTCGGGTAAAGTAGTATTAATCCTTTGAGTGCCAGGAGAAATTTTCATACACGTTGGAGAAATTATAGACAATTTTAAACCAAGATGCATGATTATAAGCAAAAATTTATATTTCGGACAATTTTTATCTAAACGGTTAATATCAACGTACCATAATTTACTTCTCTTCTCTCTTACACGATTAATGATACTATTACCAGTAACCGTTCACGCTGTTATAGTAACATATTACACCGTCATGAATTATGATTTAAAAATTTCTGTGTTCCACACGCCAGTACAAATAAGTTGTTTGTATTTTGTTTTCTAAGATTTTTCAATAACACATAATTTGTAAACCATAATTATAAGAAAGATAACAGTACAATTGTACTTATAAAATACCGATATACGTTGTGCTGACGAAAATGTAAACCAATTATAGACGTTAAATATTACTAGACGTACTTAATGTGTTTCATGAAATTATTTGATTTTCTGAATCGAAAAATCAATATTGTAACTTCCCTTAAGTTCCTAAAAAAGGTCACTATATCTTATTTTACATATAGATATTTACGTAAGTGTAATTTACATGTGGTTACATATTGGTATAATGTTTCTGAAGTGTAGAACACTTATGAGGTTTGATGTAACGAGTAATGTACCTTCAAAATATCGTAATGTAACTTATGACAACATAGTACAAATGTATTTCATAGTTCTGTTACAAAACATATTATGATGAATAGTTGTTTGATTTTTTGTGCATATTTTAAGTGAATATGCATATTTAAAGACACATATAAAAAAATACAAATTAAATATAAAAAGATTGCAATATAAGAGTCGTTGCCCATTATATCATCTTTGTTTTTAAAGTTGTAAGAACTACAATAAAATGTTCCTGTAATATTATTAAGAAATGAAAACAACTTTGCTTAATTTTAGTCTTTCCAAATTACACGTAGAAAAGTGTAACAGATTTGACAAGTTTTAGAGAGATTGCAAAGTTATACTGTTCTGCTGAAGGAAAGTTCTTTTCATCAGAGCTTTTTGTTATACACCTTGTAATTTAATGCTAACTATTCAAAACTTCTTCCACCTTATTCAGCTTTATTTCATACATGAAAAGAAGTGGAACATTCACAATGTAATAGAAGTTTCCTTTACCGTTTCTTAGTTCTACACAACGCTGCGTAGGCCTTTAAAAAGAAGAATAGTGATGATCTAGATAGACAGTTGCAAACGCATTTTGATCGAAAAAAGGGACATTATTTTCATATGTACCATATTTAAATTTTATCGTGTGTCAGATATGGTAATCATACCTATGTCGTATTTAATTTTACTTCATATTCAATATTTAACTTACGTTTGTTAATGTGTTTAATTTTTACATTTTAAAAATATTTAAATGTTCAATATTTTTATATTTATGTCATTTGTTTCAATTGACATGACGTCTAATTTTTTCTCAGTTTTAAACAACTGATACGTATAATTAACTACTACACAGTTCAAAGAATAACTAACATACTTACGTATATTAATCAAAATTATTAGTTTATAGTACATATACTCGTAATAAATAAATTTCCAAACATTAAAATTCATTAATCGACTAATTTTTAGTAAACAAAAGTTTGAAAAATTAACTTTATTTTTCAAAAAAATGTTTTCTGATTTATTGGGCATAATTTTCATTACAATAACAATACAGTTTTGTTACTCATAAGTAATAAAATAATAATATAAATGAATAATGATAAGTACCTTTAGCTTGAAGATGCTATAATTTAGTAACATTTGGAACCTTTCGGCAATTTTTTTCTAGAATGTTGTATAAAATTCATACCAAAAAATAAAATAATTTTCAAGACTGACCCTTTTACTCAAGAAAAACAAATAATTTTCTACAATTCGTAGTATGAGTCAGGAGTGATACAGAATCCAATCAAATTTAAATGGCAACGTGGAACTCCTGCACTTTTAATAAAAATTAAGTGCCTCGTATAAAACCTAGACTTATATTCTGCCTTTATATTTTATAGTTCACACATTGGAAATTTGACTTACTGTATCGTTTAAGTATGTATATGTGCAATTGCGAGACGACTTGGTATCTGGCAGAACAGCACACGGACAATAGATGTCTTTCTAGTTTATAGTTTTATAGCTTCGATTGGTCACGTAACCTCCAAATAACTTCGAATTATTTATTAAAAATTAAAGTGGACTGTATTAGCTGGTGCTTGCAGTTTGACTATGTGGCGACCTTAATCGCTAAAATTAAATGTACAATAAAATGTATAAAATGTTTTGGAAATACTCTTAAGCCTATGAAGTCTCGCTGCTGACTGTCTGACTAGTTCTTGGAGAGCTCTTGTCAATGACAAAAAAGGAAGGACATTAAGAAAAAAGGAATTCCAGAAATCTTGGAAGTAAGTAATTTTCCCATTGGCAGTTTAACTAACCAAATTTGTCATTGATGACTGCGTTACGCGCGTAAGTACATTATTTTGACATGTAAGTCCGTTATTTAGGCGCGCGAGTGACCATGCCCGTGGCGAAAAGGAACCCGCAGGTGAAAACGTCTTAGCGCTGCGTTCGAAACTTTCCAGCACGTGTTACACGACTTTACGAGAAGCCATAGCCTATTCTCTTGGACGCAATAAACATAAAGTCGCGAGTACAAACAATGAAACAGTCCCTGTTGGTACAAGGATGCATAGAAATTTAAAAAGGCTTCAGATAGGCTGTGACTCCTCGTATTGCATTGTAGACTTTTCTTTTATGTATTTGGAACTTTTACCAATGGGATCCGTTAAAGAATTTTCTAGAAATCGCCGCTATCTGAATATGGTTTTGAATCTCTAACAGGTTACGTGTAACTGTATTATAATAAATTATCTTCTAGTAGTAAATTACTCGTAATAATTAACTATAATTACTCTAAAGTAAGCCAGATTAAACCCAATACTCACCTTCAGTAGGGTCTCGTTGATACACATTAGATACATACAATTAAAGTGAATACTAAACGAATTAACAAGTGTACCTGAATTTTTAATACCATGTTTTATTAAGCATTCAGTCTATTATTATTGTTCAACAAATTTCTTTCCCATTTCTCTTTCCAATTTACAATTTGTGTTTCTTTTCATTAACCCCTTGCCTTATAACAACGCGTCTGACTCGTGGTGAAAATTTTCAATGTGATTTAACAAACACAAACATTACTTGATTTATTTGAATTAAAAGAAAATATTATTCTTCTATAATCAATTATCATACTTAAAAGGAAACGTAAACATACAATATGTCTACAATTTGTCTCTTTTTCCAATAAATTATTCAAGACAAAGTAGTCGTATCAATCAGAGTTAAGAAAGAAATCATAGGACAAGGGGTTAAAAAATACATATACTATCTCCTTAAAAATCTTAGCTGTACTTTCATAGTTGTATTATACATACACATATGTATATATAACTATGTACCAATATGTAATTCCGCGGCGGTATATTGTTTGAAGTAGAGCACTTTCAACCATATATGACCATTGCCAAATTAAAAAAGCATGAGAAATGTTTACTATCGTTTAGCATATCTTATTGTGCAAGCATTAGAGTGGTTCATATAATATCATTTCACGATGCTATACATTTATAAATCATTTTCTAAAATGAAATATCAGAGAACATAAACCGAGATTAACCCAATGCCTTATGATTTATTTCAGAACTGTGATCGATAGAACTACTTTATCCTTAATAATTTATTAGAATTACAAATTTTTATGACGAAACGGACACGATATTGTAGGCTAAGGGGTTAAGCCAAAAATTAACCCTCTATAGAATCGTGTAAGTTTGAAGTCACACATCAATGTATTGAGAACTTGTTGATTTACTTAATTTTTTACCGCAAAATGACAAATGAAATGAAATAATTAATTAGAAAATATATTCGTTTTAACAAAATTTCTAAGATATGTTTATAATACTACATACATTTTGTTACAGTCACGAAAAAAAGTTCGACCCATAGAGGGTTAACCATGGTTAATTGAATATAGTGGAAAGAAATTTGAGGAAATCCCACATTCTGTTGAGATACAAAAGAAAGTAATAAAAAAAGGAGGTAGTTTATTATAAAAAGAATTTACACTTATAATCGAAGCATAATAAAATTGATTAACAATAGTTAATACTGGTACCGTTAATACTCATACCACTAATACTCGTTAAAACTCACTACCACTCGTTTAGAATCTCTCAGATGTTCAGTCACTAACGCGTAACCAAGAACTACGTTCCATGCCACCTTAAAACATTCATCCCTTCCGCATTCATTCACTCTCTCTTTCTATCTTGCTGTTATTCTCGCGTCTCTCATACTCCCCTCTCACTCAGGGTCCTACGCACAGCTGCAGTAATGCACCTAAGCTCATACATTCGAAACCGTCGTTTCTGTCTGAAACAACCTTCATTCGTACCGCGGTTCTCCAAACTACAGCCATTCTATTGTGCTCACACTTTAATTTAAAACACACCTTATCTCGCTAGAAATGTCTACCCTTTCCCATAAAAAATCCTACAATGTACATAACATGAATTACAAATTAGAAGTGGGCAATAACATTTAATAAATATTAGAATATGTGTTGTGTGCAGAATAAACGAAAATTTCTATTGAACACGGAAACATGATCAAATCAATGGATATTAGGTTGAAAATTACAAAATGCAGTTAAAAAAAGTCTAATGATATATGAAGTGTGTGTGTGTGTGTGTGTGTGTGTGTGTGTGTGTGTGTGTGTGTGTGTGTGTGTGTGTGTGTGTGTGTGTCCTCTTCCTACTAATACTATCAATAATGTCATTGATTAGTTATTTGCATATTACTTAAATAATTCTTTGTAAATAGTATTTCTATCAACTCGACCCTCAAATTTTTCAAGAAAATAAGTTTATGCAACATATAAAAATTAAATGTTTATCTTAATCTTCTTTATCGAATCTCTGATGCACACTAGCCATTTTACGTCACTGATGTATTCTGTTCGTATAGGGTTAGATCAATTTCTAATAGCGATGACATACGGTATTACAGGGTTAGTTGAAATTCGGAAATACAAATTTATCTCTGTAACCTCGCTCAACATAGTATACACAGCTGGACGTTCAAGAGTACATGCTATTTTGTCTTCACCTTCATTGACTGACGGACTAGTTGCTGCCTTGGGGCTGAAGACAAGCAGGAGTAGTACCCAGGGAGCAACTTCCTCGACACACATGTAGTGTAACTTGCCTCACTCTGTCATTCTTGTACTCAAGCTCTCCGTTGCATGCGCTCAGCTCGCGAATATAACTAGACAAAACGTAACATACGCTATACGTGAAGTCGTGCTTTATACTTTACGCGCCGATATACGTTACGTTCTAGCATTACAATTCGCAGCAGATGATGGAGAGCACATATACTGTTGGTAAAAAGTTTGGAACCACTGATATCTAACGTTACAAATTAAAAATTATATATCTTACAAATATATACAAATTTTTTTTAGCAACTAAGATAATTTGCAATCAATCCATTATTTTCTTTTTATCGAATTATTAGCAAATGCGGTGACAGTAATGGCCATTATAGAGATGGACACTTTTTGTGTTCCTCGGAATTTCAACTTTAATTGCGTAAGCTCCGGCTTTAAATGTCTATATAAAATAAAATAACAAAAATTATATATTTTTACATTTGTCTGATACATACATGCTCATGTTCCTGTATCATACGCAAAAATTCTTGAATAAAAGGTGTCGACAAGAAATGGACGTTTTTCTTTTAATCGATGTATCAGTCCCAAACTTTTGACCGACAGTCCAGTTGTAATTTAAATCAATTTCCCACATAAAAAATTTAACTTAATCTAAATAATCGAGCCGTTTCTTTTTTAAACTGCTATAACTCTATTTTTTCATGTTCTGAGATATTTAAAGGTTTGCATTTAAAATAACTTAAAAACATGGGCAAACATTAATCAATTAGGGTAGTGTTTATAAAACCATAAATTTCTTAAATTTTATTACGTAGTATAATTAATGGAACTGTTAAAGAAAATGCACGATTTTTTAGATACAAATGGACTTATTCCATTTTCAAGGAATACACTTTTGCGATAAAGTTTTACAGTTAAACTTCTTTTGATTAATTTATGAGAATATCGTACGTCATTGATTGTGTGATTATAAATATAAAAAGATCATATCTATACCTCTCGAAAACAAATATGATTTTTATGTATGAGTATGAGACGGCAATTTTAAGTAAACAATATTCTTCGATTCGAGAAAATGATTGAGAACATAGTCCTTTGTTAGCATAGTTGGGAAGTATATCACAAACGAAACTGTCGATAGTTGAGGCAAATAAATTCTACTCAAAGCTTTAAAATGGAACATACGTAAAAATAAGGTTCTTGTTATGAATTTTATAAAATTAAATTTTATAATTGTAATTATAACATAGTTGTTATAATTCAATTTAATTTTAATTATAATATGATTAACAAATTATTCTTATTTAATTCTATTTAATTTTATGATCCGGATTGTGTAACATATGTAACATAATCTACTATGAATTTGAAAACTAAGCACGATATTGGGATAACTTTTAAAATATCATTAAACAACTAGAACAGCAAAGAATCTGCAGAATTTAATTATTAATGAAAATGACAAAAATGAAGTAATTTTATTGGATTAAATCATAAGTAATATTCGGTATTCAAATGTCGTTGATGAAGAATAATGAATATTATTGTAACTGAAACCAGCAAATATAAATTTGTTCTATTATGAATTCGTTCGCATTTGAAATTAAATGCGTTTATTAAACTTATCAATCGTTTTACAAATGCGATCCAGTTATATGTACCGCCAACATGCGAATGATGCAATTATCTTTAATTATAGTTTTGTGTAGTATAATAGAGATCGTGTTATAATGGATATGGAAGTTATTTAACTCAACCTGTTTTGCTTAAAAATGATGCAGCTATATAACTCTATAATTATATTTAGGATTATCCCAATTATAGTTTGGAAAATGCACAGTACTTCTTTTAAATACTGTTAATTTTATTTAAAAATTTGAAGCATGTTTTTTGATATAGTTTATTTATGAAAGATAATGTAACATTATCCCAAAGTTACAAACAGCCGCCAGCAATAACCGAATTGTTTCTAATAATATAAGTGTTTTTTTCAGAAGTCTCGAAACAAGCGGGTGTCAGTAGCCGACACAATCCACAGGATACTAACTGTAAGTACCGTCTGCTTATAAACATTATTTACTGTTAAAAGACAATTCCTTGAATTTATTTATACAATAACTAATATTGTGCATTTGTTCAATAATAAATTACAACACACTTATTAATGGAAACTATGACACCAGTATATTTTTTAAAATAAAGACGTGTCATTATTTAACCACACAAATATCATATTACTTCCAAAAGTAATTTTACTGCGGTCTTTGTATATACTTAAAAGATCGTTCAACAAGTTCAACAAGCTTGTTTGATTTTCACTTTTTGGTTTTGTATTTTGTTGTTACTTTGTCGGATTTGATTATTATAACGTTGAATACGTCAATATCAGTAATCATACGTGGATAACAGAATGAATGGATTTGAAGTATGCAAATTGAATGGCGCGCTGGACAATCGGCGATCGAAAATCTAAATCTGTATACAATACGAGTGTACATGCGATATATAATATATAGAAAATAAAATTTATAATAGCAACTGACCACTATGGTCTAGCATTTTACTAAAACCGCGGAAAATCGACAGAACTACCGATGTGTATTGCGTGAAAAATAAAATCTATAATGGCTAACCACTTTGGTCCATCCACAGAAAATGGAAACAGTAATTGGTGGTGAAACATAATTTGTGTTACGTGCGAGTGAAAATAAAGTAGAATATATCGGGTGTTCAGAAAAACTATCTAATATTTATGTGGTACACGAGCACACACCGTACCGAATAAAAAACAAACTTCGTAAAAAATAAACATTTTTATGTGTTGACATTATAACAGATTCAGTATTAGCCTTTCGAAGATTACAGAGAATGATGAGGTCATAATAGCCGATAAGTAATTTGAAAGAATTATGTAATCAGATTCTACATGCTCGCCATTAATTCGACAGAAATCTGAATGTTTTGGAAGAGTTTTTGACTCATAGTCGGTAAGAAGATGCTAAGTATCTACGAAAGTGCAAGGAAGACATGTAAAACACCTTTCGTAAATATCGAGAAACCAATACTAAGTCTATCATGATGTTAAGTACAAGTTACATATTTAGTAAGCATTTTTTTTGCGTTAAATAGTTTTAAACTACTTTACGATTCCTATGAAGTTTAAAATCATTATTGTGTTTAATACTTAATTCTGGTGGACATTTTAGTCTTTCATACATTTTCAAAATATATATTACTTAGAAAGGCATAACCAGATAAGGAGGGGTAAAATGCTCCCAGTTTAAACCGACCTTCGTACACACCATTCAATAGATCTCTCGAGGAAACCCCTTTGTACGAAGTTCTAAGCACCTATCACTACTACTATGGTAGTTACAGGGTGGAATGCTATACACAGTTTATACTTGATATGTTATGTTCTGTTCAATAAAAAATTATTAAAAAGATCATAGTTATTTTAGGTGTGGATTGAAGAATTATAAATGCTGATTTTTAGGACATGGCATACCCTATGTACCTATCATACAATTATTGAAACGTGTTTTTCTAACAATCTACTTAAAAATTATATATATATAACGTAAAGGTTAGGAACAATAGGTAGAGAAGGCAAAAAGAATTGGAATACTGCTATATATCTTATACTGCTGAACGTGATTTCTTTGACATTTTTGAGGCTAAAAATGTTCGGTAATTTCTTTCGCTGTGTATTTATTTCCAGGCGAGCTTTACAACTTAATCAAAGCTGAAGAGTAGTACGTAGTAGCTCCTAGTAATATTTCGCAGTAGCTTACGAACTCTGAAAGAAACAAGATGTGTCAAGAGCTAATATCTGAAGAGTATAAATACAGAGAACGAATAATTATAGAGGTCTGAAATATAATAAATGTGTCAGTAAGAATGTGCGAATTTTAACTACTGAATATATAAAAGTTTCTGGAAATGTAACCACTTCAATGAATCGCCGAAGATGCAAAAGGCCAGGCGGGTTCATTTGTTCCAGCAATATACACTGAATTATACCAACACCAATACACAGCCACACCTCCATTGTCTTATTATCGTAAACGATCAGCATAAGTCACATTTATTATGATATCGCGAATCCTACACATTAACTCAATACAATCGGAATCGGTCACCTATAGTGTTATAGGTTGCATTTATTAAGAGGTCTCCTATGTTGCAATTGTCCAACCTTCACGTATTGATTATTGTGTTCTATCAATTTTCGTTAGTAGAGGATCTATCGAAATGAACCATTTACCTGTTGCATTGAGGTTTAAAGTATTATAAAGTATTTTAAATGTCAATGTAGCAGGTAAATGGTTCAATTCCATAGATCCTTTACTAACGAAAATTTATAGAGCACAACAATCAACCGAAATACGTGAACGTTGGATAATTGCAACATCGTTATCCCCACCACAACGATCGACACCCGACCGCAGTTAAAGGGTGTAACACGATTCAGCTATTGTCGAACTCGACGATTTACATAAAGGTCTGCTTGTTATCTATTCGCAGTCCTTTTCTAGATCCGAAACTTCAATCGCTTATTATATAAAAGATTATGATCGAAATTCTATCGTTTTTGATGTCATTTTAATCAGAAAAACATAAGAAACATGACGGTGAAAGTTTTATTCACCAAAAGTAAAAAATAAATAAGTTTGATTTGTGAGATTAAGGTTTCAAGCTCATCGCGAGACTTTAACGTTGCCGAACGCTTCGACTCTCAATCTTTCTTTTACTTCACTCGCGTTGTCCTTTCCTACGTCCGCCATGATAAAATCTTCGTTTCTTGAGGTGGATTCGATTCTACCACTTCATAATTGCAATCTCACGGTCCTGTTGAGTGTTGCAATTATCCAACGTTCGCTGTAAACGTCACGGACACAAACGTGTGGTGGCAACGGATAAAAATTTGAAGAAGAAGAGACAACGTACAAAGTAACACAATAGCTGTAGAAGGCCAAGCCTACGAGTTTAACGTTCATAATGCACAAAACTCCAACAAATTCATCTTGTTAAACTAAATATAACCGGATGAGTTTGACATAAATAGCAACGATATAAGAATTCAAAAGCCACTTCCTTTACTCAGAGACAATATCACCAATTTTTCTTCTATAATAGAAAGTATGAAAACCGTTCTATCCAACAAAGAATTTATCTGCCAGATGATCTCAATAAACTCTGTCAAAATAAATACAAATACAGCGGACACTTATAGACAATTTTTTCAGTTCCTGAAACAAAATAAAATAGTATTTCACATATATCAACCAAACCAGGAAAAAGCATACGGAGTAATAACAAGACATTTACATCATAGTGTATCAACAACAGACATAAATAACGAATTTGTAGAGAATGGATTTAAAATTTAAAATATTACTAGCATCGTAGTTGGAAACCAAGGGATCCATTGCCCTTTTTTTCGTAGATTAACAATCAAATAATGGTAATAAAGAAATTTATAATTTGAGATATCTCCTTTACACCATGGTAGAAGTAAAGAAAAAGTAAAGAAATACCACAATGCTTTTAATTCCAAAAATATGGTCATACAGAAAGATATCTTATAAAGCCATTTTACTGCGTGAAATGTACAGAAAACTACCTCTCTAACACTGGCAATAAACCTAGAGATACACCAGCAAAATGTATATACGCTGTGCGATGGTGCCTATTCTGCCAATTATAATGCCTGCAGCGTATACAGAGACCTACAAAAAACTAAAGGTGAACTAGTCAACAACGCAATAATATTCTGGATTAAGATAGCAAGAAGAAACCGAAGTTATTATAAGCATAATATAAATAATATAGCATTGATATCTCTCGTCAAAAATATAGAATCATATAACGAAATACATCGCGATTTTAGAGTTACTTTGTGGAAGGAACACCAGTGACCTACTAAAACGAAAACAAGAAATAGAAATTTTTCTCAATGTACAAGAAAGTATACATGTTCTTGGTTTCAGAAATTCATTGTACCAGCAGAAATTATTTTCAATATCTTCAAATACAAAATGCATCTATCACACTATGCATTCAGACAGAAGTATTCCCACAGAGAAATTGCAACAATTATACATGAAAAGGTGTCACACTACGTAAGAGGAAAATATAACTAAAACTCTATATATACCGCAGCATTAAAGTTAAAGACATTTATAGCTGTTTACTTATACCTATGACATACTGTCCATTACGACAGCAAGTAACAAAACAGCAATTCGACAATTATTTCAACACATTAGAAGAAAGATTTACAGTAGGAAGGGATTTTAACGCGAAACATCCACAATGGGTTTCATGATTCATAAATCCCAAAGGTAGAGAACTACAAAAAAACAATGATCATAAAAAATTACGATCTATTTGTACAAGTAAATCAAATTATTGGCCAACTGTTGGCTATGTAGATCTCGTATATTTCTACATATCAAGATATTCCAATAAAGTATTTTAATAGTACCGTAAAATTTGTGTCTCATCGGATTGTTCGTCAACTATATTTACATATAGTTAAAAAATAGTGGTAAAGGAAGAACGCCCCTCTCTATATAACGCAAAACCTAACTGGGTTTAAGGCTTAGAGTTTTATAACGCTCGAGTGTTCGAAGCTTCAAAGCCCAATCTTGAAGCCTCGGAGTCTCTACCCGAGTTTTTGAAAAAATAGTAAATTACAAGAGTTTATAAAAAATGAATATTTTTGATCGAAAAAGAAAAGAATTCTACTCTTAATCTCAAATATTTTAAAAGTTGAACTTCAAATTTTAAATTTTCAAATTTCGTAGGCTTATGTTTCACTGTGTTAATATAGCAGAAGACTTCAGATGGTGCGAGTTTTCGTGCAGAAAAACTCAAACGTTGAAGAAGTTCAATGATTGAGCCTCGAGACCTCGAACTTTTAAGATTTGATTAGCAGCTCCAGTTTTCAAGATTCGAAGCTCAGAACTTATTTTTACGATATCAACGGGTTTTCTGTTAGAACGAACTCCTTTCTCACTACAAAGCAAGTTACTGCTATACAAAATTGAGATTGTTCCAATGTGGATACAAGGCATCCAACTTTGACCGTTAATGATAAACACAAATTGCATGCTAATCTACTATAAGATAAACAATTTAACGGAAACGAAATGATGATCGAAAATGCAACAGTAAGAATAATAACGTCGACAAACAGAACAATGGCTGAAATAAGGAAGAGAAATGGAATATTCATATTGAAAGGAGAGGTAATGGAAAGAGTCAACCTAGCGGAAAGACCTAACTGCTAAGGAGATAGTCGACAAAAGGATATGGAGAAACAAAAGCTAATCACGAGCAAGATAGTAGGTAAGATGATATAGCACCGAGACCTTGGCAACGCGTAGAAGGAATATATAGATACAGATCAAATGGTAAGAACAAACGCGGTTGGGGTTTAGATTCTGCAGCAGGAGAATTAGGAGTATATGCGAACCTCGAGGTAGGAGAATATTACATTGCTCAATCGCTGCAATTAAAACGCATGAATTTAGGCAGGCCAATCATAATATCATCAATTAGCAGAAACAAAGGAACATGTATCAAATATGTTACAGTAAGTAACCAGATAACTGCGCTTGCCGAGTATACACGTCATCTTAAAACTCTTAATGCTGCTAACTTTCTCAACGATAAAGTACTTATTTTTATAGAGAAACATGTAATTCTTTTTTGTTTCGCTTCAGTATATCGTTAGAATATTTTATAAGTGCATTTGGCTTGCATTTGACAAGTATATACTTCATTAATTAATTTTATTCCGCGCAATAAGAGATTTTTTTAATTAAATTCCGCACTTAACGGGTTAAGCGTTAGTTGATGATTACAACAAGGACATACAACAAACGGGTTAAGCGTTAGTTGATGATTACAACAAGGACATATCGACTTCAGAACAAAAATCGTGCTTACAAATGTTAACTTGAGTATATATTGTCGAACAATATTATAAGACACTCCTCTTGAATTGTATGAAAGGATGTATAGGGTGTATAAAGAATATACGTAAATAACACTGTAACGTGAGTCTATTTCTTTGGATCAGTGAAGATTTGATAACAAAGGTCCGCGCAAAATCGTCCTTGACCTTGAAATTCAAGGTCACATTATTTTTTTATTGCAATGTATTCTACTCGTTAGGAGAAAACAAGTCTCAATGGAACCAGGGGTTGGAACCCAACTGTTTTCTTGAAAAAAGAAGTTGAAATTAAATCAATTCTAGAGATCGTTTTCTACTTAATGTGCTTATATTATTTTATTATATATTTTTTTTTATGTTTATATATAATGAACAATAGATGGCGTTACCAACTTTTTTTATTTACATTCAAGCAGAACACATTTATAGCTGGACTTTAAGAATTGCTGGAGAAAATTTTATTTTTCAGCATGATAAAATAACTGTTCTTACAGTTAACATAAAAGATTCTTCATTACTATAAATATATCAACATTTGATTGATTAGCACGACCTCTGAATCTCAGTATTATCGTAAATGTATGGAAGAAATCAGAAGAGCAGTATTTGAAACTGAAAGCAATACAATAGTTTTCAGGGATTAGAAGAAGTGATTTAGTTTAATTGTGAACTTTTCTTATTTTCATTATTAGTATCTTACAATCTTGTCCGTCGGTATATGAATGTATGAAAAAATAAAATGCGAAAAAATATTCAGAATTTATCACATAAACCGGTAATTGTTAATAATTCAGAACTATTTTCGGTAAATGTAAGGAAAGGAGTTGAAAAATACTATGCATCCCACTTTCAGTAGTATAGATTTGTTATTTCGTCAGAACATTTTTCTATGGAAATAAATAAGTAATTTATAACTAGATAAATATACAATTTTTGTTTTATAGTAGTTTCTAAAGTAATGTTATTTTTAGTATTACCTATTTTTTGTAGTACAGTTTTAACTATGAAAGTTATTTTGTCAAAACTTCTTCCAGCACAAAAATAAAAAAATAATTTATAAGCCCGTTACAAAATGTTGTATAAATTTGTTTATAAGTAGTAGAAAATAATACAAAAAAATGGTTTTATTAAATGTATCCAGCTACGCAAGAAATTATTAATAATTTCCGGTAAATATAATTATAACAATTTATTATTTATATTCGCCAAAAGACGCGGATGTTATTAATAATGGCCGGTTATTATTAGTACATACCGGATTTATTATATATACCGTACTTTGTAGGCCGTGCTTGAGTTAGTTTCTTTAACCCATTGGCATCAGTAAACGAAATATTTCGCATAAAATATCTGCTTCGTATCTTCGAACATGAAATAATTTACTGCTCGCAACTGACCAATGCCTTCTTCGAAAAATACTCCGAAATTTTGTATTTATTGATACATACACAATATATCTCGCGTTTTATAATTTCTCTACAATCAGTTAATAATAAAGGAGAATGGTAAATATTTAAACTAGCATACATTATAAGTAATTTCATAATTTAAGTACATATGAGCGGTCATACATGATCCGATTTCTGTTGATAAAATGAATTAATTCGAAGAGACGAAGATTTTGTCCAGATGCAAGGACTACTTTCCACACAAATACAGCAAATCTATTGAAATCCTGAAACACCCAAACAACATCAACAGGGACACAGAATATCAATTAAATCCCATTTGGCACTCCCTCTTCCCGTTTTTTAATTGTTCAGATAACCAATTAAAAACTACTGGTGACTACTGATCCGGAACACGAACCAGGTACCTATATAAAGACAGTCTTTCTAGTTACACGCCAATATCAATGTGTCTTTAGCCCCTGATGAAGCCAGCTGCAATGTTGGCGAAACGTGGGGAACAAATTCCTATTGGACACGGCTCTCACCCGAAAGCCACTTATGAATGAATTCATTTAATCACACGCCCACAAAGGAATATTTGCCCAATCTGCGCGGATAAAAATCCATTTTAAAAATTGTCACAAAACTGTAAAATTGTTGTTGTTTGAGGCAGCTGAATATATGAGGAACAATGACTTAGTCATTTTGTTACACTTGGAGTACTCGAAAGATGCTAAGCTATCCCGAAAATTAGGTATTTTTCGACTATGCATTTTACTCTTGAAATTCCTGGCAGCACTTTCCATATGTTTCGGATATGTACTAATTTTTCTTGGGTATCATATTTTCCAGGTAAGTACATACTATGCCTTTAACATGTTTCGTTCCGTGTGGAGCGTATATACCGTACGTCAAACTTTCCGTTCAGACCATTTGGTATTCTCGTTATAAAATGAAAAATTTTCAATAATTTTCTGCGAAGTCAATAAAATAAAATTTAGTCAACTTTGAATGCATCTGATTTCCTACACACCTTTCTTATTGATTACGGTGTTTCTAACTATAAATATTGTAAGGCATAAGTTGAAAGCAAAATAATTTAATAATTGGCATTTGACCTTTTTACCATAAGTTTTTATGTAAATATCCATATTTTAACATAACTAATACGTCATCGACATTTCATACAGTTATACGACTTCACGGATGGTTCTTCAAGGTTTTAAGATTTTGATTAAAATATAAAATCATTCGCATATGTCCGCCTTTTTGTTCTAGAACACTTTATTTACCGCGGCGCGGCGCGCTTAGTGATCTACAATATTTCGGAAACCCTTTTTCTCAGGTCATTAAGTTTAATACTTCGAAACAAATTTTCTTCTTATAAATTTATATCACCCTTAACTTCAGTAATATTTCAACGGAAATTTTGTGATCCTTTAATTTTGCTCGCTAATATAGAAAATTGACAGAAAACCAATAAATTAAACAATTATATATTATTTATTGTGTATTATATTTTATATACTACATAATGTAGTATATGATATGTAAATATATAATTTTTCATACAAATGTATGAAATTATATGTAATTTATTAATATAAGTTTATTGTTATCTCCCATACAATTGCATATTATTGTATATTATTATATTACATTCTCATATTTTCTTAAAGAAAGTCGATATAAACCTGTCTTTAATTTTGGCCGTCCAAATCAGGCAAATATCTCATTAACACTGTTCAATAGGCTGGATATTGACATCGTTGTACGAAAGAATGGGACATTTCTGACGTATGATTTTTCTTGAAAAATTAATCTTAATAACAAGTAAAGTTTGAAGTAATAAAAAAAATGTAATTTTATAATCCATAAATTCAAGATCAAGGTAAATCCTGTACAAAGAAAGGTTATTCCATACTTTTTCACATACATAAAAAAAAAGACAATAAAGAAACAAGAGAATTTTTATCCAATAGCTGAAGATAAACGTAAATAGGGCATAGCGAAGGAGCAGAGTAATTAAAAGAATCAACAATGCAATTTCTGAGAAATATATTAGACGATTATCTTCTAGAGAAGAGAAAATTACAATTAAAGTGGGAAACGTGAGGAAATGTAATAAATTGAAACCGAAGCAAAAGCAGGTTTATACCACACTGAGTTGAGATAATCCTACACCTAACGATCACAGGAAAGACCACGGAATTCAATTTTGAATCGATCAAAAGATATTAAATATAAAACTTCATTCTCGTAATTAATTTTAATTAATTACCGTCCAAAGGAGGAATTTTGGTCTAGAGAACACGAAAAAAGTAATGCTCAAAGATTTTCTTCTGACAAACTAAAGAAGATAATTATATGGATTTTTCGACATTCGATTAAATATACCTTGAACATATAAAAATTATTTAATATTACATTATAGTCAAATATTAATAACCTCTCAGTTGCATTTCGTGATCGTCTTCAGAAAATGCACCTAAAACGGTGGAACTTCTAGCTTCTCGACTATGAGAGGGAAATACACAGAAATATTTTTAAAGTGCATGAAATGCTCGAAGTACTGAACCTAAACAAATTAGAAAAAGTTTTTTATTAACATTTTTTTACACTTTAATGTTAAAAATCATATTTTTAGCAATTTTTCATCACTTTACATCGTTTGTTTAAAAAAGCGACGACAAAAAATTTGGTACAATCATCTCAAACCTTTCTTTGTACAATGTTATTTTAGCCAACAAAATTCCCTATCGAATCGCTACCAATAGAATAATTTAAGCTGATCACGCTTCGTGATTCACCCTGTATATAAACTACTGTAGTTCAAACAATAAATAAACACTGAAAATCAATGTGATTACTAAAATAAAGGATCCATGTTGTAATAAGTTTATTGAATTTGTAGTAAAATATTCTTACTTAAAGTATATGCTAATAATAATGTTAATTTATACGATGCTTCAGACACCCTTGAAAATAGGTTTAACATAATATAGTTAAAAACAAAGCAAATACATGTAGCCGCTTTGAAAAATTATTTAGACGTCTAAAGAATCTCTAGTAAAGATAACTAAGAGCTATAGATTACGTTTAAGAGCAGTAAGTGAAAACTTGAACATAAATACAAATGGTAGTTGGAACACTATAGCAGATTCAAACTTGGTGGTAATGTAATTAGCTAGAAGACTAGGCAGCTATACAGAAAGCAGCATGGAAACTAAATCTTATAACCCTTTTCATATGATGTAAGGGAACATGGGGATAAAATGGTTACAGAAATTATTAATCAATCTAACAAATAAGAATGTGATAAGGTTTTGGACAAAAAGGTGGATTAATTTATAGTTAGAGATAAAGTATAAAAAGATATGAAGTATGGGAAGAAAAAAATTAGGTAAGTTAAGAACAGCAATTAATATATTATAATGTTAACATATTATGGACCAAATAGTTCGTTAATAATCTTGATTAACATTTGTTCCTAACCATTTATTTTACTAGACTATATATTTTTACATTATTTACGATTCGTATGAAATTAAAAATCACAGTTATGATAAATACTTACTTTTAAAGAATATTTTAGAAGTAAATATACGCAGTTTCAAAATACATGTTAGTTGGAAATTTTCACATAGATATTAGCCTTCATCTGTCCTTCATTTTTACAGATTAAAGAATTTCTTTTTCAAATTAATAGTATGGCAAAATACATTACATTATTAAACTATTCCATTGTGTAAAATATTCAAGATGCCAATACTAATTACATATCTCATCGTTATTAAATGATATTTAGTAATGTACATATTTTGTTCCACTTCCAAGCTTACGTAACTATTCAGTTCAGCCAAATTACATAGTACTTTTAGGACGCTTGGAATGCCGTTTTCATCGTACGTCAAGAAGTTAATACCTAATAACACGAAGAAGGTAAAGTTAAAATGTATGTACGATATCTTGAACATTCCAAGGAAAAGCCGAAGTTTCCCTTTGAAAACTTGACTATATTACAACATGAATTTTCGGGGGGAATTCAAACATTGCCGTACAGATATCTATTACATCCTATCCTTTACTCGGAAGTCAAGTTTAATAGTCAATGTCAGTTACACACCCACAAAGATTTTCTCGAATTCCTTCTGAGAAAATTATCTGTTTTAAAATTATGTTAAATAGTATCGTATACAGATATCATATTAAATTAAGTTGCAAGTAATTACTATTGCTTAATAATGCTCCTTGTTAAAAGAAATAGTAACTGTAAATAACAATCAGTGAAATTGTTATTACATATTATTTTCTATTATGTTATAAAGCATGTGTGAGTAGTATATATTGGGCTGTAACATAAATACGTCCGTATATACATGTATTCAGTAATTCTATTCGTATCGTTAAGTTACGTGAAACAATGAAATAAATCCTAGATTTATTTCCTAAATTAATCCTAAATTCATCAGTAATAGCTGCCATTTTTAATTTTTTTAACATTGCATTAATATCTACGAGCAGTAGTAATGTTTAACATTGAAAAATCTACAGTTTTATTTATGTTCACGGTTGTGAGTATTTTCGATAAATCATAATTAAATTCATAGAATGAAAACATACTCGTAGTATCAATGGACCTTATTTATGTTACTACCTGATGTTAAGACAATCCTGCTTAAGTATTAAAAAATATACCGAAAGATAAATAACGCCCATTTACGAAACTATCAAGAGAATTATTAATTAAACAATTATTATATAAAAAGACTTATTAATCATTAATCGACGTAAATCACATTTCTTCACTGGTTACTTTGTTTTCGTGATATTTGCGTTCGGATCGGGCATGTGGTTATTCAATAGAAATTGGCTGATATGTCTGTTCGTAAGTTATTATTTCCACTTTTTGTAATTATTATCAATGGCTGCATATCAAAGAAGATGATTATATCGGGAACGAAGTTTACTATGAGGAAATTTTATTGTACATGTTTGGCTTATGTTTTTATGTACATACATAAAATATATTTCCATTTATAGGTGTAGAAATGGCGTATTCTAGACAGATATTATAAATTCTTGTCACGTAGCATTAGCTAACTTTTGCGACAACATTTCTTTGTAACTGGAATTTAAACCAAAAGAAAATTTAATCTTTCCTTTAATTTGTTGTATTTATGTAAAATTAAGCTTTGCTAATACTCTATTAAAACACTCTACATAAAATCTAACTTGAATTACAAGTGACTCACAAGGTGACTTCTCCTTTCAAATTCAATTTACCTCTACAAATCTATTGGTTTAATTACTAATGAATTTAATTTCATTCTAAAATATTATCATAACCACATCATTTTTAACGAAATTCATTGTTTAATACTATAAATCCTCCTTAAAAACTATTTTTTTAATAAATTCTGCAACTATTAGTTCATAAATATTAACCTTTTTCTAAAATACTATACAACATTTTCCAAATTTTCATTTGAAATGATTTCAGAAGGTAAAATATCGAACCTGAACATTAAAAAAATAATGAAACTTTGTATGTAAGTAGAGTAAGTCAAGCCTAATACATTACAATTTTTTTCATGCCAGATTTCACTATAAAGGGGAGAAACTACTTCAAAAAATGAACATTTTTCTTTCCCATGGATTATGGTGAAGAAAAGTTTCAACAAAAATTGCATTGTTCTTTTATGTCTATAAAATTACAAAATAAAATTTGTCAACATTTTGAAAATAACATAACTTTTTGAAAAGTTTTATTTTGCAATTTTATATAAACATAAAAGAGTAATGTATTTTTTGTTTAAACTTTTTCGCTATTTCTCATCGTCCTCAAGATAATCCACAGAAAAGAAAAATTTTCATTCCTTCAAGGGGCTATTTCATCCCTTCAATGTGAAATTCAGCACGAAAAAAATTGCAATGTTAGGCTCGACTTACTTTACTTATACACATGGTTTATTATTTTTTGAATTTTCTGGTTCGATACCTTCCTTTGTCAACCATCAATTCTCATGTTTTGTTATATGACTAAATACGTAAGAGAGCAAAATAATGGATGCATACTGTGTACTGTACACTTAAATATTAATTGCTCTTCCTTTTTCCACATAACGGGTAAATTACGAATAGTTAAATGCACCACTCTGTCGAAATTTTCCGGGCTCATGCACGTGCGTGAAACTAATGTTTGCATCAGTGTCGCATTTCACTGACGGTTTTAAAGTAAATATTTATACTGCGCTACATCACCGGAATTGGGAGGGTGTAAAATGTTGTAAATATTTCTGTTTTTCTTTGGCGTTCTACATAAATTATATGAGTTTCGTTTTTACTTTTTGCGGCGTATAATTCTCCACATTCATAGTTTTTCTCAGAACTTGGTAAAAATATTTGTTTCATACACAAAACGATTATTATGGTCGCAAATATTTATGTATAGTCTTTACTTGGATAAATTGAAAAGAAAATAAAAGATTGATTGAACTACGTAATGTAATATGAATTACATACAGACACATAACAGACACATAAAAGTTTAATTAATATTAAACGTATTTGTCGTCCCATCGAATTTTATGCGCTTTCATGAGTTCACAAAAATGAAACATCATAATACAGAAAAACTCTGTATAACAAGGTACCCTCATAATAAAAACTAAAAATTGTGATACTATTCCCGAATAATGTGATTAAAGATTTGTACGAAAATGTGTGTGTCTTTGAAGTAATTTGGACATCACAGTGTCACAGTAATTCTTGTACGATAAGGTGTGTTTCAAAGTGCATACTCTGGTATAGTTATTTTTATAGATAGTTGCATAATTGCATTATTGCGAAAACAATTTATTTCAAACGCACGTAATTAATTGATCAATTATTTTAACTAGCAATTTTTTGTTTACTTTTAATGTCAGAAATAGGAAATAATATTTTTCGGCCATGTGCAATCTAATATCGCTTAATTTTGAGTTAGTTTGAGTAACTAGATTTCTATTTTACCTGCCCTCTTTACTTTAAAATTTAGAGTCTAATTTATTCTGCAATTTATTCTCTATTTATTTAACTGTAACATTATTTTCGATTTTTTATAACGTAAAACGTATCTCTTGTGTTATAAGGGATTCTACTGTAATATAAGTATTATAAAATTCTCTAAGCACTCACTGATATGAAGAGGTATAATTTTTTGGTTCAGCTGTTCGATATCGAGTTAAAACTCAATATTATAAAAAATTAATATTTTTAATTAAAAAGAAGTCACAGAGAATACAAATTCAAGTGTACACTAAATCGTAGTGTATATTAGGTGAAAACTGCGCTAAGTGGCAAACAGCTTCTGGCCACGGTATCATAGAAAGACTCAACGACCACTGCGTGTTTCAAGCAACATTGTCGTATTACGAACCTCGCAATGTAAGACATAGCATTGCATTCATTTTTCCGTTAAAACAACTGTGTTTCTCTTAGTGGCCTTTTTTGTTTTACATTCATTGATAAAGAAAATGTGAACTATTTAACTAAATTTTTAATATAACCTAAACACCACCTCTGTTGAAGATATTTTTACCAGATTTGTTTATTTTATATTTCATCTCAAAATGATACATTTTCTAAATGTTTTCTTCAAGTTCTTGAATTCATGACGTCTAGCTTGCCGAGGTAGCTAAAGGATATTGTTATGTTGCCACAACACACGAGAGGAATACTCCTGGAAAAGAGGGTGAGAACTTGCTCGGATCCAGAGGAAACTAAAGTTGCTTAGGTTTTGTGTGTTTTATTGTCACACGATGGCGAGACCGAATTGGAAATACGAGGTAGAGGTTTCAATTTGTTCTTGACGGTTGGGTGGTTAGGATAATTCTTCCTCTGGATTGATGGAATTTAGGTAAACTTAGAAAAGGGAGAATGTGGTAACTGAGAAGGAGAAACACTTGGGCCTTAATGATTCATGTTGGGGATTGGAGTGACTAAGGATCTGGACGTTGAACTGTCAGATATGTTTAAGCTTCATCAGATCAACAAGATATTTACAGAGTTAGGTTTACAAGTAAACGCAGTTATAATGCTAACGGAGCATTTCGGTATTCGATAATAGTTGTCTTTAGATAGAGGTGATGATGAACACATTTTCAAATGGACGCAGGTACGGTATGACGTTATGATCGGAAAATAGAATTAACAATACTGGTAAATGATAGTGATGAAGCAAGAATAGCAGAAGTGATAGTAATAATGATGATAAAAATAATAATAATACGAATATATAGGGTGTTTAGTGGGTTAAAATATAACAGACATATTTTATTAATATTTTTATTTATTTCAGTCTTTTGTTTTTGTACGCGTTGTCCTTATACCAAGCTTATATGTATAAAAAATGTGACAAGAGTAGTAAACACAGCAGAAATCCGTTTATTACATATGTATCTTAAAAAGTTTATACGATTTCGACAACATTGAAACATGAATAAGATTTGATGGTATTTTAATGTATTTATTTATCGAAATGCTCACCACTGTATTTGATAATCTTTTATAAACATAAAAAAGTATAAATATAAATAGTCCTTGTTTATAAATATTTGTCTGTTCCGATGAAGGTAATTGTCGCGATATTGATTTTATAGCGACTTTATTTACAAACATTTTCTGTTAAATAATTTTGAATACAAAGGAAAACGCAACAATATGACTGTAGAAGATCCGTGGAATATAAAAGGTGGGACACAGCGTACTACCTATAATCAGAAATTTTTTATTGTGTGGTTTTTATTCTATGTAATCTCATCCTCAAGTTTTTCATTTCCTGCTTTGAATGTTTTAACCCTAATCGGACCACAATATGACTTTGAGTCACATTTGAACTTTTTACTTAAATTTTTTGATTATTTCATATTGCATTTCCAACAGATTTTTTGGAGGCTTTTAAAATTTGGGCCCTATAAACAAAAACAATAACATTTTATTCATTCCTTTTATTCTTATAAGTGACTGAGAGTCGCATCGTGGTATGATTCGTTATAAAAACACATGGTATGATTAGGGTTAAATCAGTTTTAATCAGTGTGCGTTTTGACAATTATGTATACACATGTAGTTATGAGAAGTAAAAACGGTAGGTCATGTATAAACATGTTCCTCTATTTTCTATTTAGTAGCGTCCTTTTCAATAAGTTCACGAATTTAAATATATTGGAAGGCATCCGCTTTGTTGCATATTTTTACTTATCACGTGTACCTGCAAATCGTAAATAAATTGCACTTTTTGTAACTAGTATCTAAACGACGAAAATTAAAAGTTTTTTTATGACATTGCAATTGGATTGTAGGTATCCACTTATGAATTTGTAATTATGGTAATAAAAATAATTTTTTAATACAAATTATTATTACTTTTCCTAATTATTACAGGCATTCCTTATTCATTATATCTATTTATGTTAACATTTTTCAAACATTGACAGTGACATTAATCGTAACGCTTTTTAACACAATTTTACAGAACATACACTCATAATTCGGAAATAGTATTTACAAAAATCTATAAAATAGTACTAAACGTATTTGAACATTTTCTCTGTAAATTGAACTTCAACAATGTATCTGTAAATTTAATTTTTCCAAAAGATAAATTTTAGAGAAAAATTTGTATCCAGCAGTCTTTAATTATATTCTGAAGTAACAGGTTAAAAGAACAGCGTCTTCTTTTCTTTCTTTCCAGATAAGGTAAAGTACATATGTTTAGACTTCATCGTGAAAACTAATATTAATACGATGATTTTAAAATAATTCTTATAGTATCTTTTGCCTTTTTTTTAATTATTCTTTTTTTGATTATTTGATTCCTTTGATTACGCAGATCGAGCCAAAGTTTCAAGATTGAAATTTTAAAACTTACACTTCATATATTCAAGTTATAATGACATATTCTCTACATATTTTACAAACAGGTTTTACTCATATTTAATATTTTCTTCATATACAATATTATTGTGATTTAAAGCAGCTAATTTGAAATCGCAATAACTGTCGACACCCTATATCCGCAGGGAAACAGTTATAAACTGAAATTTTTTGACATCTGTGTATACACTACAACAATATATTAGATTTTCGAGAGTAGAGGTCTCTCTCCGAAATATGTATCCTTCGCACCACCCAATTGTTCCACTAGTAACAACACCTAACTACTGCGTACAAGCAGACAAAGCACAAACAAGCGTCATATATTAGAGATTTGAACTAACAAATCACACATAACACATCCGTTATACATATTAAAGCTTTAACTGTATCACTAAACTGCGTCTAGTTAATTTATCATGCACCATATCAAACGCATCAGAACTAACTTTGTGACGTTAATTTATTAACCTACGGTGGTTCTCACATAAACACATAAGAAATAGATTTCACGTAAAAGCATCCTAATTGTGAGCTTTGTCACTTCATATATATATTTCATATATGTTTTCTAATAATAACCGGTCATTATTAATAATATTCACGTCTTTTACTAAATATAAATAATAAATTGTAATAATTATATTTACCAGTAATTGTTAATAATTACTTTTGTAGTTTGGTACATTTAATAAAACCATTCTTTTGTATTATTTTTTACTATTTATGCACAAATGTATACTACATTTTTTGACATGATTATAAATTATTTCTTTATTTTTGTACAGAAAGAAGTTTTGACAAAATAATTTTCATTGTTAAAACTGTACTACAGAAAATAGAATATAATTTTATAAATTACTACAAAACAAAAATTGTGCATTTATCTGGTTATAAATTACTTATTTATTTTTATAGAAAGAAATTTTGACAAAATAACAAATCTATACTACAGAAAAAGGACGCATGGTATTTTTTGTTTCTTTTCTTACATTTACCGAAGATAGTTGTACATCATTAACACGTTCCGTGACAGACCGTTTTTTGAAGTTGTTAAAACACAGCAAACATAAATGTGGTTTATCCATACAACTATTACAGAATGTTGCAATTTTTACAGTACAGTTTCTTGCCGATTGGGAACCGAATTTTTTAACGTTAACACAAATCGCAGTAAAAAGAACACGCTGCGTGGGACGTATACGCCTCACGATCCAATAAACGCCGCGGCAATAATATTAAAATGCCCATAATTGACTGCATAATACATTTTTAATAAATTCTTCATTTTACAATGATAATACCCAATGGCTTGAACGGAAAGTTCAGCGTGGGGCGCACACGTCCCCCGCGGCTCGGAACGTGTTAATAATTATCGGTTGATGTGATAAATACTTACAAATTAATAACTTTGACCTTTTTATTGTTTTGACGTTTTCATTAATATAAACCGATTAATTACTTGAACTTTAAAGTAAATAAAATCACTTAAAAAATTTTTCAATAAGAAAATAACGGCAATCAATGGAGAGAGTCACATGATATTATGAAAATCAAAACAGAGTTAATAATGACTTACGCTGTGGTAAAAAATTCTGAATGCAATCACATTTTCTTGTTAAAAAAAGTAGGTAAATCTTCGTTAATATGTTGAAAGAAATTCGAAAGCTATTGTATATTTCGATTATTGTTTTCGAATAATTCACTACTGAATCGTATTTCACAAAAGCTCTTTATTTCGACAAGTTTTATGCATGTGGGTTTAACACGTTAACTCTGGCGCTGTAATTTATGTTTTTGTCAATCTGACCTCGAAACTGTAAAAATTGCGAAATTATTAAAATTATCAAGAAGTAAATTAATTTTTAACAACATGACAATTTTTTCTATCTACCTAATCTATTTAACACGCGGTCTTCAATGTGGTAATGTTATTTTCCCTTTTAGCGACATAGCTGTAAGTCATACGTCAAACTGTATTTTAGCAGATAAATAAATTTACTGCTCTGGAGGTTAAAATAATAAAAATAATCATTTCGACAAGACGAGTATTTAGTAAAAATAGATGTTTTTAAGACATTCACATTGGTTTAATCATATATCTTACCGTATATGTTGCGGTTCAAGTGTCTGATTGGTTTATTTTATTAATAACCGATCCGTATCGATAATAACCAAATAAAAAGGTTAAAATGAATAGTATATAGGAATTTATTACGGTGATTATCCACAACTATCAACAGTAAATGTAATAATTTTCAACATATCCGTAACCATAAATACTTATCGAAAAACAATAAAAAGCCGTACTAACTTACTCTTTGAAGGATAAATTAACTAAAAATGAAGAAATAAATAAGGATGAAGAACTTTAAATATTTATAAAAATTACGTTTTATTGAACAACCTTATAATTAACACGTATGTTTAAGTGATAAGTAATGAAATAATAAATATTATAAAATCAATTTGTATTATATTTATCAGGCTTAACTGATAATTATTAATATCTATTGGTAAATTTAATTATTACGTGTTACTAACCACATTGACCAAAAGCCAGTTACTATTAATATTAACTGGTAATTATGCATACTAACTGAATTTATTACGTGAGCTGTAACATATATACATACGTAAACGTATACAAATTTTATACAGATTTAAGTAAACTTGTTTTTTTTTTATTTTTATTTAACTACTTTCAGAAAAGTATAGGTATTACAGTTTTAGGCGGTAGTATACATGGTAGAATGTTATTATGCTATATCGTAAAAAACGTAAAAACTTTTTAGTTTTACCTTGGTCCATGAAAAAATAATTACAAAAGAATGGTTTCTGTTTTATTATTTATATAGCTCTTAAAATGTAAGTATTAAGAAATATACGATTCTTTAAAATTCTTTCTACATGTTAACATATTGCTTACCGAAAATAAAAAATCTCGTTTTCATGTAACTTCACCTTCGTAACTGCCACCTCGTTAAAAAAATATTAAATTTCCCTGGAACTGATTATTTTAAAATTATTTTAAAATTGATCAAATAACAATAAAGTATTTGAATATTTTACATGTAGTGATATAAGTAGATCTCATTGAAAATCACCAGCCCCGCATTCCAGCTTTCTAATTAACCGGTAGGGAATATGTTAAAATTTAGTTGGGGAAAACAGTTGTAGAAAATAGTCAGTTTTGGACTTAGCTGGCAGTGGAAACTCTTTAAAGAATATAATTACTCAAGTTTCAAGGAATTCGAAATCTATAATTATTTATTATAATGGCATTGAAAATAGAAAAAAAATAAGTGTGAATTTTGAAGCGTTGTCGTTAATAAAACTTGTTAATCCTCGTTCTTTTCTTCGTATGCTGATGTCTGTCTGAAGTTTTAATAAACAGACTTACATAGCAGTTTGATGTCAGTTACCTATATGTAAAACAACCATACCATTGTTGTTACGTGGAAGCAACAACCAACACCCATATTAACCATTTTCAACTTCATAACAACACACAACATTCCCGTCGAAATATTTTGCATAAAATCAATGATAATGTTAAATTGTCAACAAAAAAGACAAGTTTAGTTACTAAACGTGCCAATACGTTTCCCAAAGTCTGTAAATTCGATTTCATGCCAGTGCTAACAATGTGCTGAAATCATTTGTGGTATCGGAAATACTTTAGGACTTGTTGAACCTGATAGTAAAGGTGCGGAACGATATTCATCGTCTTTCTTGTAAAGAGCGTAATCTGTTTAAAAAGTCGAATGTCTCCTGATTTACACGCTCGTTCCTGTATTCCCCGTGGAGTTGAAGATCGCAGCAAAGGGAGGATGGAGCACGAAGGAAGATTTGCGACGCGAGAAACTTTTCCGTAAGAAAGATTAAGGTGCTGGCATCTACTCCTCCATATCTTTAAGTTCACTCGTCGCGTCGGCCTTTACGGCGCTTTAAAAAGACACTTTCGTGATACTAACTTGCACGTTGGGTGAAACTTTGTGATTAAACTTTTACGGAAATTCGAAATTAATTAGCGGAACTCGAATTTGTTTTTCAAAGTAATTACATGTAATGAACGTCAAAAACATAATTACAGTAAACGTATCTACCGACTGCGCTGAAACATACCCCTTCGCGAATGAAAGTTGTCAACCGAAGTCACTGCGTGCGTTTTGAAATCTGAACTGCCAGTTTCCAGAATAACGTCACCTCAAAGCCCTGTAAACTAAATCGAAGTCAAAATTTAATCATACTAAATTTTAGTACGTTTCCTCGTGACGAGTTTGTGGGAGAAATTAAAATATAATGGCGGACAAAAGGTACTTGCACAATTTAACGAAGGTAGGAAGTGAGATTTTATTTTAATGAATATTATGTATCTAATATTTTAACTGATATTTCGCATAAGTAGATGTGTAAAGTTGAAATTTATATTACGTGAGAACCTATTTATTTTCAATAAAAATCAATTATATTGCAGTTTTGTAAGTGAATAAAACTATTGTACCTAACATAGGTTTGGTAAATACGATAATTGAAGTTATGTAACCGATTTTCACAGTAGTTACTGTCCAGGTGTATATATGATTCATCTTTCCATATATTGTAAATTAACTATTCATATAATTAAATTAATGAGAATTTCAACTCGTGTCAGTAAATTGCGGGATATTAAGTTTATTCCTTCACATTTGCCTACGCAGGATATTAGCTTAAATGTAGTAAAACTCGTTGAAATAAAGTTATTTATGTGGCAATTTGTAATTATCTGAACAGTATAAATGTCGTACTAAATTCATTCAAATAAAATTATCCATTTACTAGTTATAATTATCTCTTTATATGTGTTTCACTGTGCGAATAATTTGCGGAATCTGTAAAATACAGTTCTTTGATTCAAGACACAATTTTCAAGAAAACCGATTTTGCAGCTATGTGTTTATTTGCAATCTTTTAAAAAATTGTACGAGTTGTTTAATTGAAGTTAGCATAAAAACAAAATTTCATAGTTAATGGTCAGAAACTGTTGAATTAATCAGTATTATTTCACTTATATTTTACAAATCATTTTATAAAACAATACGTAAATATTTAAATTTATTTCTATAATTAATATATAATGTTATAATTTTGTGTTTCATTAAATACGTAATCTAATACGTACATTAACCAATCGAAATTCTCAAAATTATCTAAACAAGATTCTTACGAACATCGCTTAGATAGTGTAATCATATTTGGTACGCATTACAGTGCAGCTGCTCATGAATAATGAAATACATGGGTAGCCATCATGTTGGTGCCAAATAGTATGTGAAACATTTAATGACTGTCAATGCAGCCAAATCATACGATCATACGATCGAAATGATATTATTTAAAATTACCACATTTGTTATTCGCAGCGGTTGTTTATTTATTTCTCGCATTTACTTGGAATTTTTTGCTAGTTTCTAATATACCAACATAGAAATAATTTACACATGTTATTTACCTCCTCTTGGTTTTGAATTCCAAGACGTGCATTTGCAAAATTATTGCTGTTTCTAAAGCGATCAAAATAAGCTGTCATCAGGGTTTGCGCCCTAATGATAACTTGGTAATTCTTTGCAGTTGTTTCTTCTGTGGACATAGTAGTCATACTCGTCGAAATTATAATTTCAGCACACATTATTTAATTAACTTAAATCGTATGAAGCTTTATTTTGAATGATATTACCATCAAGACTAATCCTGATAGTTGCAATCAACACAGACATATTTCAAAACTTAGAGATATAGTGTACAAGGCACTACAGATGTTTATAATTACTGGAGATCATATAAATGCATAAATAACGAAGGGTATAGATACCCAGTTATTAATCACACGATGAACTTTGTGAATTTCGAAACTGGAGCGTAGACACAAAACATCGAACATGCATGGCGCGAAACGAGGATGAATATCTCACGTTTTGGAACTAGAAAGTACCATTATGATGGATGCAGATTTTTTATTTCGATGGAACTTTATTTATGATAGCCCTATAAATACATTTTCAGTTGCTATGACTATAATATTTCCAATTAATGAATCATAATATAACTATAAATTTCACATAACTGTTGTTTTGGTTTGTGTGTTATCTAACCCAGAACTAATATAAATCTAACCTCAACTAATGAAAATATGTTAGAAATGTTGAGAACTTGTTATGTTACAGTATTAAATATACTTTTGTAAATATCTGGAAAATGAAAACCGAGCGATGATAGCGTGTACAGTTATGCTCGCTTAAATTCCACAGTTTCGGGTCCCAGCAATGGAATTTAACCGAGTAGAAAAACAGGAGGAAGCTATCTGCTTCCAGGAATTGACTCGAGCATAGCCTAACAAAGGCAGAGAATCGATATAGTGAGCGGGAGCGGGATAGACACAGTCCATCAAGTGTCGAGGGACGAGATACGGAACTTCAGAGCGATGCCGCACGCGTCAAATGTAAACATGCAATGAAGAAAATTTTAACTTTACCTTCTCAAACGTAGTGCCAGTAAATTTCTGAGATTGTTGTGATTAAAATGAGACCAAACATTAGAATTAGAAGAATCTATCATTAGAAGAATCTCGATGTTCTATCGGTACTACGATTGAGAAGGTAAGGTTAAAATTATTGCAATTGAAATTTTCTTCATTGCATGTTTATACTTGACGGGTACATATCTTTGACCTGTGTCTATCTCTCTTCTCCTCATTGTATTCATTTTCTGTCTCTGTCCACTGCGATCACGGTACACTGAGCTCAAGACAGTGAGTAGTGGGGGAAGAGTATGGATGGCGCAGTGGAATTTAGTCAAGTAGATTTTGTAGAATTTAAGCGAGCATCACTGTATTGAGAGAACTTGTCCAGCATCATGCACTCAGCAACATGTTTCGAACCTCACTGAAATCAATGGACTTTCTTTTTACACAATTAATCATTTTATTTCCATGAAACTGTTACAATACTCATGAATTAATATCTGTTTCTGAACATCCGTCTAAAACAAAATGACTGGCTTCGATATTCTTGTTTAGCAATTATTGATATCTTAAAAACATTGAATATTCAAAATGATTTTGAAAATAAATAGTTTCACTTGAATAGTGTAATGAACGCCTGAAGAAACTGAAAATAATCTATTGTTACAATTTTTATAAGGTTTACATATCAATCGTATTAAATGCTAGGTAGTTCTAGTGATAATGATAGTTGCATGATGCTTTAAAAAAAATGTACGCTTTTCTACAAAAGATGTCGATTACCTTAATATTTCTTGAAAAAATGAAAAAATAATAAAAGTATTGGATCCAAGATATTCTTTTCTCGTTATCGGATTGCAATTTGAATATTTCTTATATTATGTCATATTAACTGATTTTAGTAATGAAAATAATTCATGTAATGAGAAGCTCTGATTGCGAGCGTTAACAGCGTGACACGAAAATTTTCTGAGGGAAAGAAAAATCATACTTCATAACCAGTTTTATGAACAAGAGTGTCTTTATGAGTCAGGGATAGTATGTTAGAAGAGATGCTGGGCAAATACTTGATTATTTTTCTTCAAATCGTTTGTAAAACTTAAGCACTCTTAAACACGTACACTGCCAGTCAAAAGTATAGGACTAATACAACTTTTATTAGAGAATTTTTGTGTATGATAAAAGAACATGGGCATATGCGTATCAATCAAATATAAGGATATATAATTTTTATTGTTTTATTTTATATATTCATAAGATTTTTATACATCTTTAATTTGCAACGTACATATCAAGTGGTTCCAAACTTTTGACCGGTATATTTTTAAAGTATATCTGTGACTGTAGTTGTCAAACTAGAATTATTTCAACATTGTAACAAATTTCTAACTTTAAAGTCCAAGACAGTGGTTGAAATCGCATCATTTATCTTTAATTTCAACAAATTCTTTCTCAAAACAATTATCCTAGTTTTAACCATACACACATTTATGATAAATAAAACATTTTAATAAATCATTTGCAGAATAAATATAAAATAAATCCCATATCGACACATTTTTTATAACAGAAACTTCCATGACTGCTCTAATAGGCAGCAGTAAATAATTTATTTTCCCAAAAATATTTCTATATCATCAAGTATACATAAAAACGTTCATAAAAATTTAAAGTATATAATTTAATTCTTTAAAAGAGAAAGTCCTAAAAACTGTTGTAAAGAGGTGCTTTTATAGCAGAAAGCTTTTTTAATTACGGAAGGTTGTCGCATAAAAAATTCATCCCTTGACATGCGCGATGTTATAGAATTTTTCTGGGCAAACTATTATGTTTGATACGCGATTCACAACAAACCTGTATCTAACAAGGAAAGGTATCGAACCTAGAAATTCAAAAAATTATAACACTGTTTGTGTAAGTATCTCTTACCGTTTTCAAGATAATCTACGGGAAAGAAAGGTTTTCATTTTTTCATGGGAAATGAATGAAATTCGATACGAAAAAAATTGCAATGTATTAGACTTGACTTACTTTACTTACATGCAAAGTTTTATTATTATTTCTTGAATTTCCTGGTTCGCTACCTTTCCTTGGAAGTAGAGCCAAAATGTTTCGAGTCTTCAGTCAGTCATTAAGTGGTGCATAGCACTCGGAAGCGAGTGAGGAGGTTATTGATGAGTACCGCTACGGAAGTAACCTGAACGTGGTATCGGAAAATCGGACGGGAATTTTTTGCTTCCGCAATACGTAAATGGGTTTCCCGTTACGATAAATATTTGCAAATATTCGGTGACAACCTACGAAAGTAGTATATGATTATAAATTTGTATTGTCGATAAGAAAGGTCCTCTTCATTTATCCCTTTCAGAAAAGAGGTAAACAACTTTGTTGTTACCTGATCGACATCTTAAGAGATTCTAAGACTATCTATACATTTAGCGAATAATAACAACGGCACAACAACCAATTGTGAACTCATTTGCATCATTAAGCGGAATAATACGGACGCAATGACTGTTACTTATCGCGAAAAGAAGAATATTCCGCACACAATTATTTTTAGTTGTTATGTGTTTCTCAGCGATATCGGTCAAGGCGCATTAATTTTAATCAAAAGTTTGAAAAACTTTCAGACTTTTCGGTTAATAGTACAGAGATATACTATTTTAAACAAAATCATGCATACATATGTACTAATTCATCTACAATTTACGATACAATTGAATACGTATTATTATCGTGTTATTTTAATTTTGTGTTAGAATCGTAATAATAGCAAAATATACGCCCACGATATGTAATTTTGAAGTTTAGGTGTTTCATAATCATAATTAACTAGTTTTGAAAAAATCCTTATTATAATGCGAACTTTGTAGTCTGACGTCTAATTACTTGACAAATTTGGAAACTTAATTCCGCGCGTATACTGTGTATACTAATCATAAGTTTAGAACTCCACTCAATTTACACAATTTCCTCCTCAATATAATTATAGTTTTAATTAGATTGGAACATTTCTTTCCTTTTCGTGTAGCATTCTTTATGTACTAAATGTAAAAACAAATTTTCATTTATTTAATAGATAAGCGGTTATGTAGGAAAACATTTAAAACAAAGTTAGTAGTAAATTTTGCGAAAAGTCAACGACTATTTCAGATTAAGTTAAATGAAACTGGAAAAAGTGTTGCGCGTTTTTTCATATCAGTATTGCTTTGAGATTACATGAACAAAACAAACAGGAAAAAAGCGCACATCGAAAGAATCGCACAATGTACAATCCGTACAGTGCATAACCCGTACACATACGAATTGTACAATTGTAAAACAAATCATTATAATATAAATAAATCTCTTCTGGATGTACAGTAGCAGAAGCCATTAATACTTATAATAAATTTCCAGAAAACTGTTGTATTTAAGAATTCAAAATAATGAATAATTTGTTTAACAATAACTAAATATTTTTTTTGCAATGGTTTAATAAATATACAGAACTCCTCATCCGCTTACGCTTTTGCTTTACAATTGCACAATTTATACATGTACAGATTATGCATTGTCCGTATTTTGTATTGTGCACTTTTTTCCTATACGTTTTTCCTATACGATCTTTTTTCTAGTTACTTTACATTGTATCTCCAATTGGATATTAATTTATCGCGTTACAATAACCAATATGATAAATATTTATGACTAAAGTCTAATTTAACGTAAAAACAGTTATTTCAGTGTATAGAATATTGTCATCCTACATCAAAATACAATTGCTTATGAGTAAAATTGATTAAATGGTGCATCTTACCCGCCTCTGTTCCGAAATCTTATTCGGTCTTTTCGACACGAGATTATTTTTCTCACAAAATGCCGGGGAGGACATTTCACTGGTGTCTCCCCTTCGCCTGCACGGATGTGTCTCATTTTTTTGTCTTTTAATGCGAATTTTACGACGCGTATTTTCGTGGTACACGCTTTTGCTTTTTATTTGATGGTCGTGAAACATTTCATATGCAACTGTATGAACGTTTACGGTGCGCTGAGCGCACACGCGTGTCCACGTTTGCATATACACGTGTGTATTTTTAACGTGCACTTATACCAAATCTGTTGCCTGTATTCGCTTCTTTTCGTCTTTTCATATTTTTGTTTCACTTTTGTCGGATAACAAAGCACGGCCAGAATCGTCCCCTGCAGAGTGTTTGTGTTCGACAATGGTGGCGTGTTACACGTTCATTTTCGTTTTCCAACTGGGTGGCTGGTTCTCTTAATATTCTTGTAATGTACGACTGCTTGTGTGCATGTGCACTTTCATTCGCCGATGATGGTCCACGAATTTCATACGTTTTTGCTGGCAATTACTAAAGCTTAACTTTTTTTCTAACCGTCATATTTACCGACGCCTCCCTCGCCATTAGCGAATAACGGCAGCATTCCCCTCAGTCAGTATTGAAAATACCACTTTGAGAGTATTTGAATAAAGCGAGGCCAATATTGGTATCAAAAAACCAATTTAGAGAATATTTAATGTCGAAAAACGGATGTCCTTTTATGAATGATTTCTTCAAAACACAAATCCAACGTTACAAACTTTTACACTGTATTATTATCGAAGCTTCCGAATATTGATTTGTTGTTTTACACGAATTTACTAACACTCACAATTTTTACTAAAGATTGTTGAGACCTATGTCCAAGTTAGGACAAGGGAAAGAAGTCTGCCTTTAGTCTTAACTTGTTAACTGTGGAATTTAATTTCAAAAATCTCTATTAATGCTCCTAATGAAATCGAATAATGATGTGTACACTCGTCTGACGCAGGCTAAATGCACCTATAATATATTCTAACGAAAAGTTAAAGCAAACGAAGAAGAATTACATGTTTTTTTTTTAAATAAATAATTGATTATTGAAAGAATTAGTATCATTTCGATTTTAAGATGACGTGTATACTTGTCGAACGCAGTTAACTGGTTAACATATTGGCGGCCGAGAACGAGATTTCTCGCGTTCATATGATATGCGTTGGCGAATGGAAAAGATTTTTTCTCGTTTTAAGTGATGTGCATAATTTTTTCATTGTTTTCCAGATAACGATATTTCTTTTGTTTTTGAACACTATCAATCTTGTTACTGGTGATATTTTCAGTAATTTTATTTTTAAAGTTACTTATAGACAAACAAAAAAAGGTTTAGTTTTGTTACATGCCTTTCAAAATAATTGCATTTGAATGTATGTAATAACTGTAGAAAATTTTAGTAAAAGATTAGCGATTGGCAATGTATTAACACTAAACGTACCGCGGCTGGTCAAATAACCAATTTTAAAATTTGATTGAAAATTCTGCGATTTGTTTCGTCCAGTTAACTTTGTATGAGTTCCTATATTGCCTGATTAATCGGTTTTTCAATATTCGTCTTTCCATTTCTTTTTGTTTCCACTACGAAAAATTGATAATCTAACTTGTTTATCATGAAAACTGCGTACAAAAAAGTGCGTATATGTACGAAAACACACAGAAAAAAAGCGCACAACGTAAAGTTACACACAGCCCATAATTCGTACATGTATGAATTGTACAATTGTAAAGAAAAAGCGTAGACAAGAGAGGGGCTCTGCATATTTATTAAATTATTACAAAAAAAAAATACTTACTCATTATTAACAAATTATTTATCGTTTTGCAATTTCTTTAAATACAACAGTTTTCTGGTAATTTATTATAAGTATTAACAGCTGCTGCTAATGTACATCCGGAAGAGATTTATTTACATAATTAAGCTTGGGATAGGTGGAACTATTTTTTTCACGGGGCGGCGGGGGGGAGGGGTGCAGGGGAAGAGACAGAGCCCCTCCCTCGGCCTGCTTCTGCTTCATTCACTGTACAATTCATATATGTACGGGTTATGCACCGTGCGATTTTTACATTGTATGATTCTTTCCATGTGCGCTTTTCTACTATGCGTTTTCAAAGATATGCGCATTTTTCTGCACACATTTTTCGCTGTACGCTTTTTTCGTATAACCGTTTAGTGTTAAAGAGATCTGTTAGGCCGTTTTTACATCTGTCGAACGCTACCAAGCAGAGAAATCCCCACGGTAACTGTAAGCCCCTGACCGAGGACGTTTTCCAAATTGGTATAAATCGTCACTTCGTCTCCAACCATTGAAACAGCCAACCCCAACTCGACAGTCAATTGGTAATAAAATCAGTTACACTACCACCAGATGTGTTGTCCATCAATTCTACTTTCAACCTGTTTTGAATGAGTTCCGCCGATGTTAATTTGTTGGAACGAGCTACAGACCTAGCGATTCATTTTAAGGTGATTGAAAGTACGCCGCGTGATAGTCCGAAACAATTCTATTTAAATAACAAGGCACGCGAACTGGAACGAGAAATTAATGCAAGTACTACGTGTTCCTGGGAATTCTTATTTATTATTTCGACCGGTAGCGATGCATCCTCAACGGCGAACAAGAATCTAACCCCCAAAGGGGTGCACCGCTTATATACATAAAAGAGCTGGTAGTAGGACAACGCATTGACCAAACTACCTGAGACAAGGGTGCTTACCATGCGTTGACAGCTTGACTATTTTTAACCTTTTCGTCCCGAATGGTACACATGAGTACCACGAGCATTTTAACACTAAAACTACCGGATGGATCAAATTGATCCACTTCAGAATTTTTATTTTGCTAGTATTTAAATTATGAAGGCATTTATGCGAAAGATTATTTATACAGATACAAGACTAGGACACTCTTCGAATTTCAAGAAACGTCTTGTTCTAATTTTTATAAAACATTGAAAATAAGTCATCCTATTTCTCAGTAGTTTTAGTGTTAAATTACCGGAAAACTAGAAAACGCCATAAAGATATCGGAAGATTATACCACACGAGGATCTTTGCTTATGGCTGATAGCTTAAGTGCTAATGAGCTGTCAATACATCTGTTTTGGTTGATTAGTGTACAGCCGTAAGTTTTTTTCACGAAATTCGTTATATTCTAGTGGCATTGTGTAGTTTGTAAAGTATTTGTCCTTCCAGAGGTAAATATTTGTGTACAATGTAACAAATGTATTGTAAATATTTGTCTTAACAACACCTGTTGGTACACATAGAGTGAGTCACAAAAGTATTCGTACCCTCCTAATTTCCAACTCTAATTGATTATTTTTATGTTTAAAAAATTGTAACAAGAATTTTATTTGTGAAATAATATAATATATTTAATAAGCTTTCAATTGATACAAATTTTATTAAAAAATTAAAAAATTAGTATTATGTCAAGGTGACTTCTTAGAAGTAGGTGGAAAATCAGTACAATAAAACTATTCGTAATCTTCCAAATTCACGCAGTTTACAAATTTAATTTTTTAATTAATACTTAGTCGGACCTCCTTAAGCTTGGATAATACTACGATCTACTTTAGACGATCTACTATGCTGTGAACGAGATTTGAAGTGTGATTGGGTTGAATGTTATTCCAAATTTCTCTTAATTTTTCTTTTAACATATCTTTACTTATTGTAATATTTTCTCTTAATCTTTTTTCAATATTGGCCCATAAATATTCTATAGCATTAACATCGGGAATTTGGGGAGGCGTAATCAACATGTGCGACGTATTATATAATAACCATTGTTTAACAATGTGGGCCGTATGTTTGGAGTCGTTGTCTTGCTGAAAATAAAAACTACTTTCTAATTGTAATTTTTTAGCACTAGATGGAAAATTTTCTTTTAAAATGTTTAAATATTTATTCTTGTCCATTATCCCATCAGGAAATTTCCAATACCGCCTGCCACCATACATCACCAAATACAGAGGCTCCCCCATGCTTTACGGTAGATTTTAGATTTCTTAATTCTAGCTCTGTATTTGCTCTTCTTCGTACCATACAACGTCCATCTGAACTGTGTATATTAAATTTTGATTCGTCTGAGAACATTACACGTTCCCCGAACGCACATTCTTTGTCCATGTGTTCTTTTGCAAATTGAAGATTCTTAAGATTCTTCGGCATGTTTCGGCACTAACGTCTTTTTTTAAAGTTACATTACCAATAATAGTTAATTTTGAATCACCAATTTCAGGATTTTTTTTAATTTCTCGCCCTAAAATCCTTTCTTCTCGTTCGCAAAATTTTCGAGGCCGTCCTCTACGTGGTTTAATACCATATCATTCCTTTTTATACTTTTAATAACATATTGAATAGTGGATTTACTTCTACCTATAGCGTTTGCTATTTGACTCTACGACTTCCCTTCTTCACGTCATTTCCAAATTAATTTTCTTTCTGCTATTGAAGTTTCACTAACCTTTCGACTCATTTTTATAATTATCGAGAAAATATTGTCTCGTCAACGTAATGTTGTCTACTGACGAGCAATCTATCATTTTCCTCATCGTAGGAATTAAAACAAAGCTACATTGGTAAATATTTTGGTTTGCATATGCTTAGAATTGAAGGTTATGAATACTTTTATGTTGCTGTTTCCGAGCACATTTATTTTAAATGATATTTATATTATTTCAGAAGGTTAGTTCTGAAATAAAATTTATATCAATTGAAAGCTCATTAAATTTATATCTATATATACCAATAAAATTTTTGTTACGATTTGTTAAACATAAAAATAATCATTTACAGTTGGAGGTGGGAAGGGTATGAATACTTTTGTGATTCACTGCATGTATCGAATTAAACCCTACTGCTACACATTGCCCCCTCTCCCCATCTTAAAAGGATTATTTTACTTCTTTGAATGAAAAGCTTCAGTTTCATTTGAAAGTATCTGTTCGTGGCCCTCTTTCTGATTTAGAGGAAAAAATATATATTTGGGGATGAAAAGGTTAGAAAAATGGTCTGGTTATTTAGCGAGCGGCTGACCTAAAGTCTCGACAGTTACCGGCACTGAATTTGTGGACAATAAAATAATTAAGAGATTTCCCGTTAGGAGAACTCTCACGTCTCAACAAACATATTATGACAAAGCAGTATTCCTATCTTAACATTTAATATACAAGGTGCTCCAAGCAATTGTTTCGAGCTGTAACTCCGTTACCATTGCAGTTAGGGAAAAAGGTCAAAGTAGAAAATAGACGATTAAAAAGTACTAAAAGAACAAAATTTCCTTATTGAATAATGCTCAAATGTTGCTCCATTACATTGTAAACATTTCAAATAACACTTCTGCTACGCTTTCAATTTTCAAAAATATCTTGGCAACCAACAACTTTTTTTATCAATATACATTGACACCTTTTTATACAAAATTATGAGACAAATCCATGTATGTAAAAAAAACATTTCGATTTAATAAATGGATGTACACTGTCGGTCAAAAGTTTGGAACCACCTAATACGTTACAAATTAAAAATTATATATTTTATAAAATGTATAAAATAAAATAACAAAAATTATATATATTAATACTTAACTTATACACACATATCCATGTTCCTTTACTATCCACAAAAATTCTCCAATAAAAGTTATTTACACAAAATGGAAGTTTTATTTTAATTGATGCGTTGGTCCCAAAATTTAGACCGACAGTGTAAATCTATGTATATAAAAAAGATGATGCAACTGCAGATTGCATGTGTACTGTTGCACTTCAAAAAACGTGGTTCTACAAATTTAGTAGTCCTATTCTCTAAACTACTCATTTCCATCTTCTGGCATTTTTCTGTAATTGCAACGGTAACGGAGTTATGGCTTAAAACAATTGCGTGGGCCGCCCTGTATATTGCTACCGTCTGGAGGCAGTATGTACCTAACAGTGGCGAACTTTGATAGAAAAGAACAGTAACGAGGGAGAGAAACAGAATGAAAATGAGCAAGCATTTATGTGCGTCCGTCTACGCGGAAGTGCGCATAGCTTGTTTCCCGGACCCATGTTCTTTCTCGTATGCGCCCGGATCGTGAGTTAAGCTAGATAAAACGCAACACTCACCTTGTAGAAGATCCCGCTCTGCATTTTAAGCACCGATGCGCATTGCATTCTGCGCATTCCCTTTAAAATGCCACACAAAAATACGAGGCAGATAATTGAAAATCAATTTTAATATCAGTGAGAAATATCTAACAAAGGAATTAACTGATATTTTAGAACCTTTAAAACTTACTTAATTGGACGTAATATATTCCATGTGCAATCAAGTTTTAAATGTAAAGGAGAATGTTTACGTGTTTCCTTCTGAATGTCGTACATAATTTGAACACTTACAAATAAAAAAAATAATTACCCGTAATTTTAAAAATATTACCTGTGAAGGGTTGTTGCATCTATAAAGAGCTTCCTAAATTATAATACAACTGAAAAGAAAGTGAATCTCCATAAAAAAGTTAATTGAAAACTTTAAATAAAATTTTTTCTATGAAAGACCTCATTCTCAAAATAATTGACTTCGAATGTGTCTGATACGTACACATTAATATTTACAAGAAGTAAATATTTAAGTCATGAGCAGACACGTTAAGCTGATTCGTATTCCATACCATGTATATTCCATAAAATTTCATACATGATTATTTAAAAAAACAATGCGTCATAGAATAAAATAATATATATATATATATATATATATTCTACATAATTTTTATATAGAATGATCCCTTTCTCGGTTTTACTACGACCTCCGAAACATTTTGCATAAAATTTGAACGCAAAGAACCACTCGTTTAAGGAAAATTGATTTCAAGGTTTTTGTGGACTATATACAGTAGCTTGCACAATTGCTATTTAACACATAGAGTACCGGAAACGAGAAATCTCGTTTTTATATAAATACATACCTTCGTAGCTTATTAACTATCACATTATTTTGAAAAATATTAAATTTCATTAAAGCTGATTATTTTAAAATAATTAAAAAATTTATCAAATGGCAATAAGATATTTCAATATTTTACATATAGTGATATAAGTTAATCTCATTGAAAATCACCAGCCTCGCATCCTAGTTTTCTAAAAATTAACCAGTACGCAATGTGTTAACCCCTTGCCATATGATTTATTTCTTAACTATGGCAGATACAACTACTTTATTCTTAATAATTTATTAAGCAAAGAAACAATCTAATTGGTTATCCAATGTCTACGTTTACTCCGAAGGTTTTATTTAATTTATATTTAACAAAAATAAATGACACGCAGATTTCTCAAACTCAGTTGAATATTTTCGTCACGAATCTGATGCAGTATTGTAGGTTAAGGGGTTAATGCAGTACAAAATGAACTGAGAAGACTATGAGCGATACCATGTTGTTACTAAGAACAAAAATTCTATTGCGGACATGATTGTTAATTAGGGTGCAGAAGGACTCCTATACAACGCGAAAGGTATGTTCCGGGTCACAGAGATTTCGTGTTACACGAAACCAAGGGTGCATAAAGTTACGATTGCTCAACGACATGCACCCGTCTCTCCATTTACGCGGAGTGTTCGTTCCACCTAGATTCATTTTACGCAAATGAAAACCGCGTAAATAGAAGTCGGACAGTACAAACGAAAGTGGAATACTGGAAAGGAAATCTGGTTTAAGTTGTAGAAATACATGTTCATTTAATTATTTTTATATAAAAAATAATAACAAAGGATGCTCCGAAACCAAATAGACCTTCACATATATCATTCGATAGATCTCTCGAAGAAATCCCTTTTTACCAAGTTTTAAGCCCCTACTCCTATTATTAGGGTAATTATAGGCTGAAATTCTATATGCTGCTTGTGCTTGATATTTTATGTTATGTTTAATAAAAAATTACGAAAAAAATCATAGTTATTCTAGGCGTGGGTGTGCATTTCTAAAAAACGTTCAGAATTTTATACTGCAAAATCGATTTTTAAAAAATTCAAGAAGATTGTAAATGCTGGTTTTTTATTTAAATTATCAAAGTACCACTTTTATATTTCCATGGAATTACCGTCTTATTCTGACTATTAATATTCTATTTTTTCATATCGTTCGAATTGGAGGAACGCAGTTAAAAAAGATAAAAGCCGAGATTTTTATACATTATCCACCAAATTATGCATACTACCGTATTTATATTTTTACAGGTATTGTAATTTGTTATAGTTATTAATTTATAATTTTGTCAGATTTTTTAGAAGGGTGTATTATATTTAAAAATGTTATAAACCGATATTTCATTGCTTTCTGCAGAAAGACAGTACCGTCTTACTACAGTAGTAATTAAATAGTTATTATATGCAGTTTAATATACTGTTTTATGTAATATATGAATTAGAAAAGACTGTTTACGGATCGCTTAAATTGATATCGCGTACAAACAATACCGCGTAAAGGCTGTTATAAACTATCGCATAAATGGAGGTACGAGTGTATTTTCTGTTTAATATACATTTTTAATATGCATTTTCTTTCTCTTAAAACGACAAGAAATGTAGTTAATATTTTACAAACGTACAGTATTTTCATTTTATGTGCAAATAACTTAAAGTAAAAAGGCAGGTAAATACTAAAATCCAATTCCTGAATCGCTTAAGATTAACAGTCATGGCTGAAAATATTAAAAGATTACCTTACTTAAATAATTGGTTAATACATTTTTTATAATGTTAATAAATTCATGTTTGCTTTCTTTTTGCAGATGGTTCTCTGAAAAATTATAACAGAAATTGAATCTCTGAGAATTTCAAAAAGTCAGTTTAACTGCTCGATAGTTTTAATGCTAAACAAAGTCTTGTTACCGCACATGACTTAATGAAAACACTATAATTTTTATGTCTAATCGAGAAAGTATACGTTTTGATGTGACAAATGAGTGTTTTCAGAAATTTTTTCATCATATTATACAGGTACAATAGCGCAATTTTTAGTTCACATTATAGGTTCCTGGTATGCTGAAAAATAAACTGCATCAAGACTGCCTATTTCAGGGTATTCACTACTGACGGTTAGATGACGAATTGAAGTCTAGAAACAAACAGACTAGAGTGGTGCTTGGGACCCTATTATTTCGCTCTTAGCGTTCCTGGGAGTGGCAATGGGTGCCATTTGGGATTCGGAATTTAGCGCGGTTTCCTTGAGGCACGGTCAACTCTCTCACGGCTGAACGGAGCTGCTAGACAATAACAGCCTTTCGAAGTTTGCCGAGTTTAACACATTTGATTGCCATTGAAGGTCGAGCGAAATTTCTAGAGAAGGAAAATCACGAAGTTCGTCAAAAAGTAAATATTCTTAAAAGTAGCCAATTTTGTGCGTTTCATAAACTAAATAAATAACGAGACAATTATGACGGAATTTTGCATCATAACTGATTTAGTTGATTCATTTTGACTACTAAATTCAACAAAAATTGTATTATGACACAATGCGACAAATGCACACAATTAAAATTTTATAAAACAGTTGAGATCGTTGAAATGGACCGTACATTTTTAGTATTCTCACCCTTTCGTCTCTGAATATATATTTTTCCCCTAAATCGAAGAAAGAGTCAAGAAAAGCTGATTTTAAGTGAAATTGGAGCTCTTCACTGAAACAAATAAGATAAGTATTAATAATAATAATAATAATTAGCTCTTAAGCTGTCAACCATGAGCAAAGATCCCTGTATGGTATATTTTTCTTTACCCTTAAAGTGTTTTATAACTTTTCGGTAATTGAAAGTGTTCGTGGTATCTGTGTATACCATTCGGAACGAAAAGGTTAAGTCTGAAATTGCATCTCCGCGATCGTAATTTTCGTGTATACTGCAATTTCAACATATTTAACACGTTCAGTGCCAGGTGCACCATTTGTGGTATATACATGCACAATTTTCTGAGAAAACATTCTTTGTGAGACATCTGTCAAAGAATTGCGGTACATGTCGCGAAGCAGCGGAAACGTAAAGAAATAATATCAAAATATATACATATAAAAGTCACCAAAACCTTGAGAATCTAACTTAATATTTAATTTTAAACATCAGTGCACTTTATAAACAAAATATAACCGAAATTTCCGGTGGCACGGAATATGTTAATACTTTGTTTTTATAAAATGAGTTTTCATTGTAAAAAATATCATTAATGGAAAGGAATATGCTTTACCAAGATGTCTTTATTTTTTTTTTAAATGCGTCGAATTTTATTATTAAAAAAGAGTTATACAAAACGGTGTACGTTGGTCAAATCGAGTACTATTGATTTTTATAAGATACAAACGTTCTGTCACATTCAGGTGGTCCTCGTGACATTATCAGATGAGACCCAGAACAGATATCATCATAGTGTTCCGTGCAGACGCAGTTAAAAATTTCAAGCAGTAAAATTTCAATATTTCGGCGGTGAAGTAGTTGCTTTGTGACTATTTTTTATATTTTCGCATTGATGGTCTCCTAATATGCACAGGGAATCATTTAATGACGAACCGTATTTTCTGACCTATAGTAAAAAACCACCATTTACCATTAAAAACAAAGTGTTGAAGTATATATATTTTTTTCTATTACTCATAGATATTTATTTTCTGAAGTTACTATTATTACATAATGGTTAAAGTAAAAACAATTATTTATAGTCATTTATTTCTGGCTCGTTGCCACTAAATGCTATAATTAATGGTATAACTAATGGTATATATTCAAGGGAATTTTAGTGCACTTATAATGGTAAAATACAATTTTATAAATTTCCGTTTCATTTGATTAAAAAATTTCACTGCAATCCTTCAAAGATATTATATCACTGTTATAGTTATTTAATTCAGGTTTATTGTTACTAATTAGTATAACCCGTTCATCCACCATTATGATTAATTTCATTTTCACGTTATTTCATTCATCTTGCATTATATCGGTAACTCAATAATATATTTTCTCGTTCGCTACGAAAGTGAGTATTGGATATTCCATCTCGAAAATGCATTTTTCGGCTGATCAGTTTTCGTCTTCCCACTTAAATACATTCGTTGCCACCAGAGAATAGTTAATGGTATGCCAGACTATACAATCGATTCTTATCATCGGAGAGCAACTTGAGTCCACGTGGAAGTTATTCCTGTTTACTTTTGGTTTTTATATAAAATTGAGATAATAGCGGCTAATTTAAGAGAGGCATCGACTTTCATTTACGACTATGAGTTCGTGATGATGATTAACCCATATTTTTGCAACATATTCACATATTGTCGACGCATCATCAACATATTGTCAACGCGTAGTTGTACGGGATATGATATGCTACGTCGACAATGCTTTGATGGCGGCAGTGAACGTGTTGAAGCGATGAGAATAATGCACAGGGTGTCAAGGAAATAAATGGCCAAACTTTGGTATCTTGTTGTACTGTTTCTAAGTAAAGTACTATACCAAAAGAAAAAGGTGAAATAAATACAAGTTCGAAAACTCTTTCCTTCTCAGATAATGCATACTTCTGTTTAAAGTGTCAACCTTACACCGATTCGAATAGCTGTTAGACGTACAACTTCGAACACTATTAGCATTTCCTATATTACGAGTAAATATTTTAAGAAAAGTTATATTAATTTTAAAGATAGTTTGGTTAGTAGTAAATTATTACATCTAATCTAAGTTATTTTCAGCAATTTCTTCGAGTACGCTGAAACATATTTACAATATCATTTAAAAATTAAAAAGTATCTATATTTTGAAAGAGAAGAATTTTTAGATCTATGCTTATTTGACCTTTTTACTTCCTGAGGGACAACAGAATGTAATATCAAATTTTAATCACCTATTTCATTGACATCCTATACATTGAATGTTGGTGTAAAAATAAATAAAAGAGCTTTGTTTATTTGAGTAATAATTACATGGATCCAATTGTCCATAATTACTGTAGTTGTTTGTAATAAAGGAAACATTGTTGTCCATGGATAGAATAACATATTAAACCGCGATGGCCAGTTATTACAAACATTATTTCACGTGCAATATATAATACATAGATTACAAACTCGCGGCATATGCGCTTAAATTTCTGATCATTGTTTGACTAATGTATCACCATAATCGCCTACCTCATATCCAATCTTGTATTCAAGTCTGATCATTTACACCGAAAAAGAATATTGAGAAAAAAAGTGTACAGGTACACTTATAATCAGTAATATTCTTGGAACTTTGGCATTAATTACTCACTCGAGATCGTGTTTGCTCAGGAAATTATTTTCTCAGTTTCCAGCACTTGTTTTCCTCCCTTTCAACTGTTAATCGATGTGAAATATTAGGGAAGGGTTTGCAACCTGAATAGAAGAATAATGAGACGAGCTTCCCATCCCACTTTATAATGAAAAAAAAATCAATACATGAGCAACGTATACTTACTGTGTTCTGCTTCTTTTTTTATTGCAAATTTTATCATCGTTGACAAATCGTATTAAAGGTACACAGTTTAACGTGTAGTGTATGTAAAATTACAAAAGCGAATTAATAATATTATTCGTATAATAATATCGATAAAAATATTAATTAATGTGTCAGCTCCATTGTCAAATACTTCGATAGTAAATTGTATCTCAAATCTTAAAGCAATAAATACTTCGATATGTTAAAACACTTTTGAACAAACCATTAGATTACATAAAATTCGTTATAATGGAAATAAGAAACAAACACTTTTGTGTTTTTAATACGTGTAAAATGTAACATGAAACTTTGACTATGAATAAACATCTGCAACATAATTACAACCTTCTATATATAAGTACATATAATTCGTAACGAATTTTGTCAAATTGAATGTAATAGAATACTGAAGTAAAATACACAAATAGCTGTTATTTTCCTTGAACCATAAGATGCTCTGAAAAGAAATATGAGCATGCAGGATTGATGCTTCGATAAAATATAATAAAAGCTCATAGCCTTCATGCAATATGTCAAAGAAGAAAAATACTTGCCACACTTTTACACCTTTCCAATTCCGATGGTGTTGTGCGGTAAATATATGCCTTGAAAATATGAAGAAAATGTGAAGAAAATCTGAGGTGTTTGGAAATTTTAAAACAAATGAAATGTTTAATTCTAATTTATTTGTTACGTGGAAAACAGAAAACATTTAATTTTGATACATAAAATCAATTTTGTAAACCACTTATTGTAATCGGTTAGATTTCAAGATTATTTGTGATCGATAGTAAACACTATAAATACAGACTATTGCAAAATGACCGATACGATAGAGTAGAGAAATAATTTGTTACTAATAGGAAAAAACATTCAAATTTTTTTCGGTTGAAGTGTCAATTTCGAAAAAAATAAGCTTCAAAATCTCACCAGTAAAGAATGTTTTAACAAGAATCCAAAAATCTACTGTATGAAGCCACGTGTTTGGATTCTCCTTTCCATTAATTAACCAAAATTTATGACAAGTATTTCCGAAATACGTATATCATACTTTACCTCAGTCAAATGTTTATTACTTCAACTGTCAATTTAAATCCGCCCTATAACCAAAAACTCGAAAAAATAAGGAAATCTTATTTCCAATACAATACAGAATCGTATATTATATAACATAGTTTGCTAAAAAATTACAACTGTGGGTAAAACGAAAATTGAAAAACTGTTAGAGAAACAGACATTGACGAAAAAAAGTTTAACTCAATGTTTGTGAATTTTTATAATCCTTTTACACGAATCAAAATTAATTAAAAATTTTGTCATCCTTTTAGAACCTATTTAATAAATATCTATAGATGCGTGGACTATTGTGAATTTTACTTTTTTGTGTTTGCGAATTCTAGTGACATAACACTCAACGTGTTAAATAGAAAACTAACGTGTTAGTCTCTAACTTAGCATTTCTACTTCTTATGGAAATTAGTGTGTGCATACTCGACGAATTTCCTGAAAATGCCTGGTTGTACTACCCCTTGTAAGACATTTCCTGTATATATACATATATATATATATATATATATATATATCTGAGACTATGTTGTTACTGGAGTTGTCACCCAGCTATCGTCGCTTGAAGGTAAATATTCATGGAATTCTTTATGTATACGGTTTACACTGGTTTTATGACTCTAAATAGTGTTTATTCTAACAAGGAAAAATATCAAACTCGAAAATTCAAAAAGTTATAAAATTTTGTGTGTACGTAGAGTAAGTAAAGTCTCATACATTACAATTTTTTTATGCCAGATTTCACTTTAAAGGGATAAACTGTCCCTTAAAGAAATGAAAATTAGTCTTTCCTGTGGATTATTTTGAGAACAGTAAAAAATAGCGAAAAAAATTCAAACAAAAAGTACATTGTTCTTTTACGTCTATAAAATTGTAAAATACGGCATTTCAAAAAATTATGTTATTTTCAAAATTTTGAAAAATTTTAAAATGTTGAAAAATCTTATTTTGTAATTTAATAGACATGAAAGGACAATGTTTTTTTGTTTAAACTTTTCTTCATTATCTCTTACCATTTTTAAGACAATTCACTAGATAGAAAAATTTTCATTTTTTTCAAGGGGTGATTTCACCCTCTCAAACTCGTTGCAATTGTTTCTCTCAAATGTATCTATTGTTACAAATATAATAGCAATTTTGTTGCATGCTGTATTTGGATACCTTTTTTGCATAAAAATAATTAACACTTTCGCGACGGGAGACGCATTTCTACGTCATTTAAAAGCTCATAGCTGAATACGAGTAACGTAGTCCTACGCTATTTCAAATTCTTTAATCCTTTGCAGTCCAGAAGTTTTTCACTGGGAATACTCAATATTTTCTAATGAGCTACTTAAAGTAGTCACTTGAAAATTATTGTCACTCCTAGCAATAATGCTCACATATCACACCAGATGGGAACCAGTTTCCAATTTCTAAATTTCATTCGTTATATTGCTCACTAATTAATATAGTATCATTATCAAGTGAACGTAATAATCACTTGTACGGTAAGAAATTTATCATTCAATACCAGTTTTTCAGGAAAATTATCAGTACCATTATTTCTATATAAATTATGTTACTGTAAGTTAATGTAAATTTTAGATACCCATAAATTCACTAAATTCGTTTTCTAAACAAAAATATTTATTCCATATAATATAATACTCCTCATATTCATGTATTTACAAATAGCAGAATCTTACCATATTTAGCTTCAGATTTTTGGAAATTCCATGCTGTATTCAGTTAAATGTTTTCATGTTAATAATGTTTGCTACTTGTATTTTATTTTAATGTAATATTTATTTCTTATAAAATACCATTTAAAATAAATGGAAGCAGTCAATTTATTTAGAAAAATATTCATTCAAATCTTAATTGGTTGTGAAACGACTCATTACCCTCGTGAATAATAAATCAGGTCAGATAATAGACATGTCTAGAGCTGTTTTTATCTGAAAATTTGTGTTGTGATTTGGCTTAATATTCGAAGAGAAAGTTCTTTCATTTCCTTGAAAAATTTAAGAGATCGCACATATGTTTTCATTGTCCCCTATTCGTATAACTGGGGAACACATCGAGAACTGTCAAATATTAAACGGACGTCGAAGAGCTTCGTCTCTCGTTGCATATCTCGTTTTAATTTTTCTTCGCAATTTGCCTACTATTTTCGCGAATATATTTGCACTCGTTTGTCATTTTGCGTTTATTATCTGTCCTTTTATTGGAATCGTTGGGATTTGAATCTTTTATACTTTTAAAATTTGTGACGAACCCTATCTTCTAATGAAAAAAATTAAGTTCAGCATAATTGTCTTTCGTTAACGAACATATGAAATTTTACCTTAATTAATACAACACTTAACTCTTTGAATTGACTTTTACATTGAGCCCCGTATAATCAGAACCCAATAATGTTTTAAACTTTTATTCCTGCAAAATGTAAGAAAGAAATTGACTGGATGCATTTTCCGGTTCACGACATTATCCATATACATTCATTAATTATGCGACTAGAAACAAAGGATGATGACAGTTTAAAATTATAAGAATATTTACCAATCGTAATAATACTTCATTGATATTTTTATACTGATATAATAAAAACTATATAATATTAATAATTATAATTAATGATAGGATAAAGTTAACTCATGTCAGAATGTCTGTCACTTTACGCACAACAGCCAAATATATTCCACTTGAATGTTAATCAATAAAATTATTTGACAACCAAATAATTAGGAGAATTAATTTGTTTGAATATCTGTACTAAAAGGGGTTACCCAATATTTGTGAATGATTATATAATATGTTAATTACAGTCAGAAATTAGTTATGACAATAGATTAATAATTCCTTTTTGTTGATAATTTTAATATTCCCGTTACTTTTGCTGAAATTGTTATATCATTATATACTTACACATTTTTCAAAATAACGCGTTAAAAGTAAAATATCTAGATCATCCGAATTAAAGACACAATAATCATTTTAATTGTAACAACAGTTCTTAATTATACTTACATATGATTGTCCACCGAAAAGAAAGAATTCAGTAGAATATTCTTTTGTATTCGTTTTATTTCCAATTGTTTCTTTAAAGTTCATATGGATTCAGCATATTCATCTTATTCCGACTCTCTTTTCATTTCAATTAATGATTCCGCGTTTCGTTTACCTAGAGTACACATTAGCGGACACTTAACAAGCTCTAGTGGAAGAGTTTAATGGCTCTTCTGATCGAAAGAAAGAAACAAAAAAAAGGAAACGTTTATCGGTGTTGCATCGCGCCACAATTTTCATCCGCTTCACGAGTGCCTCGAGTATACTCATTCGACAACGAAGTGGGTAAAAGGCAAAAAGTAACGTGTTAAATAAATTCGTCAATATGAAATTTTGATCGTGTAAAAAAATCATTTTTTTTCGTTTGTTAGAAATTTGATACATTGCGTATGTGCGTGGTTTGTATAAATCAATATTAAATATTTGAGAAGTATTCTGTGTATATAAAATTATTATATATAAAAATATTAGAGTACAATCAATACCGTTTCTATGTAAAGTTACCAATTGTTACCAAGTATTACAAATTGCAGTAACAAGACACATAATTAGATACCAGTTTTTAAATACGAAATCAACAATTTTCAAAATAATATATAAAATGAAAGATTAAGTGAAAGTGAATTTTTTCTGTTAACAATTTCAATAAGTTGAAAATAAAGTAATAGCATTCTTAAATTCGTATAAATATTTCTTTAATCTATACTTTATGCAATCCAATATATCCTAAATCGATAAAATTCACTAACTACTCATTATAAGATTCATTACTTGATTCATTGGTTTATCTAGTTAATGTCTGGCATAGCAATTATTATTTAATTAATTTTTATTTGCAATTAATATGAGAAGTTTATATGCCTACGTTGTTAGTTGCAAAACACATAAAATATATTGATATTTTAAAAGGACGATATTTCCTATATGCACCTATTTATTTATGAGTAAGGTAAATACAGGTTACAAAAGATAAATAAAAAAAAACAATTCTATCTTATGCGAAGTAGAGTCTTCACTACGTACATTATTCACAAAAAAATTGTATTAATATGCTCAAGAAGTAAAATATTTCATAATGTATATGAAAATATGCTGAATAAAAAGTCAGCTAAAATGTTTGCGTCTACATAATTTTCAATATAACGTACAGATGTTTACTTTCACTATGTATCCGATTCTGTTTATCGGCATGCCTTAACCGATGTGTTACAATGTGTTAACTGCTCGCCTTACAATAACGTGTCAGACTCTTGGTGAAGATTTTAAATAGAATCGAATAAGCATGAATGACACTAGATTCTTTTGAATTCAAATTAAACATTATTCTGCTGTTATCAATTATTATACTTTGAAGTAAAGATTGATATATTATATATTATTATTTTATTCTTATTCTTAATAAATTATTAATGACAAAGTAATTATGTCGATCATAGTTGAGAAATAAATCGTAGGATAAGGGGCTAATTTGAAAACAGTTATTTTGCACATATTTGTAAAACCAGTTTGAAGCCAGTATAGAATTAAACTTAAATTACCACGGTAATATGTATTATATTAGTGAACCTTCACACTGAAAAAAGTGTTTACTTTTTGCAACAAAAATAACTTTCAGTACTATAAACAAAAGATCAGTACGAGTTTAGAAAGGATTAACCTGTTAACTGTGGAATTTAATTTAAAGAATTTCTCGTTTCGCGCGCAATAAAATAAAAAAATAAAGTATCTACTCGTTCAACGCAATTAACTGGTTAAAACCTAAATCTTCTTAAAATTGTTAAACTGAAAATTATTTTATAAAAGAATGAAAGGTAAGGTGTATAATTATACCAAAATAAATTCAATTCAATTGTACCAAATTAAGCGCATACTCGACTGCAAGTTATATGTATCGGGTAGTCATAGACCGCCATGGAATATTTGAATTGTCTCGGACACTATGTCCATGACAGGACTTCGCTGCAGTCCCTGAGATTGTGTAAGGGCGAGAATCAGAAAATTAAACCGAGCAGTGTGATATGAACTTCTAATATAAGTTGTAAAGAACGTAAACAATAAAATGTAACTATAAACAATTGGCACATTCGCTAAATTTAATTTTACTTGATATTAAGGATATTTTCCCTTGCACACCTTTTACTTTAAAAGTACAGGTCTTCCTTTAAATATTAACCGTTTGAATGTTAGAGAGCGTAATGACGCTGTTCACATATCTTGTCCGAAGGAACAGTACGGCGGGTCACGATTCGCACGGATTCTATTGTAGCACGTCGTCAGCTCTCGTAATTATTTAATTAAACATTTCATTACATTCTATTGTATGTGCAGTATACACTCATATATATTCATGGACTTTAATGCATGCAACGAATACGTAATTTAATCAAATTGAGGAACTGAATCGCTACTGATATAAATTTCTAATTGAATATTGATACGTTTTATTGCGAGAAATGAGAATAAATCTTATTAAATGAGTCATATAAATAATTTCATTATAAACATAACATTAGATTGTCTTTTCTCATAAAAACAATTCCTTTGTGTGACATTTTTCTAATCAAGATAATTTCTTAATTAGCTTTAATATTGTTGTCAAAGAAACATTACTCTGAGCATTTTATAAATAAGGACATACTTGTTTGTGATTAGGGTAGCCATATCGCATTACATCGTAATTCTTTTCCATTCCATTTTACAAAATTATTACGAAATTTTGACGTATGTTGATATTTTAAAATTTCTTTACAGTGCTCATCATGTAATATCAATTTTTACATGATTTATTCCTATTACATGTTTCTGATGCGTGTCTGATTTTGACTTTGTATCCAACAGCATTTTTCAATAGATGTATTAACGTTAATTTGAATTATTTAATAAAATTTTTTTTTAATTCCAATTCTAATTCACCAGTCCAAACTAACTTACTTTTCGCTTTTCAATTGTTCGCATTAACTCAGTGACTCCAAATCATGTCTTGTTTGTCAATGACCCTGAATTTGAACAGTGCGCTTAACTTTACATGTATTATCAGGAATATTTTACATGTGTGTGTAATATATTGATCTTTTCTGTCCCAATCGTAACTTTTGGTCTCGGCTTTGAACCTGCGAATACCGAAATTAGTGAACCAATCAATGATACTATGAACAGTCGCCACATTCTAATTCATTTTTCAAATGTGAAATATTACTTTGAAACTCAAGAGTCAACTAATTTTTGCTAAAAGCGTAATTCAAAAACCTGTGTTCGATAATAAAAACTTGCCGTTAAAAACGCGGATTTAATATCATATTTTCAAGCAAAGAATATCAGAAGCAATGAAAAGAATTATTCTAATCACCAGCTACCTGTCGTTATCCCAAAAATTTAGGAGCTGTGTTTAATGAAGCTAATTATCGAACCGAGTTGGAAACGAGGCTTAAAGTATCGCAAACAATCACGAAACCTCTAGAAACCTACTGTAATAACAAGTGACTTGTTTTGTAACAACTGTTTTAAAACATTCCCTTGTGTTAAGCAGCGCATTTGAAAAACCAAAAAATGGCTGAAAACTTTTTCAAGAGCGTATAGATACAATACATGTGCAGAGTGTATTTCATACGACTGAAATTACCTGCATTTTTAAAATGGTTAAAAATGAATAAAATTGTAGCACAAAATTAAATAATTCAGAATATAACATACTCTGGAAATCATTTTATATATTTTCATAAATTTTTATAAAGAAAAAGTTCTACTGTATCTTTTCTTAGAAGGAATTCCATACTTTGTTTTATAATATTTTGGAATCTGAGGACGTTTTGGCGAGAACAAGCCTAGGTGTATTTGTATCTTTATTGAAATGGACTATAAGCGACTAGAATTAAACTAAACTATGTGTCTTAATCTATTCTACGCAATATCACGCTGTTCCACGCTGGTCTACTCGGATCTACTGCTCTAGACACTCAAACTAGTCCACTCTGACCTGTTCCTCTCAACTCGCAAAACTACTCTCCTCCTAAAAAAGGCTTTACAATCGTGTTAAATACTAATCCCGTCAACACGGGGCATGATTCTGCAGGCCATCATCGACCACCTCTGAAACATCTGGATCCAAGCGACCTGGTCGTAACGGTCCAAGTATACCACCGGTATCCGACCTTACGCGTCGCGCCCCAGAATATTTGTAATCATGAATCATGATGGCTGACACCAACCAGTATAAATATCTTGTCGTTAATAAAGTTTGTTTCAGTATTAGAAAATTCTAAAAAAAAGCAATTCGACTAGTTCACTTCTGTGATTATTTTGATTAACAGGTCTAACAACATTGAACTTACCTTTGTAGGAGTACTTAACCTCTTCGGTACGAGCGCCGATTACAGTCGACAGCCACTTTACCTGCTATGCAGTTGTAGTATATAGGTTCAGCCAATAAGCTACTACAAATCTGAAACCTTTTTACACGTCCTTAGTAAAAAATATTATAGCACACTTTTAATTCGTGTAAGTAATAGTGTAATATACCTGTGTCCGAGATTTTGCGTTTTTAATTTTTGTATCTTACGTTTTAATTGTTATAATCGTTAAACCCATAATGCTTTCTGACGCGTCAAATAAAGACACATTTAATAACTTTTCAATGCTTCGAAGCTTTCCTTATTACAGTTCTGCAAAAGGGCGAAGCGGAATCGTCGTCAATGTACAGCACAAACTATCATGTGGACGGTGAGTGCTGGCTATGGGCAATATTTTGCGGCCGATGAGCGCTGTACCGAAGTGATTAAAAGGTAACGTTTCGTGACGCGATTTCCACAAATACGCAGCTCATTGAGATGAAACAATCATTGATATTTTCAATTTTTCAATGCAACGGAGCACAAGCTGACCTGGAAATTTCCTTCATTTCAATTCGTTCCTGGGTCATAAGGGACTTTCTCACTCAAACAGTATGCTAATCTTAGCATGAGATTTCCAGATCGAGAGGTTGTGGCTCCTGATCACTATTATTTTAGATAAAGGAAGGATTACCCTCAATCCAGGTAGTCGAGTGCCGCTCGAATATATACCATCTCTTGCGTGCGGACGCATCCACTTAGAACGCATGGGCCCACTCCCCCATGATACAAGCAGGCCCAGTTCCCTACGGTCTAACGGAATCTGCTCGACATGGAGTCAGTGATACACGTACCCTCATCACATCTCACTTCTCAATGTCATCAGCCAATGACATTGCCTCAACACCCCATTCAGTTCTAAGAGTCGCCGCGAACCTACCCTTACTACATCTTCCCTCTGGACGATCGGTCAGTTAATCTCAAGTCTCAAGACCAGTCAGTCTCAAGTCTCAGGACCAGCAGTTGCAAACAACAGTTGCAAACAGTCAGTCGCAAGCAGTCAACGAGCTAATTACAGGCACTCAATTTGAAGGCAGTTTCAGGACAACTCAGTCAAGCAGTCACACCTCAATTCAAGCACGCGAAACAAACTCAACACATGTAACTTGACTCCGCATACTAATAAACAATAGTCTCATTTCTACAAACGCAGTGTTTCATTGGAATCATCCCTGTCATTGTAAAAGGTCGTAGGGACGTGTGAGCATAATATCTTCGGTGTTGATAATAATCGAAACGGAGATTTACTGCCTCTGTTGATCCAGCCTATTATTGCCATGATCACACCGCGGACTCACGGCGTTCGGTCAATGTAGAAACAGGTAAAGTGTATTCTCGTTTCGCTAATAATATTTAAAATAAAACAAAATGTATCTTGATTTAAACTTGAAAAAAGGAATTTAATATGCGTGTGAAGTCACGGAAAATTGAAAACTAAAAAATGCTTAGAGTGCGATTCAAACTTTTTATAGTCTGGAAGATCATTATAAGCTTCAGTAAGTACCTTTCTGTAGAGTTATAATCCAATCCTGAAACATTAAAAACAATGGCAGTATTGAACGTTTTTCTTCATTTGCAAGTATGATACGGTATTTTTTAATTGTCTTTTCATGACTCTTATAGATGCAGAAATATTATAATATCGGTATAAGAGAATAAGGGAAATTGGTCGTTTTTTTTTTAATCGCAATAATAAAGTATCTGGAGCAATAAATGCATGAAACCTTTTTTGGAAGTGTTAAATAGACCTTTGCTTATAAGGAAAAAGAAGATTTTTTTAATAAAAATATTTAGTTGTGGAAGAAAATACAATTTTCTGAAGGTATTGAAATATCTACTTCGCAAAGATATTAGGGTAAAACAGGGTACTCGTGTAAAGTCATATAAAAATATAAAATCTTTATTTCCACTAAATAAAAATTGTTAATCAAATGAATGTAATTATTAGCTGAAATAAATAAACAATAAATATATACATGATTTTATGAACAAAAATCACAAATAAATATATCATCTTATTTTCCTGCATTGGTACAATATAATTGGTCAGTTTTCATCTCATCTTCGATTCTAATTTGCTATACATCAATATGATTGTCCGTAACCAATTAAAACTATGAACAAAGTACATAAGAGGAGACTCGAATTGCCCCTATGCGAATGTGTTCCGTTTTGTTCTACGCATCATAATTTAAAAATATTTAAAATTTACAGTTTGACGTGCAATTAAGAAATAGCTCGGGTGTCAAAAATACATTTTATGAAACGTCTAATTCAGTACTGTAGTTATCTTATTCAATTTTTTAATCAAAAGGCGAAAAAGTACGCTTCAAATATGTATGTAACATCGAAACTGTTTCATTGAATATGTTACCAAAGCTTTTAATCGAAAAATAATTCATGCCCTGCTCTGCAGTAAATTTGAAACTACATCGAGGACCTATTAGAACCATGCTATGCAATGTCAACTCGATTCGAGCTCTATATTTATGAAATACATTACTGTCCTGTTTTATCTGGCTGGTGCATTTTCACCAACTTTCCCCTACCCCATTTATAGGTGTACTTTTATCTTTGTCGGTATTATTTCGGTTTTCTCATTTTGTCTGCGATAAGCAGAAATCATAGGAAACTTTATCATAGTTTCGGAAACATTGCCCAATGGGTGTTTTTAGAGAACACACAGTTGTCTAAGACCGTGGGAACTACGGTACCAGTCAAAATGACTGATTTCGATTTTTCTGATTTGCAATTACTGGCGTCTTAAAAGTATTGAATGTCCAAAATGATTTTGAAAATAATAGTTTCACTTGAATACTACAATGAATGTCTGAAGAAACTGAAAATTATTACAATTTTTATAGGGATTACATATTAATTGCATTACATGCTCGATAGTTATAATATTAAGCAAGGCGCGTGTAGATTTCGGGGACAATTTGTGCTTGAGAACTTCTAGTTTGTATAGGTTATTTCAAAACATGCGACCATAACTTCAGAGATGAATTCATACATATGTCCGATATGACCTCGTTCCTGAATTATAGCCGTTTCCGATTTCCACTAATTCTTATGACTCTACTGATTGTTTCCTTTAACCTTTTGAGTGTCGAATACTCACAGAGGAAACTTTTCGTAGTATAGAATAGACGTTTGTGTGTTTAAATAGTATGGGAAGACTGTGTTAAATAGAACTCTCTTTACTTCGATGTTGTCACTCGAAGGCTGCAGAATGAGTGCCCTAAGAAAGGTATTATTTAGTCGGAGGACCCCCTTGTCAGCGTGGCTCCCGCTCTATTTATTGCACGCCGAGACTCGGGTTTGCTTTCCCTTAAGAAGGCGCCGATTGACGAAACGCAGACGACTCGCATTCGACTTTCCCTTCGCTAAGATTGTCTTACAGTAGGGACAGAATATTCTTTTGCTTAGCTTGCCATCTGAAGATCAATGAACCATGTTAACTTATATGAGGGAAGATTCTTTCTAGTTTGAGGAAGGATACCTCCGTTTACACTTAACGGGCTTTATTTTCACAAGTCAATGCAGCGATACAACAGTCGCTAGGCACGACAATACAATAGTCGACTTGACGGAAAAAAAACAATATGGCCGTCGATTCTCAGGATGCGTTTGCATGATCCTCCACCGCGCAGCTGAAATCGCCCCGAAGACGCCGCGCTCACGCACACTATTATGTACTGTTATTTAGTATACATACATACTATTTAGTATGTGTTCAAAATGATTACCCCTTACTTCAGTGCACTTAACAATTCTTCTTCTTAATGATTCTCTAACTTTGCTCAACATTTCAACATTTATCTTAGCACAAGCTTCGCGTATTCTGACTTTCATGTTTTCACGCGTCGTAGGCTTAGTGGGCATTACACAGTTTTTAATGTGATTCCATAGAAAGTAGTCGATTGGTGTTAAATCCAAAGGATATCTTAGCACGAATGGTAATGAAAGTAAACTGACTATCTTGCAGAAGAGCACAGTAATACGTAAATACGTTTCTTTTCATTCCATTGATAATGACTTTGATGTTGTCCTGAGTAATGCTGACGTTGACACATGTTATGTTTTGCTATGAATGTTCGGAGGCACGAATTAAAGTTCAAATAAAACGATCACACCTTTTCTCCATTTCCTTGCAAGTTTGACCTTGAATGACCTTGAGTCATAATTCGTTGAATTCGTCTTGAAACGCACTATTTAATGGGGGATAAAAAAAAACGTTTCATTTAAAAAAAGAAAGTTGGCCTTCACCTCACCTTGGAGTGTCCACCAGGAAAAATGAAAGTTCCGCCATGTGATGTCCCTATTGGTATTGAATAACTTTCGTCTGAAACATTTTTGCGTACAATCAATATTTTCGGAGATATTCGTCTGTAACGCTTTATAATGTCCACCCTGTATATGTGAGCAGTTCTATGTAGTGTTCAATACAAACAAGTAAAAATAGGTGCGGAGAAGGTAACTTTTCGTGCGAAGAGTGTCACTAGAGTGCCCCCAGGCACCTGTTTAAGCACCCTTGTCCTATACATACAAGGCGTAATTAAGTTGTAATTGTAATTGCTCAATTTCGTCAAATTAAATAACACTAAGAAACGTGTATATTAATCTCATAGACCTGTAATTGTCATCACAACACGTATGGGATTAAAAGAATTGAAAAACGTATATATACGTCTACAACCCCAAAGGGTTAATTGGATACAAGTAACGCTTCTTGTCTCGTACACGATCTTTTGGTCTGCTTGTAATCACTATGTTGTAACTTGCTTCAATCAGTTCAATACATGCTTTTGGTAGTAATAGGACGTATGGAAAATACATTTCATAATAATTTAAAGTGACCACCTAATACATTTCATAGCAGTGTGAATATTAATTTGCAATAATAATGGCGAAGTATACAAATATTGACATGTCAAACATGCATTTAATGCATGGTCTTGCTGAATACAACGCTGTGTTAACAAGACATTTGTATACAGAACGATATACATACTCGCCGTATACTCGCGTGTTGCTATGCATATAGCCATCTCACAAACATGATCATGTACATAGAATTCAGTAGAGTAGTAACGAAAGTTTTTCGCGATTATCTCGGAAACTAGAGCCAACCGCCACCGACAATAGGAAAAAGCTGTTCAGAATCATGCCTCTGTAAATAAAGTCATATACTGCTCTGAAGATAACCTATTTTTATTTATTTTACCGAAAGTATAACTATTTGTCGTATTTCAGTAACTTTTGACGCTGGGTGCAGGCTAAAAATGTTAAGACTGACGTGATGCTGTATAATTCTATGATCTTGTACTTTTTGGTAATAGAAAATATATGAAAATAAAGTCTAAATGTTGCTTAATATTTCCTATAAAAGCCTTGGTTTTTCACCGAATACTTACAGACAAAAAAATTAGATACAATCTACTTTTTTTAGTTTTCAGAGTTGCATGCCCCCTCAACGTTAATAAAATATAATAATAACATATAATAATAAGCAAACGTAACGTAGAGATACCACAATAAATTTCTTCAAAAACATGAAGCACATAACGACACATTTATTGACACGGAACATGGGTACCTACTTCTCAGCACAAATGAATCTTTTCCTTATATTACGAAAGAGAAATATGTTTTCTGTAAAGGTAGACATATTTAATTTTTCAAATGAATTATATTTCTTATTAGATAATATATTGATACGTTTACATACAAATAGAATAGCCTTTAAAATATCTCGCACACAAATTCACAAAGAAAACGGAACAAAGAATGCGCAAAAAAGATATCGATGTCGTTTGGAATTAAATTCCCAAGTGTTGTATGCAAAGATTGTTACTGAAAACAGATACTGAGGAGTAAAGTTAAACTTGTAGATCCATAACCAATTCTTTTCCTACTACAAACGCTATATGTGCTTTCTACACTTGAGGTGCTACAGAAAAGTTCGTTATGGGAAAGCTATTGCGGAAATATCCGCAGGGTATTAAACTCGAGGGATTCGCACGCCGGGCGAAAGTTAGTTTCCTTGATGCATCTTTAGATTTAAATATGTTGATCGCCAGTGAATAACAAATCTAGGACTCCAGAAGCAAGTAAGTGTGTTATAAAGAACATGCAATAATAGAGTGATTCTGTTACTACTCTATTAATATTCTATTCGTTAAATTTATTCAAAATTTATAGACTATAGACTGCTATAAACACCATTTGTCTTTAATATGTTCAATACCATGCAAGTTTTGAGTAAATTATTTTAAAGTGTCAGGTATACCAAGAACGCTACAGACTAAAGAATTCAATAAACATCAAAACATTATATACCTCTTCCTTAACTTTTTGTGGACTGAAAATTCAATTACTAGGTACTACAATAAATATTAGAATAAGAAAATGCAATGCAAAAGCATTGCAAACATCATTTTTCACATATAATAACGATACCAACAAATGTTTCCTTGCAATAGGCATATTTATCAATGGCATAAACATTGATCGAATGTCACCGTGTGCCAAATGTGGTGCACGTAACACTGAATATATTAAAAAATAGACTTTTTCAACTATCTACCTAATAAATTTGCTTTAAAAAGGTTTAACGCGTAAAATACATCACATGTCTATCAAAATACACTCCAGGTTTTAAATATATTTCAACACATTGTTGACGGGCAATTTTACGCAGAAACTATTCCATGTCACCGATTGTCATTTCGTAATTAAATATGAAAGTAAAAAAATCTAAATAAACTCCAATATACTGTATTTGTACGTAATGAATTGAAGTGAAACTTTGGACATATCTTTTACATAACATTGAATATTTTGCTTTTGGAATATTCTATATTGTCCTGCGTTTCAAAAATTAAAGTGGCTAATGCAAATGGAAACACGAGTTAACTCGTGACCGGTCAACAATGTATTAACGAAAATATTGCAAAGGAGTATACAATTCGATGAAATATTAGACCTCGCGTTTAGTGAAAAAGATACCTTAGCTGTTCGTACGCTGTAATTCAAGTCCTTGGAGATCCTTTTTGAGTAAGATCGATCCGCCGCGTATTGATCCTTACCCTTGCGGTGTTGTTGTTTTTCTCTGTAAAAGTGTCCTCGCCCCAAGCACTTGTCTATCGTTGCAACTCCAACATCTGCGAGCTATCAGAGAGATCCATTGATGATGCTGACGAAGAACACTGTGTCTGGGTAGCGTCTCCGTTTTCCGTAGCTTGGACACCTTCATTTTCAATGCCCGTAAAGATTTTGTCGCTGCGAAAAGGGTTTCCGCTCCTTTGTTTTGTTTCCTGCAGTCTCTTACAATGCCGAGAGTAATTTGAATTTTTATACTACTGAAGTCATTTCACTTAAACCTTTTAGGGGATGAAACGATTAAGATAACTGAATCGTTTACTTAATGAGCGTTTGTTAATAGTCCTTTTCACTATTATTTATTCCTTCGTATAATAAAAGATGATATTAACCTATATAAATAGGTTTCTGCAGATGTATTATATATATTAAAACTCTGTTGCATGAATTATCTAATAAAGAGACTTTATTTATTAAACATTTTCAGATAATAAAACCACTACATACCTAAAACTTAAGTGACACCAGTTAATTAAATAGAGTTAGTTGTAACAAGCTGTGTCTAACAACTTTTTAAAATATTTCTACTACTCTACAAAATTAAAAGGTTACTAAATTGTGATCGAAATATTGTCAACTGTTAAAATTCTGTAATTTTGGAATAAAAACTTGCACAACATTCTGCCCAAGCTTATTTTAAAATGTGCAGTTTCTACTTTCGCAACTCACAAAGCATTTTCTCTTACGATGCATTTGCTTCATGTAACTCGCATCCTACTCTTCATTGAAAGATTGGAGTCTTCCTTTTACAACAACTCTCTGAAACTCCAAGTAGAAATTTTTGTCGTCATCTTATGCAGTTCTGAATGGAAAGCGCGCTACTGGCATGGAATAATTCTGAATATACTAAATACACATTAAACACACACAATACACGCACAAACATATAACCGCAGACAGTGTCCGTCTTATTCGTATACAGTTGAATATTTTCGTATTTATTGAAGATACGAAAAAATATTTCAGATAACAGATATTCGGTATGATTTCGACGATTAGAGACGATATTCATTTGTTTAAACACTCCCGGGAAACGAAGAAAAGATAGTCCATTCATTATTAACCACTTGCGAAGAATTTTGTCTTCGCATATTATATACAGATATGCACACAAATGTCGTTTACCTATAATTTTGTACGAAGTGGTAGATTTTAGAACAATCTGGAATATGTAATCCAATAAGACTATCGACGTGTACAATATGTCGTTGGTAATTTTCGGACAAAAACATCACGACGTACGCAACACGTCTTTCCAGCGCAAGTGGTTAATTAAAGATAAACGTTATACACTTCGTCGAATTCGCCTTGAAAAATACAATAAACTGACATCAATGAAAATACGCATTTCAATTTTTAAAAAATTTCCTTATCTGAAACATTTTTTCGTATCCTCAATAATTATTGATCTATTGTACTGTACACAAATAAAATGGACATACTGTATATTAACTTCACACATCAGACAAACATTATACACATACATACTAACCACAAACATTACATATGAGATATACATAAGAGTTTCCATTCTCTTTGTGGTGTATTCTAAATTATTGCAATTTCGACGACACACTTTTCATTCAAAATTGGATAAAACGGTGAAAAAACTCATGCATCAAACTGTAAGATGTCATTGTAAATGGGAAACGAAAAAGTATATTTGTGAGTTGCTTCAGATGTTACATGAAGCGTCGACATGATAAGATAAAATGACTCATGGAAAGCGAAAGTAAAAGCTGAACGCTTTAAAATGAGCTTGAGCAGAATCTTCTGAAACTGTTTATTACAAAATTACAAAAGATCAAATGTCAATGATTTTTCGATTATAATTCAGTGCTCCTTTACTATACTTCCCAACCGCCGGACTGAATACATTTTTTCCATACGGGATGTGCCATTTAAGTGTGTATGGTTGAAATATTTCGAAAAATATTGTAATTAGAAAAAAAAATGTTCTTACAACAGTTGTTTAATACGAAGGGGCATATTATGTGGTATTAATGTTATTTTCATAGCTACCTAAGTGGGAGAGATGTTAATGTGAATTTAATTTTTTTTAATGGAATTATATATTTTTTTTCTTCAATGTAATAGTGGGTTTTGAGACGAATTCAACCATGTGCAACGTGTTATTAGTCTGTATACTAAATTATAAATTAGAGCGATCGGAGACGACGTTGATATACTAAATCCAGTTTGTATTAATAATAACCGGCCATTATTAATAACATCTGCGTCTTTTGGTAGATATAAATAATTAAATGATTAATATAATAATTAATAATATATTATATTATTAATATATTATTATTATATTATATTATATTATATTATTAATTAATTTAATAATTAATTATTGTAATAATTATATTTCCCGGTAATTATTAATAATTACATGTGTAGCCTGATACATTTAATAAAAACATTTTTTTGTGATACTTTCTAGTATTTATGAATAAATTTATACTACACTTTTTAATATGATTATTAATTGTTTCTTTATTTTTGTACAGAAGGAAGTTTTGACAAAATAATTTTTATTTCCAAAATTATTCTACAGAAAATAGAACATTTTTTTATAAATCACTGCAAAACAAAAATTTTACATTTATCTGGTTATAAATTACTTATTTATTTCTATAGAAAAAAGTTTTGACAAAAGAACAAATCTATGCTACAGAAAATAGAACGCATGGTATTTTTCTACTTCTTTTCTTACATGTACCAAAGATAGTTGTACATTATTAATAATTATCGGTTGATGTGAACAATTTTTACAGATTAATCACTTTGACCTTTTTATTTGGTTAGCATTAATAATAACTAGTTATTATTAATATAAACCGATTAAGTACTTGAATCGTAACATATATTGTGTAATGGTACGGAATATTCGTTTGCAAAAGTAATGCATTACTGGCGGCTACTTCATTCGGATAACTAGACATTGGAATAGTAGAACATTCGTATATCAAGCTATTTGAATATGAAAGGGTCTGTGATAAGTCGGGAAGAGGTGGCCTACTTTTTTTAAAAAGAATTATTATATCATAAATATCATTAATACCTAACCAAAAAAAATATATTTATAAAAATAAATGCATATAAGAAGAATAGTTAAATAAACTTCTGTGCCAAATTCAATATACCGCTAAAAACAATTGAAAAGATTAATATTTGACAATTTAAATATAATCTGGTCATTCCACTCGCAAAACAATCTTACCTAGAATTACCTTATCGTATTATATTCAAATATGTTATTTTGTACTTTATCATATGGCTACAGGAAGCAGGAATAAAGTTATCTAAACAGTACACCACATGACTTAAGCTCGGATAAAAAGATCGGAAAAGTAAAATTCAACATCTGTTATAAAAATGTTAACGTTTAAAAATTTAATTATAATCCTTAACGGTCGAAAGGTTCTAGTACCGAATATCATATTTACGCCATAAAAAAGTAAGTTTAATTATAAATATATAATTATATAATTATCAGTGTATAGCAGGGATATATATATACATAGTTATAAATAATTTCGTTTTCATGTTTACTTATTTATCATTGTTATAGTTTGAGATCATTATATTGAGACAATATTATAAGACGTACTGTACTTTTATAAACATCTTGACAGTATTTTATCGTCTTATAGGTGATCATTGCAAAATAATAAACCGTTAACAGTTTAAATAAGAATATATTTAACTGTTAATAAATTGAAAGTATATTTAATCCCTTAATGATTACTAATGTCATAATATTGTTATCTATTAAATAAGTGAATATGCATCTGAACACTACTGTTAACGCCTTGTCCTATAATATCGTGTCAGATTCTCGGTGAAGATTTCAAATAAAATTTAACAAACATAAATTTATTATTCACTTTGTTTGAATCTAAATTACATTTTATTCCTGTATTATCAATTAGTACACCGTAGAGCACACGTTGACATAGAATAAGACTGAAATTTTCTCTTGTTTTCATTAAATGATTAATAGTAATGTAAGTAGATTGTTCACAGTTTAGAGAGACATCACAGGGCAAGGGGTTAAGGAAGGAACCTGCTCTATACTTTCAGTACATGAAGTTAGTAAATACGGTATTACGATCCATTGAAGTCTAAATCGTATCCCGAAAACAAATGAGCGAAATATTGCGGGTGTCCATGCTCTCCATGTGCTGAAGGTAACGAAGAAATTTTATCTGTTTCGGGTTGGCCTTATTTGAAAGCATTGAACCGCGATATCTCTCCGGTTCGACGAGGGATAGCGGCGAGAGGGTGGGAACGACGAGAGGCATTCGCGGTGCAAACTTTGCTAATTTCTTGAAACTCTGAAACTTCCTTCGGTTACTCGATACTCTTAATTCACTTCTGCGAGTTTAAACATTCTCTCGCATTTAGCCGCAGTACGACGTAGGAATTCAATAAACAAGTTACACGCTGCTCTCCTTTGATTTCAAATTTCCTTTCAATCGCGTGGATTAATTAAGGCCGAGCGCAGAAAACTAATTAAGGACTGACGTTTAGCCGGCCCACTGGCATAAGCGCTACTTTACATTGAAAACTTTCTGTTAGGGAACGTTCGCGCATTTATGCAGCTCCGCCTCGCTCATGTCTCAACATGTTTCGGAATGTTCGAGCAGCTAAATAACAGCCTACCGGACCGCATCGAATTTTCTTCCATTCATTTACATAACCAACGAAAATTAAGGAAATTTCTCAAAGAAACATCTGCTGATCCGTAATTTATCGTAAGATGCTGGTTCAACGCGGTAATGCTTCTGACAGGAACTATTTAATTAACTTCTCCGACCCGAGATCGGTATACTTTCAGTTTCTAGTTATTGTATGCAGTCGAATTTTCCCGTTCATATCAACTTATGGTGCATATTTTGAATAAAAATTATACCATTAAATATTTTGATACTTCATACTATAATTTTCTTATTTTATTTTTTAAACATGGATCTGTAAGGAAATGTTAGTAATTATTTAAAGAAAGGGCATCCTGACCGATTTCAAGGATACCATATTGAACATTTTTTCTCTACACATATTACTACCAATCGGCCTTAATTTCCAAGGTATTTATAAAAATACATTTTGTGGCGCCAGCTTTCTTACTCTGCCAATAGAGGGCTACTGATAGCTAAGAACATTTCTCGCTTCTGCTGAGTCCTGTACCTATTTGTGTATATACCATCCGTAAACATGTTGCACTCGGCTCCGCGTCTTCAGAATTTTACTGGATCAGACCCGAAGCAATTCTCTTTCCCATATTTTCAAATTCACATCAAATAGGTACTGCCTGATTTTTAAAAAACCTCTACACTTATCTCCGCGTTTAAGGCACACGGGTCTACCCAAAAGCATTAATAATGAATCCACTAATAGAGATCCCAAACGAAATACTCTCTCTCTTTTCCCTTTGTTCTAATCGTTTTTCGAACCTCTTCCTCTTTTCCATAACTTTACAGGCCGCTTCAATTTCATAATTCTTAAAGGGTAAACCTTACCGATTTCAATGGTTTCTCAATTTGAAATATTATGTTTAGGAGGTACATCTTTTAATAGTTGCTATTTTGATGCCTCCGACAATCTATTTCATTAAGAATTATTAATTTCCCTAACCGTACGAAGCGATGTGTTTATCATATTATAGAATGATAAACTTGTCTAAAGTCACTCATTGATATCGTCCCGTAAAATTTATATAGAATGTATAAAAATTATGCATAAAGAAAGAAGTTCAACGTATTCCAGAAATCATTGTATGCATAATATGATTATATTTTTAGGTCAAGTGCAGTGAGAATTGCATACAGGTACTATTGTAGCACTGGGATGCCGTAGAATCACCATTACGTATCTTTATTTTCTGTTGATTCCCTCTTTCTCTTTTTTTATTTTGTCTCTCTTGCTGTTTAGTTTATTCGTATTACGAGGCGGACTATTCCGCACATTGTACTGGACCCGTATTATCGAACGCGGAAAAATCCCTGGTTTGTTTGAGACTTTTTTCCTCGTAGTGAGTAGAATATACTGCTGACCCACTCCCAACCTAAACACGGCCTACAAAATACGGTATGTAACATACAGCGTATTTTTCATTTATTTCAAAAATTAGAGACCAGCGGCAGTAACATGAGTAGAAATCCATTTATATCAACTGGTTAAGCAACACGACAGTTCATATGTATAATTGAGTGGTTCATATAACAGAGTTCCATCATATCTCCCAATGATCTACAGTTATTAGTTCTGATAATAGAAGCTATAGTTTAGAGAACTGAAGTCTAATACGTATATGCGTACGTAGTGTATACTGTTCATCTAAACAGAACTATACAAATTATAAATGGTCTGTTGCACGCGCAATTTCTGAACATAATGATAATGCGGTATCTAACTCACTTAGAAATAACTAATAATATTTACAACTAATAATACTTTATTAATAATACATAATAACATAATTTTGTTTATGAATGTTGTTCGTGCATACAATTACATAAGTAAGCAGATCCGCCATTGGACCTTAGTTTATGGATTTAATGAGTTCAGCTCGAATTTCACGTACTTCGAGCTCATTGCGCGCTGGTTCGTTTAAATGGAGTACAAATAAACAGAGTTCTACTCTATAGGGAAAAATTTTTCGCAATCACATCTCGGACAAAATAATTTGAAGGTCATTGAAACCGTTGAAGAGACCTCTTTCCTAAATTACCAAAATTTCATTTTATCGTTTCAGACACTCGTGAAGATGCACCACGTTATCTATTTATGCTGGGCAAATTACACTGTGGAACAAATTTTAACCTATTTTGCTTTTTACAATAACCACTAGGTGATTCTTATAGAGTTCCTTGCCCTAAATACGAATCTGAAAACCAAATTGTTGGGTCACGTCCAGTTTTCGAAAAAACTGGGTTTTTGTAAAAACGGTCGAATTTTTCAGAAAACCAAATGTTACGTAAAAACTAAAAACGATAGGCAGTTAAAATTTATCGCAGAAAATAAAGGAGATTTGCCCGAACACGCAGCTATAAAAATTTTGAATCATATCATTAAATGTTTGTAAATGATGATCAAAGTTTAAAAAAGGGTAAATGCGCGTACTTTGTATGCACTTCTATTATATTTCTACGAAAAGTGGGTTGTCTAGCACGAATTTGCTGTGCACCATTGGATTCTGCAGACATTTCTGCAGAAGCGTGAGATCGGTTTTTCTTTGGGACAGAGTAAGAAAATATCCGCGAAGAGCGCATGCACGGAATTTTCGCGCCACACGGCTGTCGACTTCGGCCACTTCTTATATGTATATATATATATATATATATATATATATATATATATATATATATATATATAATGTTTAATTGTCTTATAAATTCTCATAATAGTTACGAGAAAGCTTTTTACGATCAATTTGGTTTTCGGATTCGTATTAAGGGCAAGGAACTCTATAAGAATCACCTAGTGGTTATTGTAAAAAGCAAAATAGGTTAAAATTTGTTCCACAGTGTTATCAGTTCAATACTTGTGTTCCTAATCCTATCTTTTAATTTGTACATTTGACAGCAGAACACATTATTCAGGATACACTGCACAATGAACTTATTATGGACGCAGTATTTGCATATCTAAGAGAATCTCTCACTTGCGGCAATAAATAATATAGTGGGATATGCGTCAATACTGAAATTGCTTCCTATTAACCAGTTTATCATAGCCCGATTATGATAACGCTCATGTCACAAGGGATACTCTCTTCTACGGTCCGAGGCTTAAAAGGATCTAGAGCATCTCGATAATTAGTTTTTCAGCGGTTAAACGCTTATATACGGTTGATAGGATACATTGGTTAACTGCTCCGCTACGTAATGTACACTCCGCGACAATAGTATAAGACACCACTGTTAAGGCTTCGTATGGCCTGGTTTATGGTGGGGACAGAAACATTGGAGCACTGGGGATGTTCAGCCGAGACCTGACCGACAGCGCCTCGCAGTGTTGCACTTTTCGTTCCCTTAACCTGTTAACTGTGAAATTTCGCTTGCAGAATCTCTCGTTTTGCGCGCAATAAAATCAAAAAATGAAATCAGAAATCAGTGAACGTAATACCCTTGTGTAAAGAAGTTTCGTAAAAAATTGTATAAAGTTTCTTTAAGGTAAATATTAATTTTTTATTTAATTATAAATTCAAATTACTATCAAATGTCTTTAACACTAGAACTACCGTACTAGTCAGAATGACTGGTCTCGGTTTCATTGTTTGGCAATTATTGATATCTTCAAAGCGATTATGAATATTCGATTTGAATATTCGAAACGATTTTGAAAGTATTTAATTCCACTTGAATACTATAACGATTGCCTGAAGGAACTGTAAATAATCTAGTGTTACAATTTTTATAAAGGTAAAACATGAATCATATTAACCTGTTAACTATGGAATTCAATTTGAAAAATCTCTCGTTCTGCGCGCAATAAAATCAAAAAATGAAGTATGTAGTCGTCAAACGCCGAGCGAACACACCTCAGGTATATCATAATGAAAAACCAAAACAAAACAAAGAAAAATTATATATTTATCTGAGAAAATAAAGAATTCATCGCTGAAAGGAGTAGTATCATTTCAAGCTTTAAGGTGTCGTGTACACTCGTCAAATGCAGTTAATTTATTAACTTGCACTAATTCTTCGTTCGTTCCCCTTTCCATCATCAGGGAAGGGAACGAAGTTCATTTTCCTTGGAAGTGTAAGAACGTCGGTGAGATCAGTCTCTCTAACATAGTCACTCTAGAGGAGTCAAGTTAGAATAGTTGACCATCATACTTAGAAACAAGTCTGGTTAGTGATAAGACCTCAGTTCAGCAGAACTTTAGTCATTGTTGTTTATTATTTAGAAGCACCTGGACCTCATTATTAGTTCTTAGTCGAGGTCATAGTATTGTATAGTCCTTCCAATAGTGGAATTGGTGCTTCGAACTTTTTGGAAAGTCATAGTCGGCACACACAGTTCAATCCTCAACCATGTTCAACGGATTTAACTCAGGAATCCACGACGAACATTAACAACCACTTAAAACGAAACAACTATGGGTTATATGAAATAATTCCCCCTTCATTCGTACATAGCGTTATTATTTACTTTTAGAAACTTCGAGTATCGTAAAATTTGTGCGACAGTTCTAAGAAATTCAAACCACATCAACCTTGCTAACCGCAACAAAACTATAGACAGAGCTGCTCTTAAACAGTGAAAGCGAAAAGATCGTCAACAGAATTTTCCTGCCAAGTGTTAATAATTGGACTGCAATCTTAGAAACAGTAATACATGTGCACTGTTTTTGTCGTATGAAATGGCAAGAGGAAAAAGATTACATTAAAAAGAAATTAAAATGATCAATAATTTAAGAATCGAAAATCATTCGATAACAAAGATTTCTAAAATACTTGGCAGAAGGTGTTGCGTAGCACATAATTATTTTTAAAATTCTGCAAATTACGGTAAAAAGAATCTAAGAGGACGTACAAAATTGACAACTCTACGAGAAAGACGGAACATTTTACGATATGCATCATATAATAAACATATAATAAATAATTCAAATAATTTGGAAAGGTGAAAAATGTTAAAAGGATTGCCGTTAAATAATCGCCATAAAGAAGTTAGACTAAAGTTTATGGGACAACGGGTGCATTGGCGTAAAAAATGGAGAACAGTAATTTTTTCTACTGAGAAAAGGTTTACCTTGGATGATTCTGAAAATTTAAATTATTATTTCCACAATTTAAGGAAAGAGGAATTGACAATACCAAGGCGACAAATGGGTGGTGGAGGAATAATGATATGGGCGGCCATTTGTTATCGTGACAGAACAGATACTGAATTCATCCTTATCAGAATGGATAGCAGGAAATACATAGACATTATGGACAAACATTTGTCAAAACATGCACTTACTATAGCCAATCAAAAATACATTTTTCAACAGGATAACACAGCTACGCGCTTTGCGAAAATAATACAAGTTTACTTTAAAAAATAAGAAAATAGACATTTTACCATGGCCAGCAAGATCTCCTGATTGAAATATAATAGAAAACCTGTGGGGATATTATTCAGGGAGGTATATTCTAGAAGAAATCCATTAAACAATATGAAGGAACTGAAAAAGTGTGTTAAATAATGGGGAAGCAAACTAAACAAACAACTATTGAAAAATTGTATAAATTATTACTAAAACGTATGTTAACTGTAATAAAAAATAATAACGACAACACAAAATATTAATACACGATCAAAATAAGCTTCGTGTGTTAATTTACATAAAAAGATGTTACCTGCCTGATAGTTATGTCAGGACTATCAAAAGATGAGTTGCTGTTGCTTTCTTATTTTTAAAAATATTTATAAAAATTCTATGTTGAAAATCGTTCCTGGAAATAATCATCAACACTCATTGTCAAAACGAAAGGAAGTTTTTTCTTTCTAGAAATCAAATTTGAATTAATATTTCTATAAAAGATAAATCAAATATTTGGTAGACAACGTATTTCAACACTACTGAGGTTTTGTTGTTTATTCGTAAACCTTGTACTTAATCTTCACAACTGTCTCCAAACATGTGCTAGGTCCATTAGCACTAACAGGAAAGTTAGTTCTCCTATTCCTGTGACATAAATAACACCGCGTGGCAGTAGTGTTCGAAGGCAATCGCTGTAGAATTGGTGTGCAGAGACATATTACAGCAAGAGTGTCTAACTGAGAGCTCGTGAGCTCCACATACTTTCCCCTCGCGGAGAGTTACCCTCTCCATACCTACTTTTATCTGTTTGTATTGAACACTACATAGAACTGCTCACATACACAGTTTCGGGCAGCTCCTAAAGTAGATGTAGTGGGGGAATACTGTTTGCGAGTTACTAGCATGAGGGGAGTCAGTTAGACACCTCTGTGTTACAGCAATCTGGTGAAATCCTGGTACAATACAGAATACCAACCTAACAGATTTCACCACACAACTGCTGGAACATTTTAATTAAATTAACCCTGTCACAATTTGCTACGACGATTGATGAAAGTTTCTATCCGAAAATATGCGAACTACGAACTACATATTCATTTGAAATAACATGAAAATATATAGGTATCTTGTAATAGACAAATGATGTCTCACTTAAGATTTTTAACCTTTCAGGGACAATGTTTGGATATGTTATTGACCTTGATACTGTTCCTTATGGAAGAGTCATTTTCTCTCTCATGCATCTCTTACTTTCGCAAGGATAAAATATTTAATAAAATTCTAAATTATTTTATAGAAATATATATTGACTGTAGAGATCTCACGTCAAGCCACCGTGTGGCACAAAAGTGCAGAGGGGCAAGGAGACCGTTCCACTCACGACGCTCGGTCCGATAGTAATCACAGTTCAGTTTCTACACGTCTTCGTTATTGGTTGAACCGCGAGCTCAGGTGGAGAGTGCGACCCAATCCCCTTGCCCCTCTTCACTTTTGAGCCGCCGACCGGTTTGGCTCACATAAGATTCCTACAGTAAGTATATAGCAAACTGCTCTCATTTCTGACAGTTCAGTATTAATAATGTAGCTAAGTACTCCGTTTTGTCAGAGCTTTTATTTACAAAGTTACAGTATGTTCACAAACTTAGAAGTGAGAAACACGTCACGGCTAACTTCTTATGAATCATCCTTAAGCACATCTTTTTATAGAGTAATGACACTCCCCTCACGAAAAGTTACCCTCTGCATACCTGCTTCTACCTGTTTATATTGAATACTACATAGAACCGCTCACATACACAGTCTCAGGCAGCTCCTTGAATAAAAAGGTGTAGTGGGGGAACACTATTTGCGAGTTACCAGCGCGAGGGGGATCAGTTAAACACCTCTGTTATAGAATATTTATATTCTGTCTTTGGAGAGGCGTTACCTTCCCAAAGACCCGACAGTGGAGCTTTCTTCCAGGACGCCAACTTATTTCGTTAGAGAACTCCCTTGCTGCTGTTGTTTTTGTCAAGGTGATGATTGTGTAATTTTTAGGACTTTCCCCGGTCGCTCTGACCGCGCGGCAAGGCAGTCTCCTAGTAGTATACAGCTTGCGTGCATTATTCGAGGGAAAACATACTTGGTTCGTCCTGCGCGCGTCATTAAATTTAACTTATAACAAGTAACTTTGGTATTTAACAATTAACACAACATTAACAAAAAGAAAGTTTTTAACTTTCACTTTTACACCTGTAAGCAGTTCGCTCGACCTTTTGAGTTGCAAGCCGTATGTCGTTACAAGTACGCTACACATCATAGATTGCTTATTGTCCCTGAAAAGGTAATCGCGTATTTAAGAACATAAAATTGTAAATTTCAGAAACAAATATGTAAATAACAGTAAATGTTTAAAAAAGATTAAATTCGTTTATATTAGTAATAATAATAACCCTCCTTAATTTATTAAACTTTAAGGATTATTTCTTTTTAATTACCGATTTTGAGGGAAAATTTAATTTACAAAATTAAAATTTTAACATAAATTATATAGCTATAAAATAAATATTCAAGAAACAGTTTTAATACAGATTTTAATTTTGAGTATTAAAGACAAAAACATAGTGACAGGGAACTATATTACACTGTTATTATAACATGCAATCATCTATGGTTCTCACATTTTTGTATTTCTACCATTCTTTCCTTTATCTTTTTAAATAATGTCAAAGTTTTCTCCGAGCCTGTTTAACTTTCGTACGCATTTGGCGACCAGATCACGCGAATTTCACCTGATCACACTTTCTAAAGCTATCTCTATGTCTTTTCTGGTGTTTCTATGATGATAACCTTTCTTAACTTTCTCGGTATAGTTTCTTGTTTTCCGGCTTCTTTCTCAAAGTTTCGCTCGGACCTGGTTAGACTTTGCACACATTCGGCGATCAGATCCTCCTGAACCTTTGCACTTATACTTCTAAATTTATGATATATTGTTGGATACTTTCTGTCAGTTTTCTCGTGTTATCGTCCATTCTCTTTTGTATCCATCTTCTTCATTTTCAATTTTCATTTTTCTGATCTCCTTTTAGAATTATTATAGCTGTATTTGTAAAAATGTATAACATAAATAATATGTTCCCACCTTCGGAATATTGCGATATAAAATTTGAAAATTAGATTAATTATTAATGAATAAAATACGTATTTTCTAAAACTTTAAAGTACTGCTTTTCATTTTCATTATTTCATGCCGTATCGACGACTAGATCATTACCAACAATGGTTTGCTGAGTTATTATATTTATTTCCACAAGTTTACTAATTAAAAAAATGTTTAAACCTGACTGTATTTTCTTGAATTGAGAAAAATTATCAAACTTGGTTGGCAATCACATTTTTACTTTGCAAGTATGGACTCTAAAAAAGTATAATTCGTTACAAAATATAGTAAAAATATAGTATAGTAAGTCCATGTCAAGTATTGAATCAACATTTCTAGAACTCGCTATCTCATATTAAACACTTACAATTAGTTTATCTTTAACTTTCTTCTCATTTGTCCTTTGAAATCAGAGTTCTACATTATTAGAACTAGTTAATTACTTCATATATTTGGAATCTAATTACTAATGATTCTTGCATACTAGCCAAGTTTCTAACATTTAACGTAATACCAAAAGACTAAAAAAAAGAACATAAAAGTAGAAATGAAAAGTCGCGAGTGTTAGGTCCTTGTGCCAATTCTCCTAGAACATCCTTATTTTTCAACGTAACTAAACCATTAAAAAGTAATATAAGTAAGTTCGAGTACAAGTATATTCTAACACTTTGATGACGGTGTGCTCTGATAAGCATATAACCTGAATTCTCCCGATTCAAGCGTGTAATGTAAAAACACATTCATAATATTTTGTTCATAACATCCATTGAATTTTTTACTGTTTTATTTGATAGTAGTTAACATTTTTCATAGGATATAGCATTTACGTAAGTCACGTATTACCGTCTCCCATCATCAATGTCGTAGTATCGTAATTTTAAGGCAGTGGAACAGTATTCTGAAAGACAGGAAGAGGGCCATAAAAGAGAAAGGGACTGATACAGACGAGGCCCAAGTGTTGGCGAGTTTTCCAGAGCGATGCGTAAGCGAATATGATGAGTGCATGGTGGTGAGAGTAGAGTGTGGTTGAGAGTTTGTTGGAAGTGCGAGTGAGAAGAATGCTTGTAGGGGAGAATGATTTTTAAGTGCAGATGGCGGGAGTTTTTGAGGAAAGTCGCGGTGGCTTTGGAAGGGTCAAGATGTGTACACTGCGAGCTATATTGTTTCTATTTATTTGTATCTTATTCGATTAACTATTACTAGTTTTTTTAAAAATAAAACATAATTATTTCTATTAATACCACAATGTGTTAGTATGTTCTAAATTAAAAAATTTAGTTATAACTTACTGTAAATGCACATAACTATAATCAGTTAGAAGCCATTTCTGATCAATTTAACACTAAAACTACCGGACAAGTCAAATTGACCTACTTCAGAATTTTTATTTTGCAAGTATTTAAACTAAGGCGTTTTTGCGAAAGCTTTTCCATTAGATTCGTGTATTTACATAGATATAAGACTAGAAGATCCTTCGAATCTCAAGAAACGTCTGGTTCTAATTTTTATAAAATGTTTGAAATAAGTCACTCTGATTGCTCGGTAGTTCTGGTGCTAAATCCAGCACTGTTATAGTATTTCACTACTTGATGAAATTAATGATACGAAAAGAAAATATTAAATTATATCCGAACGTATTTATGTTACAACTCAATGTTTTCTCAAGAGGCAAATATTTCAACTCAACATACTCGAGAAACACAAAGAAATATTTTTCATGTATCAAATCATTATTCTGGTCAACCTATATTATTTATGTACTTCATTAGAACTTTGCGCAGCTTGATGTAATCGAATTTCATCATTAAACTTCGTGATAGGTCAGTGTTCGTTTGCTCCACCGGTAAGCGACAGTCAGCACTATGTGCTGGCCCTGGTTTGGGAAGGGTTAGGTCCTCATTAGGCCTAAAACCTTTAAATCCACTACAGTCGGTGAGAAAACCCTGGGATTAAGTGAAGGCTCAGAATGTCGCTCTCACCCGCTTAACCGTGCTGATTCGATGAGGAAACCGATTATCGCTAGCGTACCGTACTGTGATCTATTCTCGCTGACTGTGGAACGGATTAAAGGTAGTCAAAAACACGTGAACTCTGAATTTAGTATGCAGCTATTTTGTACAATTAGATGTGCAGCAAAATGTCTAACTCGACCCGATCGCTTCTTCACCTAGAACAGTGCATAATTAATCTCAAGGTGAATTATGAATCGCACTGCATGGAATTATGGAGATTCCGTAGCACTCGTAACGGAGATACTAATCACGTCCTTTATTTATAGTTACCCGATTTAATATTCGGGCAATATGTTACTTGCGGAGCAAGTAGCAAGCACCACCGGAAGTATAAATAAATAATAGCAAACGAAATTGGTAAAAAGGGGTAAGGTTTAAAATTTGTATTCCTGGATCTGAAAAGATCTGCCGGTGATCATATGAGCGTTAAATATGTACACTGATGGTCAAAAGTTTGGAAGCAATGGATACCTAACGTTACAAACTAAATATTATATATCTTATAAATATATAAAACAAAATAACAAAAACGACATTGTAGCATGGAGCGCGAGGAAAGGCGAGCGTGGTGGTAGACTCAAAGATTACTAAAACGTTATACTATTTATTTAATTTATTGAGACTCGGAGACGCGGGATCGTTGTTTTAACGTTCGTTCGCGAGGACGGCAATTCGGCGACTCCTCGAGTTAAGGAAGTTATCTTGGACCTCGTGTTAAAACAGCAGGCCCTTTCTTCGACATTTTCCATTAGAGCTGTAGCGATTTTATCCTCTACACAGACCCTAGTCTATGACCAACTTAGATAGTCGGGTGAAGATCGCTTAACAGGTTTCCCCTTTTCAAAAAATGCCTATAATGTAAAAATGCCTATGCTTTTTTCCCATATACAAAAATTCTTCTTTTGTTTACTGAAAGTAGAAGTTTTTTTTTAACCGATGTATCAACCTGTTCACCGTCAGTGTACCTAAGAAGATGTCCCGACGTGAATGTGTTAACTAAAATGATTTGAAACATACCAATGCGTTCATAGCATGTTACTACAGTAGAACCCTATATAACGGAATTAAAAAATTGTGTTATATACGATTCTCGTGTTAAATTACCTTTTTTGATACTGATCCAACTTCTTTCTCTGCTCGGATTACTTCCCTATAAAGAATCTCATTTTTATAGTTATTTTCCAATAACTTTTTAATCGCATTATTGGGTGTTCTACTGCAGTCGAAACGGGCACGTAATAAAATGTTAAAATTGAAAGTAAAATAAATAGAATTAAAATTATTATCATTTTTTCTATACGTACCTGTTGTATATACCTAATAAAAAGACGTTATGTAATGTTACAAGTCCAATTATTTGTTCGCTCTTAGCATTTGTTAGCAGATTGTTTTACGATGATTGCCTGATGTTGACAACATTGAGCAGTATTGTTTATTGAATCAATTTAAGAACTTAGCCATATTTGGTTAGTGCTATTTTAATACTTTAAAAGAGAAATTGTTAATTTTTATAGAATCTCCCGTTTTATTTATACGCATGTAACTCGTAAACTATAAAAGGAATCGCAATAATTCTTACATATGTACATTTTATGCTATCCGTGAAGTTCAGTATACCTATATAAAAAAGTTTTTGAATAAAATAATTTTTTACCTAAATTATTTCTTCTTCTTTTCATTTGAGTTTATTTTAAGGTGGACACATTAACAGTAAAGTCATCAGTGACCACTAACATTTGACTACATTACCTATTACTTAAAATTATTTCTTACTTATCTGAAAAAAAAGAATCTCTTCTTTTATTCTATATCCAACGATATATGCTAATGTATAATTACCATTATCACTGTGTTTGTTCCGTCGCGGAACAATACCCGCTGTCATAAAATCTTACCGTTGGGAGATACTTCGAAACTCGACGCCGTCAAGCACGCACTCAACTAGTCTTATCAAAACCTACCCATTGAAGATTAACAGAATGCAAGGAGGCCATTGGTTGGCCTAACTCTGTTAACACATTGTTGACTGGTCACGAGTTAACTTGTGCTTACACTTGCATTAGTTATTTCAATTTTTGAAACGCAAGACAATATAGAATATTACAAAAACAAAATATTCAAAATTATATAAAAAGTATGTCTAAATTTCAATTCATTATGTATCAATAACGTATATTGAAATTTATATAGATCGTTTCACTTTCATACTTACTTACAGAATAACAACCCGAAACATGGGATAGCTTCGGCGTACAATTGCCGGACAACAATTTGTTAGAACAACGGTGTATTGAAACTTGTGGAAAGTGCCCATGATGATATTTTTCACGTACGATGGTACCCAACGAATCGCGTCTCGAGACAATTCTGTCTCAAAATAAATTTATAAAACATTGTAAATAGTTAAAGTTCTCTCGAAAAATCCCATGCAAGATATTCCTCGAATTGAAAAAATTGCTTATGGATTTAACTTGCTGTTATACTCCGCTATGATGCATACCAAAATTGTATAAGGTAGACCGAGGCGAATCGGAACACGAGGCAAATGGGATAAAAATATGAATACTGGCACCATTTGTTACGGTTGTAGAGAGATGAGTATTTTGACTGTCCACATTAATTCATACGCCTTCCCCACACCTAATATAACACAATTTCAATTGTTTCAAACCATTGTTTTCCGCTAACATATGTTACAATCGAAGCGAGCGCGTGCAATGGAACGAATTCGTTGCTAGTCTAAAATACGTAGATTGCAATTTTATATTCAAAATAGAAAGGTAAACTTGCACATTCAAATGTGTTCATTATTATTAGCTTCCAAGGTGTTTAATCTTAATATTTAATGTATTTCATAGTATTATGTCGCATTTTGTTTATTTATTTTATTTAGCTTGAAATCCTTATATGCGGGGCTAATCGGATTACGTCGTGTCGGGTGAATTGGATCACTGTTTTCCTCCATTTTAATACTCTGTAATTATAAATATCATGATTATTAATTATATATAAACAAATAAATAGACACAAATCAAGGATTGCGAAGCCTAGAAATAATAGAAGACACAATAATAAGTGTTAACTCCAACGAACTGATCATATGTCGGGCTTCGGAAATGTATCACATGCCTTGTAAAATCCTACAAAGAAGACTTACTTGTCGAATAATTAAAAGTACCAATTTTACATTTGATATTACCTGCCAATAAAATGATACTTCTTGGAAAACAACAAAAGAAGTTAAAGACTACAAAGAAGAACACTATTAAAAGAAAAATGAAGACTAATAAGGAAGGATAAATGAATAACATAAATACAGGATCTTCCAGAGAATAATATTGCATTTATTGCAATGAAAAATTTATTCGCCCACCTTCAAAATATCGAGTTCAATGCAATCTTTGCGAAGAGTCGTATCACAAAAACTATACTAACAAATGTAGTGTTAAAAGGTGGTATATTTGTGACAAATGTGTCGATAATTGATTTTATCATTAAATTGTGCAATTTAGATCCGGAATAATCAGCGAAAAACGAATAGTTAAGACTTAGATTGAAATTTTTTTTATAAATTTGTTATGAATGTTATGAATCACTTTTTGTAAGTATTCCCCCTAACTCTTTCTGCGAATCATGGGATTATCATTTAATTTTACCTTACGATATTAGTAATTTTGTTACAGATGATTATACACTATTTATGCTTTATACTACGTATTCTATATCAAATTATAACCAAATAACGATTCTTTTTACATGAAAATACTGTTTATAAGCAGTAACTGACTTTTTCATTTTTCCTAATGATTTTGAATAAACATTATTAATACGATTTTCAACGAATATTGAAATACTTTTGTCATTAACTTATTTTCCTGTATTTTATAATATGTTTCTTTTTGAATTTGATAAATATCATTTTTACTTTTATATTTATACTTTTTTTCTCAAAGCTTATTAAATTACATAAACTTTGTTCGGTATTCTTCGCTTAAATACAATTCTTTCGGTCGGCACTACAAGGATTAAGTATTAAGTTCGCAACATCAACAATCATTTCTACCAGCTAAAAAGGTCGTAGACAAATCACTCGAGTCGCGGAATCCAAAATTCATCTAAAAACGACGATATACAACCCTCGTTAACGCGGGACTAAGAGACCCAGTCATGTTGCCGCGCACGTGAAAACAGTGTCTAAAATCTTCGCTCTATTTTTATATGTTTTAGAAATTGCTATTTCTGTAACGGATAATTTCTAAATAAGTAACAGTTAAGATTTCATTCCTCTGTTTTGTACACAATACGTACTACAATATATCTTTGTAAAAGATGCAGTATCTAATTCTCTATTGTACGTTTTGTGTCAACTGATTTTCCAAACCAGCGAAGGAACCTTTTCAACCAGCACATGACAAGTTTGATGAAAGTTATGTGAGACATAGTTCTCAAGAAAATATTTGACACGTATTTTCTCTTATCGACCAACATCCACTTTGAATAGGAAAAACACTCCTCAAAGTTGAGGATTGAAAATATATTTCTTACAATATCTCTGAAACTAGAACCCATAGAAAGTAAATCTAAATTGTTCATTTCGAGGCGAGCACTTTAAAAAAAATATCTTCACCTTCTAGTTTCAGAGATATTGTAAAAAATACACTTTCAACTCTCAACTTTGAGGGGTGTTTTATCCGTTCAAAGTGAATGTTGACCGATAAGAAAAAATACGTGACAAATATTTTCTTGGGAACTACGTCTTGCATAACTTTCATTAAAATCGCCGTGAGCTGGTTGAAAAGGTTCCCTTGTAAGATAGCTCAAAGGACTTTCCTGCTAAAAGATAAAAACGAGTTTTAAAACAACAAACAATGACACCTTAAAGGTTCAGCGACGACAACACCCTTTTAACAACAACTTATTTTAACGACGCCCTGCTTAGCAATTGCTAACAGTGTCATGATTTCCATGGCACTGTCTCAATAGACATCTTTACGAAAAGTTTCTTTTTGATTTTATTAGTAATAAAGGAAATCTAACGTGGTCTAACGTGATTTAACGAAGTCTATGTTTTCAGTATTGTGTACAAATATTATAAACTTTAAATAAAAATTTACCAAAATGTAAATTTTTGTTTATAATCGTACATCTTTGTTTAAAATTGTTAGGCAATTCTCAAATGTGTATGAAAATTTCCTTTGACACTTAAATTGTTAAAAAACACCTAAAACGAAGTCAAAGAATGCGCTTGACTTCTTCCACTATTTCTTTCTAAACGTCCCGTTTTAAGAGTGAGAGTGAGGCCCACTGAGGCTAAACGAAGCAACACCCGCGCGGATTTCCTCCAGGCACAGTCAACTTCTTCGCAATCGAACGAAACCGATGAACGATAAAGGTGCCCTTCGGGAGTATTCGTACTTACGACACATTGGCTTGCCATTGAGGGTCGCAAGAAATTTGGAAAAGTGAAAGCTAACAGGCCATTCAAAGAGAAATTTTCGTCTTCATTTTCATTTATTGCGGTTGTTCCTTATAGTATGTGTACTCGAACTTCATTTAGGTAACAGAAATTGGTATTAATGTGATTGGCTTCTCTAAAGAGCGGAGGGGAGTGTATGCAAAAACATGGAAAAACTAACTCCACTAATGCCAATCTTTATTACCTAAATGAACTTCTAATACATATATTGTAAGGAACAACCTCAAGAAATGAAACTGAAAATTTCTAGTATAATGCGATACTTTAATGCTTTATAACTTTTGAACAAATACTCACTGTTAAAAAGTGGGTGTACAGAATAATGACCTTAACAATATATGTCAAGATCAAGGTCATACGGGGATTACCCTTTTTGTAAATAATTACGAAAAGTTACTATTCCTGGACATATTTTTACGAATATCTGGAAAACGAAAGCCCAGAGGCGGTAACATCTACATATAGGAAAAATTTGTTCAGAATCAGGTCCCCTACAATATACTTCAAAATCATCTAGATCAGTAAGGAATCAGTGTTGTAAATAATTACCACAAAAAGTTATATAAGTAGAATATTAAATGTAACTGACAGCGTGGATTTGCTGTACACCTGTATGTTTAATTCTCAATAAAGTAAATTTTAAATTTCGTTCATTCGATGAAATTTGAAGCAGAGTGGTTGCAGTGGGATAGATTGAGTAAACTTTCTCTCTTGAGACATAGTTTCTCGAATTTAGACTACACGAGAAAATTTACGTATAGAACGCACGTCGTAGATTATCTCCAATAAAAACGATAGCTATAAACAACATTGGTTATTAAATTTCGATCTAACATCTGCTTCCAGTTTGGGTTCGGATAATATACATATATTCTAACTAAATATTTTCTGCAAAAAAGTACATTATCCATACTAAAGAGCATTAAAATATAACGGAATTTTCTATCTTTCTCTGAAAGTCTCGAAACAGTAATAATAGATCTCAAAGGTTGATTTATATTATTCGAACAAACTGAATTGTTAATGCACGATTCCTTTCAGACGACAATATTTCGAATTTATATTATCCGTTCAGACACGGAATACGAGTCAGAGTATGACTGAAACATACAAACATAATGGCCTTAACTCCTTCATACGCACTTTCAAAATGGTGCAAGTATTAAAAAACGTAAGCATACGGCATGAGCAATATGTATCCTCTTTGCTGCTTGCAATACCCACTAGTCAACTTGTCAACGCACATATTGTAACAATGCGTAACCCTTTCGTCCCTAAATATGTTTTTTTTTAATATGAGTTTTGTGAAAACAAACTTACAACTGCGTACTAATCAACCAAAACACATGTACTGACTAGCACTTAAGTTGTCAATCGTAAGCAAAGATCCCCGTATAGTACAATTTTCCTTTATCTAAGTGTTTTCTAGCTCTCCGGTAATTTAAAATGTGGTAATGCACCATTGGGGACGAAACGATTAAAAAGTGATTGAGTCAGTTTTCACAAACCGAAGTTTGCGATTGGCTCACTAGTCCGCGCGAAATGCGCCAAAATCAGCGTTTCCGATTGGTTGTACCTTGAGAGAAGTGAAATGCATACCATTCATAGCCAGTGGTGAGGGCTACTTCTCCCTCAGGCTGACATGTACATACGTAGCAAGAACTAATTAACCCCTTGCCGTACGACAACCAGTGAGACTCGTGGTGAAGGTTTTCAACTTGACGATTCAACAAAATATATATTTTACTGAGTTCATTTGAATTCAAAAGTAAATATTATTCCCCTGTAATCAACTATTATGCTTAAAAGGAAATATAGGAATAACATATGCTTAGAATTTTTCTCTTTTTCCAATAAATTATTTATGAGAAAGTAGCGTATCGATCAGAGTTGAGAAAGAAATCATTTTTGGAAAAATCAAGTTTGGAGTGTTTTACAACTACAAAGGTTTTGTACGAAACGTTAGAAATCTGGCTAGGGATCAAGAGGGTCCCGGCAATAAACAACATCTTGAGTGCCGGGAAAGTACAAGCAGTCGATCCGCGTGAACGATGACATTGTGCAAACGCAGTGTCCTTTATCAACGCCGTCGATGCTCGTCAAGTGCCTGCAAATGTTGGAATTGCAACGAGGGATAAACGGATGAGAATAAGAATTCTTTTCCCGTAGACGTTTCCAGGGAATGCTAGCGATCTTACAAAGGTGAGGATCGATACGGAAGGATCGATTTTCCTCAAAAAGGGGCGACGTAGAGGACTCGCGCTCATTCTTATAATCATACCTATGCGAACGAGTCCTTGCCTCTGTACGCAGACCACACAACTTTGTAAAGATTAACAGAAACAGAAACATATACATATTGTAAATACTATTCAGTACCGTCCCCTTAGTACGCTGCAGTATTTCTTACAGTTTATGGCGGTATTATTCCGCGAGTCAGCGACAGGTACCGAGTGGAACGAGAGCTTCGGCTTTACCTGGTGTGCTGACAGCTTAACAATTTGAAGGGGTCGTTTCTATTTAATGTATATATCATTCTCATGGTTCAGAAAATGTTTCTCACTGTCTGCCACATAATAATAATTTTGATACGCCCGATAGTCTTGTATTGCCCGTGTATTGCGTCGTCGTCACAGTAATCTGTAAGAAATACTGTAGAAATAGTATGTTAACACTTTCATGGCCGCTCACACAAAATCTGTGTGATAGCTGGAACAACTGTTATTGTCCGCTCACATAAGATGTGTGTGATGCTATCGCTGAAGATTATTGGCCAGTACTACACAAAGTTTCTTTCTATTTAATAAATTGTGCCATATTTAACTCGTTTCGTATGTATGAACATTTGAACAACGAGCACATTCGGAAATTAAATTACCATGATTTTTTACTTAAATTAGCAAGTGCGTGGATTAAAACCAATAATGGTAATCCAACTACATTTCGCGTGGTTCGTCCCGATCCATTTTATGTGTAAGACCTGTCAAGTACCGTTACATGTAGGTGATTGCTTTAATAATTATCAGACAAAGGAAAAATATTAAATTTGTTGTTAAATTGTTTTTTTTTTGTTTCATGTGTATGTTTGCACTTGTTGAATTATTTCGTGAATTTTAATAAGGTTTTTTTAAATTAATTCTGTAGAAATATTGCCGGCCCCTGGAGACATTTGACTGCGTAGACGTGCTGCTATTAAAGTGTTAAGGGGTCACCCAATCCTCTAGAAATTGTCTATTGCCTGGGACCCTCTCGATTCCTAGCCAGATTTCTAATGTTTCGTACAAATCATATCGTGGAATTTCAAAAAATGCGGGAAGAAAGGAAAAGCCTATAAAACGCAGCCGTGTCGATCGGTTGAAATTAATGCAATCATGAAGTTTGTTAACCTGGAAAGAACTATACGATAACACGTGGATGTGGTAAAGCTAAAAACACAAACTTTTTAGCCATAGACGCATTGTTCTCTAACGAAACATACTTTCGCAGTTGAAAGACACTGTCGATCAACGAATACCATCGCGCATTGCGAGGTCGTTATGTATTACGACTGATGAAAATGTGATACCGCAGAAGAAAACTGAAATATAAATGCTAAACATATCGGTTCTTGCCAGTTGCTTCGCGTTTCAACCGTAGGTGCCGTGGCTGGTTCGCACGGCGACCGTCGGGGGTTATACCGTCTGGTTCGAAATGAACCATCTCGATACGGCCGATGATTACTATGGTAGCTATTTTTGAGGAGCACGAGAAATCCCTTCCTGATAGCGTGTGATCGTTTGGTTTATTTTTGGTGCAGGTTCGGGCGGTGGACATACCTTTTATACCTCTGGACCGGAAGTCCTACGTCATCTATTGAATTCGCTGCCCATGCGATAATCGGGTGATCAACGTATAGCTGAGATCCGTTTATGGTATGCTGGTTAATAAATTGCTAATGAAAAAGTGACCAGGAGTCAATGCAGGGGGATCGTTAGAATTTGACGAGAGGAGAGTCAACGGACGGGAATTTAGTATCACCGTGATGTCGACAACGAACGTACTAAACTATTCGAACGTAAACAGTTCTTCGCTAACAACGAGTTTTAGATGGGGTTTGAACGATTCAACAGCACCTTCCCACAGTTCGCCGAAATTGGATGAAAGGACTGACATGAAATGCCACAAGATTTCCGTCTCTTGCGGGGAAATGTTCGCCTTCAACCCTCCGCGACTCCAGTAAAGCTCAGTTATTTCGTTATTGGCGTTTACGAAATTCGTGCCGTTGTTCGAATATACGTATCGGCAAATTCCTTGTCGCGCGATGAAGCGTTTTAACGCGGCGATAAACGCTTCGTCGGTTATGTCGCTGACCAACTCCAAATGGACAGCTTTCGTCGCGAAACATACGAAGACCGCAACAAAGACCTTGACGCGAGTCTGGTTGCGAAAACAGCACTCCTTAAGGCTTTTGTCCCGAATGGTACACATAGGTATCACGAATATTTCAAATTACCGAAAAGCTAGAAAACGCCTTAAAACTTAAAGAAAATTGTACCATACGGAGATATTTGCTTATGGCTGACAACTTAAGTGCTAATTATACTAATCTACAAAATTTAACTCTTTTTTTGTTACAGATGGTTTAATGGGTGATGTTAATAGTATTTCCCATGCTGAGTTCGAATATGCAATCCGTTTTTCTCCCTCACATACAATTCTTGAGAAAATTAATTTAAAAAAAATTAATTATGAAGGTTTTCCAAACTTTTCTTTGCGTTATTGTTGTTACTAACGCATATCTTATTTCTTTCATTGAAAAGCTTCAGTTTCACTTAAAAGCAGCTGTTCTTGGGCCTCTCTTTGATTCAGAGGAGGAAATACATATTCAGGGGCGAAAGAGTTAACGAAGAAGGGTCCACAATAATCAATCCCGTAATTATGGAACGGGCGATTCCTTGTTGCACGCGCGCAAGTAAACCCATCAGGTAATTGCTTGACGAAGGATTAATGCGAACGCACTTAACACATTGCACAATTTTTCGTATCAAACTTCTCCCGTCAATGAGCCAACATTACCGTCGCACGCCGTATAGCGTTGAATTAATTTCACAAGTAGAGAGCCAGCCATAAAAATCTGTTTTTGAATGAAATCCTATGCGTGTTATAATACATATCTAGAAATGAAAAACTCTCATGGCTTTCTTGACATGGTTCTCTATTTTCGAAAATAATGAGTTATAATTTTGTATATTATGATAATAATACTATTATAAGAATCCTTCTATAACAAAGTGTCGTAGCAGCAGTGACATCATCGGCTATAGCGCTGAGAGTCTTAAGTTCGAAGCTCCCCATGCTTTTGGAATCCTTTCTTCCTCCCTTTTCCTTTTTTCCTTTGAATTACTCTGATATTTCCTCTGAATACCTCATATTTTATTATTGTAATATTATTTATATTAATATTATTGCAATTATTTTTCCGTAATTGTCAATATGATGGCCATCGACATGCACTCGTCAAACGATAGCATTGGTCTCGGAATACTTCTCTTTTTTGTTCGAATGGGAGATCAAAATTTTGTAAACGGCCTCCGACGCGAAGAATTCCTTTCTCATCAAGGAACAGAAGAAGAGGTAATAATTTACTCTTGGAACTGAGCCTGCGACCAAACTCAGGACGATAGAGTAGAACGAGGTGAATTGAATCAGAATAAGAAATTTGGCTATATTTATTATAGGATATAAAAATGTTCAATATATAATATTCAAACCGTTGTTTGCCACCAGTACGTGTTAGAATCGAAACAAGTGTGTACAAACGAAACGAATGCGTTGTTAGTCTAAAATACGTAGGTTGGAATTTCATATTCAAAATAGAAAGGTGAACTTCTAAATTCAAGTGTGTTTATTAGTATTGGTTTCTGAGATGTTTAAATTCAGTATTTAATATAGTTAAGAGTATTATATTGTATTTCGTTTGAAATCCTTACATATGAGCCTAATCGGATTATGTTGTGTGGGATGAATTTCCTTCATTAGAATACTTCTATACTTATAAATGTCATAACTGTTTATATATACATGGTACACACGTAAAAAAAAGACAAATCAAGTAGTATGAAGCCCAGAAGAAATAAAACACACAATAATAAAAGTAAACTTCAAAACTGGAAAGAAGACTTACTTCTCGAATAATTAAAAAAACAAATTTATATTACAAGTTAATTTGACATCACCTGTTAATAATATGATATTTCTTGAAAAACAACAAAAGAAGTTAAAGATTAGGCCAAAAGACACTGTAAAAAGAAAGACGAAGACTACTATTGTAGGAATAAAGAGCGCTTGTAGAACAAAATGACATCAACATATAATAATAAACATATGTATTGATAAAACGAAGAAAAAATACGATAAAACACAGAAACGAAATATACAAATAACATGCGGACAATAAATTCTAATTTTCTTAACGCTAAAACCACCAGACATGTCAAAACAACCTATTCCTGATTTCTCCTTCTTGTAATTATTAAAAAGACAAGAGATGTTTTTTTAAGAAATGATTAAAGAAATAAAGTTAGTAGTACGCAATCAGAATTTTAAATTAATTAAGTCTTAGTAAATACACTCTTGAAGTTATTTATACAGGAATTTCGAAAAGTCAATTTAACTGCTCGGTAGTTTTAGTGTCAATGTGTCATTCGTAACTGTTCGCTGAGAGCTATTACTCGAGGATTAGATTCATACCATTTTGCTAATCGCTCAATATAGTCTAGCCCGTTATATATTTGTTCGATTTTAGAAACCTATTAAAAACTCAGTAATTATGATTTTATTGTAGACGCCACGAGTTTATTCGGTACCGCGCTGAACTGATTCGCCAGTTCAATGATCTTCGCGTGTTTTCTCGTCGAAAGATTTCATTTTGCGGCGAGATCTTCTGCTATGAAATTCAAATTCGAGCACGTGTCAATCAAAGTCTTATATTTTACGGGTTCTCAATCATGATAAAGAACTATACAACGGCCATGATAAGTAAATTGTTATTAAAGATGTTGATCGCGGGTGCTATGTATACGTGCTGAATTTTGCGGCTATTCGATAGTTTTCGCAGGTGTTAATATTAAACGTGCTTGGTCAAATGACCGATGCTTCCAAATGAAAAGATGCATCTACAGTCTTCCGTTCTCGTTAAAAACAAATGAAAATGTATCATCTTCTTATTATTATACAAATGTTATCTTGTATATTGTCTCCTTATTAAGTTAACAATCACTTAAGGAAGGGTGTCCCGTGACTCATAGTCAACCATGATAGTGAGATGCACAAAGTCGACACGTGTCAAGTGTACACGTACCCAGTAAATTTTCGACTTTAATTTTCTCGAAAATGAAGACTCACAAGAAAAAGTTTTATTCTTTTTTTTCGACTCATTCTTATATGTAAAATGACCTCCTAATCGGTTGACCATGAGTCGCAGGACACCCTATATATATATATATATATATATATATATATATATATTCCTTTCGCAAGAATGTGATCGACAGCTAAAATACGGGTACGTTTAGTATTAACCCCTTGCCCTATGATTTATTTTCCAACTGTGATTGATACAACAACTTCATCAATAATAATTATTAAAAAAAGAGTAAAATTCTATGCATATTCTATGTCTACATTTGCCTTACCATAGAATCATTGATAACAGAAGAATAATATCTAATTATAATGCAAAATAATTGAGTAATATTTATGTTTGTTAAATTCTATTTAAAATCTTCATCACGAGTCTCACAGGTTATTGTAAGGCAAGGGGTTAATCATGCGTGCGTTTTATGTGTCGCCGAATTCTAGTAAAGGTTTGTTATGTCGCTTATTATACACATGACAGTTTCTGGATCGACAATCCTCAATACAATGGTTCTCGCACAGACAATTGAAGTATAATTGTTCCTTTCGCGCAACTTCGATTTGCTGGTTGACTGCCACTTCATTGAATTTCTAGTATGTATGAAACGCATGTAACTCGTTGTATAAATTACAATGGAATTCCGAGTTTTTCGGCAATATTTTCTCGATATTATGACGCTGAAGACGTCAATTACCACGTTCTCGGACAGTCGTATTCCGTACCAGTCGAAGTTCAAAGTGTTACGATTAAGAGTTCAGAAAAATTATATCTTTGAAATGTACTTCTCGAACTGGTGGGACACGATATGGAGCTGTTTAAAAATATCCATGATCTTTGGAACCTTCACATCGGACAATGAATATTTTCACGTTTTTCGCGTATCGGCGCTCATCCTCGATATAACTACGCTACATAGGAGGTCGTTCCCCATATCCTCCCATGATTGTCCAAGAGCTTCTAACGACCGGATATGCGAAAGCATATGGTTCGCGAGACCGCGAATGGATTCCGATGAATCGTCCAGTATTACAGGCGTGTCACGTAGGAGCGCTGCGTGATGCAGAACGAGCACCCGTTTATTGTCATAGATCTCGCATAAGTGAGTCCACGCGGCTTCATAATTTTCACCGGTGATGGGAAACACACCGACTGCATCCGCAGCTTTTCCGATAAGCGAGAGACGAAGGTAATTTAGTTTCTGGATGTTTGGTAAACCTGGTTGTACATGGATCAAAGCGTTGAACGCACCTTGAATGTTATCCAATTTTCGATACGTTCGTCTAAACCGTTTAATTCAGTCACTGAAGACCGTTGTCTAGATTTGAAACACGTATATTTTTTTTTGTAATTCTTGAATGTGTTGTTTCAATTGGTTTATGTTCGCGTTTGTGGTCACCACTGTTGATCTAGCAGAACAAAAAAATGAAAAGCGAGAAAGTGAGAAAACAAAAAAGAATTTAATCTTTAGGAATTTAATCAGTAATTCGAATGTGACGATGCTGTCCCCGCCAAATTGTTGATGGTTGACTCATCTCGATACGGTTCACTGGCGTTTTTCGGCACAAAAGAGTTCAGCAAGATTTATGGGATGCACAACGCAAGACGATATTTTTAGTCACTTGATGAACAGATGAGTCAACGTAGTTTTCTCACGACAATCTCAATAGCGCAAGTGAATGCTATAAATCTTGGGTCGTCCAAGGGCTAGCACCCCCGAGTGTTCCAATGACGTGTGCTCTGACTTTCGTCAATCCAGGAAAGTTAAGTCTGATGGTGCGAGCCCAAGGCTACGCACCCTAACTTAAGCTGGGCCCTGGAAAACACCCCGTTGCATCGCCAAGAAATATTTTTACGCAACAACTGCCCTCACTTTCACAGGTTGTTAAAGGCGTGGAGAGCGTTGTTCGTTGAAGTCACGGAAAATGATTTCTACCAATCAGGGATAGCCATTAGAACTCCTTCCGTAGAGGAAACATCCTTTATAACGGAGCACACGAATCTGTAACTTACATACGGTATCGCGCCGCTACATTTTGTATACAGTACAAAATGGACTCGGTTTTTAAAACCTAATTATGAATATTCATTTCGGACTATCATCCGGAGCAACCAGGTCCTTTTAGCCGGATTCAATCAAGGAAAGCTGCTCAGCTTGTAGGAATAACTCCTCCGTTCGGCTGCGTGACAATGAAATTCAGTCCTCGTTTGAATTCGTTTATACGTGCACATCACTTCCTGTTGCAGATTCAACTTTAAGGACCAAGAAATGTTTCGTCGAAACGCATTTTGATCGTGTGTGTGTTCACAGAGTCATGAAGAATTGTGCGTGTTATCTCTTTAACCCTTTTAGAGTTATCAATTCAAAGTTTCAAACCTGTCACCGTTATATCGAGTAACCCAACTTTTCAATCAAATGATGTTTCAAATGTTGTTCAAAATAAACTTATTGGTTCGAGTGTTTCATACAGGTTGATTGATACCCAGTGAAGCCGGAACGCAACCAAACGGTTGTGTCTTCCCCACTCCGCCTTACCTCTTCCACTACCCCATTTATCATCAGTGAACGTCCTCCAACAACCTCCGCAACCACCGCAGAACCCACCGGTATCGCCAGGGAGAGGGTGAACGATGTTCTCCTCTATTCCCCCGATCTGACCACACTGCTGATGTCCGTCCGCCTTAAAGAGCAATTGAGCGAATTTCCACAAACTGAAGTTTGTGACTGGCTCGTTAGTCTACGCGAACGGCCTGAAAGTCAGCCTTTCCAATTTGTTTTACCCTGAAGGAAGAGAAACGCAATGAAAATCCCCTCGTAGCCGATGAAGAAGATTACCCCTCCCTTAGGATGACACGTATATAACTACGCGGCGACAAATAATTACCAAAAATGGTCAAGCGTTTTTTTGACTGCCTCGCAGTTAGGAGTGTTTTACAACAGCAAGGATTTATGACAGTATTGTTCTGTGAGTCAGTGGCATATACTGAACGGAAAGAAAGCTCCGACTCTACCTGGTGTGTTGACCGCTGAACAATTTGCAGATACTGTTTCTATTGGACATGTATACCGGGTTTGCAAAGAATAAAAGTAAACATTCGGTGAAACTTCGAAAAAGACGAAATGAATGCAAAAGCCTATAAAGGACAACTATTTTGACCGATTAAATGGTTACTTGAGAAAAGCAGACAAGAAAGAAACACACGAGAAGAACGTACAGTAATATGATATTACGTTTATCACGAGTGTCAAGCAACTTCGAGCGATCTTGAAAAATATATTTGATCCTATCCTCACGATTATATCTTTGTATAATGTCCGCTACAGTACTCTTGCTCAAATTTAATAATTTACCGATTTCTCTATATGATTTCCCTTTGCCGTAATTACAAATAACAAGTTGGCGTGTATTAAACTCCGTATTTTTACTTTTAAGTGGCATTTTTATAACTAATACGTGTGCTACCTGTTCGTATGTAAACCGAACGGCGTGAGTCCGTGGTGTGATCACAAATCTTCGTTTCGATCGTTATCCACACCGAAGATGATGTACTCACACATCCCTACGACTTTTTACGGTGATACGGGTAAATCCAATAAAAACACTATGGTTATGGAAGGTGAAACTGTATTTATTAGTGTGTGAAGTCGAGATACAGGTGCTGGCCTTGTTTTGTGTTCGTAAACTTAGTTAACTGAGTTGAATGAGTTGTTGTGACTGACTGTTTTGCGATGCGAAATCGATTGTCTCCTGAGTGACTGCTTTGACGACCGACTGGCGACTGATCACTAACTGTTAATTAAATGTTCACTGACTGGCAACTGCCTGACGACTGGCTGTCCGCCCAGAGGGAAGATGTAGTAAGGGTAGGTTCACGGCGACTTCCAAAACTGAGTGGAGCGTTGAGACAATGTCATTGGTTGATGACATTGAGAAGTGAGATGTGGTGAGGGTACGCGCGTCACCAACTCCGCATCGGGCAGGTCCTGTTACGCCGTAGGGGAGTGGGCCCGGTGCTGTGAATGCGTGCGTCCGCACGCAAAGGATGGTACTAGAGCAGCGCGCGACTATCTGTGTTTGATGGTAATCCTCCCTATACCGAAAATAATTGTTATAGCCAGGAGCCACAACCTCTTGATCTGGAAATCCCATGCTAAGATTAGCATGCTAGTTGGGTGAGAAAGTCCCTTATGACACAGGCACGAATTGAGATGTAGGAAATTTTCAGATCAGGTTGTGCTTCGTCGCATTGAAAATTGAAAATCTCAATGATTAGTTCATCCCAATGAGTTGCGAAGCATTGAGAGCACTGAGATGTTTTTCTGGAAGGCGTACCACGAAACAATACCAACAAGATTTGAAATAAAACTAATTCTACGAAATAATGTTTATATCTTATGCTTACAGACATTGCCACCGAACAACATATCCGGCTTAACAGAACGGTCAAACTGTGAAATGTCTAGTTAGAATGTTCGAATATTTTTAAGTCATCAAAATTAAACATTATTTCATTTAATATTGATTAATAAGAAAAGTATATTAATTACTTAGGGTAGACCGAGCCAAATAGGATCACAGGGCGAACGAGCAACGATACGAATATTAGCTATATTTATTACGTTGTTATAGAAATGGTCAGCCTGTCCATCCATAGTACTTCACACACCTTCCCTGCACTCAATCCAATACCTCTACAATTGTTTCAAACCGTTGTTCGCCACCAGTACGTGTTAGAATCGAAGCGAACGCGGGCAAACATAACGAATTCATGGCTAGTCTAAAATACGTAGTTGGAATTTCACATTTAATATGGTAAGCTAATATTGAAAATTCAAATATCTTGATTATTATTAATCTCTAAAGTGTCTCAATTCTAAATTATATCGTATTTTGGTTAAAATCTTTATATACGAGGTTAATCGGATTACGTCGTGTCGAGTGAATCGGATCATTGCTTTCCCCCATTTTAGTATGTCTATGATTATAAATATCATGATTATTTATATATAGACTTATAAGAAGACATAAATCAGGGATCACGAAGCTCAGGCACAATAGAAGACACAATATAAGAGTTAACTCCAACGAACTGATCATACGTCAGGCTCCGGAAATTTACCGTATACTTTGTAAAACCTTACAAAGAAGACTTACTTATTGAATAACTGAAAAAAACCAATTTTACATTTATCATTACCTGTCAATAAAATGATATCTCTTGAAAAACAATAAAAGAAGTTAAAGACTAGGCCAAAAGATACTGTAAAAAGAAAGACGTAGACTACTGTTGTAGGAATAAAGAGCGCGTGTAGAACGAAATGACATCAACATATAATAATGAACGTATGTATTGACACTATTAAAAGAAGAGTGAAAACTAATAAGGACGGACGAATTAATAACATAAATACAGGACCGTCCAGAGATTAATATTGCATTTATTGCAATGAAAAATTTATCCACCCACCTTCAAAATATTGGATTCAATTTAATCTTTGCGAATGGTTGTGTCACGAAAACTATGCTAATAGTTGAAGTATTGAAAGATACTATATTATGACCAATGGATCGATAATTTATTCTATTACCATTAAATTGTACAATTTTGTATGAAACAAAAAATTGTCACAAAAATTTAATTTCTCTTTATGATCGTAGTTAAAACCTAGAATGAAATTTTTTTTATAAAATTGTTATTAATACGCATTCAGCTTCAATATCAGTAAAAAAAAGAGTTAAAAGCTTAAAAACCTTCGTTTTATCAGCAAAAAATTGAAAAGTGAAAAATATCCGATTCATCCAAAAATCCCGAGGTAAATCAGATATTTCTAATTTTTCAGATTTATTATAAAATGAAGGTTTCTAACTTCTTCAAAAGTTGGTTTGCTGATATTGAAGCTGAATGTTCAAGTCTAAGTTCTACCTACTGGTTTTTCACTGTTAATTCGGAACCGGTTCGATTTGCCTCGATCTACCCTAAATAAAAATTATGTTCATAGTACCTAAAATAAGTGTTCTGGTTTACTCAAAACCAACAAATTTATTAATTTCAAAAACAGCAGAGATATACAGCAAAAATTTCATGGTGTCCAAATATTAATGCAGCCCACTGTACAGAAAAATGCGCACGTAACGAAAAGCGCACATGGAAATAATCGCACAATGTAAAATACGCATAATCCATAACCTGTACACATACGAATTGTATAATTGTAAAACAAAAACAGGAGGGAGTCCGGTCCCATCCCTTACAGTTCCTCCCCGTGAAAAAACTAGCCTCACCTGTACCAATCTTTATTATATAAATAAATATCTTCTGGCTGCAAAGTAGCAGCAGGCGTTAATACTTATAATAAATTATCAGAAAATTGTTATATTTAAGACAAATTGCAAAACAATAAATAATTTGTTTAACAATAAGTAATTATTTTTCTACAATAATTCAATAAATATTTCGCATTTCTTGTATGTGGGGATTATGCACTGTGCGTATTTTACACTGTGCGCTTTACACTGTGTGCCCTTTTTGCCTGTGCGTTTTGGTACATGGGCGCATTTTTCCATACGCATTCTTCGTATGTGATTTGTCCTGTCTGCTTTTTTCTGGTGACCACGCGTAACAAACACTCGTTGTAGAATCCTTTCTGTAACGTACAGAAATGAAATGAAATTTGAAACGAAATGAATTAAACTAATCACAAAATTGATCTGCTTTCGCAACAACAAATATCTGTAATGTTATATGCCTATGTATCATTTTTGTAAAATAGATAGTGATAGACATCTAGAATGGTAAACAAGATTCACGTCTCTATGTTCAAACCACTTTTCGTAAAAGACATTAATCGTGATCTTGTTTTCCCAGTTTTGTTTTTGTTGTAGAACTGTCGTGTCAACCTCAATTTAGGATTAGAATGGAAGGGAAACAACTTGGAATGTTTATTATGACCAAAGCCACTCGCTTTAATGTCACGTCCATTCCCGCAGTTATAATAGGTAATTGTTTCACTTTCGCCTTCATTTTACCCTCGATGCGTTGAGGAAAAAAAAGAAAACTTTTTTCATCAGTTACTTGTTGTTTTAACGGTGAATTTTTAATTATGAAAGAACAATACATTTTTTCGTGACAGAGAATTCATACATTCCACTTTTTAACCGAGGAAAGAAGGCATGAATTGTTTTTGAAATTCCTTCTTCTCGCATGAAAAGTATAAACGATACAAAGCGAATCGTTCTATCCGGACGCATTTGATAGAAAATGTGCCGTGACCCAACGGAAAGCAGAAAATATTTTCTGACAACTTCATTTTCGTTGAAAAAGTTAGAGCCGTGGCTTTTCGCGGACACGGTATTTAGTGCAGTTAAAGTTATTTACGGGTTAGACCTGTATTTACTGACCGACCAGCAATTGCAGAAACTCTTATTTTCTGCGCATATGCGAACCATCCACTCGACTGCGGCTTAGGCCGAGTTACGTTCAACCGCAACCGAGCCGGAAAATCGTACAGTGAACTTTTTTTTTTGAAAGTCGTTTTCACAAACTTTTTCGATTGCAAATTATTTTTGGTCGTCAAGCAATTGCGGTATACTAGGTGGGTTTATTAAATGTGTGTTCCGTTTTTCTTACTGCGTTTCTACTGTTTTAATTGTGAAATTCTTTCGAAACATCTTAATCATTTAACGAATTTACAATTATTTAGGAAATGTTAAACTTTGGAATGTATCAGTGAAAAAGGTATTTCAAAGAAACATTGTTCAAGTTATTATCTCGTCAATAACGCGTATGTTGAAATACAAGAAAACAAAATATAATAAGTTCACCAAATATTAACCCTTTGCACTCCATAGGCGCCTCTCAGTCGCCAATTAATTTGACACAGCAAAATCATAAAGTTTGATGTTTAATATTAAACTTCGTATAATACATCGATATGTGAAATATTGAATGGAAATAATCTTCTTCCTCAATGTATGTATTCAACGTATGTATGTACTCAATGAAAATATTGAGTCTTTCCAGTGAATAACTTCTGGAGTGCAAAGGGTTAAAGAATTACAATTACTTTTTCTGATGCTGAATTTCATCATTTTATTAATATAAAAAACGGTTTGAGGTAAGGGAATATTACGAAATATCAATTAGTTTCTGAACGCGAACTGTATCCTCTGTAGTCGATGGGAACAAGGAACTGCGTTTTCTCTTGATTTTGTAAAAGCTTTGGTGTGAGTGAAGATTCGAAGAATATACAATTAGCGTCGGTATTTACATACTTAACGCACTTGTATTTCGTACGCTGATAGTATTATCTTGTAGTTTTAATATATATATATGCTTGATATTCCATATTGTGGGATTGGAAGATTTTGGCGAGAACAAACACAGGTGTATTTGTATTTTTATTGAGATGGACAATAAGTGACTAGAATTAAACTAAACTATGTATCTTAATCTATTCTACGCAAAACTACACTCTCCTAAAAAAGCCTTACAATCGTCTTAAATACTAATCCCATCAACACAAGGCATGATTCTGCAGGACCTCATCGCGTCGCATCCCACAATATACTTTGACATTGTTTACATTACTTTTAAAAGATGCATCAGTACACATGTAAGTGTCAAAGTGAAAGCATTGCATATATTCAAATAATAGCGAATTATAAAGCTATCCTCCAAACTTAATGAGGCGGAAAGTAAGTTGAAATAAACAAATTTTATTTTATCAATAAAAATTCTACTATAAAATATATATTTAATTACGCACATTTCTTAGATGAATGATAATAAGCGTTTAAATTTTGCTAAAGAGTATTTCATTCTGGAAGCCAATTATTTGGAGCGACGGATTTAAAATGTTAAAATCGAGTAAACGAAGAAAGTATATGTGGGGAAAGAAGTGAGAGGCTTTCAAACATAGTGCTATCACTGCAACCGTGTAACACACTGGAGGGTCCGTAATGGTAAGGTCCTGTACTAATAATGAACAGTTTGGAAAATTAACGTTTATTGAGGGCACATTAACACATAAGCATCAAAGTACATAAATATTTATTTTATAAGAAAATTTATTTCAATCGATTAAGAAATTCGGAAAAAATAAGTCATACACGTTCCAATTCGATAATGATCTGAAACACACCGCGAAGATCGTTGTCACAGTGCGTAACGAGAAAAGGTATTTAAATGAAGAGAAATATACTCTTCGCGTCCCTTTTATATAGATTTAAAGTTTTAGGTAACTTGAAAGTATATTCTGACTATAGTGCAATTCTTCCGATTAAAACAAGACCAAACATGACATACTTTAAATCTATTAAATAAGTAAATGTGATCCAAAATATATTGCGTTTAATCTTGTATTTAATCGGAGAAGCCTCATAATTTAATTGATAAAAGTTTCAGCTAATAAAAGTGAAAAATAAAAAAGTTTGACATTCATTTATGTCCCCTTATTCATCTGTTTTTTTTTATCGTTTCGAAGGTGGAGCGTCTCGTTCTTTCATTCGCGTTATCCTTGTCTACAGGGGGCAAACAGGAGCACTGCTCGTTTCTTATCTCGACTTTGAATCAACACCACTGCACGACTAGTGTCCGGTTGTAGTTCTGATTTTCGTGTATTAATTGCGAGAACACATGATTGCCTTAAAAAAGGCAAACAAAAATGGAACGAAATTCAGCTGGGAGTACTAGCAATAATCAAAACCGAAGGATATCAAATTCCTTATTAACATTTCAATTATTGTGATGTATAAAATTATGATTTTGTTTATACGGAAATTCGCCATTTGTTGTATTTCCATTCAGTTGTATGTTATTCTCATATAGTTTCACATTTTCAAGTTTAGATCGTACTGATACAACACAATGGAAAATGCATTAATTTTGAAGAAAAATATTTTGAAAAACTATAAACCCATTACTTCAAACTTATTTGCGACTCTTCTCATATTTTTTCGAAACATTGACAGCACCCCATGTATACACTGTCAACTTAATTTCCATGGACGTTATTAGAATGGGAATTAATTTCTTTTCATTGATCAAAGATAAACAAAATTTCTTTTGTAATATTACTGTAAGATTCTAATAAATATATTTTCATTAATATTTTGCATTTTATTTCTTTTTGTTATACGTTTCTACTAATGTTTTCTTAAAATAACGAATATCAACATAAATACCGATGTAAGTGTATACATAAGTAACTGTAGTAAGATACTTCGTACCAATATTGTATGTAATATGCTTCAAAAAAGTGTGTATATATCATCATTCGTTAATCATTAATGAGTTTAAAACTAGAACGCTAGAATCGCATATGTTTAGTAAAAGCTTATAGTAATGAAGTAACTTCTCGAGTCTAATCTCAATTTTAATTAACTAATATTTAAAAACTATAAAACAATTTTGTATGCCGTGTCTAAAAAACTACCTGTCCCAATCGCCCATATTATATTGAATCAATAGGGAAATAAATTCCGTCATAAGTAAATATGAGCAATATATCTTTCCTCTACAACAACATGTATGTTTTGTGTTCATTTGTTTTTATTTTTAGTCATGTACTTATTTCTAGTAGATATGTAAATGAAACTATATTCTAGTAGATATTTAATGAAATATTGTAAAGCGAAAATTGCAAATATTTCAGCCAGCTTTAAAAACTCCTAAAACGTATATATTTAATGCCCACATATAAAGCAACAAATTCCATTGTAATCCGATTAAATCAAGACATGACAACGCGCATATGGATTTGCCTTTATTACGACTTCATTAATGCGCACAAATATGGAAGCAAACTTCGAACTAGAAAGTTCATATACGTGCATGTCTAAATCTGCATATTCATCGACTAAGTGTTTCTACTGTCAACAATTAAAGTAATACGAACATTTTCAGAGACAGTACCGTATTTACACTGGTAACAGTGAGAAATTACGGCTTCCATTCCATACAATAGGCTTTTGAATTAATACTTTCCTTCCATTTGTCGAATAATACCGGATGATATAGTACATCTAAATCTGTTTTTGCACAAACTTTATTTACACGATTCAACACGAATTATTTTATTCTTACAATTTAACTGCTTGGTAGTTTCAGTGTTAAAATGGACGATTAAAGTAATATAACAGCAGTTTTCGATCCTTTTACTCAACACACCTACAATTAACAAGCGTGTATAAAAAAAATTCCATTTCAAAACTTCCAACCTCTCAATTAATGAAACAATATTTTTTGCAAAAATTTCTGAACTGCTCCCGATGCTTCGGCTCGTGCCGTTCCGGTGTTATTGTTTATATTAAGCTGAAAAGGTCCGTAAGGTCGCGTTAGGAGTGTTCTCGATGGGAATGAACGCTTTACAAACTGACGCGCGCGGGGAACTTCCGGAATTCGCTGCAAATGCCTTCGATCGAGCCATGTGGAACGCGTTTGATTTATGGGCTTCACGGTTCTTCTCAATTTGCGCGCTATCGAATTTTTTCATGTCGATACGATTGTTGTTGGTACTTCGATTACCCAACATGTGAAAACGTTCTTTTCTTGTGCTCGCAACCGGTGAACGTATTGTCGCTGCTCTTCCCTTCCCGTTTAAACGCTTGGTCTCCATTCAATGAAAGAGGAAAGCTCAGACGAGCGATTACTTTCTTCCACTGATTGTTCTTTTCTTTCAGCCCTCTCGTTCCGAGTTCCATTTCTCATCCGGTCAGTTCTTCTGCTGCCTCGTTCTCACTTAGTTTTTCTTTCTTCATTGCTCCCGCAACGCCTGCTGTCTTTTCACGTGTCTGTTTTCGTTTTCGTTTGCCAGCCTTTCATCCCCTCGCCCCGCCGCTGACATATTCTCATTTTCAAATGATGATGCTACGGTTTTTAGAATTCGTCGCGTATATTGATACAACGTCCAACGACGATTGTAAATAAGCCATGAAAGACGCAGACTGACGAATGAATGTCGCAATTGAGTACGATGTAATTGTTCAGTATTTTCATTTTTTTGTTGTTGTAAATACAATTACTGGTGTGTAGTGTAATAAGTACATATCTAAACAGCGGGTTTTATGTGTGTTTCTATAGTAGATAGAGTAACGGCACCTAATATGGAACACCTGATTTGAAAAGCTTGCCAAACGAGGGGTATAATTCTTATATCATGACAAAAAATGTAAATAAAATAAAAAACAAGGATCTGAAAAAATGGCACCTAATATGAAACACTTAAGTAATTTGTAAACAAAACTCATTCTTATTGCGAGAAGCGATCATTTATAGAATTAAAAAGGATAAATGACCGAATTCTCTACTATTTTGAACTTATGTTATGGTACCTTCTTCTCTCTTGCCTTTTACACTTTGGATATATGAATTACACATTGGAACCACTACATTCTTTATGAACAGAATACATTGGAAATATTTTTTATATAATTATTAATTTTGTAATTGCCACTATAAAATAAAAACATAATATAATAATATGTAATGGTAACGAAGAAAGTGCACCCCTTGTGGGACGTGTTTCGTATTAGGAATCCACGTATTTTGGTAGAAAAGTAATAACTATTGAAGAAAAAGATTTATTTACAGCAAACTGCTTTTGAATAGTGAAAAACAAACATGTTCAATGATAAATCATAAAAAAAAATAAAATTTTTTGGCCTATCTATGTCAAGAAACTTGGTTATTTAACTCGTCTTTCAGAAAATGTAACCTATCAACACAGAAGTGCTTCTCATTCAATGATAAATTGTTAATTGATGTCCAATTTTTAATATGATTGGTTCCTATTACCAATGAAGTGTTTCCTGTAGTAACTGACACGTCAAGCTATTTTTTTCCGAAATATTGTGGTGTTCGCTGTGTTATTGTGCCGTTACCTTATAGAAAAATATGGAAAGAACAAAAATTTGAACAGAAAGGGAAAAATTCATGAACATTTTACTCGAGTTTTAGTACACTAAACTGAAAAAAGATGAAATGGATTTTCATCTAATAGAAATATTAATAAAATAAAAGTCATGTATACTCTATATTTCTATTTTTGATAAGGAAATAAATAAATACGTATAACATATGTAACGATTAAGAGAAATATGTAAGTGCAAACAATACATCTGATAATATATGTTTGCAGACGTTGTAGAATATTTCAATACTAAGTTTTCCAATATTGAAAGTTCTACCGTATTTGCCAAAGATGAGAAAACGAGGAACAGTAGTAACTTGAACATGTCACGTATAAAAATCTTGATCTGAAGAAAGAATTCACGTGCATGTCATAAGGCAAATCACCTCATAGTGTGAGTATAGCCGGATAAAAGGGATGAAAGTGTCCTTAAACCAAATTGAACTTGTGATAGACCATTCGATACCTTACCAACAGAAAACGTTTTCTAGCATGTTTCAAACCCTCTACTCGGCAGGGTGGAAAAGAGGAAAATCGGATTATCAGCTTTTGTTCTATTTTCTCAATTCAATTGCATACAAAGGATTTTTAAAAATCTGGTACAGAGTAGTTTTCAGGACATGTATCAAAAAAATTTTTTCAATTTTTTGTTGGAAATCCCAGTTACAAACAACTAAATCTATTGGAGAATGCAGATTTTTAATGATAATTATAAAGTGATTATATAAATATTGTTCTAATAATATGTCAACACAACTGGCATAGTCAAATTTATTTATATTTTTTTATAATATATATTATTTTCAACAGTTCAAACTCTGTTAGTTCGTTGTGGGGAAACTTATAATATAGTCCATAACTCTGCCTTGCTGTGGGAATATTCATATATAATTTACGTGACAGAAGTAAATAATTTTACACAGTGAAATTCAAATTCTATTTATATTAAGATAAAATAAATTAACACATGATATCAAAATTTATGAATGCATAGATATTTACAGTTTTTTCTTTTCAAGACGTAACTATAAACTTTTAAAGGCTTCATTGTAAAAGTAGATCGTATTTTTGTTTGATTTTTGTTTTCTTAACAAATTTCTAGATATCAAAGGGTTAAAACTAAAGAAAGTATAAAATGAACATTTATATATTTACCTACATTCAGTAATACTAAATTAGTTACATTTAGTGAACAAATAGTATTTATATTTTGTTTATAATAAGAAATTAACACGCTACAAAAAATTTTCTGTTGCTTCTCTAACTGTACCCTTTATTTCAAAATTTCATTATACTTTTTCTTATCATTTCAAATACGAACTTCCATTTTAAGTGCAAGATGTAGATCTCAAATTCATCTTCACTTAATAAAATAATAAATGTGGTATTTCAATGTGTTTCAATTTAAAAATTTTAAGTAGACCGCATTCAAAACCAGTTCTAATACTTACCACTAAAACTACCGAGCACTCAAACCAAAACTTGAAATTTTGTTATAAAAACTCCAAGAATGCATATATTCAGATTTATATTAATTTATAATTTGGTTTGCGTACTGCTAAATCAATTTCTTTAATAATGTCTCAAAGAATCATCCGTTATACTTTCAATAGTTGCAAAAAGGAAGGAATCAGGAACGGACTATTTTGACCTGTCTGGTAGTTACAGTTTTAACCCTTTGCAGTCAAATGTCATAACAGTGACTTCGAGTTTTGATATCTATATTAGAAAGCTACAAATGAATAATTGAATTGCTCAAATAACGAGAGATTGATATACCGCTTTCTTTTTTCATAATATTTAAGGTTTTGATACATAACTCAGCTTTTTAATAAATAAGTTTTTATTAGTTTAAAAAATTCTCATCCGCAAGGGGTTATAACTGGATACGTAATCTAGACATAATCCCAACAGACAGGGACAGAAAATAAAAACAATGAGAGGAAGAAAAACCGACACAGGTCAAAGAGATGTACGCGTCAAGTATAAACATGTAATGAAGAAAATTTCAATTGCAATAATTTTAACCGTACCTTCTCAATCGTAGTACTGATGTAATATCGAAATCCCTCTCATTAAAAAAAGTCCCAAACACGACGTAGATCGGTCTAGTTTTATCGATTTCTGGGAAATGAATCTTTAATTTCGTTAATTACATTAAGTTGGTAAAGCTAGTCCGTTTTCCATCGTATTGGGACTCGTTCTAATCACAACAATCTCAGAAATTTACTAGCACTACATTTGAGAAGGTAAGGTTAAAATTTTCTTCATTGCATGTTTATATTTTACGCGTGCGGCATCGCTTTGCAGTTCCGCGTCTCGATCCTCGATGATTGACGGACTATGTCTACCCCTCTCCCACTCAATATATCGTATCTCTGCCTTTGTCAGGCTATGCTCGAGTCAATTCCTGGAAGTAAACGCTTCCTCCTGCTTTTTCTGCTCGGTTAAATTCCGCTGTTGCGATCCGAAGTTGTGCGATTTAAACGAGCATTACTGTGTATCATTAAGTTTCACCGAACTATCTACATAGTGTCAAATAGCAACCCCGATTTCCTATCACAAAATTCGTAGATTGTTCAGCAGTTGTAGATAATTCGAAAATGATTGTAATCCTACTACTATCCGATGTCCCATTAATTGGAAACAACTGAAAACGAGCTTCCAGCATGTCTGATAACGATGGAGCCAAATTATCGTAAGAGTTTACAGTGAGGATTTAATTACCGGACCGTTCGAATGGGATGATCATCTCACGGCATCGTTGCTGATTTTACGCCCGATATGTCGTAGTGTCAGAAAACCCAGGGAAACTTTGAGCTCTGACGTGAACCTGTTGCAAACTGGGGTCGCTCGGTTAAGCCTAGTCTATGTCGATGCAACAGCGCACCCAACCCGTTCGTGAACTGGTGAAGTGCCGTCCACACTAGCTAAACGTGCGCCGAAAGCGCCTCATGAGACCCTCGAAAAAGGTCGATTTACGACCATTCGTGTCCAACAAACACAAGAATGTTCGTCAACGTGACATTCAGCATTAAGGTCCGCATCGCTGGATTTGTCAGGAGGAAGTTCACGTATTGTGCATGTTTTTACTAGTCACCGTCTACTGCAGTACAAATGCGCCGTGTTTTCAACCAGTTAACTACTCTCGACGAGTATACAGGCCATCTTAAAACTTGAAATGAAGCTAATTCTTTCAACAATGCATTCTTTATTTTTTCAGATAAACATGTAATTCTTCTTTGTTTCGCTTGGTTTTTGATTAAAATATACCCTAGACGCATTCGTCCTGCGTTGGACGAGTACACACTTCATTTCTTTATTTTTTTGCACGCAAAACGAGAAATGTTTGAAATTAAATTCTACAGTTTACAGGTTAATTGGAATAAGCCTATTTATTCACATATTGAGATATTTTAAGGTTTCCTTTTTTATCAACTAAAAATAATTTGTAAGATAAATAGATTCAGGCATTTTTTTTACAACTGTAGACAAGTTAAATTTTATTATCTAAAAATAATTAATAAAATTGCTAAAGGAAATAATCGATTTTAAATGCAAGTGGATTTATACCACTTTCAATAATAACCAATTATGAAAACTATGAACAATTGCAATTTGTAATTTATATTTTAATTGCAGTTGGCTATTTTGAATATGTGAGATTTCGTTGAAATTTTAATTTGCGAGTCTTCGAAACGCATACTCAGTTTTAATCGTGGCAAGCACACTTTGCTTCAATTCTTGTAGGCAAACAGTCTGAGGTGAAGGTAATCAAGTATTACTTAATTCTGTGCATTATGTCCCGACTCAGGACTCGCTAATTTCTTGAGTAGTCCTTCAAGAAGGCACAACAACTAAAATACGCAGATTTGCTACTAAGTACGAGGTATTTATGGCGGAGAAAATCGAACGCAATTAATAACCTAATAAAGTATTAACTTAATAATTAATAATACCGTTATCTTGCTCACAGCGTTACTTTTTTACAATATTAGCGACTAGTGATTATTCAAAATGGACTTCTTATTGCACTTAAAAAAAAACAACTCGAATATCTGTTGTAACTAAACTTCAGATATTTATTTAACACTTTATCTACCGCTCCTGATTAAAGCTACCACTCACTAACTGCCAATACAGTTTTCGTTATCATATAGAAGTGCATGTTTTCACTTGCAAAGCTTTGTAATTTTAAATTCAAAGTATAAAGAAATCTCGTAATGTCGTTCTAGTTTCTTTTGTTTTAAATCAGGGTAATTTTAATAGGTTACCGATTGTTAACTCTTTGAGTGCTGAATACCCCGACCCGAAACGTTCCGTGAAGACGGAATATTTTTTTGCTCATCTAAAGATTAATGAATTATGTTAATTCGTTCAAATAAGTAAGTTGTAATTAAATTGTGATTGTAATACCTCAGCTTCACCAAATTGAATAATGCTAAGAAACGCGTTTGTTAATCAGATATACTTCTAATTGTCACTACAGTCTGTGTGAGATAAAAAAGATCGAAAAACACATATATGCACCCGTACACATATATGCGATCACATCACTCAAAGGCTTAACCATTCGAAATCGAAGAACCGATTAATAGGATTGCGGTACATAAAGTGTTAAATTCACTGATCAATTATTGCTTTACTTGTTATGTATTCTTATAACTCTGGTTCAGAAAGATGAAGGATGGAAAGATATCTTTCTATGGTATTTCGGTAAATTGAAAAAGAAAGGAGAATGTTAAGTGTCTTTAAAAAAAGTTTTTATTCTATTCATTCTTTCATGTTTTTAAGTGATGTAAACTAATTATTTATTTCTAGAATAATATATTTCTTATGATATATACAGTTACTCGATTTAATATTCGGACACCATGGTATTTGTAAAATTATTATTCTATTTACTTATTTGAAATGTAGTTACATAGTATTCTAATCCGTGATTGATTAAAACACATACTTTCATTTATAAATACATAAAATTACATGATCTATTTTTTATTGTTGCATACAATAATCAATTATGAACGAAATCAGATTGAATTCCGAGATCGAGAAAATATTCGGACACCTATTATAGCTCATCACTTACTTTCCTTTAAAAGCAAGTTTGTCAACCCCATAGGAGTGTCTATAAATATCAAGTAAGCATCACAGTTCGTTCAATTTCTAATAATCAAGCTCACAGTGAGCTTTGTCATTTCGACACCGAATTTGTGAAAAAGGAGAAAAAAGGAAAATTGTACCGAGAAATAGGGAAATTATTGAATTTGAACAAGGGTACGGTTGCAGACATCATACGACAGTTTAACCAAGAATATCGGATTAAATCTATTCCTCAAAAAGGATGTCAATATGTTTTCGATAAATGCCATGAACAGGAAATTATACGAAAAATACAGAGTAATCCAGGATTGTTCTCCAACTTTAACTGTAAAGTTGTTTGAAAGAAGTGAAAAACAGTACATGTGGATACAATTCGTATGTCTTAAAAAACCTGGTTATAGTGGTAAAGTAGCCCGTAAAAAGCCATTTATAAATGCCACAAACCGAAAGAAGCGTTTAACATTCGTCAAAGAATTTATTCCTAAAGCACAATCATGGTGGAACCATGTAATTTTCGCGGATGAATGTCAGTTTTATGTTTCCGAGTGTAAACGACGAAGATTAGTGTGGCGTAAACCAAATTAAGAGTCAAGAATAAACAATATAAAAGCAACAGTGAAATACGGTGCTGGAAGTTTGATGGTTTGCAATTGTATTCCAACAGCTGGCGTGGGAGAGTTAATTTTTATTGATTGTATTTTAGATAAAAACACGTACTTAAACATTTTAAAAGAAAATTGAATAAAAAGTGCTATTGATATGGGTATTCGTGGCAGTATTATATTTTATCAAGGCAATGACCCTAAATATAAAGCAAAAATAGTGCAAGAATATTTATGCCATCACATTTGCAACATGTAGTTAAACGTTTAGAATATCCAACAAAGCATTAAAATCATTGTAATTTTTTGTTAGGTATACTTGTATATAGCAAATAAATGTTATCTAATCTTACGTGTCCGAATATTTGTTTGACTTCTAAATTCAATCTAATTTCATTTAGAATACATTTTTCTATATAACAATAAAAAATAAAGTAATTAATTCCATACATCTGTAAATTAGAATATGTGCTTCAACCCATTACAAATCAGAAAATTCCGTAACTATGTTCAAGTAAGTATATAGAATAATAATTCCAGAAGTTCCATGGTGTTCGAATATTAAATCGAGTAACTATATATTATGTATCTAATGATATATATTTCATATTTCTTATAGAAATTTCATTTCTTTGTTGTTAGCTTTATTATTTTTACATTATGTAAGAAATATTTATTGTGTAATTTTGTGTTAAATATTTCACTATCGCTTATTAAATAAATATAAAATAATTTTTGGTATTAATAATTTGCATAAATATATGCAAAAATCAATTTTATGAATGCAAAATTTTGTGAATTAGTAGAAGCAAACATAAATATCTTTCTGTTTGAAGTTACAACAACATTTTATTATTATTAAGCCTATTATCCTGCTTATTTAATTCTTATCTACTTAGATGATAACAAATATAACTAGAATTTATAATTACATTTATTATATCTTTTAAAATCCTATATATGGACATGGCAAAAATTAATTTTAATAAGTATGTAATTAGTGGGTCCTAGTGAACTGCAAATTAAAAGAAACGTACACAAAAATATGAATAAATAAAGAAACCTGACCATCCTCGTATATTTTTCTTTATTTTTTTCATTGTTAACCTACCAGAAGAAGGATCATAACTCCACGTTACTCGAGGACCTTCGAAAGAGATTTCCTCTCTTTCACAAACCACAAAAAACCACTTGCCAACAATTTTCTTCTTTTCCATTACTTTAATTACATTTTTTTCATCATAATGTTATCCATTCGTATTACGTCTTACTGCATACTTTACTGTGTCTAATCGTTCCAGTAACAAAATTATTTTACTTACATGTCTTCAAAGAACTTACTTAATTGTATTTTTTAATTTGTTACGGAAGAAATGCAGCAGAGCGCGTTTTAAAACGCTACGAAAAATAGAGTTTTTATTATCAATAAGTATACACAGTACAACCTTTTCGCTTGATCACGAAATAGAATATAATCAGTAATTATAAATAATTATGACGAACAAACGAGGAGCATGAAAACAGCGTAACGATGAATGAGATTGGATGCTTGAATCAGAATGAGCTCTTGTCCATGATTTGAAATCGCTTTTACATTATCGTTTGATTCATGGTTACTCATCATGAAAAGAGCATACGCACAAATGACGATGTGTCGTGGAAGATGTTTGTGAAAAGTGTTTACAGAAGAGCCGGCACACAGTGGTACTTTTCAACGAAAAGCTGGCAAAAATTCAAAATTTCATAGGATTTTCATAAAAATTGCTATACTTATGTTTCTGGAGTTCCTAAATCTGAATATTTTATCAATAATGCAAAATTCAATATGCCGGACGTAACATCACAGATATGAACATAATTTTTAAATAAATTTTTGTAAAAATTAATTGTTTTTCAACTTTTAACAAAAATTATGGTATTAAAACAACAGCTTTAATAGAATGATGTTAATTTCACAACGTTTTTGCAATGATGTTTTACTTTTAAAATAATTATTGGACTGACCGCTCTAAACCGAAGTTATATTAATGAAATATAAGTATGGTTATATTAATGATTTAGATAAATTTCTGTATTTTATATTCCATTTTTACAAATATTGTATGTTAACCTTACTAATGTCAGAGATATCGTTAATATGATTTAATGGGACAGACTGCAATCTACCTTCAATTACTTTATGCATTATAAAAAGTAATAAATCTATACACGTCACGGTACACTTAAATAATAACGTATTCTCTCGTTTAATTCTTGGTATTTATTCAACGTTAACCAAAAAATATCAAAGAGGAAATATTTAAAAGGCATGTAAGGCTTAAATGTGCAGACTTATTAACATGTTTCAAATGCACAAACTGTACACGTGTCACTTTGAATTTCTTTAGGATGCACAGCTCGACAGTTCGACAGCTTCTTCAGTGCGCGTCTCCTCATAAAATCCATCTTTTCAAGTGAATTTTACGTCCGCGCGGCACGCCGTTTATACGGTGCGAATGCCTGAGATGTTCACGTCGCGACGCCTGCCGTTTCCAAGACAGAGCGTGCTATGCCAGACTCCGCCTAATAGCTTCACTTGCACGAGTCGAGTCTCGTACCTAGGATTACGGAAGGATCTACTTCCTAACCGATTTTCCAGAGAATAAGAAAGATAATTTTCGAAGTTGCATGGAAGTTTTGATAAGATTTGTACCCTCGGCTTCATATTAACGTTGAAAAGACTTCATCCAATGTAAGAATTAATAAACGATTTGAATATTTATTAACTCTCTCATAAACTCTCGCATTACCAAGGTATTTTTCGAAACTATTTACCTGGGTTCAGAAACAAAGTATTACGTTAAAAGATTTTATACTAAACAATAATAAGCAATTTTTCAAAGTTTTACTGGGAATGATTGGCCAACGAAGTATAAAGAGTATGACATGCGAATGCGAAAGCTAAGCTTATTTTTAAAATAACTGTTTACAGTACTATGGATACTGCGGATGTTATTAATTCTGTTAAATGATTCTATTAAAGATTTTTAAATGTAATGGAATAAGGAGTGTGTTATGAAAATATTATAACTTGGTATAAACCTGTATAAAACAATATAATAGCATAAAAATATACAATATATATGTACACTATATAAAGCTATATAAAGCTATTTAAAACTGTATAAAACTGTATAAAACTGTATAAAACTGCATAAAACTGTATAAAACTATATAAAACTATATAAAACTATATAAAACCATTACTTATTAATAAGTATTTCTTTTTTTTTGTGTTTTAATAAAATTCTGCATTTTTCTGAATGAAGAAAGTACAGTAATAGAAACCTTATTTATTACGCCATAGGATATAGATCTTTTTGAGTACAAAATCTACTTACAAAAAACTATAATGCAGATGTTTCTTATTTAAGGATAAAAAACGTTCAATAATTATTTTTCGTTATTGCATTTCAGTTACGAGGTTATTTTTTTTTTCATTAAAAAAAAGTCCATGCTGTTTTTGAATACGTTCCTTATGATAAGGTACCGGTATAACTCATGGAACAGTTAAACTTTAATCTCAACTCTTTTGTCAAAATAAACCGAAAAATACGTGCAAAAATTGGTACTTCTTTCATTCCAAAAATTGTTTAAACGTGATAACGTTCAAATATCGTAGACACATGTATATGTATATACGTGAAAATAATGTTTAAAACCTAGAATTTAAATTTTCCTACAAAATTAAATATCTGAAAAATACTTCATTTAACTCTTAAAAAATAAGGGACAAATCGTTCATAAATTCATATTCGGCGCACGAAAATCTACAAGGATTGTCCACTGAACATTACAATAAGAACAAAAAAAGTTGAATTTCGTGACTAGTGGACGAATGAAACCTCTTGTGAAGCAAAAATTGTATTATGTGCACTACGTAGGAGACCCTTTTTAACAGTTTCGGAGAGTTTGGAAAGTGTATGCATGACAATAATTATCTGAGTTCATAATTTATGTGCAATACGTTTCAGTATATTTATGAGTGATTCAGTGAAACTTCCTCGCGTGCGTTGTGAATTTCGCGTAGAGATATTCCCCACCGCATGAAATTTCGTACAGGTTGTCACATAACTTTTACTGCATTCTATGCCACTTTGAACATTGCAATCCCACAAGTTCTCCTTTAAAGACAGAGAAATTATATTCTCTGTCAAATTTACATCAGCAATGTGAAATTTTGATGCAGTAAAGCATTTTTTTGTTATGCAATTGTTTAAATATTTTTAGAGCACAATTAAGTATTTTATAATTAAAAAAACTGTTTATTTTAGAAGTCCGATGGAACTCTTTTTGAAGTTCTGTAAAAATTTTTGAACTCTACACGATATGTTCAGTGTGTATATCACGTTCGTAACCACGGTCAAATTTGAAATACCCTTTCCAATCGTAACGGTACCTAATATGGCACACCTGGTTTGAAAAGCTTACCTAAACGAGAGGTATGCATTTTGTCAACGAAACCAGCATCAAAACACGAAGAAATTAATAAATATTCCTACACCAATCGATAATAGTGTAAAAATTTAAATACCTTCAAATTATGGTAAAAAATGTAAATAAAATCAAAAACAAAATTTTGAAAAAATACCACCTAATATGGAACACCTAGGTAATTTGTAAATAAAATTCATCTTTATCACGAGAAATGAATATTTATAGAATTGAAAAGGATAAACAAATGAATTTTCTAATTTTTTGAACTTATATTACGTTAATTTTTGTCTTTTTTATACCTTAGATATACAAATAACATCGGGATCACTACATTCTTCGTGAATACAATATATTGAACATATTTTTTTCCATTATTACCATTTTTGTAATTGCCACTATGAAATAAAAATATAACATAATAATATGTAACATTAACAAAAAATGTGTACCCAATATGGAACGTGTTCCATATTAGGAACCCACATATTCCGATAGAATGATTCTAAGAAGAGAATAAATTTGCAGCAAATTACTTTTGAACAGTGAAGAACGAACATGTTCAATGATAAATCGTGAAAAAATACAATCTTTTTATCTATCTATATTAAGAAATTTGACTATTTAATTCGTCTTTCGGAAATTTTAATTGATTGTCCAACTTTTGATATGATTGGTTCCTATTACTAATGAAGTGTTTTCCATGATAACTGACATATCAAGTTATTTATATGCCGAAATATTGTGATGTTCCATATTAGGCGCCTTTACCCTATGTGTGATACTTTGATATAGCCAAAGCAACAATAAGGTATACTATACTCCAAATATATGTTAATATCATCATAGCAACGGTAATGAACAGTGTCGCACATGTGTATGCACGTGACGCTGAGCTCTCTGAACGAATTACTGTGTCACATACTACATATGTGATGCATGGTCGCGAACGTGATATGCATAAATGTCCGAAAAAAATCAAACGTTATTTTTATGAAAAAATGTTGATCCTCTAAGGATTAGTGAAATTTAAATGACTACTGCTATGTAAAAATAAATATTTGGAGAAGAATAAATCACTGTTTCTAGGAAAAAATACCAATCGTCCAGACTCTAGAGGTTAATCATAATACATAGCACTTCCTGTTTGCATATTGTTTTTTGTATGTATATTGGCCTATTTTATTTTATTTCTGAGAAAAAGAGAGTAACTTCAGAATAATTAAATCTAAGTTAAGATACTGTTAAAAACTTATTTAACACTACAACTGCCGAGCATTTAATACGATTAATATGTAATTCCTATCAAAATTGTAACAATAGATTATTTTCAGTTTCTTCAGACATTCGTTATAGTATTCAAGTGAAACTATTTATTTTCAAAATCATTTCGAATATTCAATGCTTTTAAGATATCAATACTTGCATAACAAAAAAATCGAAACCAGTTATTCTGATTGGCATGGTAGTTTTAATGTTAAATCAAGTTATTCCTCAATTGTTGAAATCTACGCCTTACATCTTGAAATAGTCAAATAGGATTTCCATCCAATGAAGTCCATACGACTGAAAAAGCGTTATTTTCCAAGGAATTCGAATCCAAAGAAGTTATGGGTTTAATGAATATTAAAGGATCAGATAATAACTATCGTTATTACCTAATACGCCAGTGTTCCCTAAAAGTTTTAAACATCTGTTGAATACTTAACACAATGACACCTAACATGTGACAATAAAATCCAGGAAATAAATATAAATTCGTTAAACGCAAGACGAATGCACCTATAATATATTATAACAAAAAACTAAAGCAAAAGGAAGAACAATTACATATGTGTCTGCAAAAATACCTAATGCATTGTTAAAAAACTTAGTATCATTCCGTGTTTTAAAATGACGTGTATGTTTGTCAAACGCAGTTAATTGGTTAAAACACATTGATTGAGAGGGAATACAATAAAATACTTTAATATTGCAAACTCAATATGATTGATCCAATTTTTCACTTCAATTTCTCATTAAAGAAGAAATTCCCTTTATCGCTGTTAACTGTGAATGTAATTTTTACGCAAATTGAATTCATAGTCACAAAAGATGGACTCTGATTGTCAGTATTGGAAACTTAACTCCTTTGATTGCATGAAATTTTTTTCTTTGTACAGTATTCTAATATATGTGTATTATTTAAACAGACACATCTCTGCTTTCTATAATCCAATATATATTCCCATCTGATAGATCTGTACTCTTCCAAACCCTCTTTTTTCCAATCTATTTTGATATCTGTGAACGTTTGGCCATAGTATTCTAGTATATCGATCCGCAATCAGTACCTACACGAGGTAGATTCGAGATTCGCACATATTGATTTTTACCATTGACCGAAAGTGGTCATTTTTAAATTGACCAAACAGTTCATCAAGTTTTTTACGTGCACTTCATACAAAGGTGAAAATTTCACTTACCACCGTTGATGAGGAAAAACGACGTATCCTTCCTTCTACATTCATCAGTCATCCCTGAATCCTTGAATAATCATTCACAGAGCTTTGAACAGTTTCCCATTGTTCGTTAAATATACTGGATCGTCCACACTTTGTCTTTCATCAGTCATACAGCGTCATATATTGATAATGCAATCATTCGGAAGCATTCGTGCAAAATATTCGTTCAGGCGGTCACTCTCGAATCGTTCCACGATCGTGAACAGTTATACATCACGTCTCTAATCGGTCATCGGATTGCTCTCAATTAGTAATCAAATGGAAACATTCAGAAGTCAACAACAAGCTCGTTCAAATAATCATAAATCAACAAGTGAAGGGGCCACTGCAATAAAGAGACAGTTCCACTTTTGAAACAACTTGAATAAGTAGGTAAAAACATGCTATCAATTTATGAACTGAAATTCACGTAAATAATCTTTTATACTAGTTGTAAAAAATATACTTTTCTTATTATCCCAGTAAATCAAATGTAAATATTGGAACTGCCTCCTTTTTGTGTTAAAGTAGAAAAAGTAATAAATAAATACCCATTAAAAAATTTAAAGAGTGAGTATATTTTATCATAACGATCACTGTAATGACTATCTAACATAATTGGAAGTAATATTATTTTAATTATACAATAAAATATAGATTTACAGCGCGAAATCGTGTTTAAATATTTTAGTAGGAACATACTAAAAGATATAACAATTTTTTTAATATCAATATTTTTATGTTCCTCAGTCATTATAAAATATTATTTACCATTCGTTATACTTTGCTGACGAATACTTTGCGACTAATGCTTTGATTCAGAAAGTAACTGTCTTTTCATTGCGTCGAATATGCTGAACACGTAATAACATTCGTGGCTAAACTAGCATTATTATTACTTCTATTTAATTTCTTTTTAGACTCATGGAAAAATCGCATTTTTTTAAATAAAATAAGATACACATAAAAGAAATGCAGAAAAAGTGGAACTACTTCCTTTTTGCTGCAAATCCAATTCCATTTGTGTTGAACAATTTAATATTATCTCATTCAAAAACATTTACAAGTACATTCATTTGTTCATTCTTAATAGTCAAACATTTTTTAAGTAATAATACATACATCACCTATAAAATAATAGAATATTGGCTGAATATAAAGAAAACTTTGATAATGTTATCATTCCCACATAGTGGTACCTTTCTATTGTAAAGAGTTAAATAAATTTCGTGCAAACATTTATAAATATTTCGTACGACTCTGTGGAAACAATTGCTCTATTATGTGAAACGATCGTTAAAGATTAACTTGATGGATAATAACGAATTCCTGAGTATACTTACATGTACTATGATTTGAAATTTATGACTTTAGGAGAATTTGAAAGAAAATTCTCAAGGGTATTCATAACGATCCCTTTCGTTTTACGTTTTAAACGATTCAAAAATCCCTTTCATTTTAAAACGCGATGGATTAATATTTTTGGAAATACTCATATCATTGATATTTTCCAAATTCATTTGAGGAAGACTCCATGAAGCGTATTTATACTCATTCGAAAAGCATACAAAGATTAAAATTGTCAATTAGACAGTTATTCAATTACTAACGATTAGTCGGAAAGAGCTAACCCCCAATATTTCAGCTGCAATGATGGTAACATTCAAGGCGAACGTTTTTGATCGAAAAAATATTTAATAATCGTGCATCGTTCGAGGCTATATTGAAACGAAATTCCCGAGCTCTTTTTTACGAGAATTTAGAACCTTGGCGTGGCGAACATATTATATCTATACCCAAACAGAAAAAGTTTTTATACAAAATTCAACGAAACAAGCAGAATAAATATTAATTCTAACGAAATTCATTAGAAGCTGAAACTATTTACATACTGTTAATAAGTTCTTAGAAGAGTTGATTTTTATTTGAAAACAATAAAATTTGTCTAATTTTTTGAAATGTTATATTGCTTAATATCAATGTACTCATAGTATATATTATATTGTATATAATTATAAATTTGTGTAATATATTGATATTAGTATATTACACGAATGAAGAGAAATTGAGACAAGTTTGATATCGTGACAGGAGATTTTTCTTTACTTTCATACTGTAAAAGCAATCGACGATAAGGTTCATGTATTATAAAAGTTACAATACTAAACGAGCAAAAGTATTATATTTTTTATCCAGACATTATCTTTTGTTAATATTCATACTACATAGAGAAAATAGGAAATTGAATACAGAAATTACACAACAATGTTAATTAATCAGTCAGTTATTATTTAATTTTGTATAATAATTTATAATTAAAATGATAAATTTTCTTCTTTAAAAATTAGTTTGTGTTAAATATAAAATATTAATAACTGTTAACATAATAAATACTTAAATTTGTAATACTGTTATGTATCAATTTTGTAAATACCTTTTAATCTGGTTTTAAAACCAAAGGCCCAAAACAAAATGTTATTAAGTTATATCACACAATGGGCCAACTTTATTTCGTATAGAAACCATCGATTATACCTACAAAAAAGCTTTTATTTTTAATCTAGAATATGAATTATTTTATTGGTATATAATATGTATAAGTATAAATTGTAGATGTAATATATGTTATATTTATTCCTAATGTTATAGAAATATTAATAATTCCAATGTTAACGAATAAATAATTTTTAAAAGTAAAAACTTGATTCTTCATTTACAATTACTTTCCTCAAGAACTATGCTTATAAAGAAAAACAATTTTAACAAGCGTAGAGGACGGACAAAAATCAACATGAACTGCCCATTGAACGCTGAAATTCGAAAAAGAATTTAAAACTGAACAGTATAATTGAAAGATTTGGAAAACTTTAGGAGGAAATAAAAAGTTGTGGGCTCTATGATTTGAGGGAAATAAGAAAAAATTCAGAAACCGTTAGCGCAGTGAAACGAAGATTTAGTATACTGGGATTGAAAGATCGATTTGCCATTTAAAACTCGCTTCTAAAACCGCAAAATAGGCAGAAATTATTATAATTGGCTGTGGAAGCCTAATGCTGGATAGTGACCCAGGAGCAAAAAATAGTACAAATTGTTAAATCAAATATTCAATTGTTCAGTTTGAAGAAGCTGATATTCAGCTGTCTATTAACTTGCAAAACGTAGTATTACTGTTCACTGAAGTTACAAAGCGTACAAGCGATATTACCTACGTTTAATGCTTTATCGAAAGAACAAAAACATGAAACACGTTTCATTCAGTAATAAAACAATATCCTCGTAATATATTGTTCTATTTCGTAAGAAAGATATGAGAAGAAATGAATATATCGAAAAATTCATTATTCGACAACCATGGCCATGTAATTATATTATTCATTAACTAATGAATAAGATTCCTGACAATAATAGAACCTGATTTTAGAAATAAACAGCGTAATCAACGTCTCATTTTAGATTTCAGTAGGAAAGTTACTCAACCTGATTTTGAAAAGGAATGATAAACATGGATATGCAGTTTCACGTAGTTTCACAAAACAAAAGAACGCATTAAACGTTTGAAAGAAAAAGAAAAAGACTAACGCAAACCAAGTTGATTGTCGGAATGATAGAAAATAAATCGGCATGTAAAATGTCTCAATGGCCAGTCGAGCGAGAATAATTTTATCGAACGGGATTTCACATTCGTGCAAGCGTAACAACGCGTAAAGATACAAGGAATCTGGGAAAACGAACGCAGTCGTTGGTATAGGATAGAAGTGAAACAGAAATTCGAGTGAGCAGCGTAGGAACAATGGAATACCGACGAAGCACGAAACGACTAAAAGACCGAGAGACGTTCCGTGCCGACGTGACAAGAAACTTAACCTTCCTTCTGATCAGCTAAAAAGATTCTATACTGCGAGGTAATTTGAACCAATCCGTGATTGATTTCTGCTCCCTCGCGGAGGGAAAATTCGTACGGCGAAGTAAACATAAAACGTACGGTTTTATAGATGTGCCCGACCAAAAATTCACGGTAAGCCAGGAAGGAGGCGAAACAAAGATCACGTGGACCAAGGATTGAAAAGGTTCCGAACATAACTGTTTGAAACTGGTATATATCGGATCCGACCAAGACGGTTATGAAGAACCGAAATAAGCCATTACTGTTATGTGGTATATCAGTTTCGGTTTTGAAACGATCAATAAGTGTTACTTTGCAGTTGTTGAAACAGTTATGAAGAACCGAAATGAAGACCCCCAAAATAATAGTTACAGAACCGTTTAAAAATGGATATAATATCGGTTCTGAAGAACCGGAACCGAAATCGACATACAGTATTCTCACGATTAGTGCCCGAAAATCGGAATTGCGACCGGACACTAAACGTGCCGTGGTGTTGATTCGAAGTCGAGATAAGATCCGAGCCGAGCTCCTGTTTGTCCTCTGTAGACAAGGATAGCGCGAATAAAAGGACGAGACGCTCCACCTTCGAAACGATCAAAAGAAACAGATGAATGAAGAGATAGATATTAATGCAATGTAAAACATTTTTATTTTTCACTTTTACTAATTGAAACTTCTACCAACTGAATTGAAAAAAGGTTTCCGATTAAAACGAAACCAAACGCCATACATATTTGAAATATTTACTTATTTAATAGATTACAATAACTCATTTTCTTCTAGTAAATTGTGATTTAAAGTATATTATGTTTAGTCTTGTTTTAATCAGAAGAATCTCATAAATGCATTAATAAAAGTTTCATTTACAAAAAAAAACCCTTATGCAAAGGTTTTATCATTGTACTAATATTGTCTCACCGATATGTACCACTACTGAACAACGTATCATATTAGAAATACAAAATGGTCCAGCTTGCCCTGAAGAAACATAGTTTGATATTAGAAGCGTCCGGACCTTAACAATAGTGATTAGTATTAAAACTACCAAACGAATCAAAATGACCCATTCCTGATTTCTTCTTCTTGCGATTATTAAAAAAATGACCGATGTTTCTCTGAGAAATTATTGAAGAATTTCATTTAGCAACACGTGAATTGAATTGTACATCAATTAACACTAAAACTACTGAGCAGTTAAACTGACTTTTTGAAATTCCGGTATAGAAACGTCTCAATAGATGCATTCTTGGAGTTCCTTGTTAAGATCATCTTTAGAGGAATTTCAAAAAGTCCACTCAATTGCTTGGCAGTTATAGTGTCAGTAAGCTTCATATTATGAAACCGATATCGTAATTGTTTTCAATCCCTGGCATGGACCGTCGTAGGAACAATGGGGAATTGTAAAGTAGCAAAGGAGTGAAAAATGTCGGGAGACGAGTCTAGGTCTACGTAGTAGGATTTAAAAGCCGACAACAAGACGGTTCAGGGAAGGGTCTGCAGGCACGAGAAAATCGACGAGCCTATCTAAAAGGAATCTACAGGTGCACGACAACGCAGTACTTTGTACGATTCCTTTTTCCCTCCCTGCTCGTAGTCGTTTCAACTTGAAGGGTGAATCTATACTGTCCCTATTCATCCGTGTCTCGGCATCGAGATCGTGGAGGGTGCGTGCGTTCCTTGATATCCACCTAAAGTTCGCGAGATAACCTCGAGTTCCGTTGAAATTTTTCGCGACACCCATCTCTGCTTTCCCATCAGAATATTTATACGCCATAAAGAGGTGCTCGTATATACATGTATACACACATTTCCGTATTCCTGTTCCGCGATCCCCTTTGCTTTCTCGTACCTCCAACAAGAGGATACTGCGTGCAATAATAATGCTAATGGCGATAGTAACAATAACCATAATAATAACTGCAATCCTGAGCTACGCAGAATTCGATACGAAGTCAGACAAGTTTCGTGTATACGTAACGTGTACGCGGTTGAAAATCTTTTAAACAGACCGTGTATAATTTCAGGCTTTCCGTTTTGGTACCGCACGATAAACGAAATTTCTGTTTCTTTAGTTTCTCTAATATTTATAATCTGTTCGGTTATGTTAATTTCGCAGGAAGCATTTTGTAATATTCCATATTTTCTGGGAAACTTTTTTTGTATGAGTTATCTTAATTTGTGTAGCTTATCTTATACATATAAGGTAGATCGAGGCGAATCACACCAGTTTATATTTAACAGCGAAATGCTAATAGCACGAAATTGAAATTTTTTTTCATAGTTTTGTTATTAATACACATTCAATCTCAATATCAGTAAACAAATTTGTATAAATTAGAAATCTTTGTTTTATAAGTAAATATCTGAAAAATAAGAAATATCCAAAATTCTTATTTTTATTTTTATTCGATTTGCCTTGCTCAACACTATGTATGTGTATGAAAGTAATAGTGTTTGAAAGCTACGATTAATACCGAAAAATTTATCCTTAAAATCTAAAACAGTATTTATCATAAATATTTATAATAAAATATTTTTAAATGAAATGTTGTCCAAAGTTGGATTAGGTTCTTGAATATTTCGGAATTCCAGAATAAATTTAGATTCCCCAGATTCCCGAAGGTTTCGAGATTCTCGGATGTGTCAGGAATGCCGAAAATTCCGAGAAAACAATTGTTGTTAATGAATACGAACGTGGTTTAAAATGTTTGACTTCTTAGGTGTTTACGAAAATCACATTATAAAATTTATTTATTTATTTCTACTTAATTTATTAATATGAAACCGTAAAATTTCCATATACTTAAACTTAATCGTAATTTATTCCTGATATTTTCAGCAACATGTAATTCTTTTAAATGGCACTTTAGTATATAATGCTAGTTTTAGCGTATAAATGGCTTTATATTCACATTTCATGAAATCCACCCAGTTGTAAATACACAGTACCTAACATCGTATCTAACAATAGTTTACCAACTAATTTGAAATGAAATATTATATTTATTATTTACTTGAGACATTATTTCCCCCATATCTTTCAAATTTAATAATTCTATGATTTCATAGGTATACATAATAAATAAAAATAAGTAAATAAATAAAGAGTGACATTTTTTCACAGCCAAGTGTAAATCGATTGTGAATGTTATTTCCATAAACATGAAACGGGGATATTCAAAATAATTTTTCATAAAATAATAAATTATTATTTGAAAATAATTTACGTAGAATAAAACTTATTTCACTTAATTTTCGTTTCTCCAGATTAGAAATTTGGCAAAAATTCTTAATAACGATCAATACATTAGTAGAAATACTGTCTACACGGTAAAACTCGTCATCTCGCCGCTTTCTTTGCACCCTAAGTAAATAGATGAAGACATTACGTAATCTGAACAGTTAAAAAAAGAAATAATAATACAATACAATAGTTACGAAAAAATGGTAATTCTAAAAATTGTTCTATACGTAGAGGATTGATTGCGAGAAAGTTATAATATCATCTATTTATACAAGATAATTAATTCTACGCTCGAATACAATTCATTGAAAATTATAGATTAAAACCATACAATATACACAAAACAAATATTTCAACGCAAAACAATTACTGCATTAGTAATTAGTTTTTAGTTAGACAACTTCGTTTGCGAGAAGAAACCGATACATAGCAATCCTAAGAGTAACTATCTAAATATGTATCTATTGTATATCTTATCGGTCAGAATAAATATTTTACACAAATTTAGAATAATTAATATTGCAACCATTATTATTAAAATTAGATATTATTTTATATTGAAACGTACGTTTTCAACTTCCAGAATTTGTCTTTTAATGTTATTTATCTACTATGTTACCAATATCATGCCAAATTAAAGTTTTATAAAAATTATAAAATTTTGTTATATATAAACTTTGGAAATTTAAGTTAAAATTTGTTTTTAACTATAGAGTAAGAAAAATTATTTGGTAAAAAAATCATATTCAAAATTGAGAACGCCAAAACGCACGAAAAAAGTCAAAACTTTTGGGTCACTGTTTTACCTCGTGTTTGGACCTCGAGAATATCTATTATCCTGTCGCAATCCGATATTTTTAAACCTTCACGCTTTTTAAATGGACAGAAGATTGATTTAGACGGAAAACCCAAATTTCGAGATCATTGATTCAGGTTATGTAACAGAATTGATTACGGAAAGAATACAGATAAAAATATAATATAATTTATAGACGCTCGCTTATTTTGACACGATGTTACAAATTCAATATCTATTGAGTCATCTCATAAATAACGCAGTTCTTAATATCTCATTTATTTTTAAAAATAAAGAAAAGCGAAACTGTTTTTAATCTAAAACGTATTCTCTTTCCTTAACTATAAATTGCCTATCAATACATTATAGTTACTTTAAAAAAAGTTTTGTGTTTATCTTTATTTTTAAAAATAAAAGAAATGTAAAAAATTGCAATATTTATGGGATGACCCAATATGTATATAGATTCCTTGCAATCATCTTTATAAATGAAATTTCCCTTAATAGCAGGTGTCTTAACACATTGCATGTCGATCCCGCAATAATACGGAATCTTTCTCCTGTATGCATGCATGTCTTACGCATTGATGTACATATACATACTTACCATCGTTTATTTATTTCTACATTTGTTTTGCTTCAAGAAACAAAACATATATATTTTTTATTTTTTTTATTTTACAAAAATGTATAAGGTTTTTAATACTTTTTTTAACTGCTCATTCTTCAGAGACAAGCAAGTAAATTCGGCGTGCAGGCTTTCAGACAACATGTTAAGGCCCGTATACACGATGAGACTTGCCTCGAGACAAGCGACTGGTTCAAGCTTCTTTCACTTTTTATTTGGCATGTTGATGTGTTCATATCTCGTTCGGAAAGTGAAAAAGACTCACCCATCGCTTGTCTCGGGACATGCATCGCCACCGATGTTTCGTGACATTAGTTGCAGTTTTTGTAGATATTATCGATTAGATTCATTTTCCGTGAGATATCAACGTTGACAGACTCCTTTTAAAACGTCAAATTTTCCAGTACCAGTATTATTATCAATGCTAAGAGGCATGTTGATTTTAAGAGAAATTAAAGAGCAAAAAGAAATGAGAAAAGAGATGATTGATTGAAAAGCACACATTTTCTATTTTGACATTATTGAAAGAATTAAAATTGAACTAATTTGAATGAGTATAAAAATTATGTACGCAAGAATGATTGTACTTTTTAACGTTTAACACGTTGAATGCCATGGGGTCACTGGTGACCCTCGATCAAATCAAGTTACTATAGTTCATTCAATTAAACGGCGATTATTTGAAAACATTTGTATATTACAATACAAACAATGCTACTTAATGCGATGACATTGAGCAATATAAGCGTGCAATAATAATAACGCGATTCAATTAAATGATTTAATATTATATCTTTTCCATTTTGTGTATTTTGCTCTAAGAAATTGTGCAGCATTGAAAGTGTTAATAAATAAAGTTCGTTCAAGAATTGAAAAACAGAACACTATCAGGTTTCATGCTATACGTTACACTCAAACAAAAGTGAAAAAGTGAAAAAGGCTTAAATCTATCGCTTATAGTGATACGTGTATCTCCGCATGTTTCAACGTGTAGAGGGGCCTTTAACACTATTCCTACCGAAGATGTCAAAGACATCTTCCGAATTTTTCACTTAGAATTATTTTCCCAGTTTAGTCGTATATTCTGAATTGACTTTTTGACTTTTCCAATAACGATTATAAAATTATCTACAGGAAATATCCAAAATTCAAGTGAGCAAAACTGATTAAACTGAAAAAACAATTTTAAGTTAAAATGTCAAAAAGTGTCTTTTGACACTTCCGGTAGAAATAATGTTATAAGTCGGAACAGTTTTATTAAAATAACATTGAAATTATGTATGATGCAACGTGGTATCATCCGGACCTAACGCAAGTGACCTGTAGTATAAGCATCTATGAATATGAGCGACGCGATGCTGCGGCGATTGTTTTGGAGTAACAGAGAATCGAAGTTTTTCTGTTTCACAAAAAAGGGATGAGAAAACTATACGTCTTTGTTTTTCTATAATCGCACAGCGTCATTATTGCGCTGTATAGTAGATCGAAATCGTCAAACTCTGTATAGAAATTTGATAATGCATTGGAAAAATAATTTCTTGTTTCTGTAGTGTTATACTACGTTTCTACTCCTGCTATTATTGTAGATCAAATATCCACCCAAATTTTGTAACTATATATTGCTTATAATTTAGTAAACTTCATTTAAAAATTTCAGAACTTGTCAAAAATATTCTTTAAATTTTTATTTATAGGAAAAAACTATCGTTTTAATTTATGTTGGAATAGCTTTAAATTGGTGCTTTTCTTTAATCACGTTTAAATAATTATGTTTTTACCTTTTTTTTTGTCAAATTACCACTTTTTCTCAATTCTTTTAATTTAGTGTACTTTTTAGCAATATTCCAACATAAATTAAACAGATAACATTTTTCTACAAACAAAAATCTAAATACTATTTTAGATGAATGTTAAGAATTTTAAATAAAATTTACTGAATTACAGACAACACATGGTTTTAGGTTGCAAATACATATTTGTTCTACAATAGTAGTATACATAGAAAAGTAATGTAACAGTACAAAAACAACAAATTATTTTTCTATCAAATGCCTAATATTTAACGATTTCGACTCACTGTGCGTCGCCGCAGCGAGATTACATCGCTCGTATACATAAGTCAACAATGGACAATGGACCAGCATAACTGACCTCGACCTTTCAGTGGCGACCACAACCTTCTGTGAAATTTTGCAAAGTATTTTAGGGAAAACTACAGGGATTAAGCTCTTCTTGGCGGTGGATTTGAAGGTCATATAAAATTGAAACTCATACAGGCCTGATCGGTACATCTGTACGCGATCCGCCATTAATAGGCATTATGATTGGTACAAACGATCATGTTTTTTTGGAGATCTACTTGGAGTAAGTACAAATATAGATCGGTTGACTTTCCGGCTTAAAGGGTTTTAGGACGTAACAATCAATATCCATCGAGCGGACACTTGTTATTTTCGAATGTTTCTCATAACTTCCTCTGTCCGTTTACGTATCGTTCGATTCATGTCAATTTCAAGAAAATAAACTGCAATCAAACGGAAACTAAAATCATCTTTGTTTGTTCTGGAAAACAATTCGGCCCTGAAAAGGTTAATTGGTATACCAAACAGCTAAAAATACGAAGGGCAACTTTTTCAAAAATAGACTCTTACGTTGGGCCTATTACACTTTGGAACAAATTTTGACCTATGTTAGTTTTTGCAATAACCACTATATGATTCTTATAGAGTTCCTTGCCTTAAATACGAATCCGAAAACCAAATTGCTGGGTCAGGTTCAGTTTTCGAAAAAACTGGGGTTTTGTAAAAACGGTTGAATTTTTCAGAAAACCAAATGTTACGTGAAAACTAAAAACGATAGGCAGTTAAAATTTAAAAGTTTAAAAAAGGGTAAATGCGCGTATTTTGTATGCACTTCTGTTACATTTCTACGAAAAGTGGGTTGGCCAGCACGAATTTGCTGTGCACCATTGGCTTCTGCAGACATTTCTGAAGAGGAACCCCCCCACGGGAAGTGTGAGAACGGTTTTTCTTTCGGACAGGTTAAGAAAATGTCCGCGAAGAGCACGAGCACGGAACTTGGGCGCCACACAGCCATCGCTCGCCGGCCACAGCTATGCAGGGCCGTTACTACGCGCTGTATAGCGTATTTATAGTATAAAACCCCAGTTTTTTCGAAAACTAAACCTGACCCAGCAATTTGGTTTTCGGATTCGCATTTAGGGCAAGGAACTCTGTAAGAATCATATAGTGGTTATTGCAAAAACTAACATAGGTCAAAATTTGTTCCACAGTGTTATTAACATAGGATATATTTTTTTTATTTTAATACTATAATATTTGATTACACGAACAAACAATTATGACTAATTACGACTAACACGACTCTCAATGTTGACAGCGATCCGTTTCCACTGCTATGATTTTTCGGATTGACGACGTCGCTCGCATGCCCGCTTTTTGTATTGTCCTGCGGGCTTTGTTTTCGCGCGGATCAGAGCTAGGCGTCATCGACCTCACAGCCGGAGTACGATTGCTTTTTGGGTGGTTCGACGTATTCGCCTAAACGTCGCGGACCATGCCCATGCCCCATATCCAATGACCGTTCCGTCACAACACGCCGTGGCTCGAGATTTTTTTCACGTCGCGCAACGACTTAGGGCCGTGTGTCGTCGACCGTCTATGTTAAACATTAATTCTTTATTCTATGGACGCTGGTTATTAACCCCTACATTAATTTTGCTAAAGCCTTGTAAACCGACATTTTCTCTTCCAGCGCACGATTAATTACTACAAGACAAACGAATATTTAAAAAATCTCTACGATCTTGATATAAATCGTTGAGATGAATTTCTTTATGACATTATGTGAAAAGAGATATTTCAATACTCACAAGGGCACCATTTCAAATAACACACGACGATTTTAATGAAAGTTATGTGAAACATAGTTCCCAAAAATATATTTGACATGTATTTTTTTTAGCGGGCAATGTTCACTTTGAACGGGTGAAACCTCCCCTCAAAGTTGAGAATTGAAAGTGTATTTTTTGCACTATCTCTGAAACTAGGGGCGTAGAAAATAAATCTAAATTATTCATTTCGAGGTGAACAATTTAAAAAGAAGTTCTTTTCTACACCCTTTAGTTTCAGAGATACTGCAAAAAATACACTTTCAATCCTCAACTTTGAGGGGTGTTTTCACTCGTTCAAACTGGATGTTGATCGATAACAAAATACGTGTCAAATATTTTATTGAGAACTCTGTCTCGCATAACTTTCACCAAAATCGGCGTGTGCTGGTTGAAAAAGGTTCCTTCGTCATATTTATGTTTGTGTATATATTTGAGCACACACTACCTGACACATAGGAACAAACTTTTTTCTAAGGTGAATTTTCTTTTAATTATTAATTTAAGAAATTTAATAATACGGTTTATACAAGATACAATGACTTAATCTCGACTTGTCCCTTTCAGACCTGATTTTCGTACATAATTATATGTACTTACCTTTAAAAAAAAAACTGTTATTTAACGTACCACTAGTAATGACATATATTGTGAATAAAAAATGGTAGCAGAGTATTCTTGCGATTAGTACATACAGGAAAATCGGAACGTCACCGGACACTGATTGTGCAGTGGTGTTGATTTCAAGTCGAGATAAGATCCGAGCCGAGCTCCTCTGTTTGTCCTGTAGTCATTCTAGAAAAGGATGGTGCTAATGAAAGAATAAGAAATCCAAACTACGGGACAATTAAAACGAACAGATGAATGAGGGAGCATAAATAAATGTTAAACATTTTTATTTTTCACTTTTATTGACTGAAACTTTTATTAAATTTTGAAGTTTCTCTGAATAAAACGATACCAAACGCCATACATATTTGAAATATTTACTTATTTAATAGATTACAATAATTCATTTTCTTCTAGTAAATTCTGACTTAAAGTATGTTATGTTTAGTCCTGTTTTAATAAGAAGAATCTCGCAAAAGCGTTAATAAACGTTTCATTTGTAAAAAAAAACTCTTATAAAAAAGTTTTATCATTGCATTAATATTGTCTCACTGATAACTATCACCATCTAATCCTGCAGATTGTACTGGGTACTAATCGCGAGAATACTGTACTTCTCTGATAGAATTAGCTTCAAATATGGAGTACATATAAGTTGTCTGTCATAGTTTTAATATCTTATCAAATATTGAAAATAGTAAAACAATGTACATTATACTGTGCGTCAAGTCTGAAGGGGTTAAGGCCAAGATTACACGGACGTTTTACAAGCAGCATGTTACATGTCGTGTTTTCTCAACTGAAGTGAGAATCATCCAACTATATAACTACATAATTGTAAATTACTAGTAGTTCACGCTTGTGTTTAGTGAGTTACACTGAAATTCGGGGTTCTTACTTCGGCGGAGAAAATGTGTTTGTACCGTTAGGAAATGATCTTATATACCGAAACAAGCAAAAATCAATAGTAACAAAACAGCAGTTTCGGTTTCAGCTTGAACTTCGGTTTCAGTTTCGGTTTCATCGTCAACTTACTCACAATTAAAAGTTCGTCTGAACTATAACTATTCGCCAACAGTAACGTGTGTAAGTTAGGTAAGTAAACAAGGGTTCTGATAGTGACGTATCACGTGAAAGACAAGGGTTCGCCTCAGTGTTGCAATGTGGGGTCCAGCATGAAAGCTTTTTAAAACATCAAACCCAAGTTGTTGTTCGATATTCATGAAAGATCATAAATAACTAAGCACTTTGGTTGTGCATTTGTATACATATAGGTATATACGTATGCATGTATTAATTGGTTTACAAACCATAACTTTACAACATGTGGCACGTCGCGTTTGCGGGTCGGCACCATATTTCATAATAACATTTGCTATATTTCGTCCAACAAAGGAAATGCGACACTGCCATCTTGCGGTTGACCACACAAAACAATGCAATTCCATAGTATTAAACTTGCTTGTTCTAAACCGTTGAAATCTAGGAAAGCATTGTTATCGTACAGATATATATTTCCTTAGATATGTAAACACAATATAATTTTAAATATGAACGAATGAAATTTGGTATTTTTAAAATATAATAGATAAGAGGTATTTTCATTTCTCGTTAAATTAACATTGGAATTAGAGTGCTACAAATTAATTTATTACTATACGTTCTTACCAAAGTACGCTTCTAGAAGCCTATATAATTCTAAATTCAACGGAAATTGACATGTTGTGAGCTTCTTGATCAGTCCACTCAATGCGTCTCTTCATTGAGTGCTCCCTTTGGGCCTAATAACTTGTTACCACTAAAGCAGTTTATATTGCATTTTCTTCCGTACGGTTATTACACATTTGTAACAGCGACTGACTATTATTTAAAACACGTCCCTTTATATGTTGCTATCCAAATAATACATATAGACATATCAACATAACGCAAGTCGAAGAGAGACAGTTAAACAGTTTTCATAAAACATAACTTACGTCAACGGTGTCTAAATCGATGCCTGCGAGCATTCTAGTGACACTCCCCTCACGAAAAGTTACCCCCTCCATAACTACTTTTACCTGTTTGTATTGAACACCAAATAGAACTGTTAGATTCTGACTTACGTTCACAAATTTCTTATACACCAGCGGTTCTAGGGTTTTTCTTCTCGCAGCTTGGTCGGTGATCCTTATGTTCCTCTACTACATTCCTCTACTACAGAGGTGTCTACAGTACAGGTATCAAGTCAGTCAAGCCGACTATAGGTTTAAAAATGAAGAGGGGCAAGGGGACTCTTCCACTCACAACGCTCAGCTTCCAACGCATGGTTATTATTGGCACACGCCGAGGCCCGAGCGTCGTGAATGGAAGAGTCCCCTTGCCCCTCTTCACTTTTAAAGCTATGGTCGGCTTGGCTAACTTGAGACCTGCACTGTAACTTACTTCTCTTACGCCAGTAATTCGGAAACAGTGTTCCCCCACTGCCTCTACTCGAGGAGCTGCCCGAGATTGTGTATGTGAGCAGTTCTATATAGAATTCGAAACAAACACATGAAAGTAAGTATGGAGAGGGTAACTCTACATGAGGGGGAAGTGTCACCATGGAGCTTGCGAGCTCCCACTTCGACACCCTTGTATTACATACTTGCACATGTAAGGCCCCATACACAGTATCATTTAGGTTTCGAACCGCTCTCGGTTCACTCTCCATTCAATTAAATATTATTCAGTTGTTTATTGTTACATTCTACTCCATTAAATATCCTATACATTCATAATAAGTATTATTATTATTATTACTGTTATTATTGATATCAAATCCATCATAACGTCATATCATACCTGCGCCCATTTCAAAATGTGTTCATAATCATCTGTAACTAAAAACAACAATTATTCAATACTGAAATGCTCCGTTAGCATCATAGCTGCATTTATTTGTAAAACTAACTCTGTAAATATTCTGTACATCTGATGAAGCCTAAACATAGCTAACAGTCCGACATCCATATCCTAAGTCACTCCAACCCCTTACGTGAATTATCAAAGCCTAAATGTTTCCCATTCTCTACAACCAAAATTTTTCTTTCACGAGTTGTCCTAAATTTTATGAACCAAGAAGAAGAGAAGATTTATTCTAACCACGCAACAGTCAAGAACAAGTCAAAACCCCTATCTCGTATTTTCAACTTGGACTCGCCATCGTGTGACACAATAAAACACACTAAACCTACGCAACTTTGGTTTTCCTTTAGATTCGAAGAAGATCTCACCGTCTTTTTGTGGAATATTCCTCCTGTGTATTATAGCAATATAACATTTATAATGCACGTGTTCACACTATGAATCCCGGTCTGATTTCGTTCTGTCGTTATTCATCCAAAACAGTAGACGAGAAAAAAATTTTCAGCGAAATGTGAGCGAAACAATAGTATGTAACAAGCTTTATACTTCACTATTTACTGTCTGTAAATTCATTTCTTCAATTCATTCACTTAAGGAAAAAGTGTATTTTTTAATCAAATCATTCACACAAAGTCGGCTTATTAAAATGTTTTCCATTAAATATTTCCTGGACATCTAGGTAAAAGAATACAATTAAAACTGTATGACTTGATTGTTTATTAGAAAGTATGCAAAGCCCTTATTAGACGCAAATTTGTCTTCTAACACATTACTCGTAGGTACGCATGCAAGCACATCATGAGTGTCAACGTGTGTTACGCATTACAATTATCCTGTTTGGAAGTGGTCACGGTGGCACACACGTACTGTGATTATTCAGTTCACAAATGTCAATATGTATTACAAGCGCCATAATTCTCTGGTTCGCAGATATTTCGATTTCTGCGAGACCAGTTCAAACGCAACTGAGATCAACACGTTTAGTGCCGTACTAAAGTACCCCAATCATTCAATACGTGCAAGCCATCAGTAATCCAAGCTACTTGCGTTCATTACATATTATGTTTCTGAGATGTGTTTTATAACATTTATAATATGCCTACCAGATAAATAGTGGCAAGAGAAAGGGATGTTTTAACACTGGAACTATAGTCAAAATGACTGGCTTCAATCTTTTTGTTTTACAATATTGATATCTTAAAAGCATAGAATATTCGAAATGTTTTAAAAAATACATAGTATCACTTGAATACTATAATGAGTTTCTGAGGAAACCGAAAATAATTTATTGTTGCAATTTTTATAGGGATTACATATTAGTCGTATTAAATGCTCTGTACTAGCATTAGCGGGGTGTTTTCATAGAAACGGCAATTTTAGGCTTCTTTAGGACATCTTTTTTGAAAAATCTGGTTGTTACTTCTTTACTGACCTTTTAAACATATATTTACTAGCATTTAAGCTATATTATGTATTTTTTAAAAGTCAAAATATGTAAAATTTTAGGTATTAAATGGTGTCAAAGAAAGTCATTTTCAAAGATAATGTCTTGATGGTTGACGTGTTTCGGTCGTAGTAGTAAACGGAAATGGAAGAACGAGGTGTGTTTGTTTACAGTCTGAATGTGGATATAGCTCTTACCAAAAAGATTAGAATGTCACATTGTTTAAAAAAATGGCGGCAGTTTAAAATTCAAGTTGTGTTAAAGTTGACATAATGAAAAATTATAAAAAATTAAGATTTTTTCAAGATTGTGATAACAACTATAGCAACAAGTCTGCTAAAGAACATGTGCAAGTTTTAAGTTAATTGGACAACTGGACCTTGAGATATCATGTCAACCATGATCAGAAAACATGGTTTCAGAAAAAAAGTGTTTACTTTCTGTGCTGTTTAGATACGGGACGAATAGTTTTACGAATTGGGAAACTATGTTTGTCTCAAATATTTACCCTTTGAAAGAAGACTAAATTAAATTTCTTGAAAATAAATTTCATAAACAAAGTCACGGTGAGTGCCAAGTAAGGGGAAAAATATACTTGCTGTTACATATCATGTCATGCCTTAACAGTGCTCTTCAAATATTTATAACCTTGGCATAGATATTTTCGAAGATATATACTTTAAAAAGACACAAGAAAAAAATTCGATGTTTTTAAAATTCCAAATGAAAACATCTCCTTAAATTCTTTTTCGTCTGACAATAGTACTGTTCTTTATTCTTTTTCCAATGCACTCTTTGTTTTGTGAAATGTAAACGTTTTACTTTGTGTCTCATCATTAACGCAGGTGTTTCTTCCATTTTTGTTTAAAAAGAAATAAATAACTATATACCGCGTATTTCTGGACGTAATTACATTTGGGATATTTTTTTGGCTAGGTATGTATAAGACTTCTTTTTATAGCAACCCATCAAAATCAGTTGAGCGGAATATCTAACGTAACTCGCGAAGTGGAATTTGCAAATGATTTTTTATACTATTTGGACCGTTACGTTGCAATCATATGGGATCATAAGTATTATGCCATGAAATCGCATAGTACTCCTAGAAAGATGAAACTTCTGTGGAAAAGTTTGATGTTCGTGTCTCCAAATTGGGTAACCTTGAAACAGTACTTTGAACCAGTATCATGTTATTTTGTGCAGACGTATACCTCTATCTCTTTCTATGGGTCACGGATAAGTAAGGAAGACAAACTAGAAGGATACAAAATGTTTCAACACGCAACGCTATTTAAAATATCTGACCCTCTATACTAAATACTAATACTATTTTATGAATTTGCTGTATTATAAAAACTACACAAATTTTTTAAAAATTACAAATATTAAACAAAAATTATAATCTTTCTACCACTATACTTATCAATAATCATTTTTTTATTATAATTGCTTATAATTACAGGACAAAAATGTACACTTTTATAGTAAAGATTTTCTAGACGGGTGACTCAATTTTATTGTGATAAAGTTTACATAAATACTATTCATATACACTCTTTTTTTAAACGAAACAATCAAATTTTGTGCGAAGTGGTTGCAAATAGTTTAAATTTTGTCGTAGCTCATCCAGTAAATGTAACTAAATAAGCTTTCAAAGATAATTGATATACATTAAAAGTCAGAATTACTTTTTAACATTGACAATTACCATTGAAAACAAGATAATCATTACAACAATTTGTAAGGACCTTAAGATTGCTTGTTGGAATAATATTTAAAAATATTCGTACGTACTACATAAAAATGAATTGTTAAACTCATTAATGAAGATCTTTTCGTAGAAACGTTTGCACTGTAAGGAGAAAAGTTGACATTGCATCGCATTTATCAATACTAACTCATATTTAATGATGAAGTTATTTCAACAATAAAAATAATGCAAATGATGAGATAAAAGTTGCAACAAGTAAGAAAATGTTTGTCAATCACAGAAACTGTGAATGCCTTACTGTCTCTAAATACTGATGGACTTATACTGTTAAAATGGCAACAATTTTCCAGAAAGTAGAAGAAAGTCACTTCATAATCTAATTTATGAAAAAGAAAATCCTTTTTATAGTCCTGACGTAACTGATAATACAAATAACAAATTTTCAGTTTTTTATCACTGAAATTTTCTATCTACTTGTAAAGGTCAGGAGTATTATCTATAAAGAGTTTAATATTACCTTTTCTTACACATTCTTATTGTTCAATTGCACCCCGTGTTTCTTTACTTCTCTTATACTGTAAAAATGGAAGCTCATCCTAAGTTTTTTTGTTGATTATTTATTTTTGATTTGATTGAAGAAACTAATCAGTTCGAATCGGAGACTAAAACGACATTGAAAATAACTATTGTCAGTTCTGATTGAAACCGTTATGATGATAAAAATGATAGCCGTAACTGTTATGGGTATATCGGTTTTAACCCACATTGGTTTCAGTTTCAGTTTTTCGAAACCGACATTGTTTCAGTTTTGTAAGTGTTATTTTTCGGTTTCGAGTCAGGTTTGTGTTCTATAACTGATATTTTCAGCCTAATATTTGTTATGATTCAGTCCCACATAGTAATAATTGAATTGGGACTGAGAAATAATGGTTACGGAATTAAAACAATAACAGTTCAGAAGAACCAAAACCGAAATTGTGATATTGTGTCAAAATCAATACATCCATAAGAATTAAGAATGCTTTTTCGGTTCTCATAACGGTTTCAGAAGTCGAAACCAATATCATAACTCCATTCAATCCCTGGTTCTAATGACAGTTATTTATATATTAGAAAAGCATTTAATAAATTTTGATAAATGTTATTATTCTCTTTTATATTCAGAAAATTAACAATCTTTGCATAACGTTTCAGTCAAAATTATGTTATTCTATATTTAAATTTTATCTTTATATTTATATTTACATATATTTGAATGTTCCATTTATTATATTTGTATTTACATGTATTTGAAATGTACAGTTATATTTACATTTATATTTCTATTCTGTACATACACTCTAATTTTGTATTCTTAGTGCATGTGTAAATAATTCTTACCGCGAATCAAACATTTCTTGCTGTTTTTTCAACTTTTTGTTTAATTATATGATTTTGACTAGAAATAGTATTTATTAAAATATATAAAACAGATGAAAATCTGGAGTAAAGTGAAAATGAAAGATTATTTCAAGTTCAATCTTTATGTGCTGTTTTAACAGAAAGTTCAATCAATTTAATTTCAATTTATAAAAACATTAATATTTTTAATATTAAATTGGTTAGTAGAATATAACACGCACCGGGCGTAGTATTACCACGCACATATTTTTATCAAAATTTCTTATATCATTTCCAAAATGCTGCTAGTTTTTGTCTCCTCTACAGTACGCATTAGGTTGTTTCGCATTAAGCAGAGGGTATTCTTCTGGCATCCCACGAGTAATATTACCGCGCTTTACAACTGTGTTAATATTAGTACAATTGTAGCTCTTAGTTAATATTTGTTGTGAAACCAAAGGGATTTTAGCAAAAACATATCACTTTCCATTTAAAAGTTAATTTCTAATAATTAATGATAGCGATATGAACCAGCAATAAACGGGGAAAGGTATCGATCCCGGAAATTAAAAAAATTATAAAATTTTTGTGTTAATACAGTAAGTCAAGCCTAATACATTGTAATTTTCTTTTCGTGCGGAATTTTACTTTGAAGAGGCGCAAAAATCCCTTGAAAATAGTGAACATTTTTCTTTCCCATGGATTATCTTGAAAACAATAAGAGATACCGAAAAAGTTTAAATAAAAAATATATTGCACTTTCACGTCTATAAAATTATAAAATAACATTTTTCAAAATGTTTGTTGTTTTCAAAATTTTAAAAAATTTTATTTTGCAATTTCATGAACGTGAGAAAACAATGTATTTTTTGTTGAAACTTTCTTTCGTTATCTCTGACCATTTTCAAGATAGTCCACAAAAACGAAAAATTTGCATTTTTTCCAGGGGGTTGTTTCACTTCTTCAAAACGAAAATCAGCATGAAAAGAAAATTGCAATGTTTTGCACTTAACTTACTCTACTTACACACAAAGTTTCATAATTTTCTAAATTTCCAGATTCGATACCTTTCCTTGTAAGTTATTTTTACGAGTAAGAGATTTCTGTCTACTATATCATGTAATTTTTCTGAGTGAATTTCGAATTAACAGTATTTCATTACTCAAATATTCTTTAGCTTACAGCTTTGATTCGTCGCTTGTAACGCTACAACTGTTTCTCATACGCTGTCAACGTAGCAGGCGGCGATAATATGTTTATACTCATTAGATCTGAGGCATTTCTCACCTTTCCAACACTCAGGACATTCACCTAAATGAGATTTACGTGTCGGTACCTGCCTCTAGGGTTGTTCAAGTACGACCACACAAACGCGGAATTGAGATCCCGCAATTAGCGCGGCCATGTGACGCGCCATCGCGTGAAGTACCAAGTCGGTTTCAGAGAGCAGACTCCGCACGTCCTTCTAGATGCAGGCAAGACCTTTCGAAATCTCCATCGGCTGATCAGGCCGATTCCCGAGCTGAGACTGCAGCTCATTTGTCGAGGTGTCTTACACGAGTAACACGAAGGCTTCAAGATCAGGCTATGTAATTCTTCTTCTGAGGAAAGCATTGCAGAAAAACAATTGATCTTCACAAATTTTATCCCTTCTAACTTTATTTATGTTTTCATGAGGCTGTTTATGCAATTGTCAATTTTTATAGAAATTAGGCCATGATAAGAATCTAGCTAAAAATTGGTTTTGTCTTTAGTTTGTTCTAAAAAATATATTACATTTCTTTGTATACATTTTACATGGTTCTCACTGTATGTATATTTTATCTAAGAAAAGATGAATTAAATCAACTTGAGAAATTTTGAAGAATAAAGATTGTTGGAATTATCATTGAACAAGTTAATGAAATTGGTTGTTCGTATCATCGAAGAAATAAAATTTGCGCTTATTGATTGTAACGGATATCAGAGAGAAAGGTCGAAACAAAATGCAAATATGTTCATTAGAAAAATCTATGATTGAAGGATTATTTTACTTTTATTTCCGCGGATAATGAGCACGTGACGAAAATACAACAATTATTTTTATAAAAGAATAATGCATTCTATATTTATACAGTGTGTTGACATTTTAGCCCAGAATGAATGTAATAATGGGAAGCTACGACGTAACAAAAGAATGTGACATGCAAGTAATACCACAGTCATACAGTAAAATTAGCATAACTCTAGTGTTACATTGCACTGCAAATTATATTTTCCATATATTTTGCATATTGTGATTTATTACATTTGTACAAACATCCACAGGAGACTCCACGATAAAGTTAGTGTACATGAAATACCTCACCGATTTTCTTAAGATTGATAAATGTTGGTAAAAGCATATATATTGAACAACTTTTTTCTGTCACAGAAATCTTGCTGTCATTTAGGTTCCAAAATAATCATGAAAAACTTTTGTTACGGTTCCTCGAATTCTGTATACGTCAGCACGTCTGTGACAAGATTACAAGCATAGCCGCACGGTAGCTCCTGCTACAGTCAGCCATCAACCTTCTCAAGTCTCACATAGGAGGTACCCTCCTCTACAAAAGTTTCAACTGAATCGCGGTAGTTTCATATTTGTTTGATACACATAGAGATGAGTTTCACTTACAAGGATAAGTATGGAACCCAGAAATTTTAAAAATGATGAAACTTTGTGTATAAGTAGAGTAAGTTCAATTTTTTTTTAAATTTGCGTCTTGAGCAATTTTATTTTATATTCCTATAGACGTGAAAAAACAATGTATTTTTTGTTTAAACTTTTTTAGCTATCTCTCACCTGCTTAAGATAAACCACGGAAAAGAAAAATTTACATTTTTTTCAAGGGGTGGTTTTAATCCCTTCAAAGTGAAATTCGGCACGAAAAAGAATTGCAGTGTATTAGGCTTGACTTACTTTACTTACACACAAAGTTTCATAATTTTGTAAATTTCCGAGTTCAATACCTTTTCTTATTAGATCAGCTTCTTCAATAGGCTTTTTCGTTGACAAGGGCAGCCTTGGTTGCTCACGGGCAGAGTTGTGAGCGAAGCCACGAAAACACGTTCCCGTAGTAGGGGAAAGACACTTAGGCTAGTGTCCGTGCGTTAGGGCCTTAACCCTAATCGGATCACGATGTGACTTTAAGTCACATTTAAACTGTTTACTTAAATTTTTTTATTATTTCATATTGTATTTCCAAAAGTTTTTTTAGTCTTTTAAAATTTGAATCGCATAAACAAAAACAATAACATTTGAATCATTCCTTTTATTCTCATAAATGACTGAGAGTCACATGGTGGTATGATTCGTTATAGAAACACGTGGTACGATTAGGGTTAAGTCTGGCGGTCACTACTGCATTCTTACAAAGTAGTACAAAAAACAACCACCTTTGCCCACAGTGGCGTTACGAGCTGTCCAGAAGGCAAGATTGTACAGATAGTAGAAATCGGTATGAGTTGGTCAGAAGGGCCGGGGGGAGGGGGGGATTCTACTTTGAAATGATGAAAGACAACTTATCACTGTTTCGAACTCTTTTAATGTTAACAAAAAATTGTTGGAATCAAATTGGAGGGATGTTTTACAATTATAAACTAAAAGCGTGGTTGATGGAATGGCAGTATACTGTCTATCCCTACCTACCGACTAACTCATACCAATCTCCATTGTCTGGGTGAAACTTATTTCTATGTGTTTGTACGAAACAATGTCTGAAACTATTGTGATTGACTGGAATTATTGGAAGTTTTGTCGGAAAGTTCACGTGTAATCCGAGACGCTCGATGGTCGATGATGTAAGTTGCGGCGAACTTCCGGCATGCTTGTGGTTCTCCCACAGACGCGTTTACATATATACAATAGAATTCTTAAAGAATTGGCACACAAATCTTATAAGAATTGGCGAGGTATTCCACGTACCATAATTTTCTGTTAATGTGTAGTAAAGGAAATCCATTTTCTATTTAGCAAAGATAAAAGTAATTTCTGGATAAAAATCTATTAATAATTAAATAAATGTATAAAATTGGTGATATACTTTATCGGAAGAATTAATAATTTATAAGATTAATTTATAATAGGCATTATTTACGTTATAAGGAATAATGATCGACAATTGTGTCAATAATTCTCTTTATACATATTTTGAAACGTGTCATGGAAGGAATAACTTCTGTACAATAGATTGATTTGTATATATTCTGAATCATGACATGAGATGAACGTTATAATTATTATTAATGATATAATTAATATAATTAATAATAATGGATGGTTTTAAAGTGTTACAGTAAAATTTCGATTGTTGCACGGAACAGACTGGTTTACATTTTTTTTCATTGATCAGAAAAGACGAAAATCTATTTAATAAATAAATTGTAACTTATTATTCTTATGTAATGATTTAATAAAGTCTTTGGGGTCAATAGTTATATGATGAGATAATTCGTGCTCATGTTTAATTTTAGTATACAGAATTTATTAAATTTTCATCGTATATTTTTCTATTTCAGCAATAGATACACCTACATATTTACTTTTAATTGTATAACAATCTGCAAATATTTGATGCAATTTGTTTTAATCATTCTCAATAGATTTAATTAATTATAAATTCATCTTAAATTTAAACGTTTACCAAATATTTTCGATTTCCTCATTTTGAACTTAAAAATAAATAAAATTATCAAAAATAATGATAAATATTTTAATGATTAAAAGACATATGATTTCCATTTCGTAACTAGACGATAGATTTATATAAAAATAGTATAGAGTTAATTTCTCTACCTAATAGCTTAATGATATCTTTAAGTAAATTGAAATTTTTCTATACTATTTATACAGAATGATAATTAATGCTTTATATACTTTTGCGAAAGTTACGTTAATCAATTAAAATGCAGAAGAATTTAGCCAAAATATGCCATGAGTGTGTCAGTTCAAATGCAGGAATAAACAATCACTTATTCAGTCTTAAGTATCAGCTGATATTTTTCAAGTGCTATTATTTTCCATTAAGAAAAAATAATGTAGCATTTTATAAAATTACATATAAAATACGATTAACATGTGCAGTAATTTTGAAGTTCTATTAACCTCCTACTTCCTAATATATTTCGTAGTCACACTGACAAGAATTTCTTAATTAGGACGAGAATATCAATTATATTAGATACTGGAAAAAATTCGTGCGGTTTTCTTGTTAGCAACGAATTGAAGTCTGATTTGAGTTAGTATTTCACTAGGTTAATAAATAAAATTGGTATTAGCAGTAGGTTATGTTTATGCCGTTGGTATCAAATAAAATGAAATAATTCGACAGAAACGTTGTCTGTGGTCAAATTTTGATTTAAGTTATTTTGATATGTCGTTCTTTTTAAATTATTTTGATTAACTAATATATTCATTGCAAAATTATAATATTGATATGCACGAAGTAATACTTTTCTTAAGTTAAAATGAACTGAAGAGTATCGGTATATTTATTAAATTCAATTAAAAGTCTTCCCAACAATTCTGACTCGATATCGTAAGATAAGAGTTTGAAGGATACCATAATTAAAAACTACTGCTTCAAGGAATGATCGTCTTCCATCTTCAGAAAAAATATAAACCAATTCTCGTACATAAATATGACTTCCTCATCGTTGATCACGCAACACAGACGTTGTAGAAATATTTCACTATCAATTCTACAGAAACACGCAAACTATTTCTCACAGATATTCGAAAAATTCTTGTCAAGCGAAGAGTTCTTAATAGATCATTCTTGCGAACATTCGAAGAGTTTTAAAGAAGTACTCACTCCAGACAAGCGATCGTTTCGGCGCAACAATCATACTTGAACTACTTCACAACGTTCGCAGAAATAATAATGTCTATTCCTATAAATTGAGAAACAGGAAAATGGTAGTATCTCCGATAAAATGAACCGGACCAATCAAATTAAGGGGGAATTACGGCTCATAAAGTTTAACAGACCAATTGTTCACTCCATTGTTGATAAAGAGTGCATAGTTTAAAGAAAATTTCAAAATTTTGAAAATTGGTGACATTATAGGCATTCTAGTCATTGTTGCTATTTGAAAACTTATCATCGCGTACATATAACTTAAAACATGTTTTTCCAAAAAACATTTTTTTCCAACTAATGGAACAAATATCTAAAAAAAATAGTCGATCAATGCCGTTGACTTTTATTAAATTAAAAAATATACTTTTCTGAAGATATAGAACTTCTAGTATCTTCAGTTTCTTTTATATTTAATTATTTTTTTTTAAATTATGATTTTTAACTTTAAAATTTCAAAACAGGCTAAAAGAAAACTTTTTCTTACTTTTTACGTTCTCTTCCTCGGACATTTTATCCACTTTAAGGATATTTTTGATTTCTTTTATCTCAAATTTATAGTCTAGGGGCTAGAATTTTCAGCGTTTGAGAAAAATTTTCTGGAAACCATTATGGAAAGCAGCAGAGAGGCCGTTAACATATTATTATAATATTAAATAATTTTATATATGTTTAAAATATAGGTACATAATCGAATACCGAAAACCCGAAGTAATTATTTGCTTTCGTTTGTTAGAAAAGAAATCCTAAAATAATAACTTTTTCGTGCTATTTAAACAAACAATCCCTTTAAGCTCTTATCACAATTATTTCTCTGTTCAACTTAAGAAAAATTTTCAATAATGATAATAGTCAGTGCAATGTTAAACCAAATAGGAGTACTAACGTAAAAGTACATGTTAATTTTTGTAATCCGTAAATATAAATTATATAGTAAATGAAAGTTATCTGAAAAAGCCTTACTTGCAAATAAAATAAAATAAACACTTCATTTTTAAGCAGGAACAATTACGTAACAAAAGACACATAAAAAAATATAAAGTTCGTAAAACAAAATAGAAGTCTAATTAATTCAGTCCTAAGCATTATATCAATCTCAAGTGTTGTGTAAGTTCTCGATATAAGGACACATCTTGAAAATTTGACATATAAGATTACTCTCATAGGTCGCAAAACGTATTCAGTATAAACATTAAGATTAATATCACAAATCTAACATCAGTTCAAAGAATACGAAATCAAAATAGATATAGATATATTGTAGCAAAATATTAAATCGACGTAGTCAGAGTTCATAAGAATTCTTGATCAAAATTTCTGATCCTACTTCTAAAATGTTTATTTATAAGAAAACGCAATTAAGTTTAAACATATTAGGGCAGAATTATACTGTAATTTATACGGGCACGATGCGCAAATTACGCCCATATTTCGGCAAAAATAACCATATAACTTAAATGAGACGTACACGCCTATACTAACAATATATAAGCATATATCTTTATAAAACTAGAACTATTTCAATGCTTCTAAAGTCGTCAAGAAATGTACAATGGACTGTAAAAAAACCTTACACCTTACGACAATATTTCGGAAATCTCTATCGTCATATTTTTTATTCATAATTTTGTTTCAGTATTTTATAATTTTGTAACTTTTATAACGTACGCATACAAGTAACTACAAGATAACATGTTGAATCTTCTCAGAACATAAAAAAAAAGAAAGTTACAATTCCTCTATTTTCTATACTTAAAAACACAATGTTAATTTTTCGTGTTCAAAATTATAGCTTGATGTTGAACATTCTGTATAATCTAGAATCTAGGTACTAACCTTCAGTTTGTAATATACGAACACTCAATTCATTCTATGATATATTTGAATTATGTGTGGGTTGGGCCTTAAGTTAATCTTAAACCTTGTAACTCTAAAACTTAATCTTCGCAAAATGGACAATAAGATGCGCGTAAATATAAAGCGGATGCTGAACTACTGTGCAGCTCCCACGTCCTGATCAATCCTAAAACTAAAAGTGTATAGAAACGTATTCCAACGCCAATGTTCGTTACCGTTCGTTGTAGTGAACCTAACATTCCCGTTTGAGTGGTTAGATTTGAAGCCGCACGCCTTGCCCATACGAATTTTCGGTTCTGATATATGATTCGCTGAGACGCTCACGCATACTAATCAGATTGCGCGACAAAGACCGCGAAGAACCGTTTCCGAACCCGCAATTGGATTTCTTGGAGCAACTGTATTCGCCCCTATGACGTCACGAGTGCCAAGTTCATTGCAACAGCGGTACATCTCACTCCGTCGCATTTTGTTCAGTCTGGTTTCTTCGTTACGTGGCTCGGCCAATAACATCAACTGCTGTTCTATAGCTATTGACGCGAGCATCCTGAGTGTAAGAGTACCTTTGCCCCTGTAACTTTTTAGCTTTTAGGGTTGACTCAGGACGAGAGAGCTGCACAGTAACTGTGACCCATAATATAGCCTACGTCTTGTACTTGTATTCCAGTATTAATTTTTGTATCAAAAAGTTATTCTTGTCTTTTTTTTCTCTTGGTTTCTTTCCAAAAATACACAATAAGTTCAGGCAAAGAAACATATTTTTACAAATTGTGAATAAGGAATACTTATTATTGAATTGTACGACTTCCATTTTAATAAAGTTTCGTAAAATAGTAACTTACAATACATATGAAGTATTATCTATAGATACTTGATCATTTTATACACATTGACCGCTATAAAAGTTTCATAAAATAAAAACACATTGTTTTATATAACAGAAATTTGAAAGACAAGAATTATAATATGTACACATTACGTTTTTTACATTGTTATATGTCATAAATTCTAATAAAATTTATTTCATTTAATATATCATTATAGAAAATAATTTTCGATTCAATTTTCAAAGAACTGCGTTACCTATATATGGCTCATGAAGCAATTCAATTGTTAAAATAGAAACAATTAATATTATGTTTATATAATATAAACTATATAAAACTATATAAAACTATATAAAACTGACAAAACTATATAAAACTATATAAAACTATATAAAACTATATAAAACTATATAAAACTATATAAAACTATATAAAACTATATAAAACTACATAAAACTATATAAAACTATACAAAACTAACAAAACTATATAAAAGATTAATATTATGTCTATCTGAAAACTTTAAGTTATTGTGGTTATGGGGACAAAGTGATGTGAGTTTATAGTAACATCATAGAAGTTTTGAATGAAATTCTTCTTTATCTAAAAGACCTTTTTTATTTTATATAATGCTAAATTGTAACTACTACATACATGCATATTTACTTAGACGTACTTTTGCTATTTATCCTTACACTTATTGCTTAAAACTTTGAGATCACTTATTTAATAAAAAGAATTTTTTAATATAAAGAATACACGTTAAACTTCCATATAACATTTCAAATTACTACATATAGTTATAGCAAAATAATAAAATTAAAGTTATCGTTGTATGTATATGTAGAGCTGGAAAATAATATGATGTATATGTGAACCCGATTCAAAATTAAGAGTCAGTTATGTTATTAACATTTCGAAACGAATTTTAAAAGTTGCGCGTAACAGTTTGATGGAAACTTCATTTCCTTATAAACACAGTATCTGCTCTAGTATAAAAATCGGTAGTAATTGCTGAAATCTTTTCAAATATCGTAAGAGCATTAAAAACATATGTCTGTTTTGAAAAACAAAGAAAGAGAGTAGACGTTTAATACAAAAGTTCAAATAATTATTATTATCACCACATTTATTTTTATTATACACATTGTGCTCTTTTAATACTTCAATATTATTGAATATGGTATTTATTTCTGCTCAAAATATTTTATTTAAATATATTTTAATCGACCACGATCCCACATTTGTATAAAATTGAAATTTCAAATTGTTTCAATTCCTTCTTGTTGATAGAACTGCCTTTCTTCTTAATGAGAATTTTATTAGAGAAAAGTAATTACCTATTGAGAATACAAAGTATCTTTTGCGGTGCAGTGGAAAAATTTCAAACGGTGCAACTACATGATCCGTAAAACCGCTCAAGATCTGAGAGTTAATGAAAAAAGTAATAAGCCGTTACATCCTACTCAAGTAAAGAAAGGAACTCTAATAATTCCATTGTAGATAAGAGATATTGCACTTCAATAATATCTACATTATTTTCTTAAACATTTATTAAAACTAAAACCTGAATAATTCGCTTCTAAATTAAATTCTTCACGAGAAATATTCTACAATGTAAATCAACTTGTTTCTACAGACGAAGTGAAAAATATGCGTCAGTAGAAGAAAAGAATCTTTTATTTCCTATACGTTACACAACTATAAAATCAGAAAAAGATGTTATAAGTGAGTAGTAAACGGAAATCGAACCTATAACCTTCTCTTTACTACTAATCATACAGACGTCTCTCTTCGCTAACACAATTTTAACAATTTGAATTTACATTTACATCACGAGAAATTTAATGTAATTTTAATATAAGAAATATAATTTTGCGTAAATTGTTATCAAATCGTATAATGATGTTTCACGAAAGATCACTTTAATCAAAGTTAAATAATTAAAAAATAGAAGATAAAACGGAAGAAAACTAGTTTACCCTCCCTTAAAGTCTGTATTTTACCGCGTTTTATACTGTTCTACAAAATTTAGTTCCTACGATCGTTATTTGATTGCTTTATGGGTGTAATACATGGTAGTATTTGAATCAACGAAACAGAGTTTAGAACAACACTGAACTAAGTTCTATTTCGAAGGTCTCTATCTCTATACTACTACCATTCCCGCGAGTCCAACCAAAGCTGCAATAAGGGAGATAGGCTTCTCTATGAATTGTGTCAATCCCTATGGTAAACTTACAGGTCAAGTTTACAGAAAATTTATCCGTTTCCTGCTCCAATCCCAGAACTACACAATGTGGGTGAACCAATCCATGTGCACCTAGTATAAGTCACTTTCTACGGTGATTATTCTAATTCCAATTTCGTTCTTAACCTAAAACAGGGAAATACCTAGTCGTTCGAAATCAAACCTGATCGAGAAACACTGAATGTTGACGATATTTACATTGTACTTATACAAATTTGTAGGAATTATATATGTATATCATAATTAATAATAATTGTAATTAATGCTTTAATTCAAGATTTCGTTTCATTAATATTTCGAATAATATAACGGTTTTAAACATTTAAAACACAATGTATAAACTTTTTTTCTGTTCCTACAGCAAATATTTGTTGTTATTTAAATAATCTTTTTCAGGCAGTAATCTCAATAAATATTGTTTTAATCTTTAGAATTTGCCTGCGTCTTTTTATTCACATTTATATCTAAAGGTGTACGATAAAAGGTTTATATAAATAAAACGAGAATCAATATATCTCAATATCGTCGATTTATTATCCATTGCTAATAAAATAGGAAGGTTTTAAATCAGTATAATGAGAATCATTAAAAATTTAATTACTAATCAAAATTGTTAAATAAATTATAGCAACATATAAACTTCAGAAAAATATGAATAACATATGAAAGCTTTAACTTCTCCAAGTATTTAAACAATTTGTACTGTTCATATTATGTTCGTTATTAGTAGGAATGTTAATGTTAGTTTGTGTGATATAATTTATAGCATCTAAATTATAGTACAGTATGAAATATTCACGTGCGCAAATGAAGTATGTGAAACTATTTACCGTTTGCTGAAATATTTCTGCAGTATGTATATGCAAATTTAAAATTACCTTACAAATAAGTAAAATATAGATGAGTAATTAACCAATTATTCCTTTATAATATTATTTATATTAATTTCAATTGTGTCTTTGGTTTATGAACTTTCCAATCAATAATTCCATTATGACAGTAATTATAATAAGATACGTAATTTACAACGTTTTTATGAAAAAATATGTCCAAAAATAACTATTATTTCTGGAAAAAATCACAGAATAAAGAAACATTTTTATTAGTATTTTTAATGTAGCACTAATTGTAAGTGGAAAACTATTTTAATGAAGTTGTTATTAAATGGCTCATTCTTCTTTTATACAATACTGCGATAAAATAACGTTTAATTTAGTAATTTACTGAAAATGAATGTAACAAGTAAAAGCAAGAAGGAGTGTTGCATGAATACTTTTATTGCAAAAACTGAAGGTTGTACAGAAAAATATTGATTGCTGTTGTGAAAGTTCCACATAGCAAGCATATAACGTGATGGAAGTCTGTAAGTGAACAATGTCTATGCGGAAATATAAAACAATTGTAGGTTATTGCTTTAAAAAAGATGGATAACCCAAACCCAAAATGGTGTCCCTTAGGAGCCTTCAGGGGATAGGGAGATATTGCCTATCTGTCACGTAAAGCGCCCCACTGAGTAATAAAATGCAAAAAGAATTTTATCTGTATCTTTAGTATCACAGTTTCGAAAACAACTTACAATCTTTTAGGTGAGGTTTTCCGTATTCAACCGTTTTGGGTATTTAAATCAGAATGTTTTTCGTACAATGACTTTTGTAACGCTGCTGCAGTTTGTTCGGTAAAGTGAATAACGTATTTCTCAATAGTTCGGTTTTCTTTTGCATGAAATAATTTTCCAAAATTTTCTACTTGAAATCCAGCATCAGTTATCAAATGATTATTGAACTTGAATTTAAATAATTACGTTCTATTATTTCTATCGTATATTGCAATTGTTTTTAACAAAACCCGTTATTTGTGTGTGTGTGTGTGTGTGTGTGTGAGATTAAGTTTTTTGAAAATAGTGTCTTTTGCACCTTATTGCACACACATACAATACAAGTTGTGCCACGTAAAACAGCTACCTAATTACCTTTCCTAGAACTGATGGCATGGAAAACATTTTGTGTAAAGACATAGCTTTATAGAAACAAGAAAAATTCTGTCACAAATGTCATTTTTAAATGTTTTTATCACTCAGGTTTTATTTTTATATACACATTCCATTTATTGCATTTTGTAATCATAGAAAAAGTAAATACGTTTGCCATTTCAATAAATTTTCAATATAGTAGCCTTCAATGATAACATATTTTCTACAATGCACAGTGGCTGATTGCACAATTACTCTCAAACTAAAACTACCAGGCAGGTCAAATCGACCATTTTTAGTTTCTAGGTATTTAAATTATGACAAGGTTTTTGCGAAAAATTGTAAACTATATTGTTCTAAGTTTTATAAAAACCTAGAAATAAGTTACTACAATTGCTCGTTAAATTTAGTGTTAATGTGATTTAACATTAAATTGTGTATGAAACACTTTTCATATTATACGTTTTGCAGAAAATAATTAGATGGCTCGTTTAACACGTTGACCACCACGAGAATTTAGAGCGCTTTGTATAACATCACTTATAATGCCATAACAAACACAAATAATATTAAAATTAATTAGCAATAATTTGGTATCATAGATCTTAAGTTACAATATTATTTAACTACCTTCGTAACTAAATATTTTGATACATCAATTTTCTTCTTGTAAATGTTTTCAAATAATTTGGACGCTCTGGTCATCGGTGACTACTGTGGGCGGTCAACGTGGTAAAGTAGCAGTTTTTGTGTATCCATTACAAAAATTTTATAAATAATATCCAACATACGTGCATATACGTATTTTCTTTGAATTGTAGGCCCTGAATCTCTTTATACAGAAGTTACATGAATCTAAAAGTTTTAAGGCAATATTAATGCATTATGCAATACAAAATTTTAAATACAAAACATTAAATCGTATACTATCTTAATTGAAAAAATATATACTTAAACATAATATATTATTTCATTTAAACAAAACAAAATTATTTCTTATTTCATAGTAAAATTAATCTATTTTTACAATATTTAATTGAACCAACAGTCTACTTTTACAGTACCTAATTTTCTTACAAATATATATATATATATATATATATATATATATATATATATATATATATGTATAGCACTAGAAATTAGACAATGTTTAGAAGCATAATTCTCACTGGGGCACGTGTTGCGGTAAAACGCAAAACCAAAGTTTAGTCAGTTGCACGTTCAGAGACTTTAGAAGACTCTTGGTACAAGCCGCGGAGAAGCACATGGCTAATCTTGATGGAATTCTCCGTTTTCACAACAGCTGTACCAATTGAAAGAGTTTATTTATCTCATACTTCAGTATGCTGTATTTCTTTTTCTGTTTGGTTGGCAACTAAGTTCACGACTTCCATCTTTCTTAAACATAATTGAACCGTTTATTTTGAAAGTGGTTTAACTCCACTTGAAGAAAATAAAAAACCGCCAAAGAATAAAAAGATTATGTAGAATTGTAACTATTATAAAGATTCACTTGATTTATTTGAAAAATGAACTTAAACCACTTTCAAAATAAACGGCTCAATTATTCGTTAAAGTATACAATTAGGAATGTTTAACTGGATTTGAGTCAATAACTTTGCGCCAGATATTCAATAATTTTTCAATACCGTATTGATACAAGCTGGCTATTTTTCAATCAAAATATATGGAAAAGTGTATTTTAATGTCCTCAAATTTAATAAATCGTTATTCAATCAAGATATGATGTAATTACACGAACAAACAATAAGCACTATTATCTGGGCTATATCTGTAATGGATGATCAGACGTTACTATCTTAACTCGTCAATTTTTTATAGCATTCAATGTGCAATATATGAACAAGAGCTGGTTACTCGCAGAATAATCCCTTTTTGTTACTATTGACAAAACAAATTTTTCAAACGTTTTGGTCAAATATGATCGAATTTTAGAGTTATAAATTTAATCTCTTCTAATTCACCATCAAACAATAGCCCACGAATTTAATTGTTAACCTAATAATATTATATTATATATTATTTATTAATTTAAGGAGTATATTTCAATTTACGTTTCTATCAATCTATATTTTCATATATTTAATACTTGTAAATGAAAATTGTAATTCATTTATGAAAATTTTCCTTTAAGTATAACAATTAAAAACAACTCGTCAGTATTATCAAAAACGCCAACACAATACCTAAATCAATATTCAGGCTTGCAAATCTCTCATGCCACAGCTGTCATAGCACGATCCCTTCCAAAAAATATTTGACTTGATGCAGATTTAAATCTATTGGATTACAAAATTATGCTCAGCATTTGAATATGTGACTTACAAAACTCGACATAAGTATTCAAATAGTTTGAAGCAAATTTTGACAAGAGTATAGTTACGTAAACATTCTTACGAGCTGTGGATTACATCATAACCATCAACTAAATTTTTAAAAAATTTATAAAATTGTTACGTACCAAACCGAAAGTCGATTTTTTCAATTATCTGGATTGTATTACTTCTCATTACTACATATAATAAAAAAATTGTAATATTTTTTATTCTTATTCCTAAATAGTAAAATATTTTGTGAAGTAAAATAAGAATATTTAATTAATTTGATCGCTTTCGCAAACAAATATTTTACATTTTATATTCAGAATGATTATATTAATTCATAATAATTTGTGTATGTGTATTAACACTAAAACTATCGAGCAGTTAAATCAACTTTTTAAAATTTCTCTATTTGAAACTCCAAGAGTGCACCTCTTGGTACTTTAATTGATTTACAATTCAGTTTGCGTATTGCTAAATTAATTTCCTTATAATTTATCAGAGAAACGTCTGTTATCTTTTTAATAATCGCAAAAAGAAGAAATCAGTAATGGGTCATTTTGACCAGTCTGGTAGTTTTAGTTTTAAACAGCAGATATGCTAACACTAAGTATTGTTCTAGACGAATTATCGAAATTTCCAGCAGAATTTATATCAAAACTTTTGGAATTTCTATACAATGAATTACGGATTGAATATATATAACATTATGGGTAAACTATTACCTTAATCCTTCCGGTGATTCTTGAAGACTAATTGCTTGATTGCTAATCCACTAAAGGAAAGTTTCGCTAACTGTATAGTGCATCTGTGCGAATTCATTCGCTTCTCCCTTTCATTACTATCTTAACGCGCTTCAAAAGATACAACGGAACTTCGACAATGGAGCGGAGTTTCCTTGATACTCCAAATTCTTTGAAGTGGCATTCAAGAACAGTCAGAGTCTAATTTCTATCGTCCACATGATAAACCTTCGAATTTATAGTACATTTTCTATCTATTTAGAGTAGAAACAGTGAAATTATTTTATTTATTATAATGCAATTTGTTAAAATGATAAACTGAATGATAATTAAAAGGAATGTTTGTTACTTATCAACATAAAGCAAAATTCAAGGAAAGCAATCACAAAATGATACATACGACGCGTGTATCAAACATATATACCTGTTTTAAATACCTGCATAGCAAATCACGTAATTTTGATGTAATCTATTAGTTAATTAAAATCAACCTATACATCATTGTCAATTATTGTAACGAAATTCTTCAATAAATTAACTGTAGATATTTGATATGTGTGATTACTGTTAAAATTAAAATCATCTTTTTAAATAAAATCTGTTGAAAGTACTAACAAGTAAAGACAAATGACAGAATTTTTACTATTTATTTTGATTTTACCTAGCGAAATAAAATAAAATTTTTGTCATGTTGACTACGAGATAATTCGAGCTTAACAACAGATCCTTCATGAAACATGTGTTAAAAGGATAAACTGATCCAGCAATTTATGAGAAAACTGTGAAGATTTAATAGCTGAGTTTAAAAAAATGTTCTGTGAACCATAAGGTATTTACATCATTCCGCATAATGTACTATTTCAGAAACGAAAATAGGAATTTCGTCTCCAAAAACAGATTATCGATTATCAGCTTTTTTCTTTAATATGAAGATTCAAAAAAACATACTATATAAAATTCCTTGTGAATACGCTAATAATACTCTTCTCAATTAAAATAGCGTTCAAAATTAAAAGATTTCAAATCGAAAAATTGTTCAGAATGACAAATGAGTTTACAAATTGTTTTCAAAAATTGAAGGGAGACTAGTTTACACAGCTTTCGTTCACATCGCACAATAAAAACCATTTTTCGTGTTCAAAACTTTTTACGTTTCATATTTTGAAAAAATGTTTTTTCTTTATTGTGATCACGTTTCAGAACTCTAAAATCAAAAATATTGTTCATTTTTAATGAATGTATAGCCGGGCTTAACGTCTCTAAAATTCCAAATAAAACTAACATTGTAACTATCCATTCATTGTAAAAAATCGAATAATAGTTTTATACTAGAATTTTGACACGATGATAAGTATATTTTAACATATTTATAACAATTTGAACTTTGAGAAGGATTTTTAAAAAATATTTAAAGCGTTAGCTGTTAGACTTGTTTGATACGAAAGTTTAAACTATTACTACAAGAAATATACATTGTAGTTTATAGCTTAATTCCGATTTTAATTAATAACTGATCAAAGCATTTTGACGTCTTGAACGACTCACAATGGGTCGATATCATTAAATACTAGACATTTGATAGTAAAGAATCATAGTATTTTTCTACAAACAAAATGTAAAAATTATTTTAGTTAAATGTCAAAAATTTCAACTAAAATTTACTAAATTATAAGCAAAATATGGTTTTCGGTTGCAAATACATGTTTGTTCTATAATAATAGTATACATAGAAAAGTAATATAATAGTGCAGAAACAAAAAATTATTTTTCTAACAAATGCCTAGTGTTTAATGATTTCAACCCACTGTGCAGGTCATAGCGGTATAGCTCTTCTAAGAGCAATGTGAAAAGGCGGTTTTAGTTAACCTTTGACACTCGAGAGGAGCCTTTCAGTCGCCATTTAACTTGACCCAATGAAATTATAAAATTTTAAATTCAATATTCAACTTTATATAATGTATGAACACATGAGACATCGAAATAATATAATTCTGGCTCTTAATTTATGCAAGATATATCTTTATGTTAGTTACAAAAACTATCTTTGATTCTTATAAAAAAATAATGAATATTCGTTGAGGAAAATTTTCTCGAGCACAAACGGTTAAGCGAACCTTATCATAGAAAATCGTATAAAATATCCTTATATCGGTGCTTTCATACTGTTCGCACTTTAGTACTACTTTAGTCTAATAACGAATACCTCTTAATGAATGCTTCTTAATGAAAGTGGATCATTTCTTATAGTGTCCTATACTGTCACCGCGATGTTTAAGCATGTCCGTTGGTCTAGTAAAAAGGTCTTTCCAATAAAAGTAAATGAGTATTATCTTCTGCGTGTATCAATATAAACAATCTCAGAACAATTTTTGATTAACTCTAGGGGACCTTAATTTTTAAGTATCATATATTTTTGACTTCACGTTATAGTTAACGTTAACACATTGCGTAGCGAAAATGAGATTTTATACAAATACTTACTTATGAAACTTTGCTATTTACCGCATGATTATAAAAATACAAAATTTTTTAAGAACCGATTATTTATTTAAAATATATTAAATAACAATAAGATATTGTGTTTGTATACGTTTAGTGCTATAAGTTAATCTCATTGAAAATCGTCAGTCATACAGTCCAATTTTATTAAAATTAGCTGGTATGCAATGTGGTAAAGTAAATTTAACTATCTGTGATATATTATCACCTTAAGTCTTTAAATAAGATACAATAATTTTGGCCACAGAAAATGAATTTCTAGACCACTGTGCAACGTTCCAGGAAAAACATTTAACAGGGGAAGAAGCAATTATTGTTCTATGCATATTATTTTTCATTTAATATTAAATGGTTCTATACTTTTTGAACAAATGTCAAACAGAGGTTATACAACACCTATATCCTTTTCGCTGTGTGAAAGGAATATACAGAACGGAAAGCTGTTGAATGCGCAAACATTCACTTGGAATTTACAAATGTACATGTTACATATTCTTCGATGTTATTACGTATTACGGTAGAACCTCCGTTACATGAACACTTGTTATGTGAGCATTCTATTATACGAACGTTCTGTTATTTGAACGTTCTATTATTTGAATTACGTATTTCCTACCACGATATATGCACATTGTAATAAAAGTGTTTACATATTTCTATAGGGTAAAATCTATTTACTGTGATTTAATTTGAAATTGACGTAGCATTAGTTGAGCTAGTAGAATGTTATATTGTAATGTTAATTGACAAAGAAGGTGACGCAATTAACACTAAAACTATCGAGAAATTAAGTCGAATTTTTGAAATTCTTCTACAGAAACTCTAAGGGTGCATCTATTGAGACTTGAGTTGATTTACAATTCAGTTTGCATATTCGTAAATCAATTTCTTAGTCATTTCTCAGAGAAACATCTGTCATATTTTTAATAATTGTAAAAAGAAGAAATCAGAAATGGGTCATCCTAATCCGTCTGGTAGTTTCAGTGTTGAAGAATTTAATACACAAATATGGTGTCGCAAAAGCAACCATCACTAATATAAAAGATCGCTAATATATTAATTTTATTTCAGTTTGTTTTAAGTATTAAATCAAATTCAGCGTTAACCGCTTGTTTTTTTCTTATATGAAAATTCTTTTATCAAGATACCTCTGCCCATCGATTATTCCATATAGCAATTCACAGATTTTACTGTATTCTCGTGTTTGCAAAAGGTTGAAGAAAGAATAAATAATAAAACTGATTCTTTCATGTAAAAATTCGGATTGCAATATGTATAAGAAAAAGATGTCAATAAGTCAGAAATGATCTGGCAACCGCTTCGCATGTATCTCGGTAACGTTTATCGTTAGTTTTTTAGTCATACAGTCATTTGAATAATACTGTCGATAGAATATATACAATAGTGGTATATACACCGTTTTTATGTACGTGTAACATGTATACCATTCTTCCAAATAATACCAATCTCTAACAGTTTGGATTTTATTTCTCAAAACACAATGTAAAGGTATATCTTTACGAAATTATTATGCAATTATTTCATTGTTACTGTTTCCTTTGACTTTTCAGTTATACGTCATTTCTTATCATTTATCGTATTAATTCATAATATTTTCCATATTTTCAATAAGAAAAACAAATTTGACAGGCTAATTATTCTTTTTAATTCGATCAGTACACTGTGTTAAAAGCTGTTGATGTCAACTGCCATAAGGGGAAAAAATGATCTATTATAGATTTAGAGTCTTTTCCTTTTTCTGTTTTCTTTGACTAAGCGTGGATTACTAGGCGTCCTATTGAGCAACCTTCTTCTTGATTCTCGCCATAATTATAAAAAATTGTATTAATTATTATAAACAAAATAATGATAAAAAACCAAACCATAATCCCAATAAAATCAATACTAATAACGTGGTACTTTAAGTTTAAGAATAAGTAAAATAATTAAAATGTTCGTTAGATTTTTGAATTCGTTTGGTTCGATTCTCGTATGGATCTTCCTGTGATCATTTACTCTGTAGCAATCTTTTCTAAAATGAACTTCACCCTTACTCGTGCCAAAGTGGCTTGTAGCTGTAACTCCGTGAAGTGCAATAGAACGCTGATTATTCGAACTAATTAGGATATAAATTCATCCGGATAAACGATTTTTCGGATAATCGGTGTAAAAGAACCAAAAAGAACATATGGATCAATCAAAGATTGAACATGAGTTTTCAGATATATTTTCACCCTTTTTGTATGCGTTCGACAGTATTTATGAATATAAATGAAATCTAATTGCACACATCAAATTCAGACGGAATAGTAAAATAAAACACTTGAAATAGAATGAATACGTGTTTTATAATGTAAACATTGGTAGGTATATATAATTAGTTATTACGTAATTGGAAGTCGAATAACCGCTGCTCGAATAAATAACACGTCACTGTAATAATCAACTATATATTTATAGCATTTCATAACCTGCATGACGCAGAACAATGGACATTTTAACAACAGTGTTAGCTACATTTGTTATTGACATTACATATTTGAAAAGATCGTTATTTCGTATTGTATTCAAAGAGAACCAAATTAATGTTGCGTATTGTTAGATTATGGAATCTGGATAGAATGAATTATACTGATTGTTCAGAAACACAAAGGGTTGTATAAAATTCAACACAAAACAAAATTGCAATGTATTAGGCTTAAATTACTCTACTTACACGCAAAATTCCATAATTTTTTGAATTTCTTAGTTTGATACCTTTCCTTGTGAGAATAGAAGCGTTCGGAAACATTAAAGGCGTATAATGAGCTTGAGACCTTTAACTCAAAAATCAAACTTTATCACTTCTTACTTTTGATGAATGAGATTATAAATCATGTTTATTATGTTTTCCTGATTAGAATGACTCCAAATATGATAGAATAACTGTCATAGTTGCTTTGAACGATTGAAATTTCGGATATGAAATCGTTAGATATTGAAATCGTCGAGTTCGACAATAGTTGGACCATGTTAGATTTTTCAATTGCGATCGATTGTCGATCGCTATGGTGTGATAAAAGGAACCTACTGGGTAAATGGTGAGGATGACGATGTTGCAATTATGAAGAGGTCTCCGACGTTGCAATTATCCAATGTTCACTGGAGTATAATTATTCATTATTATTTTAAATTATGTTATTCTTCTATAAAATCATGAAAATATCGTTAGCATAATTGAAAAGAGTATGAAGAATTTGCAGATATTAAACAGTAATGAAGGTTACTACTGTTATTCCTTTTGAATATGATGGTGTTAGTTATTTTTTACAGAAAATTTGTTAGATGTGATAACCAAGAAACAATAAAATTGTTTAGAAAACAATATCGTATTGTATTAAACTTTTATTGTATTGAATGATAGTCGAGCGCATCATCAATTCTATTGGAAAACATACAACTCCATCAAAAAGTCAACTTTGATTTTTTTCACCAGTCGTTCGAACTGCGTGAAAAGATTCTATTCAATATTTCCCATTTATATTTGTATATTGCATCACTTCCTGTCAATTTCTAGTTCGAATTTTAGTCAATCCTGGCGACACAGTATATTTTTTAGTAAAGTTTGCTTAGTCTAGTATACCTTTCTATAGAAAGATATACGATTCTACATAGTTCGAAGGATTAACCGAAAATACCGAATAAAAATATTTTCTGATCAAATTTTATTTAGTGAAAATTCGTTTGAAAGAACTAATGAACGCGATAATTATACAACTGATCCCTGTTTAGCCAATATACTTTACCATAACTTGTTATATTAGATAACAACAGTTACTTTAGCATTGCGCTAATGCTTATGTACACTCGCCGTCCATTCAAGCAGCACTTTTCTTGTTAAGCTGTGTGAAACAAATATGCATTTCTAAAACTTATACCAACTTTTCTTTCCAATATTTTGTTTTGTTTTGTATTGACAGACTCTATTTACACGATTTTCATTGAGGTAAACCGAATCCACGTGGAGTGGATACCCCGTGTAAATGGAGTGATGGGAATAAGAGAAAGTAGGGTAAAACGGGATTCTTTTTGGAAGTCTTAAATAGACCTTTCGCTATAAGGAATTAAAAGATTTTTATAATAAAATATTTAGTTACGAAGGAAAATACGATCTTCTAAAGATATTGATATATTTGCTTCACAAAAATGGTACGGTAAAATGGGACACTCATGTAAAATCATATAAAAATACAAAATCTTTATTTCCACTAAATCAAAAAAGTTAACTAAATGTATTTAATTGTTAGCTGATATAAATAAACTATAAGTATATGTGGTTTTATGAACAAAAATCACAAATAAATACGGTGTCTTCTTTTTCTACACTGGTGCAATCTATTTGGTCAGCCCTTATTTCATCTTCGCTTTTAATTTACTATATATCAATACGATTACACGTAACCAATTAAAACTATAAGTAAAGCACATGGCAAGGGACTCCTGCTGCCCATGTGCTAAAGTGTTCTGTTTTGCCCCGCGCATCATAATCTAGAAAACATGTAAAATTTACAGTTTGGTGTCAGATAAAGAAAAAACTTACGTAACAAATATACTGCTTAAGGCACGTAGAATCCAGTACTGTAATTATTTTGTTCAATTTTTTAATCGAAAAGTAACCATAAATTCTTCAAACATCTATGTAACATCGAAACTTTTCCACTGAATACCTTTCCAATACTCTTAATCGAAAAATAACTCATGCACTGCTCTGCAGTCGATCTCAAACTACATCGAGGACCTATTAAAACCATGTTGTACGATATCAACTCGATACGAGGTCTTTATCTATGAAAAGCATTACTGTCCCGCTTTCCCCTACTTTCTCCTACTTATTTTTACATAATCGTCGAAATTAGCAATAATATACTATTTCTATTATAGTGTAATTTCTATATTATACGTTGATAGTTTCACAGAACTTGTTTTAATATTTCAATTTATTTTTATGTGAAGATTCCGAGAAACTCCTTTCCGTTTTTACTACGGGCGCGTATCAGATCGACACGGTGATGCAATAATTCCGTAGCGGTATTCCAGGTTCTTGTCACAGCCCCGTCTCGAACTTTGCCACTATAAAATCATACCTTCGCGAGGGGTGAGATAGCAAGAACCCAGTCACGTGCCGGTTTCATTTAAGGGAGCACTGTATTTAAAATGGTCACGGCTTCTTTCACTCATTTGCTCAGAAATTGGTAGAATACACTGGAAATCGTTGCTTCGCATACATAACAGGCACGTGACTAATTTTTTTTCTTGCACCCTTGCTAGACTTCACCCCTCTTGGTACTCTTTTTATACGTTTAACCTGGAATTCAAACAACTGCAACAGGTAAAAGATTGATGCGTTGAATGTCACGCAGTTAAAAGTTTTCGAGCGAAACCGAGAATTAAAATTAGTTGAGGTTACCAATTACGAGAGAAGTTGTGTTACAGTGTAATTTATTTAATGTTGGTTACATAGACGTTGCGACGTAATTGGTGGTATTTGTAAACAAGAATGAAATCGAATATGACAATTTAGCTCATAGCTTAATGTATTTATTTGTTTAACAGTGTATGTAATTATGTATGCATGTGTTAATCTATCTTGAAAAACATATACTAATTATAACTATTTTATTTTTAACATAAGAAATTTGTTAACTGTTTATGACTAGTACAACAATGGTTGGAATTTCAATTTAATCTCTCATGTGTCATATTGCAAATGTATTGATGTATCATACCGGTATGCAAATTAATCATTATTTTCACATTTATTTGTAAATAAATGATACAGTTCTAATTTATTTCATTAAAATATATATTGCAGCCATAGAGTTATAATTGATGTCATTAGAATAATTTCCGAAAACATAATTTTATTACTTTTAAAATAATTTCTTAACATATTTTTCGGAAATCTTGACATATTTTATTTGAAGTGTCACTAATTCGAGCTATATATCGGTGTACTTTATAATTTTTTGGTACTAATTTTTAATAAAGTTTTGACGATTGTTCACTAGACAAAACAAGAAACGGTGTGAAATATGATGTTCTTTTATAAATATATTATTATGAATTTTAAGGATTGTTAACACCGATACGTACGAATAACAGTGTAGTAGTGAAATACAAACATTGTACGAAAAGTTAACAGAAAAGCTTCAGTGAACCGTTATTATACGGTTCTGTTACACAATCCAATTACACCTCCTTTTTAACAAATGACTGTTCAAATCCTGTAAAAATGAAAACACGAAGTTTCATCCGATTCTATTCATTCATTACTTCTCTCTCATTTTCTTTATTAACTCCAATGAACTTTGCAATTTGTCCCGTAAGGATATTCGGAAAATTTTTATAACAAAGTTATACGAGAATAACACGTAGATATTTTCCCATCGGAAAGTATCTGTTTTTCTCCTGTAAATTTCTATTTACAGAGAAACTTAGTTAGTTGTTTAAAAAACAGACTGTTAGGAAATAAAAAGGGTCATAAAAATTGCATTTCAAAAATTCATTTTAGTGAAAATTATGTTCATTGAACAAAATACTTGCAAAATAAAATGCATTTTCATTCAAACTCCTCTATCTAGACTGGTAATTGTATATGAACGAATTGAGTATACATACGTTGAGTATATTGTCAAGAAGAAGAGAATAACAAATAAAATAAGTAAATCAATTAAACTATTTCTACTTTTAACTATTTCAATTGAATTTATTGAACTCGTACCAATACTTCTATATTGCTGTATAAAATTGGAATTTTTAGTGAATAAATGTTTTGTCTTCCATTCAAATACATTATACAGGTGAAACTGTTATTCAATCACTAAAGAAATTTAAAAACAAATAATTTTCTTGGAAAGTGGAGTTATGTTACATACAAAACTTGAAAGTACAGAATACAAACATAGAACAAATATATAATGAAGAAATTATTTAAATGAAATTTATGATTTATTAACGTCGATGTACTGAAGGAACTGTAAACCTGTTAAATCTGTCCACCAAAGACCTCAAAATACAAACAATAAATACTTGTAAATATACCTAGTTAATTTTTATTTCTATTATTAATGACCCAATAGTATTTGGTTATTACTGACTGACCGAGACAAAATTAATAAATATCCTAATTCTATGCAGTAATTTGTGAATTCACACAGTTTACAGTAATTGATTTACAAGTATGTACCTACTTCTAATAAATTACTTAACCAATTAACTGTAAATTGGTTATTTTTTCAGATACACATGTAATTCTTCTTCATTTTGTTTAGTTTTCCGTTATAATATATTATAGGTGCAGTTGCCCTGCGTTTGATGAATATATACTTCAGTGCTTGACTTTGTCGCGCGCAGAAGGGATTTTTGAAAATAAATTCCATAGTTAACTGATTAATACTATACTTTTCCTTCAAAGATTACAAAAGGTCATACGAAATGTGTATTACGAAAAATATTAAATAATATTTCAAATTATCTTTCTTTATTTTTGGTTCAAATAATGCTCTAAAATTGATTTATGAAATACCAACGAAGATATTTTAATAAAATATTGTGTTCAATCTGAAAGTGTAATTCAATGAAGCATTCCCACGCTTGTAGCTGTTCTGATTGACCCTAGCGGGAGTAACGGTAATAATTATTGCTATTCTAATTAGATGTCCATGGAAAATAACAGCCGTCATTCCGTACACAGCTATATTCATATTCGAGCTCCGGAGCCGAATTCATTCCGAGCAGAAGATGCGTAGCTACGGTGGGCCGGAGCTCACGAGGGAAAAAATCGATCGAGGTCGGAAACAAGGAATTCCCGAAAGGGGATTTCCTTCTGCCCCACCGACCTAAACTTTTCTCCCCCATCATTCCCGTTTTCTCTCTCTCCCCTTTCCTTCTTTTATAGGCACCAGCTATCGAATTCGCGTCCCCTTCTTGTTCCTCACCCACAATTCAGAAAATAGAAAAAAAGCGGAGGACAGCAGAACGTTTCGTGAGAAAGGTGCGACAGCGTTATACCGAGGGATCGTTTCAATGATTAAGGACGACATGGCCGCTTTTTTTCAAGCCGTCTCGTGAAAAATGATCCCTTGTAGCGAATACTCTCCCTTTGCTCGTAATGACAGTGATCTCTGATCGGCTGCTTCGAGTGCTCGATAACTCGTTATTTCTTAATACTATTATACGTGACACTTCTTTTGTGTCTGAACACATTTCTCTTCTCACGGTTCGAGTATGTCTGGCCTCGTTTATCTAGCACTAGAGCATTTACACGGTTGAATGCTTTGATCATTTCGGTCGCATTTATCGCTTCGTTTTTGTCTGCTGTTCAAGGTACATTTCGCCGAAGGTTTATTGGTTCATACAAATTTACAGTTGCAGTTAATGATTGTTTCTCCTCAATCGTGTTAATAATGAATATTTTCTTCAATATGTTTCTTATGGTTTAACTTTTTCATTCCGAATCGTATACATAGGTACCACGAATATTTTAAACCACCGGAAAGCTAGAAAACGCTTTAAAAATAAAGGAACATTCTACCAAACTATTATGGTATACTAAAAAATATATGTTTTATTACTGTACGATTACTTCTTTGTATAAAGTCGTCAAAAAACTCTGGGCAAATATTTTATTTATTTGTATATAAATTAATTAATTTTAAATTTCTTGCCTTTATATTTATGAAAATTTTATGTGGAATATTCACTATAGCTGGTAAATACTGTGTGTATATATATTACGGTTCAAGTAATTAATCGATTTATTTTAATAATTCACGACTGTCTTTGGTAAATGTACGGAAAGGAGTTGAAAAATACCATGCGTCCTATTCTCTGTAGTATAGATTTGTTATTTTGTCAAAACTTTTTTCTATAGAAATATATAATTAATTTATAACCAGATAAATGTAAAATTGTCATTTATAAAAACAGTTTTTCCAATAAAAATTACTTTGTCAAAACCTCTTTCGGTACAAAAATAGAGAATAATTCATCACCACGTTAAAAATATAGTATTTATTATACAAGTAATTATTAATAATTACCAGTAATAAATAGCACTAGTCTACAAAATTTGATTTTGTTTTTGGTACAGAAGGTTTAATGGATGATCTTAATAGCATTTCTTATGGTGAACTCGAATATGCAATCTGTTTTTCTCTATCACCCACAGTTTTTGAGAACATCAATTTTAACAAACAACTCAATTTTGCTACTTTGAACACTTGTTGTATCTTACTTATGAATATTTCTCTTGCACAGTATTATTCTATGGACCTTCCTGGACACAATGATGTAAATTTTACTGACATTATAAACATTTAAATATGCTTGAACAAGGTGATGGATAGAGAAAAACGGATTGCAAGACGTCAAGAATGAGTCATTTTGACCGGTCTTATAGTTTTAGTGTTAAAAATCAGTATACCTTCAGGAGCAGTATATAAGTGTTTATTACCGTGTGCTGACAAAATATAGGCAGTCGGACGGTATAAAAGTAAAAGCAGATTTTCATTGTGTGCTTTGTTTATTACCATCATAACGCAATCGAATTAGTACATGTGACTGTTTCGGTAAACAGTGCACTACAGCTGAAAACGTACGCGAAAATGGGCGTCTCCAATACGTAACAGTTGTATGTTGCAATACGTATGGTGATAGTTGCATTTAACCTTGGACTCACTTTAAACCGTCTTGTAAACGTTACGTAACTATTTTTAAATAGAGCCTTATATTTATTGTTGTACATTCTTGTATCTGAACGTTGGATAATTGCAACACCCAATAGAACCGAAAGGTTTCAATTATGAAGATGTAGAATCAAATTCACTCCAAAAAATGAAGATTTTAGCATTGCGGACGTAGAAAAGGACAACGCTAATGAAGGAAGAAGAAAGACTGAGAGTCGAAGCGTTCGGCAATATTAAATACTTATGATGAGCTTCAGACCTTTAAATCAAAAATCAAACTTCGTTATTTTTTACTTTTGTTGAATGCAACTTTCACCATCATGTTTGTCGTGTTTTTCTGGTTAATAAACGGTTAAAGTTGGTAAAGTAAAGTAAACGGATGTAGAAAAGGACTGCGAATAGAAAGGAAAGAGACGTTGAAATCGTCGAGTTCAACAATAGTCGAATCATGTTACACCTTTCAACCGTGGTCGGTTGTCGAGCACTATAGTGTTAACCAGTTAACTGCGGTATTTGGTTTTAAAAATCTCTCACGGAATGCGGAATTAAAATCAAGCAATGACGAGTATATACGTTGAACACAAGGCAAATGCTCCTATAATAAATTTTATGAAAAAAAGTGAAAGAAAATGAAAAAAGATTAAATTTTTATTCGATAAAAAATTAACAGTCAATGTTGAAAACGTTACTGTTATTAAAAACTCAAAAATGGTGAAAAAATAATAAAATTCACAAAGAAGAAAAATTGAAGAAAACACAATTTTAAAAATTCAATTGATTTTCGTGTGGTATTTTTTAAAGCAAGGTTCAATTCGGAGAATACCAGATACATTGGAGAAAGCAATCAACTTATTTTGTAAAAAGTTATATATTGTACGGTCAATATCCCATGTACCAAAGAGAATAATCAAATTTGTTTAAAAAAGTACACAGCAGTTTTATTAATAGTATAAAGGACACATACCACCAAATGACAGTTTTATTACATCTTATTAAAATTTATTGTTTTTATAGTAAATGATAATTTTTCATTTTACGCGACGAATATACACATCAACCGCACCGCAATAGAACTTTGGATTGACGTCTACACACGTCGAACGCAGTTAACTGGTTAAAAGGAACTTGATAGGGATATAGTGAGGATGACGATGTTTAACCATTGTTCACTGTATTCTCATGTTTTCAAAACATTACAAACTTGTTATATTCGCATAAATCGTTATCGAACTACAAGCACCTTCTGACGTGCCACCCGCATTGGCATTAGTCTGTGCCAACACCGCAGGGAGGTTGCCTCGTCGGAGCTTGTATATCACAGTGACACTAGAAAATGGCAGTTTTATATACGGAGCTCAGTATGATAATCCACAAATGAACGGAATTTACGTAAACTTGAGCACTATCAACTTTGATCTATCGCAGAACATGAATATTCTTGAGTGCTCACGAACTATGATTTTATTGTACACTAAATTAATTGTAGGCAACACAGTTAAATAATGATAAGGAACCTCGGGATCCTAATAAACAGACTGTGGTACGTGCGAAATGATGAACTTCGTAGAGATCTAAACATTAATTCAGTCACTGAGAAAGTTACACATGACCCTCGATTTACGTGAAAGTCCGTTCCACGTGGATTCGTTTTACGCGACTGAAAATCGGGTAAATAGAGTCCGTCGGTACAAGAGAAAATAAAATATTGGAAAGAAACGCTGATATAAGGTTTAGAAATACACATTTATTTCACATAGCCAAACAAAAGAAATATTAATAATGATATCTTATGAAACGAAAGTACATACGGTGTTACTAAGTTCAGATCGTATAAATTAAGATTGAGCGTAAAAACTATGACATAAATAATGTTCTAATTTGCTACGTAAAGAAGAGACTCGCGTAAAAATGTGCCACGTGAATTGAGGGCGGAATGTATACGTTAAAGTAACAAACATAAAACCAGACTAAACAATCATCCTAACGATCAAACCAAGCAATTCTACATAATTATTCTACATTCTGTGGCAAAATTACAAGACACCCTACAAAATCATGTGTATCCTTACCCTTATAATTTACCTCAAGAAATGTTTTTCTGCGAAATATTGAGCTCTATAATATCTCCGAATACAAGTACGATTATAAAAATACCTCTGATGACGTGCGACAAAATTATAAGACAGTCTCTGTTTTGTAGTGAAACTGTCAATTTCCATCGAAATTTGTGTGTCAGCTCTCTTGTTTGGTATTCAATTGCTATCTGCTGCAATATTTTGTATATTTCTCAAAATGAAATTAAGTTCACTGATAATTTAAGAAACAAAAATGATTCAATCATAAAAATAACGCAACTAATTGAAAGAAGTCGTTATGCATTATTCAACTATTTAAAGAGCAAAACAAATTAATTGAGAAATACGCTGGAGATCGTCCAAAAGCAACAACGTCGTGGAATAAGTGTACCATTTTACGACACGAATCGTACTCTCACAGCATGTCAAATTGCAACTAAAGCAGGAATAAATCTCAACATCCGCTATGTTCAAAGAATCAAACAGAAGGCAGGACATATTAAACAGCTTAAACCAATGAAGAAACCGTCCTTGGCCAGCTAGCATAAACAAGCGAGATTCAAGTTCGCAGAGCACCGTGTGTATTGGCGGAAACAATGGAAAGAACTGATCTTTTTCAATGAAAAACGTTTCAATTTGGACGGGCCCGGTGGCCTATAGTACTATTTTCTCGACTTGCGAAAGGAAGAGATAATGTTGCAAAGGAGGCAAAAGGGTGACAATGGAATTATGGTATTGGCGGCAATAGGCTATTATGAAAAGATCGAATTAAAATGTATTAACTATAAAATAAATAGCCATGGTTATGTGAAAATCATCGACGACCAGCTGACGATATGACCATTATGGCAATCAAATAGCAACAGAAAAATAGATTTTCCAACAAAATAATGCAGCCGTGCATAATGCTCATATAGTTAACCGGTATTTAGAAAAAAAGAAAATAGAAATTTTACCATGACCTGCTAGATCTCCCGACTTAAATATTATCGGGAATTGTTGTGGCATACTCGCCAGGGATATATATACGAAATATCAGCAGTTCAGTAACAATGAAGACCTAAAGGCATGTATGCAAGGGAAATAGAGGACGATAAAAAAAACTATATAAATCTTCTTCCCAAAAGAATGTTAGAGGTTGCAAACAAAGATGCTAGCACGCATTATTAATAAAAGAATAACAAGATTTGTGTTTCGTTTTTTATAAGAAAAATAGCCTGTCTTATAGTTTTGTCACGAAGTGTACCTTGGAAATTACACAGATAGCTTTCTGATGACCTCCACTCACAATAATCAAAACATACAAATTTAATACAATTGAAATTATCGAACGTACATACCTTTTCCGATCAAAAAGCATCTACATACGACATTTATACTGATTCCTTAATAAGACTTACCAAATGTACGATAGTTATACAACAAATTATACAATAGAGAGAATTATTACACCTATAATTTTGCAAGTCTAATCTTATTTGTAATGATTTACCTGAGTGTAAAAATGTTTTTAAATGTTCATATGATACGAATGGTAGCGGAAGATTGTGGAATGAAAGTTTACGAATGATTGAAAGACGATGTTTAACGAATGATCGAGATAAATTACTACTGGATATCTTCTCTTTTTTTGAGCGATTGTCAAATGATGGACTGCGTCGAACGATTGACGACCGAATTCTGACCGTTCCATTCCACCCCGGAGGAAGTGGGATGCGACGTTTTTCCCAGTCTGACAAGGGAAGGATCCCAATTGTCCCCCTCGGATTTTAATGATTTTTTGTAGGATAATAGTATACACGTATTTAATCTTATGTGTGAACTATTAAGTGTAGATAGTCAGGAATTTCGAAGATACAGACATTTGAATTTACGAACTTTAACTACATACCATGATTATAATCTGAAGTTTTCAGTCGCAATGGAGGTGTGGGGTAGATTGTTGTATAGTACCGCAACTTTCTTGAGTTCAAGTCCTCTCGGATTAAGCTCAATTTTTTTCTTCCCAATTGGTGAGATCCTCCGTCGTCAGTGATGGTGAAAAGGTCTCCATCTAGGTGATATACATGCGAATATCTTAATTAAAATTACAGTGAAAGGAAACTCTGACTGCGTTGAGTTTTCGAGTGTCCCCTAACAGTTAAGATTTATGGCGGTATTATGCCGCCAGTCAGCGGTAGAACCCGGCACGTACTAACCCCGGATCTACTTCGCGAACTGACTGCGGACAAATGTTCCAGTGTCATTAATTATTAACGACGGAACGTCCGTTGAAAAATGTAAAGAGATGACGGTTAGGAAAGACACAAATGTGCTCAACAAGAAAGTATTTCGTAATAGAACTACTGGCTTTTTAGTGGTTATAAGTAAATAATAATTTTCGTGATAAACAACGAACGAATTCCCTGATAGAATACTCGTTGATCTGTAGTCCCACTTACAATGAATAGTGGACAGACTTCTGACAAAAAATACGATGGCCGAGAGAAAGAGAGAAGAATAACAATCAAGCCCATGTACACATATAGGAACCTATTTACACGACATGCGCCTTAGCTTGCCTCGCTCCATTGTCGCGTGACCATGCTCCATCGCGCGCGCACCAGGTGAGACTTTATGGAGAGCGGAGGTTACTTTTTGCCAAATTTGATTTAGAGTCCGTGCAAAAGTCATATTCAATAAAGCCAGACAAGCTGTTTTAATATAAATGGTCATTTAATCAACAACATTATTATTAGACTACACATATAGACAAATTATTTTACTAATAAAGGGGAATAAAATTGTTATCCTTTTTTCTCAAAGATCTGTTTACTGTTGGGTAATCTACCGTAAGTGTTTGTGTCGTGTTCTCTCGGTCATTTGAAACTATATTTCTTTTTTTTCGACCGCCAGACAACAGCTGGTTGCTACCAATAAAAGGGGAAGCAAGATAACTCTCACTACCCCCGAGTGTCTCGCTAAACCTTCCAAGTTGTCTGACGCTGTAGGAAAAAAGCTGTATACCAGAATTTTTTTCACTCACTGGCCGTTATAATATCATCTTGGTTTTTACAACTATGTCAAGAATCAGAATAATTCGTGATTAGGATTGAATGAATTATAAGTGTTTGCAAAAGAGGATTTTATAGAACACAGTATGTTTATTACTGAATTTTATATGCAATATTTAAGTCAACTTGGAAGGAAATAAGTATTACTTTATATGTAATTTTATAAATGGAATACGAAACCAAGACAAATCAATTGTCTTCAATTCTATTTCTTTTTATAATTTATAAATATATAACAAATGACATTATAAATATATTAATAAATAAATCATACAATTTTTACGGTACTATGAGTTACTATGTGCTACATTCCTTTCCAGCTTCAAACTATCTTAGTCTATGCCTTCTTTTCTAAGTTGTAAATTTTTCGAAATTACTTATATGTTACATTTACTTATTGAATATTGAGGTATAATATTCTACATATTATTTTATATTACAGTTAATGCAAACTGTTTAATTTCATATTCTACCATTCTAAGTAGGCTTTGGAAAAAAATAGAAGGAAGACTACAGAGTTTGCACACTTACACAATACATTATAATTCTTTAATGGATAATGAGTATATATTTCGGATAACAGAACGTATAGTGAAACATTGACTCTCAGACTCTCAGTGTTTCATTTATTCATGGCCCAATACATTGAACTATCGTCCATTACTTTGAAATAATCCGAACTTCTATGAAGTTGAATCTATTTACAGTTTTGGAGCTGCAATCAAATAATAATATTATTAATACACAGATAAAAGCAATGTTTAATGAAATTTTTGTTCACTCTCGTTACCTTCAATGTTATAAGATAACGATAAATACTTAAAAAATAATAATAAAATTATTATAAAAAATAACAGTACTGAATACGGAATACCACGATACTTTGACAAATAAATAATTTAATATATTGATTACTATGGGAGAAACTTATTTTAGTTTAAAAACCGTTAAATGTCCTATGTGATATAGATAATAAAGTTAAATTATTAAATGGTAATATAAACTATTTTTGTTTTAAACGTTTCTATTCTAAAAAATATGATGAGTAACGTTGTTCAGTGTATCAACGATTACATGTTATTATTTCTATAGATTAAACAAAAAATCATAAGATAAATACGATAATTTATTTTAACACAGCGTAGCATGTTAGAAACATTAATTTCACTAACATGAAGCATATAGTAAACAAGAATAATGTACATCTGATTCAAATTCTTGTTCAGTTTTTAAAAACTGTTTCTACTTTTCATGTACAAAGAAGAAACTTTCAATATAAAATAGTTCTATGAATTCCTATGAATTTCATCCTATGATTAAATTATGAATAAAGTATAAAAATTCGTAATAAAACCTTCTAATTTAATAACGATTAATTTTCCATTCTATCGGAGTACTTTCCATCAGGTCTAGTAATTCCGAAACACCTTCTAGAAAAATTAATCTGGCATTTTGTTCAGAAAAAAAATTGATTAAAGTGCTAGCTGCTACTTATTCCCAAAAGGCACATGAATATCCGTAACATCTGGGTCTCGACCAAAGACCTGATTACTTTAATGGTAAAATCGATTGTAAAGAAATGTTATTCGTAAAGGCACACATTCATCTTCCTTACATTAACTCGGTCCAATATTGTGTAGGCACTGCGCGAGGTTTTCGTGTCGAACGAATATAGGGCAAACGTTACGCGTCGGCGATTTTCATAATGATATTGCAATTAACTTCAGTCTCTTGACAACGGGGTATCATGAATCGTTCGCGCTCCTATCCCCTTGGGAGAAGGTGGCCATTATAATTTTAGATGTATTTATCCACGAGGCATTATCCTTGACGATCTTGAACAGATTGAATAATAATACACCCTACCGTTTCTTCTTCGTCTTCTTCATCCCTTCCGCCCTCTTCGTCCTTTCACGGCTGCCGGCAGAATACCGAACGAAAACAATCAATCATTCTCGATATTTCGCAATTTTCTGCTTTCGATCATTCCCATCTTTGCCCCGTGTCGTTTCTTGCTGAAAGTACCGTAAAACAAACTTGAGTGGAAGCATTAATGCCCTTCTCGGGTGTTGCGTGTAATTCGACAGAACATTCGAAAGACAGATGTAAGTAATAGAACTTGTGGCAACAAAAGCGGGGTTACCAGAGTTATCAATTATTTGTTTGCCGATCATCGGTCAACGGAATTTTCCTCGGAGGCAATTTTTATTAATGATTTCCTTACGTATTCCTATCAAAACATTTTAGTTTAGGTTTATGTAAGCACTGCCTGTATAAGTACAGTTAACCCAATTCTGTCGTATGATATATATATGAAAAATAGTCCATTACCAATACATTAGTATTTATTTTTACGTTTGACTGATTAAAGAGCTAAATTTTACTTCAGGGAATCATTTTTGTAAAACATTTTTTATATTTACCGATAGTACACAATGAATAAAGACTAGATCTCAAATTTGAGGTTTAGGAATTCGCCCTAAACCAATGATTGTTTACTGTGAACAGGTTAATAGCATTTTATAAACATTGAAGACATCAATCTAATTATACAATAAAAAATACATGACTCAAATTTAAGAAATTTACTTGACCTTCACCTAACACGTTCTCCTTTTGAAAAATCAATTACACCAAATTATGTCCCCTTTAAAGCTTCTAAACTTTTATTTGAAACATTTTTCACTAAAGTGACTACCTGTGGAGTCATCAAAGTGGTTCCAGTAACGTTCCGTAACCTGTATACAGCTATGAAACCTTAAAAAGCATTGAACATTCATCAACAAAACTGATTAATTCGTATGTATTACACGTATCAAATAATCTGTATTATATCAATACTTTACTGATTATTGAAATCTTTACAATGAAAATTTATCCAGCACGATTCAATACGAAAACAATCGAATATTAGAGGTAACTGTTTCCCTGGCATTGAAGATTAATCGCCGAGAAAGAAAAACACAATGATAACATCTGTGAAAAAGAAGCAGAAACAACTCGTTCGAGTATTTCTACCTTAAAATGTATTACATTGTGCTTCGCCCAGGGACAATGTACTGCTGCAGCGCCTTTTATCTTCACAGTACCTACATACATCTGTCAAAATATACTTCTACCTATATTCGGTATTCAGTACTTGGAAGGAGCACGGCAAATACAAGCTTATCAACTGATTGTTTCAATATTTCTAAGAGGATTACTTTCTAGTAGTACTGAACGAATGAATTTCAAAGTGATTGATTAAATTAAATTATCCTATAAATTATCAGAATTATTTCTGATTAATAAGGAAAGGTATCAAACACAGAATTTTAAAAAATTATGAAATTTTGTGTGTAAGAAGAGCAAATCAAGCCTAATACATTGCAATTTTTATGCCGAATTTCATTTTGGAAGGGTGAATCCACTCCTTGAAAGAATGCAAATTTTTCTATCTCATGGATTATCTAGAAAACGATAACAAATAGCGGGAAAAAGTTGAAACAAAAAATACATTGCTCTTTTACGTTTATAAAATTGCGAAATAAAATTTTTCAAAATTTTGATTTTGAAAATTATTGGTTTGAAAACTTTATTGCGCAGTTTTATAAATATGAAAGAATAATGTATTCTCAAGATAATTTACGCGAAAGAAAAATTTGCATTTTTTTCAAGAGGTGGTTTCACCCCTACAAGGTGAAATTCGGCACGAAAAAAATTACAATGTATTAGGCTTGACTTACTCTACTTACACACAAAGTTTCATAATGTTTTGAATATCTGGGTTCAATACCTCTTCTTTTAAGGGAGTCCCAATTGAGATAGCGTAAGGTGTGGACATGTTTCTAGCGTGCTGCGAGTGTTTATATACAATGTACATGGCCAGACCTTACTATTTCAAACAGTTATCTGTGTCAACATGCAACCTTCTGGGACGTAGTAAGTAATCTGTACGATTGCACGGTATTACTTTTCTAATTAATTATCATCACAGTGGAATCTAAAACAGCTAATGCTGCTAACACAATGGTACCCAACAATCATGCTAAGGTAGCACAGAATATTGTATTGCCAGAAAAGGACTAAGCTGTCATCTTAGATACTAAAGAAGGAATTCCTGTCGAAAAAAATATAAATGTTCTTAACAAAGTAATCAATTCTGTCAATATTGGGTTTATCTGCGGAGTATCAAACAACATGCCATGTAAACTTATCTGTACTTATCTTCAAAATTGTTGGCAGATGAGTTAATCAAAAACTACTTAGTAATAAAAATAAATAGTACTAAATGAGAAATCAGACCATCAATTTCTATAATGAAAAGAATAATTTTATTAAATATTTCACTAACTATTCCGAATGAGAAAATTGCCGACAATATTTAACACCTATGAATAAAATATCAGTCTGTTATGTCTTCCTCAAAACTTGGCTTAAATAAACAGGGTCAAACTCATATCATCAATGTTCGTAGGCAAGCATATATAAATCCAGAAGACAGCGTCAAACTTTCAGAATCTATGGAAATAGAGTTCGAAGAATCACAATATTGAATCTGTATATCTTCGAGAAATCTTATTTGTTTTCTCTGTAAGCAAGAAAACCACACTGCTAAGCGCTGCTCCTTGGTCAATTCAGATCCTGAACCCACCACACTTCTTGAAAAATGTACATCCGACACGAGCAGCTCCCAACTTTCTGTTCCCGCTACAAACGCTCCGTCATTGCCACCTTCAATCGACAAGGCAGGTTTAAGAAGAAGCCTTCTTCAATCTTCCAATTCTTCCGATGCCCTCATTTCAATACCAAATAAAACTATATAGAGAAAATATAGGCAGCGAGTTCGTAGAGTCAAACAAAGTCAAAAAAACCTTAAAAGCAAATAAAAAGAAACACGGGGAAGACACTGATAATTGAAAACAGTTAAACCTAGCCTAATTTTTTCCATAATGCAAAATAATTCTAATCTTTTGAGCTAGATTATGTACAACTACGTAGATTCTTAGAAAGAACTGTTGGATCCTCCAAAGTGAAACAGTGAAGGCCGAAATAGTGAAAAAGTGCACGAATAACTGTGAGAATAGTATTGAAATCTTAAAATTGATTTATCCTAATCTTGCAGGAAGCCTTATATAAAAAACCATGTATTTAGAGTTATTAAAAAAGCTGCGTCGAGTTAACCACCGTAGTGAAAATAATTCAGAAGTTGAATTAGATGTGACATTAAAGAATAATGGAGAAGTACAATAGCATTAACATTGTTATCTAGCGGAACGTAAATGGATTCTCTATTCGATTTGAATCAATTAAAATATTAATGAATGACTTCAACTGTTTAGTGTTATGCATTCAAGGGATTAATTTTAAAGATAATAGAAGGATCAAATTATGAAACTTCAAACAGTTCAACAAAAGTAGATCCCACTGTTGCCATGGCAATGAGGACATATGCAATTTTGTCAGGCAAACTTTATTGTGAAAAAATCCAAGTCAATACCAATTCTGAAATTGTAGGTAATCATCAAAGCTTTCATCCCCAGGAAGATGCACATTGTTAACATTTATTTGCTAATAAGAATTGCTTCCTAAGATTTTTCTAGGGACGAATTACTTATAATTTCATCAAACTAATCCCTAAACCTTTTATAATATCTAAAGACTTCAACGTAACCCTTTATGGAGATCCAGCTTGCTTTACTCGAGAGTAAAAACCATTAAAACATATTAGAATTAGATGTTGTAGCTTTTCTTAATTTGAAGGATTATACTTACTATAATCTAGCAAACAACTCTTTCACTGCTATCGATCTAAGTTTTCGTAATACTGATATTCTTTACCCGAATCTTAATATTTCAGCTACCGATAAAGTTAAATGGATTATCGATAAGATGAGTTAAGAACTTTATAGAGAGGATATTAATATCAGAATATCAAGATCCATCTCTCTGCATAAGGATAAAGATATAAACGAACGTTAAATTTACAAATCGTTATTCAATTAATTTCCGAATCTACTGATATAGCTGCTCCTAACAAATTTAATAAGTTTCAGAAAAGGAAAGTCCCTTGATGGAATGAACAATGTAGCTCTGCTAGGAAAGCGTTCCGACATGCTCTCAGTATACAGGCTGGACCACGAAGTGTAATCAGTTTACATTATTTTGCTACTAGCCGTTCGACTGAATATATTTTTGGCTAAAATAACATGGTTCAAGGAGAGCTTTAAGATGATTTTACCAAACTTTTTGTCAACAACACTACTAACAACACTACTAACAACACTACTAACAATTCATGTACGATATTATGAAATGTGTTCCAAACTGCTGAACGAAATGTTTACAAACAGCACACAAGGCATCAAGTCAATGACTAATACTAATCTATCAACAGCTCCAGAAAGTGTACAACAGTGTGCCTTGCTATTTCTCTTTCATAATCATTAAGAATTTTGCAAAACTCTTCCAACTAAGAGTTTTCTTCAGCCTTTTTGGATTGAGAAAAAAATATTTATTGTGATGCTCGTCAAATTCGTCTCAGTATCCTCCAAAAGATGGGTATAAAAAAATTGTAGATTTACCTGTAAAAAACTGAAAGTGACCTTGATAACTCTGGAGACAAATGGGTTGACAAAAAATATAGTAGAATCATTTTAAAGCTCTCCTTAGACCATGTTATTTTAGCTACAAAAATGTCTAATCAAACCGCTAGCAACAGAATAATCTAAGCTGATCACGCTTTGTGGTCCACCCTGTAGATGAAGTATATGCTTCGACGGAAGAAAGAACTAATTTCAAGAAAATGCGAGCTATTTTCCGTAGAATAATAAAAGAAAATAGAAGAAAAGCTTGGATTGATTATGTGTCGAATATAAATATTAAAGCTGACCCAAAGCTTGTCTAATCAAGAATGCAAAAAATCAAGAAATATTATATACAGTTCCCTATTACTATCTTGGTAACACGCGTATCCACAATAATTGATCAAAATGATGTAGCTGATGCTTTAACAACTAAATTTGCAAGTAATTCCAGTGATTCTAACTATTTACAAAAGTTCAAAGAAATGCAAACTAGGACAAGAGAAGTTAATGTAAGTGATATCCATCCTCCTTCGAATCATTCAACTGAAAAATCATTCAAATTGCATGAACTCTCGTGAGTGTTGAAATTCATTAAAAACTCTAGCGCTGGACTCGATGGGATATCCAATCCATTGATCAAACATCTCTCTCAATCTAGTATTCTTATGCTCCTCAATTTGTACAATCGAATTTAAGCTCAAAGTAATTTGCCAACCTCTTGGAGAACTGCCATTGTAATTTCTGTTTTAAAATCTAACAAAAATCCTCTTGATTGCTCATCGTACAGACCAATAGCACTAACAAATAACATGTGCGACATTCTAGAAAGAATGGTAAATAATAGATTCGTCTGGAAATTGGAATCAAGAAATGTCCGTTGAAATATCCAAAGTGGACTGCAAAAAACAATGAATAACATCAAAGAAACCATATTTATATAAACAATGTACTGCTAGAAAATAACGACGTTATACCGTGTTTCTTTCATTGCACAAAATAAAGTAGATAAACGAAGACCAGAAATCATTGGTTATTTGTTTTTCAACTAAATCCAAATGAGAAATAATGTTTTATTTGCAAATAAGAAATAATCAATAAATAATTTCTGGCATTATTTAAATAACTTGTATTTTAATGAAAAATTTAGTTGTTATTTATAATTAAAATCATACTTTCATTTATCATTTATTATTTATTATTTAACTATAAATGTGCCCAACTGTGCCAACTAGTAATCTTACATTCAAATTTGCAACAGTTATATCAATAGGAAACATATCAGGATTAGCCTAGACATCGAACAGGCGTATGAATGGTTTGGAGGTGCCTTTGTTATCAACTTACTAATTGATAAATACATCTGAGGTAAAGCAAATAGAACATTATCAAATCAAACACAAAACAATCTCCTCCAGGGTTTAATTATATTAGTATTACACTCCTCCCAATCGCAATCGATGAAATTGTATCCGATATAAACTCTCCACTGAAAGCTTGTTAGTTTCCTGTTGATTTAACGACATTCTGTTCCGGCAAAAATATTAATTTCATCCAAGCTTCTATCTAAAGCTTCTAGCTAATGTTAATAAGCTGTTCTCCTGGGCTTCCTGCAATGGTTTTAGTTTTTCACGATCAAAATGTAAAATGTTCTTCACCTTCTGATATTACAAAAGTTTTAGTTTGTTTTATAGCGTTTATTACAATAACAGTGATTATCGGCATCAGAAAGCAGCAGAAAATTATTGAAATAAGAGTTTTTAATTTACTTTTTAAAACCTTGTCAAGTTTAAAATTTTTCATTCTTCTATTATGCAAATGTCAGTGTTATTCTTAAACAGTGAGTGATGAATTGAGGAAATGAAAAGTAACTGAGATAGTATAAATAAAACAGAGAGTTCTTTTTTTATTTATATATTTCTGAGAGCCCCTAGTAAGTAACAGAACCCTACAAGTATTTAGAGATTGAAAAAAAGTAGGACTGAAGTGACAAGAATATTTATGAGCAAGAGGGGCGTTAGTCACGTAAAGAGGGAAACTGTTCATTGATCATATTTCTAATGGTATCTGTAAAATGGAAAAGTGTCAAAAGTTTTAACGCTATAGTTTTATAATATTCCCTATAATAATAATAAAATAATTAAAAATAAATGATTTTAAAATCACGAAACTTACGATTAAATGGCAAAATATAACAAAGTCAAAATTCATTGCCATTGAGATTCCTGTACCCATGATTTTTCATGTGTACGTAAATGAAATTTAGAACTTGCCTGTGAAACAAAATAAAATAACAATCACAACTACCAATGAGAATATATATTTTTAAAAACACTAAGATTATTTATTTAACATCACTTTATTCTAATATTATATTAAATACCGTAAAATTATGAAAACAGCAGATACAGTGAACATTGGATAATTGCAATATCGTCATCCCCACCATATCCCCACCAGGTTTCTTTTAATACAGCATAGCACTCGATGATCGGTCACAGTTGATTGGTGCAATATGATCCAATTATTGTCGAACTCGAGAATTTCAGCGTCTCTTTCTTCTTTATTCGCAGTCCTTTTCTATATCCAAAATTTCAGTCGCTTATTATGCAAACAATTATGATCGTAATTCTATCATGTTTGGCGTCACTTTAATCATAAAAACATAACAAATATTATGGTGAAAGTTTCATTCATTAAAAGTTAAAAATAAATAAGATTGATTTTTAAGTTAAAAGTCTGAAGTTCATCTCGAGCCTTTAACGTTACCGAACGTTTCGACTCTCAGTTCGACTTTCTTTTCCCTTTACTCGCGTTGTTCTTTTCTACGCCCGCCATGTTAAAATCTTCGTTTCTTGGGGTGGATTCGATTCTACCTCTTCATAATTGCATCCTTCCGGTCCTATTGAGTGTTGCAGTTACACAGTGTTCACTGTAATTGTGTTTATAGCGATCTGTGCAATTATCTCTAGCAATTATCCAATGTTAACTGTAATACGTTTTGCTATCTGACCACAAAAATAAAATGTTATCGTTCATTGAAACAGTATCAATATGAATATAACCTCAAGTCAATAGTCATTGAATTTCAATAAATAGTTAGGTGGTAAAATTGCATGTAGAAGACAGTTATTGCTTTTTATTGAAATATGTCTAATCTAGCAGTATTTTTTATTTTCTCAGCGATATATCTGCTGATACCACCTGAGAAACGTTATTATTCGTGGAAGCAATTTGGATATTGCCTATATCGAATATATCTTTCACCGGACCGAGAGTATCGTTCCGGGAAAGGATGGAGAAAATGTGAGAAAAGTCGGCCGAGATGTGAACGTCAGTAAAAAAGGAATACGTAATTTTAGCATCATCAAGGACAAGAGGGTCCGCTTAAATTAATTTGAAATTAAAAATAGAATTTTCCATTATTTCTCTCATAAACGATATTAGAAAACCCAGATATTCAAAAAATTATAAAATTAAGTGCAAGTAGAGTAATTAATTTGTAATACAAACCTATTTCTTGTTCGCGTCAAGATTCGCTTTTAAAGTGATATTTACCTGCAGGAGTCGTCGATTTTGATAACGTGTAAAATAAAAGTTCGGTAGGTTAATATGCAGGTATTATATTTTTATATAGTTTGAAGACAACACGTTATTTTTAAAAAACTTATTTATTATTTATTTAACTGTTCTATGTTTTCCAATATATTTATGCTCAGTATCTATAACTGTCACGATTTACGTCCTTGTATTCTTCTGAAAAGAACAGGTCGAAGATAATTTTCAACTATATAGAAATAGTTATCTCATGAAACACCTGAAGAAGTAGAAAATTGAGCAAATTTTTGCTTTGTATGAACGATGTTTTGAAAAAAAATGTTGTTTACTTTATTTCAGTTTAAAAGATAACTAAACACTCTGTGTATATAAAATCGTTTTAGAAAGCCATATTAAACAATTATTTATTAAAACTTTAAGATTTGAAATATTTATATGAGTTATTGAAACTAATCAATGACGTGATGTAGCGTAAAACAGCATGTACATACTTGATGGTAACTTTTTTAATATAAAGATTGTTGTGGTTCTATCTAAGTAGGTACTTGTCTACCTATCATAATTATAAGTAATGATCACTGACATCTTAGGTTTGCTCGGTCATAAACGAACGTTCTTGAATATTTGTCTTTTGTATATAACTGAATTGCACTTTTTTTATACATGTAGCGTGTGCTTCTTTTCTATAACAATTTCTCACCACCTTTGTTTTTTTGACATTACTACTTTGTTTTAAACATTAAACGTGCTTGTTTTTAACATTATTATTTTGTTTTTTTAACATTATATAATTATACAGTATCTAGTAAAGTGTATCCTATCACTTAATTGAGTTTATTTTAATGTATGCACCACAACAAATATAATAAAATGTAGCTATAGTAGTTTTTATAAAGCCATGTTTAACACTTGCACATGATTTTATACATGTTCTCTTCTTTAAGTATACATCGGAAGAGTTACACTAATAGATAATTATAAATATTGTACAAAATAAATCTTCTTTAATCGACATTCTGCATAAAAATATTTAAATCAAAAGTAGTCGCTACGTCATGAATATTGCATAAGAACAGCTGACACTCAAATGCACTTAACAATATGCCGTTAATGTCTGAAGTAATAGAAATCGACAGAATTTCCAAATACTTCGAGACGTACGTCGAATTTCTGGTTATAAATTACAATAAATATTGTAAAAGAATTTAAATTTTACAATGGAAACTATTGGATTCACAACTGCAATCTAATTATTTCATTGTACGTGTACAAATTGACACGTTTTTCATGAAAAATTACATCGTTTGAAACTGTTGATATGGAATTTTAAAAATTTTGGATCAACCTAAATCTAAAGAATTAAAGAATCATGTATTTTTTTTAGAATGACAGTGAGTATTCTCTTTTTCCTTGTAAAGTCAACTCCTTTTAACTGATTTAGTTAATGTCCTTTTGTAAACTATATAATGATGTAAATACGGTTTTTGGAACCATTTTATTAAAAAAGAGTGATAAAATGGACTTCATATTCAATGATAGAGATTCAAATAATTCGTAAAAAGATATAATACACAACTTGTTTGTGCATATAGAAAGATCTTATCGAAAAATATCTTTGCGTAAAATTTCAAAGATTAAAAATTTAGTTCTTATGTTTGGTAGAAGGAATAACTTTGAAAACATGGATGACTAAAAAATTGAATTTACGTAGGTTTATAAATATAAGAACACAATTTTTGTTTACCTGTTTTTTATAATTCTTCCCTAAAACCGGTGTTATTTATGACGTTGCATTCAAAGTTCCACAATATTCTTAATTTCCCTTGGGTTCCCTAACTTTCCTTGTTAGTGCTTGCGTCTATACCAAAGAGTAAGCACATTTTAAACCTAACCAATAAAGATAATTATAAATAATTCCAAACACACATGTAAATATAGTATTCTTACTAGTTAGTAACTAAAACTATATAAAAGTACAGATAAAAGCAAGAGATATTTCCATTCTACAGTTTATAATCTTGCAGTCTCATTTGTTAGAAGTTTTAACTTCAAACTGACAATAATTAAACCAAGTAAAATTGCGCATTCGTTATCTTCACAATACTTATAAACAATTAATATATAAATATTTTCAAAATATGTATTCATATATTATTATATTATATTCAATTAAGGAGATTAAAAAAAGTAAGTATGATACAAATAAAAAATAGAATTTACGTTTTAAGACCTATGTTCACGAAGACATATAAACTATTGTTCACTGTTTACAAAAGTAATCAGGATTCTTAACTATTCACTAATTGTATAAGTGCATACGATCGTATATTATGTTGCACTGACATTCCGTAGTTTGAAGCATAATTGCTTATATATTTATCCTTAACATTTTATTCAAATATTTTTAAGTATTTTTTTTATTTAAGTATCAGCAAAAGCAATCAGCTTTTTACTGCAAGGAGAGCTGGAATTTTCTTTTAATAAGCAAGTCCCCAAGAACCGTTAAAAACTAATTTCTAACTTGGTCTTCGAAAAGTCTTGGATTTATGAATGGCTGCTATTGAGGATCAGAAACGTGAAAAGTTTACGCCCCAAGACAATAAAGCTGACTTTCTTTGGTCAGTATAAATTCTATAGCTGTTAACCAATTATTCAATGAACTAAACATTTGTTATACTTAGTGCTAGAAATAGCAAAGCAATACCGTAACGCTATTCTACAAAGTGCCCCCTTATAATTAGATGGAACATTAAAAGTATTTTTCATATTTTTAATACTTTCTATCTAATGCTGCTATTGTAAATAAAAGAGAGAAGAATTTAATATAATTTAGGAACATAAAATTGATAGTAAAGAAAAATATTATCCTCAAGAAGGTAATCCTAAACATCATTTTAAAATCATCTATCTTTTTGTAGATTCACGTGTGTCTATCATATAATAGTATTATAATCGACAATAAGATGAATTTACTAACATATAACACTCTATGTTATGACACGTTATAACGTATGGCATTATATTATGACCTTCTATAGAAAAGACAATCTTAAATTGAAATAATATAAATACTCGAATAATGGAATCATAAAAGAAGAATAACTCAGTTTACTTTAGTACAGTAATCAAAACGTTGACTACCTGCATCAATATTCACGCGATAAGTAAACGACCCAATGCTATCTCTCGATACACAAATGTTAAAAAATGTGATATACCAAAAGATGTGAAACATTTGACACGCATTTGAAATCTATTTGGAATTCTTTTTATCGTTGTCAGAGACAAATATAGTCTTCAATCTTAGTTTTTTCTATATTCAATAATAACAGTGGACATATTGCATGAATTCAAAAGTTTGTGAGTATTTCAATGGACACAGTCGTGATTCCTTTTACATGTTTGTTTTTTGTTTACACTGTTTCGTTGTTTACGCAGTTTTTTCGAGTGTCAGGGAAGCATCAAAATTCAGTTATTTTTATGAAATAACTTTTTATTTGGGAAAAACATAGTTCCTTGTCAGTGTTTTCGGAGTGCACTAGATTAAAAAGAAAGATGGAGAAAGTATTTACGTACATATTTACTCACGTCAGGTTGCGATAATATGAACGAAAAAATAGAGTATTTATATAATTAAAATTTGTTAGTACACCATACTTAATATTAACAATACTCCTGTTTAGAAACTTTATTAATTTATGATTCAAAAATACCTGGGTAAAGAATATATGTATTTAAATTCCGACGACCAGTGTAGTACTGGAAACTAGGGTAAAATGGAACGCTCTTCTTTAATCGTAATAATAACATGTCTCGAGCAATAAACGAATGAAATCTTTTTTGGAAGTCTTAAATAGACCTTTGGCTATACGGAAATAAAAGATTTGTTTAATAACAATATTTAGTTACGAAGGAAAATATGATTTTATTAAAGTATTGAAATATCCGCTTCGCAAGAATGATAGGGTAAAACAGGACACTCGTGTAAAATCATATAAAAATACAAAATCTTTATTTCCGATAAGTCAAAATTGTTAACTGAATGTATTTAATTGTTAGCTGATATAAATGAACTATAAATATATATGATTTTATGAGCAAGAACCACAAATAAATTTGTCATCTTCTTTTTCTGCACTGGTGCAATCTAATTGGTCAGTTTTGATCTTATTTACGCTTCTAATTTGCGATACATAATTTTTATCCAGTCAAAACTATAAACAAAGCATAGCAAGGGACTTCTGTTGCGCCTATGCTAAAGTGTTTCGTTTTCCCCATGCATCATAATTTAGAAAAGCATTTTAAATTTACAGTTTGGCATGGGATAAAGAAATAACTAAAGTGTCAAAAATACAGCTTAAGGAACGTAGAATCCAGTACTGTAGTTATCTTGTTCAATCTTTTAATCAAAAAGTAAAAAAAGAACGTTTCATATATCTATGTAGCATCAAAACTGTCACTGAATATTTTTCCAATGCTTTTAATTGAAAAATAACTCGTGCGCTGTTCTGCAATCGATCTCAAACTACGTCAAGGTCTTATCAGAACCATGCTATGCGATATCAACTCGATATGAGCTCTTTATCAATAAAAAACATTACTGCCCCCTTTTACCCGATCGGTCCGTTTTACCCTACTTTCCCCTAATCAAACACTTACCAACGATACATTAAAAGAAAAATCCCAAGAAACGCATCTGTGAGTGTTAAATGCTTATGTATTGATATTACGTCATTATCTAGATGCAATATCACACCGTAAGAAATATAATGCTGTCTATCTGTGTACAGAGTAATGCAAAAAGAAATTACAGCTGTAAGAGTAACTAATGCTTACCAAATAGAAAGATGGTTTACCATGTGTCGAAAGATAAGTCTTTTCAGTGTTATAAAGAATTCTTCGTCACATTCAAAAGATGTAACTTACACACAACAGGAGTTATTGTACTGTACAAAAACAGTGGATTATCTTTTAATCTCTTTAGATTATCTAAAAAATCTTTTTTTTGTAACTACAGAAAATTTTTTCATGTTTTCCGCGCATCTCGTCGCGTGTTTAATACCTTTAGAATTTAAAATTCAAATCAGAATATTAATATATACATTATGTATTATTAACTATTAAATTCTTCACGCATTTCCAACATATCAACAAAAATTTCTTTTACGGTTTTACATTAGAAAAAAATGAAATAAAGAAATTATTATATAGGATGTTGAGTATTATTATGACATAATTGTTATTCAAAATATATAGTACATATGAATATAAAGATAAAAATTCGGCTGCATAGAATAATTATATAATAACTCGTTGATGTCCTTGAGAGGTTAAATCTGCCATCATGCTGATGTAATTTCTATGTGTTTAAGAAAATTTCAGTTAATGCAATAAAGTATATTACAGATTAGTCTTATAACAATGTGAATATTCACGTTATAAATGATCTACGGTTTGTACGTACAGAAATTGTGTACAATCATGTACAAATATATCATCACTGCGATACGTAATTTAGAGCTAGATTGCTGGCAGCATATATAACTTTCTACCTGAAACGTATAGTAGGATAAGGGTCAAAATATGTTACAATAAAGTAGTCTGAGGAAGATATTTTCCGAGTTGGTTTTTTCTGTGCTATCACTGTTAGTTTTTCATTTTCAGTTATTTTCTCCATGGGCCTGCTTCATGTTATATATAGCCTTAATCTTCATAAGTGGTTCTTTCGATTAAAATCCATCACTATTAGGTATACAAGTTGTTTCTGCATAATTTATGAAAAATTATATTTCTGGTAGATTATTAACATTTGTAAACAAGCATGTGTACTTATTGTTTGCACACAATAAAATATTAAAAATATTATATTATACGAATGGGTATATAACAATGTTTCACTTAAAGCTTCTTAAGTATATTTTTAGTGTAGTAGTTTGTCAATTTTCCTTTATTCCTTATACTTGATAATGTGTTATTCCGTTACGTGTAACGATTCCCCCTTTTGTTCTTCTCGACCTATTTAATGTTGAATATATTTTGAAATAGCACAGTTCCGTTACGCATATTTCTTACAGAAGGCATATATTTATTGCATGCTGGTTGAAGAATTGTTCCAGCTCATATCTCCTTCGTTGCAGCATGTTGCAATTTCATGATTCTGTTTTTAGTATGAACTTTGTGTTGTAGATAAAAATTGCATTATCATGTTTATGGCCATTATTATTTGTTATTTCATTAAATTCATTAATGTCTTCGTCAATTTCTCCATTTTTTGTATAGTTCAGTTATTAGCATCTGACTGTGCTTTTTATTATTGCAGCATGTGATACTGTATTTGGTTTTCTTTCGCTATTTATTATAGGCAATTTAGGTACCAGTGTTGTGAGGTATAATTATGCAGCGTTTGTTACATCTTTTTCTATAATTTATTTATCCCTGACGTGATTTCAGTTGTCACATATCATTTTTTTCTATACAGAATGCTAGGAAAAATCTTTTTTAGATTTTCGTACGAATCTCACAGCCCTTGTAACTGGCAATGTATGCAACTCCACAGTTTGCACATATAGATTTATTTATTTTTCCCTCTCTGAACAGTTACTTGATTTATCATTATTTATACCTTTGACGAATGTAAACTGTTTATTGAAATAATTCTTCGTATGTCCATGTATTTGGTATTTTGCACACTAGAGAATATCCCTTGTTGAACGTGGAAATTTTATTTTATGCTTTACTTATTTTATATGATTTTCAAGAGATGTTTTGTGAAATAAATTTAGTTCGCCCAGTTTTCGTTTTCCCACATTAGAAGCTTGACATAAATTATTAATAATAATCAATATGCTACTAGAAATACTGTGAACACGTGAAACTCATTATTTTTATGCAGCTTTTCTTGTATCCTAAACAGTAATTCGTTAAAGTATTATGCAATCTGAACAGTCAAAAAAGCAATAATAATATAAAATAATACAAAATAATAAGTTTCTCTGTAACATCTTCTTACGCAAAAGCTATTAATTCTACTTTTGAATAAGTAAAGTTAATTAAACATTAAAAAAAGAACAATTCAATATTCCCTAAACAGATGTTTTATTTGAAAAATCAATTACATTCGAATATACATTTTAAACCTTCATAATTAATTTAATAAGGTTTTACTTTTTTAATAATTCGTCAAATCAAAGCTTTACGAAAATAATAATGCTTTTTGATACACCAATTTTGAAAATCTAACATCGTCAAATTTGTTCTTAACATATGGCAAAACTAGGGGTTGAAAATAGTTATGTCTCTTTCAGTTCTTGAAACAGTTATGAAGAACCAAAATAAAGTAATAACTATTATTCGGTTTATCGGTTCTGAAGAACCTGATCTGACACCGATATACCGAATAACAGTTATGACTTTAATTCGGTTCTCCATGACTCTTTCAGTCGGAACCGGTATATGAACGGCTCACTTAACAAATCGATTAACTCCACCTTTTGAATTTTTTTAAATATTAGTGTCAAAGCACTGGATTTCCTCCCAACTATTTATATTTTAAACAAATTTCTCTATTAATAAGGATTAATACCACTAAATGACAAAATTTTATGGGCGACTGAATATTAAATTATTTATTTCAGAAGCCAATCTAAATAATTCCATACTTTAATTTAAATCTTCGTTAATTTTATTAATACATAATAAAAATTAGTTACGAATATCTTTAATGCTATAATGTAATATAAAATGGTAACAGTAAATTGTTTATTGTTGTTGGTATGAAGGTAAAGGTATTAAACTGCCACTGAAGTAGTTACTTGTGAATTTTTAAACAATTATTTCAATTTTAGTGTCATTTTTTAAAAAAAGGAAAGAAAATATACCGTTATAATATTATGTGATAAAGTTTTTCTATAATATAAAAAAGTGAAGATTGGATTTGATGTTTTTTTCACTTGCCAAATCCATTAACTCCCTTAATAATGCAGAAATTGTAGAAATAATAACGATTCTTTTCTTTTTAAAGCGTTTTCTAGCTATCCGGTAATTAAAAATATTCATGGTGCCTGTGTGTACCATTCAGGACAAAAAGATTAAATATTTGTACAGTGAACAGTACGGGTTGATGTCTCAATGAATGGTGGCATCTTTGACGTCTCATATCCGTGAAACCAGTTGCTAATCGATTTTTATCCGAAATGTTAAATACCTTATGATGCGACAATCGCATCAAACTTGTAATAGCCAACTAAAGTTAAAAATTTGACGTGATTGTCTCATCATAAGGTATTTAATATTTGGCATAAAAATTGGGTTCAAAATGTAGGGCCCCAAAACGGGCTACTTTTTGAGTTATTTCTTCCCTGGCATTATGAGTGGCAAATTCTTGCCATTTCTTTCGTTGTTTTAAATTGACAGTTATAATAACAGGTCACAAACACACGTTCTATAAACTCATTCGTAGCTATGGATTTGTAAACACGTCTTGCCTCGACAGCAGTTTAAAGTTGAATTTTTTTCCGATTTGAATATTTTTCCGCACAGTCTCCATGTTGCTGCAGAGCTTCCTCTCGCACGTCCATACGTGAAATACATTTCTGTCATAGTTTTACGACCTTATTCTTACTGCGTTGTGAACGTTTCGTATTAGTCGTTCTTCGACTATTTAGCAGTTGCGGAAATGTGCGATTGTCGTTTCTTTAATAAAGTTTAGTCACAAGATAATTCTGTCTTACGATGCGCATGTATAATGTAATAAGAAGATATATAATCTCATATTTCTGTGTTATGTTAAAGTATCCGAAGTGAAAAGGACGCTGGTTTTAACCGAAGCGAAAAAGTATTTATATCTTTGAAAACACTGAATATTTTATCCGTGTACGTTCGCATTTTAAATTTTCAAACGTGTAACTGGTTTTAAAAGTGCAATTTCTAATTGAAAATAACTTTAAAATGGAGAGGAGACGGCAAATTTCTCACATCTGACTATTGATTTATTTTGGTTTGTAAAATTACCCTTTGAAGCATTGCTTATGCACGAGTGAATTCGGAACGGTTCGAATTTAAAAATATAAAATTATTTTATAATAAATTTTTGAAAAAAATACATGAACAGTGGGTAGGATACTGTTAGTAGTTAACAGATTAATATTAAATCTGAATAATTACACGGGATTAGGTAACTTAACTGTTATGAATGGAAATTTTGCTATTTTTCTTGGACATCTTACCACTAAACGTTCGATAGGTAGAATGAAACACCGAAACACTGTTGTAACCACGAAATTTTTGTTGTTTTTGCATAATTTCTGAAAAATTATGTTTCTGGTAAATTATTAACATTTCTAAACAGACGTATATACTTATTGTCTTTGCACATTATTAAATACTAAAGATATTACATTATATGAATGGGTGTATAACAATTTTTCACACAAAATCACGTCACACTATTTGAATATTTATGCAATTTATGTAAACTATTATCTATATAGTCTACTCTGTGGATAGAAAGAGAATCATTACTTATACTACTGGGAAGAGATTCATCATCGAAAAATATAGTCAGAACATATAAAACACTTCATACCTTATTTATTTGTTATTACAAATAGTAATTATAATTTTATATCTTGTTTCTTTGCCATTAGAAATAATAATTATAACTTTGCATCTTATTTGTTTGCCACTATAAAATGTTAACTACATTGTACGAACAGTTATTAACATTGAAGTGTTTTCAACTGGCTCACATGTTATATTTACAAATAAAATTTCTGGTACTTGGAATCTTGTATAAAGGATCTGTAAATTGACAGTTTCAAAAATCAAAGAAAAATTTACATTTATTTGAATGTGATATTGTAACAGAGGTTTGTATACTTGAAGAATCAGTTCTTGACCTATTAGCTGAATGTATAGATTCAGAAGCTAAATACATAAAATGATTATTAATATGCATAAGAATTCATTGGAATTTTAAAGTACTATGAATCATTCAGTATCACCAAAAATTCTGTGGCCTATATTACTGTAATTAGCGTACGTGTTACATTTACAAATAAAAGCGTGGGTAAATAATAAATGGGATAATATTTTCAGAAAACTGTTTATATTCATGTAAATTTTTCGTTTTGTAATTTATGAAACTGATCAAAATGTGTTATTAACAACATCGTTAAAATTATTCATTAGAAAATTTGTTACGGTTGTTATTTACGAGAAAAAAGAATGTGGCTCACTTGTGTGACCGATCTAAGCGTGTATGTACATATTAATTTGTATTATGATGTATAATTAAATATATATTGTGTTACTGTATTTTGTGTTTTCTGATTAAACAAGATTTCGGACAAATCTGACGAAACTAAAGTAAGGTGAACTACAATTTTTTTGATTTGATGTAGAAAGTATATAAATAAAATTATAAAAGCATACATACAATAAATATATGGTTAAACACTTTTTATAACACAGGAATCTTAATATACTCTACTCATAGTGCGCGTAACAGAGTTTTAAGATTAATGCAAACGAACCTTTATTAATCTGTAATTTATATATTGAAATATAAATCATTGACTTTTACAAAATTATAAAAAAATTTTATTTTGCAATTTTATAGACGTGAAAGAACAATACATTTTTTGTTTAAACTCTTTTATGCTATGTCTTACCGTTCTCATGATAATTCACAGGAAGAACGATTACATTTTTTTCAAGGAGTGGTTTCTATATACTTTCTACTTAGGACTGAGTTAGTCTACTTACACACAAAGTGTTATAATTTTTTGAATTTCCGGGTTTGATACCTTTCCTTGTGAGACAGATTAAATGTCGATGTTCCAACATTCATTATTACTATATCTGTGAAGAATATTAAAATTTTCTAGACCATTGATAATCTTGCAAGTTCATTAGCAGGAAACATACAATAATCATATGCTTAGTAACTAATATACTACAGCATTTAAAAAGTTAAAGCTTTTGTGTTTCCCAAATTATAGTTTAGCTTTTATTTTTTCAAATAAACGTGAATTTGCCTTACATTTGATGTGTATTCTCGACATTGCTTGATTTTGATCATACACTCGACGAGAAATTTTTGAAATACCTTTTCTCCTAATTTTACTTCTCCATTTTTCTCTTTGTAGACTTATTGCTTACCCTATGTAGTATTTTCTGCGGCTTGAAGCGTTAGTCCATAAATTAACAAATTGAAGCATCAATACTTCATTATACCATTTTACATCAGAATATTCACATTGTAGTTTTTATGTACGTACAAATTCGATTTTTGGAAACATTTGGGCTTACTTCATACTATATATTTTCTATCGCTATTTATGAGATTTTCTCATTTCTACGGTAGTTGGACTATTTCATTTTTATAAACATCTTCAGATTTATTGTTAAAAAATAATTGTATTACATTTTGCATTCCTTCTTACAAATTTTTTCCATTTAAATCGTTTTGAAAGGTTTGAAAGAAGTGAAAATCTGTTAGTGCCAAATCTGAAGAATACAGTGAGTAGAATAAATTTCCATTTCAGTTCCAATATTTTTTTACGTTACCATAACCACGTATGGTCTTGCGTTATCATAAAAATATCATTAAAACACTTGAATTATAAATTCCAAGATCAAAAATTAATGAGAATATCTTACACCAGTCTCCCTTAGGCCCTAATGTTTATATTAAAGATTGGTAGAAGCGATAAGAGGAACAGATTGTTTATACAAACGAGAAGGCGGACAAAACTTACGCAGCAACCTAATATATGGGGAAAGTTTCCTATATTGCACCACTTAAGCAAATAACTTCCATAAATCGATAAGGTGTTGATATTTTCGAGCAGAAAATGTGAGAATAATCTTAGCATTGTGATTACATACATGTAACAAAACTGACTGAAATATTATGTGACTAGTTACAAAAAATATTTTTTAAAAACCGTCAACAGCTCAACTTAACAAATGGATTATATGATTTCAACTACAAGTATTCCAAATTGGATCATGCTTATTTTTCGATTAAGATATGTATAAAATCCATACTATTGTATTAATGTTTTATACCTCCTGCCGATTCTATTTAAAACGTATGAGATTATTTTTGTACACAACTATAGTCTTTCTCATGCTTACTTTATCCCATTTGTTATAGTTTCCAAGTTTAAACATTTTTATCTTTAAAAATATTAACCAATCAACTGTTGCGATCTCTTTGAAAAGTGTGTACGAGTAGATTCGTCATAATACAAAACCTTGCTATTTCTTTATGACGATTATACTCGTCAAACACAGTTAACTATGTAGTTAAGAACCATTCAGCATCATTATATCTATCTATTTGTAATATAATATATATGTAATAAACAAAAACTAATATAAATCTGAAGAAAATAATGTAACAGCATTAAAGATACGATCTTTAATTACCTATATATGTATCATAATTAATAATTTACTCAGAAATAAAAAGTTATAGCTTATCTAAACTACAAGTAAAATTATAACACTTAACGTCGACATAGAAACTGTATCAGACTAAAATTGTTACTTATTGTGTAATAATTGGTTTTCTTTCGGTGCCTTTAGTAAGCGGCATACAAACTATAATTTCACGCTAAAAGATATCAGTAAAATAACTATACATATGAAAAAGAGCTATGGTCTTGTTTAAGAGACAGCCAAAATTAAGCTACTTTTCCTAATTAGCAGTAACAACTTTAAACGAATGTTTTTCTTTATTCTTGTGATACTCGAAATAATAGTAATTGGACAGACTGTTTCAAGGTTTATTGTCCAACGTAACTCTAAAAGAATTATAGCTGCCGAGGGAAAATAGAAATGAAGGGAAAAAGTTCAAATTTACCAAATGTTTTAACTTAAAAAAATACTGCTTGTCCTTGAAATATAGCTTAACCTTTTTACAAAGTTTAAATTTAAGTGTTCAAATGGTATTCTTAAAAAAATAATTAAACGTCTATTAACGAGTAATAGATAGCTAAATCCGTTAAACATCGCAAAGTTTGAAACCCTGCACATAGGTGTGAATTATAAATTTCTAGATTTGGAGAACTATTTCCTTAACAGAAGAACTAGACTAAAGATTGAGATGTGAACAATAAATAATTTTAATCACAGACACGCTGAATCAAACTCTGCATAGTCACTTAAAGACAGTTAGCCAACAGAAACTTTGTTTTTTGAATAATAGAAATAAAAAAGAGATTTCTTTCGAAGATTTAAAGACTGCTTTTTAAGTATCACTGTCATTCTACAGGGATCGATGATTAATCTTATGTACATTGGTCCAGAAAACTATTTAAAGTATAGAGGAAACCATTAACTTAATAAAATCATTCTACCTCAAACGTATATTGTTCAATTTCAACCTATAACATTCCAATAAAATTTATACACATAATTCACATACGTACCATATGCACCATACAGAAAAATTTCAAAATATCTATTATATTTTAAATACTTCATTAGATTTGCTATACATATCCATTGAAACTTATTTAATATTATTTTCTTGAAATAAGCTTGACGAATTGATCGTTTCGCAATTGTTTGCTATATGAGTGTCACAAATTCGATCGTTAAAGAAGAAAAAATTATTCTTAATATCATATTATTTCTTTCTTAATTATTTGGAAAGCCAAATATCTTCCAAAATGAATCGATCACATGACAATATGGTCTAACAATCCTGTGGTTATAATTGTTCTTTCCAAGCAATACATTGCACGATTCGACTGTGAATCTGGCTATACACATAGGTTAAGGTAAACCTGTCAGATATGCTCGTACGAATCTGCTGAAGCGTATGTATGATAAACCTGTGCAGGCCTTTCGACCTGTGTAGGTGACCGGAGCAAATAGGAAAAATTGTTCGATATACCTACACTATATCCTGTGCTATCCTGTGCAGTAAAACAGGAGCCTGTGTAGCAACGTTAACACGTTTATGGTCGGCAAATTGACCGCCTACTACCGACTATAAACTCCTGTATACTGGATCTATATAAACAAACGTACTTGTTACTTAAAAACTAATACAAATATTGTCATTTAAACAGTAACATATAGTATTTGCTAACTTTCGTTATTCTAGTATATTCTTAACCAAAGAAAGTATGTTAAAAATAAGCATCCCAATTCGATATCGTTCATTTAAGAACAACAACATTATGTTTGTATACCATTCATAATCGAAGTGTCAGATTTATGTTTATAATAAAATAAAAGCGTATCATGTTACTACATATAAAAAAGTTCATATCACATCGTACAAAACTGCAAAGAATTTTTAAATTGTGGTTATTTCCTTATGCTTTGAAACAGCATTCTGCCGAAACAATATTTTCCTTATTAATTAATGCAGCAACTAAAAAAAAACTTTGATCAGATTTTTTCAGAATTCTTCGTTAATCAGTAAATAACTGTACTAGTTTAACTTACAAGAAAAAGTATTATAACTCGGAAATTCCAAAAATTAAGAAACTTTGCGTGTAAGTAGAGTCAGTCAGGCTTAATGCACTGCAATTTTTTTCGTGCAGAATTTTACTTTGAAGAGATGAAACCAATCATTGAATAAAATGTAATATTTTTCTTTCCTGTGAATTATCTTGAAAATGGTAAGAGATAGCGAAAAAAGTTTAAAAAAATACATTGTTCTTCCATGTCTACAAAATTGTAAAATAAAATTTTCAAAATTCGAAATTCAGATTCAAAATTTTGGAAAGTTTGAACATTTTAAACAATTTTGTTTTTCAGTATTATAGATGTGGTAGAACAATATTTTTTGTTCAAAGTTTTGTTCACCATCTTTTATCACTTTTAAGATAATCCACGGGAAAGAAAAATACTGCATTTTCTTCAAGGGATGGTTTCACCCTTTCAAAGTGAAATTCGGCCCGAAAAAATTGCAACGTATTAAGCTTGACTGACTCTACTTACACACAAAGCTTCATAATTGTTTGAATTTCAGATTCGATACATTTTCTTCTTAGATGTAAATTCCAATTGATTTAACGAGCAATAAACGAATAAATCAACTTGTTTGTTCATCAAATATTCTTTACATTACGTATCTCGTTTTATGTTATGTTGAAAAAACTGTTGCTTGTAATTGATTGTAAGCTTACTACCGCCGTAACATCGTCTATTAATGTCATGGTCAGCCGATAAAACTGTGAATACTGGCAGGTTCACCAGAGCATGTGGATGCACTATGAGTATCAATTAGTCTGTACGAGCAAGCTTGTACAGGCATACTGGACAGGTTTACTTTAATGCGCGTAACTGGCTTAAGGGGTTACATACAGTTACCTACGCAGGTTAAAAAGATCGATTTTTCAATACGTTTATGTGAATGTATTGTTTTTGATGAGACGAAACATTTCAACAGTTAAATGAGTAGCATTTTGAACTATAGCCTATAAGAACTGTATTTTTTAATAAATCCAATTTAAAAAATTCACGAAATTTATAAAATGCATAGTAATAAAATATGCAAAATTTAAAATAAAAAACTGGAAACAACGTTTCAATAAAAAATGGCAAAGTTTTTCATATTTTTCATCGAAAGAGATGAGATTCCTTTTTTAAAGCATTTGCATTGAGAATTTTAGTAACAAATTCAGAAACATTTCTATATATCGAAAAGATATTATGCCTGTGCTTGTGTATTCTTCCTGTAAAATTATAATATTAATCCAGTTTCCATGGTATGGGTTTAAGAGACATGCTATGAGTTTCCAGCTCACATTTCATACAGGTTCGTTACACTTAATTTAAGCAAGAATATATAGTTACATATAGTTTAAATATGGTGATAATCATTTATAGATTTATATTTATTCTCTTAATATAATTAATTAACAAACTTTAGAAAAGGATTTCTCTAAAGCTCCATGAAACCCCCCTTTGAAGTTTATACACAACGTAGTCTTATATGCTTTAAATAGTCTGCAAAAATATTACATACTAGTTACTAATATCCTTGTTACAATTGTTAGAAGTAACGCATACGATTCCAGAGAGCGAAGTATTCGCACTGTGGGGACGTTCTACATAAAAAAAAATAATTATCAGTGTACGAAACAAATATACATGTTAATTACGTTTCGCTTACCGTTCTGTTATTGTGTCCGTTTTCACAAATACAAATATCGTCCGTACGAAAAATGGTAGCTATTTCTTGAAACGAAATGCCAGAACTAACAGGAAATATATTATATTCTCGTACCCCCTGAATCTCGTTGTTCACATTTTTCTCCTAATTTGTCTCAATGCTGCATCTAGAAAGAAGAAGAATACGATTTAAAAAGGAAGCAATTTAGATATTACTTATGTCAGGAGTGGTTTTCCGTTATCCGAAGAAAACCGACGAAGCAACACGAGAGAAAAGTAACGGCGCGTGAAAAAAATAAGACATGAAATGCGATGCTTGTGTGTAAAAAACGAAAAAGAAGATAGAAAGAGAAACACCGAGAAAACCGGAAAAAGGAAAATAACGCAAAGCGAACTGAAAGTCACATAAATAGAATTGTCCGTGGAAACAGAACCATTGGGACCGAGAAAGAATGATACCAGTAACAGATACGAATACATCGAATGGCTCGGTGTCTGTAAAACATACGATCGTTGAATGAATGCCATCTCTTGTGTTAAACTTAACAATTTTCAATTTGAAATTGTTGCTTCCAAAGTAGAATTTGACGAAGTTACAAGAAAACATGTTTAAACGGTGACATCTCTTTATCGAATTCTAACGATAAAACTATCGCGCAATGACATTGACATTATGAAATTATTTTGTAGAATCTCCAAGCAGGTATCTATTGAGATTTTTATTGATTTACAATTTAGTTTGTACATGACTAAATCAATTTATTCAGTTATTTCTCAGAGAATCGTCTGTTATGCTTTCAATAATTACGAAAGGAAGAAATCAGGAATGGGACATTTTCACCTGCGTGATATTTTTAGTGCCAATCATGGCAAAACCATAATTGAAGTGAAAGATAAGAGAGAGAGAGAGATTTGTTTCGTTAATAATTAAAAACAAATACAGATCGCTATAAATACAATTACAGTGAACATTGGGTAACTGCACACTCAACGGAACCGGAACGTTGCAATTATGAAGAGGTAGAATCGAATCCACTTCAAGAAACGAAGATTTTAGCATGGCGGATGTAGAAATGGACAACGCGAGTGAAAGAAAAAGAAAGACTGAAAGTCGAAGCGTTCGACAACATTAAAGGCTCGCGATGAGCTTGAGACCTTTAACTCGAAAATCAAACTTCTTTATTTTTAACTTCTAATGAATGAAACTTTTACTATCATGTTTTTCATGTTTGTATGAATAAAATGACGCCAAACACGATAGAATTACGATCATAATTGCTTGCATAATAAACGATTGAAGTTTTAGATATAGAAACGGACTGCGAATAGAGAAAAACGAAACGTTGAAATCGTCGAGTTTGATAATAGTCGAATCATGTTACACCCTTCAATCGCGGTCGGTCGTCGAGCGTTATGTCTTTAAAAGAATCTGGTGGTAACATGGTTGGGGCTGGCGCGGGTGCAATTATGAAGAGCTCCCCAATGTTGCAATTATTCACGTATTTCGGTTGATTACTGTGCTCTATAAATTTTCATTAGTAAAGGATCTATCAAAATTTACCATCTAGCTGTTGCATCGATGTTTAAAATATTTTGAAATCCTTTAAACATCGATGCAACAGGTAAATGGTTAATTTAGATAGATCCTTTACTAACGAAAATACTTTGAAATCCTTTCAACATCAATGCAACAGGTGAATGGTTAATTTCGATAGATCCTTTACTAACGAATATTTATAGAACATAGCAATCAACTGAAAAACGGGAGTATTGGATAATTGCAGCACCGAGAACCTCTTTATAAATGCAACCTATATTCAATGTTAAGTAAGTATATAATATTCTCTGTACACATTTTTTATTAAAATTTCAAGAAGATTTTTATCATATAATTTCAGTATTATATCTATCAAGTGATATACCATTCTTGTTAAAGTAAGTTTTAATTCCTTTTATAGTGATCCAAATTTGCGAATTGCTCATTCAAATATTTGCTTTCAAAACCTAAAGATAGAAATCTGGAGCTGTCAAATCTGGCGATCTTGATAGTCAGCCGATATCGCAGCTACGTATCATTAGTCGACATGGAAACTCCGTCTGTAGAAGATTGATGGTTCCTTTAACCGTATGTATCCGAACATAATCTTGTTGAAATCACATGTCTTTCAAACATCGTTGATTCAATTTAGATGCCAGAAAGTCTCACAGCATTTGATTATACCGCGAACCACTGATGGAAATAACACCATCGACAACATTTTCAAAGACAAATGGTTCAATAACGTAGACCCTGTAAGATTGAACATTTCTACACGTTCTTGTAATGTGTAATACCTCTGTAATTGATTTCCAGAGGTATTCAGTGTTTTATCGATAGATCACGATCAGCAAAATAGTTTAGAACAAAACTAGCAGCTAATGAAAAGTGTTGTAAAAGTAACTACTTTTGTCGCACTCTGTAGAAGTTAAAGGACGCGAAGCCAAAGCGGCCAAGTGTTCATCCAACATTCTCTCTTGCTTAACCGTACAGAGTGAGCACTCTTGTCTCTACTTGATTATATTCTTCATGTGGAATGAAAATGTGAATTACTTGGAAACGTGCAAACAATTACACAATAACAAGCTTCATGTAACAGCAAGAAACTTCGTTACATCTGCTAAAACAAACTACTCTTTAATCACGTCTGTTTCACAATTCCTTTTCTATATTATGAAATTTTTGTATTTATATGTTGTAATGGACTGTAGATATGATACCATAATGTGACAAGCATAAACAAATGTTCAGTCACGTTAAGTTTTGTCGATTACAGTGTCAATTCATACATCTTTGTTCTTCAAAGAAGTCGTATTATTTATGTGGTAATAATGTGATAATCATACTACCTAAATAATCGTTTGTAGACATACACAATCATTACTAATCCTTATGGTTTGGAATTTGTAGTTTAATTTATTAACGGGCAGACGTAATATACATTGTCGGTCAAAAGTTTGGGACCGATACATCGGTTTAAAGAAAAACTTTAGTTTTTTGTAAACAGCTTTTATTGATGAATATTTGCGTATGATAAAGGAACATACATATGTGTATAGTAGTCAAATGTAAAGATATAAAGATATACAATTTTTTATATATATGAGGCATGTAATTTTTAATTTATAACGTTACATATCAAATGGTCTCAAACTTTTGACCAACAGTGCAGTTTAATACTTAGTTTATAGTAATTAGTTTTTATTTTTTCAGTTTAAAAACAATTGATTAAATGATTTAATTATTACTAAGCAATACTCTGCTTTTCATTTAGTTAGTACAACATAAAGTACTTAACAATAACAGTAGGTGTACTATATCACATATTAAAAACACATTTTAAGTACATGAATTTTTGGGCATGTTCCTTATATCAATTCATTGATGGGAAAAACTAGGACGAAAGAGATTATTTTTGAGTCTTGCCTTCTGCGAGCATTTCAATAAGAAGTATGAAAGTTTTTAGCTATAATAGCAGACAGTATAAGCTGCTTCAGAAATTTTTCTTAAGCAGACGCACGTTGCTTCAATTCCATCTACGTATTTTTAAAAGAAGTGTTTGTTACAAAATGGCAAATTTAAACAAAAATGTCAAGATTTCTTTTTAAATTATCAGAAAATAAATATCTTAATTGTACTCATAACTTCTTCGTAAATATATCTATAGATAAGATATTTAGTAGATTTTACGGAAATTTTCAAATGAATTGTATGAAAATAAACTGAGTTATACATATAATACATGCATGTACTCAGTTTAGCCAGTTAACTGTGTTCGACGAGTATACACGTTATCTTAAAGCTTGAAATGATAGTAATTCTTTGAACGATAAATTCTTTATTTTTTCAAATAAACATGTAATTTTTCTTTGTTTTGCTTTGGGTTTTCATTAACATACACCCTAGGCGTATTAGCCTTGCGTTTGACGAGTACACACTTCAGTTTTTTATTTTATTGCGCGCAGAACGAGAGATTTTTGAAACAATATTCCACAGTTAACAGATTAAGGAAGTTTGTTTAGAGAAATGCGCATCTAATTGTAAGATTTAAAAGAAATTATTCGCCAAATATCGTTTCAATTTTTAATTTATCAAAGTGCCTCTACTCCAGAGCTATGAAACATGATTCCTAAACGAGTGCCAATATCTTTATTCTTATATAATGTATAATAAAGATTCTTTTGTTGTTATAAAAATTTTCTGAAATACAGAAGAATTTTCAATTTTCTCAAACTATCGCATCAGTTTCTTTTCTGAATCTCCCGAGCTTGCTGACCTTTTAAAAATTATTTCACAGTCACAAATAAGAACCAGGTTTAAGTACAACTATCTACTCTTTATATTAACAAAATATTTGCTAACGTATAATACTCGGGAAAAGAATATAATAAAATATAACGCCATTGTGCTTGTAATTTCATATCTTTACGGTTTCCTTAACGTTTCACTTCCATTCTCACCTTTTCGAGGTATAACCCAATATTTCTTCGGGAAAGAGGGATAGCTATGCGTATTAGCCAATGCGGACGCAGACAAAATAGGTTCCACGATTCCCAAGCGTCTCGCTAAATACGTCAAGTTTCCACAGGCTACAGCAAGGATACTATGTAAATTTAATCTACTTAATATTTCATTTTAATTTTAATATTTGACTGACTTTTCAGATCTTCCGCGTGTTGTACAAGGTGTCACCAAACTTCTTTATTTTTAGTATTATTACAATATTTACGTACAGGATAAATCCTATTAATATAGACATATAGAAACTATATACGAAAATAATATTTTACTAATATTAATATTAGGTTTCAAGTTTCTATGTAATTTGTAGAATGTAGTTCTAATGCATTTTATGCATTTACTACTTCTTGTTCAGAGACTTTTAGACTTGACATGGTTTTTGAGAATTAGTGTATTGTTAATATTCAGTCAAACAACTAAATTTAAAATAGAGGAGAGTAAGGTAAAGTGAGACGCTTTTTTTTTAATCGTAATAACACAGTATCTGGAGCAATAAACGCATGAAACCTTTTTTGGAAGTCTTAAATAGACTTTAGGCTACAAGGAAATAGAAGATCGTTTTAATAAAAATATTTAGTTGCGAAGGGAAATATGATTTTCCAAAGGTATTGAAATATTTACTTCGTAAAAATGGTAGAGTAAAATAGAACACTCGTGTAAAATCATATAAAAATACAAAATCTTTATTCCTATTGAATCAAAACTGTTAGCTGAATATATTTAATCGTTGGCAGATATAAATAAGCTATAAATATATATGATTTTATGAATAAAAATCACAAATAAATGTGTCATCTTCTTTTCCTGCATTGATGCAATCTAATTAGTCAGCCCTTATCTCATCTTTGCTTTTAATTTACTATACATCAATACGATTACACGTAACCAATTAAAACTATAAGTGAAGCACATAGCAAGGGACTCCTGTTGTCTCTGTGCTGAAATGTTCCATTTGGCTCCACGCATCATAATTTAGAAAGGGATATAAAATTTACAATTTGGCCTGGAATAAAGAAATAACTTAAGTGTGAAAAATACAGCTTATGAAACGTAGAATCCAGTACTGTAGTTGTCTTGTTCAATTTGTTCAGAACTTTTTCACTGAATATTTTTCCGATACTTTTAATTGAAAAATAACTCATGCACCGCTCTGCAATCGATCTCAAACTACATTGAAAACTTATTAGAACCATGTTATGCGATATCAACTCAATATGATCTCTTTATCTATGAAAAACCTTACTATTCTGTTTGACCTTACTTTCTCCTAAGTGGTTGATAGTTAATAGCAATTGATTTTCTGTCTGTAAATAAAGTTAACTATCATACTTCTTAAATGTGATATTGATCATTTAGTCAAATTGTAATAAGAGATTATTAGAATAAAACAAGAAAGTTATTTAATGACTAAACTTACGATAGTTTTCTTTAAAAACATAAATAAATGTAACCATTACATGAACTCTTAATACCTGCTTCGAATATTGTAATGAATAGAGTATTTGTGTAAAAAACGTTGTTCTACGATGTTTCCTGTTTAACGTTAAAGTCAATGTAGACTGATGAACGTACGTGGCAAAAACTAACGCAAAAGATTTATGATTACACCATGCCGAATTACAGTCTAACGCTAAGCCGTGAGAAAAGATATAAAATAGTTTGAAACTGGGTTGCGTTTGTCCGTTATTTATTATCCAATAACTGGTACATGAATATTAAAACAATTGAAATATTGTTTGGAAGTACAAGCTACCTTGGTACACGAATTCCGGAAAGAAATCGTCGCTCCAAGGGAAAGATTGAAAGAATGAAACATAACCTAAAGCGCGACAAGCGAAAAGAAATGGAAGGAACGTGGGAACAGTCGAGTATGGAGACACATAGAAATGAAGGTATGAACGGGAAACGGTGGAATCTCGGGTTGGAACGAATGAGATAAGAGAGATGTTCTGCTGTCGCGTTAACGATTGGGAAATATTTCCCTCAGTTCCGAAAAGATAGGAGTATGTCGATGTAGCGATTTATTGGTTTTAATAAACTTATATACCCTCCTGGTGCTTAACCGTTTAAGTTCCAAATAAAAACATTAAGAAAAATATATTTATTTTCATAGTATACGTTATTATCTTTAACAGAAATTAATATTTTTATAAAAACGTTATTCTAATTGGTAAAAAGGAAGACGATTACTACATCGATTTTCTACTGATGACCGAGGAGTCCACTGGCTCGTATTTTCATGATACTGAAATATGTGGTTTCAAGGCGATGCCACCGGGAAGTGAAGGGTTACACCGCTACCAACGTAATATCTGACTAACTGAATTATGTGTGGAATTTGTCACTTTGTGTAAAGATATTATCCGTACTAGTTCAATATTATTGGTATAAAATTTCTTTACAAGAATAATAATAACAAAATTATATGTTTTCATAGATACACTGGCCCGCGAATCAGTCGACAATCGTTGTTAGTAGATATACTTGGGACGTGGAAAAATGTTAAATGAATATTTGATTAATTTAGTTTGTTTATCACTATGAGAAAAGAAATTGTAAAATACCTGACATTAAGAATCATGTTAATGATTTCAAGAACTTGCGAAAAAAATAATTGCATTCATGTAGATATGAATAATATTACAATAATAAAATACAAGTTATTCAGAGATTATAAGCTAAAGAAAAAAAAAGAAAAAATTACAAAAGTATGGGCGAGATCGATCTTAAGACCACCAAACGTTTTAGCCGAAGATATTACTACTACTGCTGCAACACCTTGGTGTAGTAGGATTCTTCTAATAGTCTTATTACGGTAGTATACAAACTTAAAGCTCATTTTTTTTTTAAACGGAGAACCATTGTAAAGAAAACCATAACGGTTTTTCATTTCTAGATATGTACTATAACATGAATAGGGTTTCATTTAAAAACAGATTTTTATGTCTGGCCCTCTTCTTGTAAGATACGATCGTCTGTACGATATATTAAGTCAACCCATAAATAATGCGGTTTTTTATATTTCTTTTAATCTTAAAATAAAAATAAACAAACCTGTTTTTAATCTAAAACATATCCTCCTCCATTATCTATAAATTTCCTGTTCATTATAATTACTTTAAACAACATTTTGTTTGTCTTCATTTTGAAAAATAAGGAAATATAAAAAACCGCATTATTTATGGGATGACGTAATATAACGTTTACTTTGAGAATAATACCTACTTGAAAATAATACGTAATATTTAACACTCATAGATTTAGAAAGGACAAGAAAATGCTGTATCGATATTTGGATAAAATAAACGTCATTGTAAAAAATTTTATCGTAACCAATCTGTTCCTAATTGCAGTGGAATGAACAAATACAAAAAGCCCTTTAATGAAACATCTTTTTCATTTGTCTTGAATTTAGTAACTTCCATTACTAGATATCATGTAGGTATTGTTTATAAACTAAATAGATGTTGCATATCAAATGGAAAATCATATCCTGGTCATAATTGCATGCGCACATAGTGAATTTTCAAATTCAATTTTTTCGAAAGTTAATTATTGTACAAAAAAATTCAATTTCAATTTTCTTTTTCTTTTTTCATACGGAATCACCTCGCCTATCGCATGAAATGTCATTCGAACGCACACTGTCCTATAAAATCCAACAAGCATTAGAAGTTCCACAAATCAAGTTCAAAAGTTATGAAATATTTTAAGTTTAATTACAGAATAAATGAGATCACATTGCCGTCGCCCATACTGTTCATAATTGTAATTCTAAAGTAAGCATACTTCTAATAAAGTTTCGGCAAGTTTAAACAACAAAGTTTCAGGTTACAAAGTGCAACCTAGAAATTAAATATCTTGAAAAAAATTAATTTGCAGACTTATTCTTAATTAAGTTCGTAATTTTTCTTTTGTTCTGCGGGGAGAACAGCCTTTCCGGTTACTTTTCTCAGAACAACAACAATATTACAATATAACGGGTAACGCTGTCACCGACACATATTTAACCAAACTGCATTTCAGTTTAACATATAATAATTATATATTAATAAAGAACAACTACAATATTAAATGTGTTTAAGTTGAATATGCGCATCTTTTTAATAAATTCTTGAAAAAAACTGTGTATGTTGAAGAAAAACGATTTTCAGATCAGTATCCAACGTTCAAGGATATAGCAGAAACGACTATGAAGTGATAAAAGTCGAAATAGGTGCTGTAGAGTGTAATTAGAGGATACTGGGATCAAAGGAACACGGACAATATTGTACCCTGATCAATATTTACCACAACTAGAAACAGTACATAGTATCCAGACCTTTGCGAAATCAATTACGTTCGATGACACACATGTCTAACGAATTTGCGTGTTTTATGACAAACAGATATAATTGAGAATCCGTAAATACAATTATTTAGTATTTTTAATCTATCACTTTATATAAAACTATTCCTTTAACGTCCAAATAGATACAATTTTGAAACATACATTTCAAATAATTTTGCTAAAGTAATATTTTCGACAGATAAGGTATTACTATTTTAACTATATAAAGTAGAGCATGAATATGCGATTTTTATATTTTAAACGTGTACTTAATGTATATCTTGGCAATAAAGATAAATTAGGAATTCAAGGAATTTTGAATTTATCTTTGAATCTATAATTTTTTATTTAAACATGACTGTTCCTACAAATCAAAATATGATTTTGAATTTACATCGTTCAGACTAATACTTCGTGAATGTAGAATCAATTCAAAGCAGATAAATAGGAATGTTTAAAAATAATAAAAATATTTTTAGCATATTTCCAATAATGTTGATAAAACGAAGCTTCTTTTAAACAAACTTTATTTAATCAATACATACATTTAACTCAGGTGATAACAAATTAATAAACTTCGCCCAAAAAGAAAATATTTTTAGCCGAAATGAATTACATTTTTAAACATGATTCGCACGATGATGATAATCGATATAAACAGAAGGTATTATTGATGCAGTAAATACTTCGAGTTTTAGCGCGAGTTTCGAATATTTCTAAAGGAAATATTACTTTTAGATATTACTTTTAAAAACTTATTGCAGCAATTAAGAGATTTTATTTGAAAAATTACAGTTACACTTTACGCTTTAAATTATCGATTCAAAATTACCAAAACTTATAATACCTATAAAATATCCAAAAATATAGGAAAGGTACTATGCGCCTCTCACGTTAGGGCCGCCGACCTGAAATTTAAAAGTGCACGGGGGCAAGATGTCTATTCGCGGCGCTCGGCTCGATAGTTATCGCGGCTCAGTTTCAAATCAGACGGCCAAGAACAGAAGTGTACCGAAACTGAGTCTCCCTTTACCTTCGTGCATTTTTTAGCCACACGCCGGCGGTTGTAACGTAAAAGGCAAATAGCATACTGTTCCATTTTCGAAAGGGGATGACGTACACTTGTGTCTTGTGCGTAACATGACAACAAAATTTTCTATTTTGGGAGAAACACTCTCTCCAACACAAGAAAATAAAAATAAAGTTATGTTACTATTATCAGTGGATCAATAGTATCGACAACTTATAAACCTTACATAATTCACTCGCTATGAAATTTTTAAGATATATAGACTTATATTCCTTCAACTATCGTAGAAAAGTTGCTCTGATTGTTACGATCAGAACAGAATCCGTTAAATTTACTTGAGCAATATATACGAAAGCATGCAGGGCAAACTAAAAATAATGTGGAGTAACCTATTTTCTCTGATATCTGCAAATATTCTCAGATATTAGCAGACACTTCTCAATTAAATGGGGCAGGGACGTGATTATTTGATACACGATAATTCTTTACAGTACAACTGATATGGGCGTGTTAATTCTTTTTTGTTCAAATACATAGCTGTTATCGAAATAAGTAACAGTAAGTTGATGCTTTAATTGGTAGTTTCTTGCCCTTTATAATTAGAGTTACATGTACTGAAAATTTGTTTCAGTCTAAATATGTTTAGAACTTACTTACATAATACTCTTCTGTTATTTAACTCATACGAATTGTTATTTTCAGGACAGAATGATAAAAGATTTATATGAAATTGTTGCCCATTATTTCAGATCCAAGCGTCACCACAGGACCAGTATTCGTCGCTCCAGTTGGAAACCAAACAGCAGCTATTGGCCGTGAAGTCGTTTTTTCCTGCAGCGTACGCAACATAGGGAAGTACAAGGTAATGGCTTAGGCAATGAACACCATAAAACTAAGTACTACACTACAGCGATGAAACTCCCGCGCCTTGGTTATACTGGTATTATATTTTTGAATGAAACCTGAACAATTCTCAAGTACCCGCAAATGAGACACCGAGGAGGAAGAGTACAGACTTAATGTTTGATGCTTTATTTATTGATACAAAAATATTTTAAAAAATTATAATAAAAAATGTATTTTCAATTTTTTATCCATCTACATCAAACAATTATTCAATAACTTAATCAATCTTAATTTGGTCCATCTTAATTTTTATTGATTATTCTGAAATATATTAGTTGAAATGTATACAGAATAATTTGAACTTTTAAATATGAAAATTTCATTTGTTTATTGAAGCTATATTTTTTCTATCCGAAAGAGCAAACGCAAATAAGATGGAAATGCAATTATGCGTTTCATTTAAAGAATAATTTTTAACAATATTCTCTACGTTCCTTTAGTTCCACAAATGTAAATATCTATAATTTCTCTGGGAGTAATTATATACCTGATGTTCGTTTTGAAACGACATATCGAAATCCAGTCAATTCCCCATTTAATAATTGTTCCATTAAATGGATAAACTCTGTCATTTAATCATTCTCAATAATTTGATTTAATAATTATAGAGATAAAGCAATATATCGTAGCATGTACTGCCTTATATGCAGTATGTATTTGCCAAATTTGTTGAAAGATCGCCATTTTATAATAATTGTAACAGTATTATTCATATGATTGTTTAAATATTCATTTAAATACAAAATAAATTACGAGAAGGGTTTTTATCCAAAGGTACGACAGATTAGCGTATAAAATTCGTAATTAACAGATTATCAATTAGTAAGTAGCGATAAGTACTGAAATTTCTACTTTACTCGGTTCGATTTAAAATCCGATTTATTTTACAAAGAAGACTTTGTACAAATGTATTACAATCCATGTATATATTAATGTATTTTATTATTATTTTATACTATTTCAATTTCTGTGTGATATTCGCACACATTCTAATTACATCATTTATTTTAAAACCAATTGTTTGAGATTTCGTATACTCGGAAGTATAAAATATTATGATTACATGGGAGGATAGACTATTTTTTACCTTGACATTAATATAGTAACTATCGCTCCTATTTTAGAAATAAAACATAATTGTGACAAGAAATCACAGTATTAATGACACACACGTACTTAATTATGTAAATACTTACGATATTTACAGTAACCAGTACCCTCAATCTTGAGGTATTGAAATCTAATAAACTTCGTTGATGAATATATGAGACAGGAAATTTAATGTAATAGAAAATTAAAATTTACTTCACGGTACCATATTTAAAAAATTTTTTTTACACTTATAAATAATATTCGATGAAAAAAGAATAAATTTTAAGTTTCAGGTTTAGGAACTCTTTAGTTTAGAAGTCATGCATATATAAAGTTAATTCATAAACATGTATATACAGAGTATTTCTGAATCATAGCGCACAAATTATAGGGCGTATAAAACTCACTAAACTGACTAAACCCAAATAAATATGAAGCTCAATAATTTCCTAGATAAAAATAGATTTCGTTTAAAAAAAATCTATGGGAACCAAATTGAGAACATAAAGTTATCTCGCAAAGTATCAGTGATACGAACAAATGTGTCAAACGAAAGTTAAAAAGTATAAAATAATACATCTCATGACGGGAGGTATTTGACAGTGACGTGACATAGAAACATGTTGCTACAATGTATAAATAAGATCCTACAGATTCTATTCCATATTTTTTAAGCCTACACTTCAACGTTTCCAAATCATAAAAATGAAATTTTTCACTTAAACCGTTATGAAGATGTCAGCATCCAAAGTTCCCGGTTCGTCAGTAGTAATAGTAGCCGACTGACAATGCAACTGTCAAGAGAAAGTAAAGGGACGCAATATTCAGGGTCCTTGTTTGTTACACGATGGGCTTCCGGTCTGAAAATGTGAATGACATCATTTATCGATCGAACCGTGAATTCACGGTTGAGAACGCAGTCACTGCTCTCTCTACCTTCCTTTACTCTCCTATACTTCCTTATGGGATTCTATAGGCGTCTCACTCGGTCCACCACATCTTAAGGTTGAGTCATACAGAAAATCTATGGAAACTGAAGCGTCACGGTTGCTGAATCAAGCAAGCCCTTACCTTTCTATCCACGAATGGCGAGTCGCATTGTCCGTCGGCTACTATCACTACCGGCGGACCGTGTGTTCGCTTTGGATGCTGATATCTTGGTAACGGCTTAAGCGAGAAATTTCATTTCTATGATTTGGAAACGTTTGATGTGGACTTCAAAAGTTTGGAATAGAAACTATAGAGTTCTATTTACAAATTGTAACGTGACCTTGCAGGACGTTTCAAGGTCACGTCACGGTCAAATACCTGCCGCTGTGAGATGTATGTAGTATATCATATCCTGTCACTTTTATTTAACTTATTTGATTGCATTATGTAGTCAAATTTATATTTATATTTATACTATATTCTGTTGCTAGATGTGTAGTATCTTATATCCTTAATTATATTATTTAGTCAGCAGTATTGATGTACCCAAACGCCTTTTATTTCATACCCTGTTATTTTTGTTTGACATATTTTATCGTATCACTTATATTTTTCGAGATAATTCTGTATTTCCAATTCAGTTCCTATACATTTTTGTTTAAACAAATCCTATTTTTATCTCATGAACTACTGAGCTTTCGACCCATGCTTACTATTGTCAGTCTAGTGAGTTCTATACGCCCTATCATTTGTGCGTTTCAATTTAGAAACAATTTAGTTCAATTTAGTTAGCTCCAGTTTTGATGATTTTGAAATATATTGTCAAGGTTGTCATTTTAAACAACTCTTTCTTCTGAGAAAGAGATTGCAGACTACAATTTGGCTCGAGAAAGTCGACAGCTGAATCGTCATGATCGTGCAGCTATGTATGCATACCTATGCAACATCCCGGACACATTATCTATCGCAGTAGCTGAGGAATTCTTTTGCGGTTATTTCGAAAACAACAAGACAGCGTCAGATTTTTCAGAAGAAAAACTTATTTAAAATGATGACCTTGACAACATATATCAAAATCAGCAAAATCGGTACTGCTTATATCATTGTACATATATACATATTTATTACTTAACTTTACATATGCATAATTGTTACACTAATGAATTTCTAAACCTGACACTTAAAAGTTATTCTTTTTCATTAAATACTATACATTTATACAAAACAAATTTTGTAAGAACTGGTGCCACGAAGTAAAGTGTAGCCTAATGAAATAATAAAACACAGTAATAACCTGATAATTTATTATGAACTAATCTAACGTTATCATTGATACGTTAGAAAGCTGGAACCGACGATAAAAGTGAGATAAAAGGCCAACAATTAAAGCAGGCTACTCGGGCGTTTGAAAGTGACGGATATGAGACGAAATTGAATCACCGGAAACGAAAAATTCTCGCCCGCTTCTCGCATCTCGTTCTCTTTCTTCGCCCCCACCCTCGAAATCTCTTACATCAGCGGCCACTTAATCTTCATACAAGACGCTACGTGCTCGCGCAACCGCGTAAAAGTCAAACAGATCGTGCTTGGATCGACTTAAATCGCTTGCACGCGGTACAGGCAGGAGTGGGGGAAGGTAGGAAGGAAGGAAGGAAGAGTGATTTCGTCCGCATTCCGGCTCTTGCGTTTGTGTGTACGTGTTTGCGGAAAATTCTTCCTCGCCTCAGCTTCTTCTCCGCCCTAATCCGGCCGAAAGCCGTCTTCCCTCCGACGCTGGCTATATTTAGTAATAAGTTTTCCGATCGAAATCTATATATTCCGGGAAGAAGGATGAACGAGCTGGGGCGGCAAGGGTAAAGAGCGCGGAAAAGAGGAGAGGACAGGGAAGAAGAACGAGAAAAGAGGGAAGGAGCTGACGAGAAGGTGGGGAAAAGATTGTGGTGAAAGTAGAAGACGGAGACACATTTTCTCTAGCGACAGATTCCACCCGTAAAGTATCCACCGAGATGAAATATTCGGTCTATAGAAAGCCACTCAAGGCAGCTTGGCAGGCAGGGAAGGATTAAGATAAGCTCGGTCCCCGTCAAGTCCAAATAGTTTCCGAAGGGTCTCCTCTCGGTGAAAATACTAGCCAAACCTATGTTGTTTTACTTTAATTTTGTTTCGTGTTTCCTGTCTCGCCGCTTAGCCGAACCACTGAATATATCGGCCTGTTGTTAAAAAGATGAACGCGGCTCGGTCTTTGCCGGGTTTTAACCTCTTTCAAGTTAGTTCCTCGGCAATATCAACATTATCTTAAACTTTGCGTTTCTGATAGAATGCTTCTCCATAATCCGTTAAGTTTCCAGAAGAGAAGTAAAGTAGTTTAACAATAAGAGGAGCAAACGAGACATTTGGTCGTAAAAATTAACGTCTTCTCGATTACGGAACTTTCCAATGATCTTCCTTTTCTCATTCATTTTTATCCTTATTAAAGGATTATTTATTCCTTCTTTTTTATACTTTCGCTGGAGGTATAAAATGTTGAATCGTATGACAAGATTTATTTTGTCATAGCTTCACCTCCTTCGTTTGAAAATGGTTTAATTCGTCGGTTATGTAATGAAGCGTATGAAAGATTAATACGAAATTAATCTGGCAAATTCGTAATTCGTAATTTCGTAATTTCGTAATTCGTAATTTCGTAATTCGTCTCCATCTAAATATTGTATTTCAAAAGTAATTATGAATTAAATGGTGCAGCACACAGTATGAATTATACGGAAATAACATAAAAGGAATTAAAAAATATATTCATCTACAATATTTGTTTTTTACATTTAAACATTTGTTCATATTTTCTAGATTGTTATGATTAGAATGCATACGATACGAATAAATGCATAAAATATCCAAGGTATAGGGTTTTTTGCAATATTTGCTACGGAATACTATTTCCTACCTTAATCCTGTTTTTCTTATCATATTCTCAATCATTTAAATTTGCATGAAAATCCGCGGTCTAGTTATGATAAATAGTACCTATATATGAAACATATAATTTGCTATTTTATCAATATAACATGTTCAAAAACACGTTTTTAGTATTTCACTTAGTAATAATTCTGATATTCTAAACGCGATGTCATAGCACGTTTATACTCTTATTGTAACAATAGTAAATGATAAAACTGGCGTAACTGTATATATCTAAAAAATAGAATTTATTTACGTTTCAAATAACCTGTTCCATCTTTTGAAATTTCTATTAAAACATGGCGTGTGTTATACAAGCGTACTCTTTTGGATGAACACTGTTCATTATCTCCCTTTCTAAATCTCAGATCCCTTGTACCTCGATCCTATAAAAAGGAAAAGACTGACTTTATGAGAGTAATCTTCATTAAGACTCGAAGTAAACCTGACATAAAAACCATCGAAGTGAGAACACGAAGTAAACTACTTTTTTCCACATTGCAATGTTGACCTTCTCTGCGTGTGTGTGTGCATATGTATGTGTGTGTTTATATGAACCAAGAATATTTTATTCTCTAGTGCTACAGCTTAGAAAAAATAAAGCTTCCATTACCATTGAATGTCTAATAGACTGAATGTACTTATCTGATATTACTTCAAGATTTTTCTGCAGCTTCAATGTGCTTATTTTTAAAACCATATGTTGTGAAAAATAACTGTGTTTTTAATAGGTCGCATAATACCATTAATTTTCAAATTTATGTTACCTTTGAATAAAAAAACGTTAGATTACACTGTTAGTCTACAACCTAGTCATATTTGTGTTATTATTATTAACTAACTAGTTAATATCAACATTTTGAAATTGAGCATTGCAGAATCGTAAATTGGAAATTTATTTATTGTTCAATTAATTTTAAGAATTCGTACATTCTTTTTAAAAACTCTATGTTCTAACATACAATTTCAAAAGAGTACGATTATTATGAAGATGGTTAAAAATTGCTTTACCAGTTCCAATCGGTAGATCCACTCCACCTTCACAAACGTAGTCTAGCTCGTAAGTGGAAAAAGGAAAGAGAAGAAGCAAAGAGGATCCACCTAAATAATAGAAACGTAAAGGATCACGTAAATTGAATGGCCGGAAGGATCGATTTCAAAAGTGGTTTGGACAATGTATAGGAAGTTCGAGGAAAGCAATGAGATGGTATTATGTCTCGGTCATCGAACGACCGTCGCTCGATTATCTATGACAGTACAAAAGTAAGAAAGGACGCGGGGAGGAGTATCGGTGCCATGCCTACCAGAACGGATAGAAGAGTTAAAAGGAATACACAATCGAGATAGTGGTTCTCTCTTCTGGCTTGCACAAGGGAGGAATGGTTGTATCATCTACAAACAAGCTGCTCATCTTGAAACTCGAGAATTTCAACCGCGCGCCAAACCGTCTGAGAATTTAACTTGGCCACACACTTCAATACTATGCTTAGTTACTTCCTTTCCGCCAAGTGGTCCGTGCAACTCCAGTGAAGTATCATGGAATCCGTTCCAAGAGGAATAATTTTCAAAGTTATGTCCTTCTCTAACTTTAGAAGGTATCATCATTCTGATGAAAGGGAACTCACTTGACATGAAGTTGACAATTCGTAAGAAATTGTGTCATAGCGAACGGTCAATGTTCCAGTTATGTCTTCATTATTTCATACTTCATATTCTTGTCTAGCCTAGATACCAGAAGGTTATGAATTAGGGGGTTATGGTGACACAGTCTTGAGGATGCTTCTACTCAAGAACATTAATTCCAGGAGCGTCTCCCATAAGTTTCTACCTTTCCGCAGTAGGTTTCCTAACAAAGTTCTCTATCATTTCTGCTATTTTCCATTCACAAATTCAATGTTTCAATATTTTCGTTAGAATATTATACCCATATCATATGTACCATATTTTTATTTTATTTTAAGATTCCTTTATCATTAAATATTATCGTGTATTTTGAAATACTACAATTTTTATAAATATAAAAACTTCATAAATTTTCTTCGCAAAAAAGTTATTAATTTTATATTTAAAGTATTGTCGAATTTGTCTCCTTGTATTAAACTCTAACTTCTACTCTAACGCTAACTGATATAAAACAATATAGTAAACTTTTACTGATATAAGATATCATGTATCACAAATTAATTCTGAACTCTTTGCTATATGATTTCTTTTTAAACTGTGATCGATCTAACTACCCTATTATTAATAATTTATTGAAAATAAGAGAAAATTTCAGTCTTGTTCTATGTGAATGTATGTTCTAAGGTATAATCATTGGTAATAGAAGAAAAATACGTAATTTACATTGAAACAAATTGACTAATACTTATATCTGTCAAATTCTATTTGAAATTTTCACCACGAGTCTAAGACGATATTGTAAGGCAAGGAGTTAAGTAGTAATCTGCATTGCACAAATATTCATAACGATTTAAATTGGCAAATACCTGTAAATATATGAATAAACATTCGTATATTTAGATAACAAACACGCAAATAAGACTATGTCATCGCAGATGATGTCAAAATAATTCAAGGTTTATCAAAGTTGTAGCTACATTTCATACATCTTCTCTAACTAACCTTAACAGCTCTTTTCAATGCTTCGGCGATTGCCCTAATCCTAAGAAGGCTTTCGCTTGTCGACATAGTTCTTCCTCTAGCCGTACAGGTTCCCTCCCAGTTTACCTCCAATCTCTAAGCTCCATCTTCATCGTAACCATAGGGAACGGAAGGAAAGATCTCAGTCCAATAGAGATTCCTTCCGCACTTTTCGTAGCTAAATTATCAACTACTTCGTACCGATGCAGTTTTTATCGGTTCAATTTCAATCGATGCAATTTTTTTTTATTGTATATTTTCAGTTTCATCCACCCCATTGAGTCATTGGCAATTACTTTAAATTATGCAGATGATTATCTATGTACAATATATGATTGTGTTGTGTATTCCTTAGTTGTGGATGGCTGATTAAATTATATGTACTATTTTGATTTCTTTTAAAAATGTCAAACTATTAGAGCATAAGTAAACTGTTCGAGTTACTTCTTTAGAATTTTCATTTATTTGATATTTTCTTCTTTCTTAACAATGATTGAACACAAATGTTTAAATCTTATTTTTTATCATTGATTTCATTGTACAGTGACTTCACTTTCATATAATTATTTTCATCAAATTATTTCATCTATAAATACGTCAACTTCAGACCTAACAATGAAGAAATCATTACTTAAAGAAACAAGAACAACATAAATTTAATAAATATTTGTATTATTACAATATTTATTCTATCGCGAGGTGAATGGAAAAAGGATCATTTAGTAAAAACTCTCGAGATATCACTTAAACATTAACACGGTATTAAGAATTCTTGAACTGTTTTCATATTTAATAACAACTGACAGAACTTCGGAGACAATTCTTGTGACCCATAAAATTACCTGCTGCTCAATATTTCTTACCTTTCAACATCAGAGGAGAATAGTTTTTATAATTCATATCTTTACAGTGCTTCTATTTAAAAATAGGTAGATCCATCCATTTGAAATTTGGAATTACATTTATATAAATAACTTTCGCTAGAAAAATTAAGTAATTAAATTAAGTACTCAATCGTATCTACGTAATATTTCGAACACAATACTTAAATAGATAACAATTACTGTAAGTAATCAACATAGTAATCTAATATTAATTAATTAATATAATTCTAGTATGCTAAAGTATAATTCAAAGAAAGACAAAATTAATATTTTTAGAAGCAACTCTATATTTTGTCTTTACATTTTTCTTGAAAAAAATATATCGGAAAAGATAGTTGCCAGTAGTGAAAATGTAAATGAACATTGATCCGTTGGTTGGTAATTATTCAAAACAGAATTGTATCGTGTTCTTACCAACACTGAATTGATTTGATTGGTACATACTCTGTGTACTATTCTGGCCGTAATTTCTATAATTCTTAACCTCAAGGGTACATTTTCTGCCAGCGATGCTCTTGTTAAGATCTTCATTGAGTGTGGTGTGAGTTTCAACGTCATTCCCTCAACATGTTCTAGTTTAGTTTACACTGTAACTAATTTCACTGCCTTCCGCTATATGACTGTACCAACATCCTTGGAAGCACTATGATAAATTACATTAACTGCGAGATAAGTTGACTTTAGTGAAAATATCGTTCTCGTATATCCTTGCAATCTTGATGTCCCTGTTTCAGTAGGTGCATTAATGTTTCTAGAGCAATGAAATATGTACTACAAATTAATGAAATAGTTATATAATATTCAAGAAAACTGGATGCAATCATACACTAATATCTGTGAAAATTTGTTAGTATTGGACATTCGAAAATGAATATTTATTCAAAATTACTTTTCCGCGACACACAGACATTTTCCGTATTTTCAACTTTAGAGACAAATAGCGATTTTCGTTACTTTTATAAAAGTTGGAGCTCACTTCAGCTGAACATTTCAATGATGCACACTGTTAATAATAACATCAAATAATATCAAATAAAAAAAGTTCTTGCAACGTTATTTTGAATATATGTGTTCGTGCACGCTGTCCAGGCAATATTAGTGGACGTGGCGTAACACTTTCACACGCCGAATTAATCTTGTGTGAAATAGTTGTGATGATGAAAAAAGGCTTCTCCTTTTCTCTTTCGAAAGTGGACTGTATTTGTTGAATAATGAGTGAAAGGAGTGTGTATGTGTATACAAAGTTGAAGTATGTGTGTTGTCTAGTGAGTACAGCGTGATTAGTGATCTTGTGTTGTCTATATGTCTGTCTCCATGTCTCTCAATGTCTCTCTGAATGTCTGTCTCGCGCTATATATATATAAAAATAGTGTTGTAGAGCGGTGACCTTAGTGACAAATCAGAAGGCTAAACGATCGGGGTGTTGCTGATTACAGTTTTTTAGCCTACGCCCTTATTACTTGTAGTGGAGGTAGGGGGTACGTCGTCCCTTTCGACCTGCAAGGGTACCCGTGGCTGTGCGCTCGGGGTTTAAGTGGTTAAGCTGCCGTTTCTTTATGATATATTAGCTGCTGATCATTTATGACATCGGATGTAAAAATGTAGCTAGTAATAAAACGCTTCCAAAATTTACTTAGATAGTATTTTGACATGACCGAGCACAATTGGTCATACTATAAATCTTTACGTACCGACGGCTGTGTCTCAACCAAATAAACCGTGCCGAAACAATATGTATATTAAGTCTAACATCATTTTTATAGTGAAACTAATGAATCAGTTAATTTCGTTAAACGTGCAAAATTCTAGCTGTTTGCATCGATATTTCTTTGTAGAGTATATGCAAGCAATTGAATAAGATTCCTGAAAGTATTTTTATAATTCACCACGCAATACTAAATATTTTTAATTCCTTATCTGAACGTAACTATAAAATGAATATGAACATAGAAAAATACTTTCATCATCTTCTATCCTAAAACTGCTCTTTATCACTTTTTCCTGCTTTTATAAGTAATAATAATTTAAATGCGCAATTTAAATGAGACGCCATATCCATTCAAAATATGGGTTTGAATGAAAAGTAGATCCCATTTTTCTTACTGGGATGGTTTTTAGTTTCAATAATGAAAATGAAGGAAAGTTTTAGTCTAAATCAATACTTGATACCAAACATTCAAATGTTAAACTACAGAGTTTCAATTCCCTTTTTTCACAACATCGGAAATGTCAGTGATTAAAGCTTTTAAAATATATAATCAATACCTTTCCTTTATGTTCATTCCCAGGTTAGAGAAGAGAAACGTTTTGAATTAAAATATGCTTCAATTGAGAATGTTTCGTGTTTAAATGATTAGTTTATTATAAAATGGTAAATCCGAAAAATATGACGGATGTTGAAGATGTAGATTAATTCAAAAATAAACAAAAGGAATATTTCTAACGGTTAGAACGTCTTGATACATAAAATCTTGTTTTTACAGGAGCCACATAATCAAGAAAGAAATTAAGTACCTTTAAACAAAATGTTAGACATACATTTTTTTCCAGTTGCAAAATAAGTTCAAAAGACGAAAATATGAATCATACTGTAACGATTGTCACAAAAGCTATTAGAGATTGTATACATTGAATTTCATTATGTAAATAGATTTGCAACAAAAAATCCATTTGTTAAAACACAATATTAAAAATAATAATTTTGTTCATCTTTCTATTTTTTTCGTTTTAATACACAGACACCAAAATTGAAATTTTTAGATTTTGACATTTACAATACCAAAATATTGTGATATATGAAAATTTATCGTATTTTGCATACAGTGGCACTGATGAATAAATTATTTAATTATATGCATTTACAGACTTTGGTGTGATTTGTTAACTAATACTCAAAAGCACAAAATGAAGGCTACAGCTATAAACTTTATCTATATCTATTTACCTAAATGAATCAATAACCGAAGAAGATCTTCATGAAAGATATTTAACAAAATGGGCTCGTGATGCTTCCTTTATACAAGGATATTAATTCTAGAAAAAGCTGTTTTTATTTTAGAAACTTCAAATTGAAATATTTAATAAGTCCGATACATATTATCACTGACACCGAGCATTCTAATTTTTTTATATGAGTCCACATTATTATAATAAAAAATCGTTCATGAATTATAACAGTTAAAGAGAGGAATCCAATGATATCGTTTCGATGATAAAATTAAACAAGGTCTTCTTGAAATTGTGGTACAACCGAAAGGATAGTTCGTCTATGTAAAGTACCAAGCAAAAATATAGAATAACATTTCTTCATATGACCTTCTGTTTTCGAAATAATTAAATTTCAAGATTCGTCAAGCGTGCATGCTACTTGAGTAGGAATCGGCTAATATCTATACATAACTTAAAACTTTCACTTCTTGTAAATAAATCATACAGTACTCAAAATGACTAACTCAATTTTTTTATTATTTTCATATCCTAGAACTAAAACATTCGATCAATTTTTCATTATAAAACTTATTACATTTTTCTACTTTTCAGTTTGTAGAAATAAGTACATATTCAAATCTGATTATCTTCAGAATGAAGTCTCCCATAAAAAAAGTTTATACTACTTTTGATGTGTTTTTAATGTGTATTTATTTTCTTATCAGAAACATCCTGTATTTAAATGCAATGCCATGGTTATCCCTTCGATATGTTCCCTTTTTACAAGGAAAGCTATCGAACCTGAAAATTCAAAAGATTATGAAATTTTATACGTAAGTAGAGTAAGTCAAGCCTACTACTTTGCATTCTTTTCCTACCGAATTCCACTTTCGAGAAGTAAAACCACCCCTTGAAAACAATGAAAATTTATCATTCCCGTGGATTTTTTTGGAAGCAGTAAGAGGTAGCGAAAAAGAGTTTAAACAAAAAATACATTATTCTTCCACGTTTATAAAATTGAAAAATGAAATTTTTCAAATAGTTCAAACTTTTCAAAATGTTGAATTTTGAAAATATTATTTTGCAATTTTATAAATGTGGAAGAATAATGTATTTTTTGTTTAAACTCTTTTTCGCTACCTCTTACTGTTTCCAAAAAAATCCACGGAAATGAAAAATTTTCATTGTTTTCAAGGGGTGGTTTCACTTCTCGAAAGTGGAATTCGGCACGAAAAAATTTCCAATGTATTATTAGGCTTGACTTACTCTATTTACAAAGTTTCATAATTTTTTAATTTTCGGGTTTGATACCTTTTCTTGTAATTAATATTCTTAATGGTGTATAATATCACACAATAGCATATATTAGTATAAACGAAACTCAAGAAACAAACTTAATTAAAGATTATAATTCCAGTTTTACTCACATATTGAAAGACAATAATTTCTGATGTGAAAAATTTAAAACTTGTACATTCTTATAAGCAAGCGTTTTAATTTTTGTTCCAATTGTTACCGTGAGAAAAGATATTTCCAAAGTTTATAATTATCGTACAGTGTGAATGACCCGAAAAGTCACCTGAACAGTTTTATAATTTTAGAGTTCGAAAGAAGTACTTGGAACTAAAATTGTTTGAATCTGCGGGAAATTACATGGCGGACGAAACTCTTTCTTCTGTGACCATACTGAAGAAAATTCAGGTTATTTTCAATTTTTTAAGTAAATACCAAACTTTCCTAAGGCTATTTTGATAATTATAGTGGTTCCATGTCATTTTAAGCCAATGATATAAAACAGGATGAAAAATACAAATTTATTGTCAATATGCAAACAAAATATTCTCCACTTCATTAACGAAATAAAACGAAATCAATTTAAAATATAAGTAAATTTCGCCAAGAAATTTACAATGGAAATAATCCGCTGCAATATACTTTTAAAATTACAATTGATCATAGATACAGACAATATCTGAAAGGTTTGTTTATATAAAAAATATTTACAATGAATTTTCATCTTCCACTCTCTCTTGTATCTGCAACATTGAGTGCCCCTGAATGGCCATGTTTATTAAAGTTTTATTTAAAAAAATGAAAGTAACGTTTAAGTTTAATCCGCCCACGAACAAATGTCTGTCCACTAGATAATGTCCCTCCAATAAGTTTGATTTTAAACATTTGTTTTTATCTCCATAGGATAATGTCTCAGGTGATCCACCTTGTATATAAATGCATCCTCATTGAGAACTACTCAAATTTATTTAGCAAAATCAACAACATATAATGAAAAAATAAAATTTTAATTTAATTTCCCAAAATGTTTATCGAAAAACCGTAAGCCCAGGAAGAAATCTGAAAATCCCGACAGTGTTGCCAGATATCGAACGTAAAGGAAAGTATTCCCAATTAAAGCAGTACGCGGGCACACTAGAGAATCATTAAGGTTATCCAAGCAACGACATGGAAATATCTGTTGCGGTAACGAGTTGGTCGTTGGCAAAGCAAGGCTAGGAAAATGACAATGGATTTTCCAGGTTGGCTGGCTACGTGCCTCGGACCAGACGATTCTCTCGGTCAACACGAGGACGGTAACGCATAATGCACGTATCACGGTCTCGTACGAGACCGGCGGAAGTTCCGGGTCCGGCGCAGTATCCGGTAACGCCTTTGGGGTGACAGGAAGTAGCCAAGCCACGGAGGAAGTCGTCAACGGCACGTGGCGGCTTCATATTCGTCAACTGAAGGAGACGGATAGGGATTGTTACATGTGCCAGATTAACACCAGCCCGATGATATCCCAGCTCGGATGTTTAGATATTCTAGGTAAGAATATATTCCTTTTATGTACTCCGCTTCGTGATTAAATACTATGGCCAGTATTAACTCTTAAGAAGTATTTTGAATTTATTTGTCGTTTTATATCGAGTAGGTATAGAGTCTATACTACAGACAATTCAGTGAGTTACAAGAGTATTTGTACCTCACGAACTGCCGAATTTAAACAATTTGTTGGTTTTATAATGGAATAATGAATCAGTTTTTATTTAACTAAAACAATTAGTAAACACAATGTCTGTTCGATATAATTGGTCAAAACGTAATCAGAAACTACATTCACTTGCTTTATAAATATTATCATGGAGATTGAGATCCGATTTTCTTTTTAATTGATTATATTTTTATCCAATCGAATCCATAGATGACGGCCACTGCCAATCCTATTTTTAATATGATTGATATTTATATTCAAAAATGGCTTCAGAAGGCACAGTTCAATTGGTCAGCTGAACAATTAAAAACTACTGGTGATCACTGATGAGGAACATGAACTAGGTATGTATATGAAGACAGTCTTCCTAGACACAGACCAGTATCAGTGTGTCTTTAACCCCTGATGAAGCCAGCTGCAATGATGGCGAAACGTTGGGAACACTTTCCTACTGTACACTGTTCCCACCCGAAAGCCACTTTTGAATATATCATTCCAGGCTGTGAAAGCATTAAAGCTACTGATTCATATTTGTTTTTATTAATATGAGTGTATGTTGGAATTACGAAGCTTTTAAACGTATATTTACTTTACTGCAAAACAACATGTCAATGTAACGAAAATATAATTTTACGTAAACAAGAACAAAATTAGTCGCACAAGCCTGACGATATAGATCGTTTAAAAAGTATTATAAAGTGTAAAGGAGGCCTAATTAAATGTTACTTATTAATTCATTAATTATATTTTTAGTATAACTTGTGTAGGTACGAAAACTCTTGTGAGATCCATTTTGTTCTCGTTTACATAAAACTACATTTTTGTTATGTTGACATATTGTTTTGCAATAAAGTTTATGTAAGTTTCGTAATTCTAATATATATATTCCTGTTTGCAAGAACTTTGAAACTTGCATTATAAACGATATATCAATCGTTTAAATTCGGCTGATCAGGAGGTACGAATACTCTTGTAACTCACTGTATTAAAAACGATTTACCGCAAAGGACCGATGTAGTACTGAATGTGTTAAATTGGCAATATAATGACAATAACAATTGTGAAAATAATAAAATGACTTTTTACCGCAATATAAGCGACAATGAATCTAATAGGTAAAGGTCAGATGCAGCGTATTCTGCGGCATAGGTTCGTTGACCAGTTAACTGTGTGTGATAAATTATTTATTTTTTCAAATAAATGTGTAATTCTTTTTCATTTTTTAGAATATATGCGTTTATTAAAATATGTAACAAATGCATTTGTCCCGCGTTTGACGAGAAATACACTTTATTATTTTATTTTATTCCGCGCACAATGAGAGATTTTTCAAACTAAATTCCACAGTTAACTGGTTAATACTGGAACTACCGTATCAGTCAGAATGATTGGTCCTGGTTTGCTTGTTTCGGAATTATTGATACTTTAAAGAATTGAATATTCGAAATAATTTCGAAAATAAATAGTTTTACTTGAACCCTATGACTAATATCCCAAGAAACTGAAAATAATTTATTGTTAAAATTTATATAGGGATTACATATCAATCATACTGAATGATCGGTAATGCTAGTGTTAAAGGTTAATAATTTGATGCCGCATATACAATATTATTAAAAAATTCACCATCTTCTGATTTCTTTTTTGATTTTTTAAATTCTTGTTTTGCGGTATCTACAAAAGAAAATGTATTTATTATTCACGATTAAACGCTAATCAAATTATTATATTATACTTAATTTCACTATTAAGAAATATTCTTGAAGAATCTGAAATATAAGTATTTTAATTTGACGTGGCATGCTTGGGAGCAGTGAAATTACATTTATAAGGCACTGACAGATAACTGTTGGCTGACAAAAGTCACGCTTACGTAACATCGCCCGTCAAAGTGTTAAATTAGTTGGAAATTAATTATGAATACTCTTCGACTTGTATTCATTGGACCATTGAGATTGAACGAGTTTCGTGTTTCTCTGCATTGATAATTTAAAGGAATATTTAACACAGATTTCATTAATTAAATTACATCTTCTAATTCATGCAATGTTAAAACTGTAATATACGCTACTTTTAATATATGGAGCATAAACATAAAAATTCTTAAGTACAACTATGAGTAATTTCAAATTCTGTTATCGAGAAATATATAAATATAATATCAGAGTGACTATATCCAAAATAGTTTAAAGAACCATTTTCTTTAATTTTCGAAGTTATTATATTTAATAGAAATATTAATATTTACATAATATCCATATTCATTTAAAATTGTTATAGCTATAACCTTTAAAACAAAGTCGAGGATATGTTATATTGAACAAGGTAAAATGTTAACAATAATATATTATCTTTCAGTTGATATAAAATCTATGTCTCAAGTCAATTACACATTATAAAATCTACAACTTCTGCACAATAATATCGTATAACAAAAAAAAATGGCTGAAATAATAATAAAACAACGTGGTAAAAATATTTTTATTGCGAAAGTATAATAAGTAATAATAATAGATAGTCATAAATTATTTTTCATACTGCATGAATTCCAGATATTTCAAACTCTTTTCCAAACATAATTTTTATATTTCACGAATTCTAAAGAATTATGGCAGCAGTATAACGTATGATGTGTTACATAAATTGTCGCAATCTAACGACCAACGCAGTGGTATCAATTAAAAAATTTATACTCCCGTTGTACATTATAAGGATATGTACTATTTCTCAATTTCTCGTTGTACGTAATGCATGCAATAGAATTGGACAGATTTTAAATCGTACAAATTGTACATATATTGTGGCACGATGAAATATAACTGCAATTAGCGAGGCCTGTAATGAATGTTACTCCACAGAGTAGCGGCAGGTTAATATGGTAATCGGACACTTCATCTTTCCATTCGAGTATGAACGTAATTTGAATTGCGACGACATGAAACCGTCACGACCAGAGTACAAAGGAAACCCAGTAACAAGTTTTCATTCTTGATCATTAAAGTCTTCCGTTTGTATATTTTTGAAAGTGCTTGAAGCAATCGAGTCCTAGTTTTAGTCAGTTACCTATCATTATTTCCACATTTTTCTGAACATTGTCCGCCTTTGGTCATTCTTCTATTCTAACCTATTTAAAGTGAATTGTCTATCATTCTAATTAAGCCACGGAGTTTCCAGTTCCACTACACTTTCTTAGAAAGTAAAAATTTTATGTTTCATGAATTTTAAATAAACCGGGTTCATCATAATCAGGAATGAGAACAATATTACGCAGCTGTCAGTATTACAAAAACATTAGAAAAGTTATGAAATCTTTTTATTCATAATAATTTGTATATAATATATTTTCAAATAAATGCCTATATTGAGTAGGTATATGTTTATTTTAGTTGTATATAAGTATATACCTTTTTATATACTGTAGGTACTTATTATTGCTGTATTTAATATTTTTTACATGCTAGGAAGTAACAGATAATAGTAAACAACTATGAAATGTAAAGTGTCTTATCTTACTGTGCTAATTATTATAACTTTCGACTTTTTAAGTATATATCGAAGAGAAATGCATAAATAATTTTTAACATCCCCTTCTTGTTTCACATGACCATCCCAGTAACTTTTACAGACAAAAGAAGTTTAATTTTACTTTGATGAAAGCATGCTAGATTTATGTATTAACTAACATAGCTATCGTACGAACATTTTTTCAAATCAATGAAACCATATCAGTGTGACACATATTTTTCAGTACTCACTGTGAATAGCTCGGGATTTTCAAACAATTCCATTTCAAATTGAAAGTTTGATCCGACATGGCATGCGTTTATCACAATTTATTACTGTATACATAAGTAATACTCTACTATATAGTATAATTCATGCATAATTATACGTGAAAAAATTAAATTCATATACGAAAATGCAGGATAATTTGCGATTAACAATTCCAGTAAGAATTGCGAAAATTTGAGAGTTTTTACGAAGCAGAATTACCGAACGAATATTTGTTCACAAATATTTTGCAAAGGAACATTTTTTGAAACTGTTTGACGAGGACTTATGTGATTGACACTTTTCGTTTTTGAATGGTCTCAAATTCTACTTTGTAATTAGTTTCGTCCTGAACAAAAATGGATACACATCTATTTTCCTTCGGGATGAAGCGTACGTGAAAACTTAATTGAAAAGGATGGTCAAGGTTAGAGTTGACAGTATTCAGTTTATGAGTGTCTCCTAATGGTGAAGGATTATTGTGGTCTCGTTTTTCGGTAGAACTTCGAAACTAACTCATATCTCATGTACCGATTCCGGATCAATATTTCCACATACCGTCATTTATTATCCATCATGCTTTAATTATATAGTTAACTGCGTTTGATGAGTATACACATCATCTTAAGTTTTAAATGATACTAATTCTTTCAACGATGAATTATTTATTTTTTTCACATAAACATATAATTCTTTTTTGTTTTGATTTGGTTTTCCATTAAAATATACTCCAGGAACATTCGTTCTGCGTTTGACAAGTACGCCCTTCATTTTTTTATTTTATTGCACTCACAATGGGAGATTTTTCAAACTAAATTCCACAGTTAACTGAATGTATGAGTAAAACACTGAAATGTTGGTAGTACATAAACAAAATATTTATTCCATTTCCAATATCCAATTATTATTTCCATTTTTAACATCTCTTTCTGAATTTGGTAACATTGAACGTATATACATTAAATGAAAAGTTGTTATTCGTATAAATGACATATAAAAAATAAGTAGGTAATAATAAATTTTATATAAACCTTGATTCTGGTGAAAGTTGAGCATATAATTTACAACTTTATACTTTATGTCTTTGTCTTTTTGATATTTACAAAAAAAAATTCAAAATAATTTAGTATTGTATTTTTTCCAAAATAATTTAAAGCCGTCTAATAAATGAGCGATAGTAAATAAAATTTAATTTTATAACATCATGTATTACTGGTAAGTTATGCATACGTATTCGTACGAAATTTCTTTCGAAATTTCATTTGATTGAACACAAAATAAAATTTTACTGTCCACATGACTTCTTATTTTACTGTGCTCATCTACTTAACGCGTATACTATAAGATCGTAAACAATCACAGTTTAATTATCTATGTTTATTGCAAGTAGAAATAGCCACGAATAGACAGACATATGAAAGTATTATGCACATTCGAGAGCAAAATTTCGCTTCATTTTTACACAAGCCATCAGCTCATGTGAATTTGTATCGTCGTTACCAGCGCACCCAGTATACACTATGTATAGCTGCACACGGAGAGCATAAAAACTGCAGCAGTTTACTACCTTATTTCCAACCAATTTGCTGAAGTTTTTCTGCTATATATTTCATCGTATAATATAGTTCCATTGCCTCCCACAAATCTTCGAGTTTGATGCTATTGCTTGATACTCATTTTAGGCGATCAATAAATTCGCGATCTTGAGAAATATCCCGGCAAAATTAATCATAAACCGTACTTTACGACCTACTTTGAGTAATTTAATTTCCGATTTTCTTTGAACGTCCTTCAGTTTCTAGAGTGTAGAAAAAGCGATTAAATTTAAAATATTGCTTAAAATTTCACGCGATAAATATGAAAACAGGAGGCAAGGTACGTCCATTTTTCCTTCTCCTCGTACAGACACTCATTCATTACACGTACAATGTTTTACGGGAATTTCGTTATTTATGTGCATCGTATAGCCATGTTTTCCTATCATCCGGGCTTAAGCAAACTGTAATACCTCTGTCGAGAAATGAAGTTCGAGAATACTACACAAATATTGCTTCTTTCCATATTGCGAAGGGTTCATCAAACCGGTACACTTGCAACAGTCGAAAGAACTGAGCAGACTTTTAACTCAAGTAATCATTATATCTGAAAATTGAATAATACAATCAGCAGAATACCTTTTTTCCGCGCATTAGAATGATTACAGAGTTATCCTCTACCAGATTGTTCTCCGGCATCGAGAAATTCCGGCTTCTTTATTTTCTCGATGGAGAGAAATATTTCTCTTAGGGCAGCCTGCTGATCGTAATGCTTCACAAGACACGACGTTCTTGCCCGAAAAAAAGCAAAACCTGAGTCATTGGGCACCCGCCAACAAATTCATCCATCTATTTGTCTGTCTATGTTCGCAATTCTGGTTTGGCTGTCTCCCGGCGCAAATTGTATACATTTCACTGACGAATCGTTTTTTTACAAGAAATTGAAATCGTTGCCCGAAATTTATATAAATTTTTTTTAAGTCTTTGCAAGGAGGAATAACATTCATATATCATTACGAACACATTATATCGTTATTAAGATAAAATGTATTCATCTGCAGAAAATACAAGTCTTTTTCTTTTATTTAAGAAAACATTGATTCATATGTTTAACGATATTGTCAAATTTATTATATTTAAATATTAATAATTTTTAAATTTAAACCATTATTCATGGTGAATGGTAAGCAAAATTTCACATTTAATTATTGTTTTAATATCTTGTATATTCTATGCCAAGCATCAGATACACAGATATATCTAACAGTATTAATCAGATCTAACAGTATTAAACAGATAAATTTGTTATTTCTAGAATGTTAAATTACTATTTCTAAGAGAAAATAAACACACAAATTTTGTATACGAATAATCACAATTATTAAACTGTAAATTCTGACGTGTAGAAATTTCCAACTGTTTGCAGTGTCTATAAATTTCCTGAACTCTAACGAGGTCAATATCTTTTTTACAGGGCGTGGCAAAAGAAGCGTTTGAAACCAAGTATATGGTTCATTTAGAAATCTTTATGTGTTTATTGAGACAAAAAAAGACAAAAAGTACAGTTTTATCAAATAAGGAGTTTATAAAATTTTTTTAAATAACGGAAAATTAATGGTATACTAATGCTTAAAAAAGAAATTGCGTCAAATTGGATACTGCAGCCAACGAAACACGTAAAAACTTTTAGTATAAGTTAATATTCTAATCGGCGTGTGTTATGTAAGTTTATTACTTAAGCACTAAATTAATTTTCAAGCATGACATATGCATTTATATGAAATTTTTCTAAAAAGATATTCATACAGAAATCATAAGAAAAATAATACTTAATACTGAAAATAACAAAGATTATTATATTTTCATACTAACTGATATATTTTTGTGAACAATAATTTATGAAAAAACATTTTATAATTTATTACTCTTTATTACAAAAATCGTAGCATGCATGTATAAATTTAATAGTATAATTATTATAATTTGACAATAAAAATAAACTAAACATAAGATTCATTGTATAATAAAATTTTTTAAATAAACTTAGAATTAGCTATCCCTATTAATATTAACACAACAATTCACACCTAACATTAAATTTATTAATACGTATTTAAATAAATATTTATTTCAAGGGATTTTTCTTCTAAACACCATGTTACTATAAATCTTATTGTAATGAATATATATTTAGGGCGTATTAAAATTTTTGAAAATTTTGGAAATTGCATAATTAAAAAGGTATGGTTCTCGAGGTCATTAAATTGTGTCTTTTTAATCTTTATACGAATATGGAATAAACAATGTGGGATTCCATTTAACAAGGTACTAACGACTTTGGGATTCTTCAAACCTGACTTTGGAAAAAACATATCCCCTATTTTACTTCCTCGACTAATATATTTTAATCCTTGAAGTTTTTTTCTTAGTCTAAAAACAATGGATATATTAGAATGTCCCCATTTAAGTAAAACAACCGGTGTAGCCACAAGAAAATAATCATAGACTTTTTTTTAATTTCAATGTAACAATTTCTATTCGTATATTTATATATTAAACCTGTTTAACACAAAACAAAAAACAGTAATCATTCATTGAAACAATGTTGCCAAGAGAAATATTTATACTTTTATATGCCTACGGCAATAACAGACGTTACGCTGGCAATGTAATAATGGTCACATTTGCTGTAATTCAATTACTCGAGCTTCATAAATTTTACGGTGCTCTATGTACTGTAACATTAACCGTCAGATTAAGTTATTTCTGATGAAATAGTTTAATTGAAATTGCATTCCTTTCAGCTAACAGTACATAAATTATACATTTTCTATTTAATATTAGCATCCAAAGAGCAGTTGTCAGTTGAACACTATTTTCACTTAATACGAGAATAAATTTTGATCAATAATTTTTATCAAATGAATAACAAAATCCTTATCAATTTTTAAATTATAATGTTATACGTAACGTAACAAAATGAAATAAGCCACATCTGATTGTTCAAAAATTGAGAAAAATCTATAAATTCCTACTGCAGATTTAACTATAATATTTGTTAAAAATAACAATTCATATCTTGAAGTCATAAATAAATGGACATTTGTTTTTGTACATCTAACCAATAATGTTGCTTTATCATAAGTTCATTCAATGAAGATACCAACAAACACAACAGTACATTTATACGTGTTTTATTTGTTTTAAACAATGGACGAGATGTAAATGATAACCACACTGTTAACATAATTTTCATCGGATAAATATGATATCTTGTATGCTATCACATGATAAAAACCACAAAGTCAATTATATATACATGCGTGTACATGTGTTGCAATAAATCATTGGTAATCGATATGTAGTACCATCTCTGTTACTGTTGTATAGCAAATAGAAAATAAAAACTTTTATTGCGAATATATTACTTATTTTATATATTTTTATAGAAATTTGTATTTCTGTAAAGTATTTTTAAACCACCAAAGTTACATAAAAAAGCCTTTAACCATTTAATGTATTTATTAGATTGGATATAAAAATTCTATATTTAACAACATTATACATTTTCTTGAGAACATTTACATGTTCTTGAATTTTTAAAAAATGCAATGCTGCATATAGTTTTATTTATTATCAAAATTTTTAATCGAAATATAAGATTTTTTATATGTTCATATTCGAATACTCTGTTGGAAATTCTTTTATCCAAAACTGTACGTACGTTTAACGCTTTTTATCGAAGGTTATACTACATGAAGAGTAACAGAGTATACATCTTTCCTTTTTTCATCGACGGTCCCCTTTTCTTTTCTAACTGCGACTTAATATCGGGGGCGTGCTTGGGAAAGATAATTATTATGTTCCCGACGACCTGAACATTAGCAATTTCTTACCCTGCCCTATCTCCCTGACCCTAAATTGCTTCTAATTATACTAACTAAACATTAAAGACCTTCTCATTACAATGTCTCTTGTCGAGGACGTGCTTATGTACCTTTGTGCGCTTGGAACTAACGAAATCGTTTACCAATTACTATCAGTCATAGAATTCTTTCATTCATTTTCTAGAATACTGCATAGTGCACTATTGTGATTTGAAATTAAAAGCAGCTAATAAATATTGCAATATTTTGCTCAGAAGGTGTTTTGCAGAAAATAGTACCTATACAAAAAATAAAAGTCTATATGCAAGAAAATCTTGTTTAGAATACTTCTACATTGGTCAAATACGCAAATATTTACATTGCATCAATTTTTAAACATTATTCCAGATTGGACTATTGTTAAATATTATTTATATACTATTTAAGCATTCAAAAAAATAGGAATAATGATACTACGAATAAATGGTAATATATCATTATGATAATTACAGAAGCTCGGAAATTATTTATGGATTATTTATTATTGGATTTTTCAGAATTTAGTATGTTACTTTTAACGTTCACTACTATTAACGGTAACTTAACCTACCTACGTATAAACTCTTAATAAATTTGAAACGAGTTTTTCGTTTTACTACGATATAAAACTTTTAAAATTTCTTCGTACGTTAATAATTTAACTACCATCTCGCAATAACATTGAATTCATCGACTCTTAATGTCTTTGCTTATTCAATGTTCACTGTCGCTCAAAAATCTATATCTGTTGCTGTTCAAAGTTTCATTATATTATATTGTTCGTTTGAAAGAAAAATATATATAATAATTATAATTTTTAGTTCCAATTATACTTGAGCACATTACATTTAAAAAACACTTTGCTAATGTTTAAATTATAAATACTATATATTATAAATAAATTTATTATTATAAATAAATTTTTTCACATTAAATTAATTCATTTTTAAATATATAAATGTTTTTGTTATTATACAGTAACACAAAAAATTCCAACTTTTAGACCTTTGTTTCCTATAATTCTTTCATCGTAAACAGCTTTTTTATACACCCACTTGTGAGTTGTTTTATCTGGACCATTCATCCCTCTCAAACGGATAGAAATCTGAACGCTCGAACATTTGCAAATAAAACAACCACCTCTGCCCGTGAAAAATTATCTGATTTCGTTCTCATGAAGATGTATATAGTTTACATTGAACTTACAAAGCAAACTGAATGATGGACCGTTTGGACCGTTTATTTTAGAAGTGGTGTAAATCCGGTTTTTGAAAAAGATTGAGGAAACGAAAAATTTAATCTGAAACTTTTATTACGATCAATTTAAAAATTAAAAAATTTCGTTGCTAAATAGAATTGCAGAATTATGAACTTTGATTGTGGCGTAATTCGGTTCATATATCTGGGAAAAAGTAGTGGTCTAGTTAATTCTAAAGAAGCTATTTCTAGAATGAATTCACATCTGCTTCCATACGTAAATCGTGAACACACGAAGTAAACCTGTTAGAATCCTTTAGTCAATGAAAATGCAAATAGTTGAATATTTTAAAATAAAAGAGAATCGACTTATACCACTTTCAAAATAAACGATCTATCTATTGATTATAGAGTCAATGCAGTTTGTGGTGATTTCAAGTATTTTTCTAAGCTTTAGTACATTTCTTTATAAAACTATACGTAACATAAAAAAATGTGAAGTAAATCTTGGCTTTATGAGGTAAGCACGAGTTAGAAAATAATAAATAATCATCAGTTCGTTTGAATACCTTTTAATATGTATTATATGATAAAATATAGCAAAGTTTATGCCCTCCAATAAGAAAGTAGCAGGACCCTGAAGGAAGTTCAAAGAGAAAATTATAAAGAAGTAGTTTATTTATGATACTCCTCTGTTCACTCTGTTATTTTAATAATTAGATACCTCTTATGAACTGAATTAAATTGAATTAAATATATTACAAATGTTGTATCAAAAACATAAAATATAAAATTTGTAAACTATTAGTTACTAAGTAATCCACATTTTGTTATTACTTTTAATGTGTTAATATTTATGAATAAGTAAACGTTATATAGAAATAATCGAAGAAATAAATCGAAAAAAAAAATAAGTTGAAGATATTAATAAATCTTTAGTATGATTCATAATTTTATGTTACAAACATTAATTATTAATAAATGATTATTATATTACTTGAATATTAATAAATATTAATTATTTATGAACAACTTTTTTGAAATTGATATTTCAATTGAATATTTAAATCAAATAATTTACTTCACCAATTATGATAAAATAGTTGTATAATTAGTTTGACCAGTTGACGATCGATTAAATGAGAATAGTCGACGTATGATTGAATAATCTCTTTTGAAATGAAATGATAATATATTTCAGATCCATAAAATTCATTAGTTTCATTTCATTATGTCCTGATAGTGATAATTGGACAAAAGCGCACAAATACGTATTTAAAAGGAAGGTCTTGCATTTAATGTCATTAACAGGTTAGCAATGCAATTATTAAGTTAAATTTATTTCAGTTGAATATCAAATTATTTCCATTTGGAGAAGAACCTGTGCGCGTGACAGCTTTGTAATTAAATCGCACTGATTATTTTTCTGTGATTTTATAGAAGTATGTTGTATGTGAACATACTTGAAAAAATTTGCATTCTTCTCTCTGCAGTTTTTCTAATACAATAAAATTATTAAGCTAATTTAACACACAAATCATAAATTAGAGTTTACATTTAATCTTGTACATATTAGTGGAATTATCTGAGATATATTTCCACTCTGAATTAATTGCACATCACCACATGCGAATAAAATAGAATACATGAGCGATTTTTAAAAGTAGTATTAATCTCTTTTTGGAAAAAATGTATTAATTGTTTCAGTGAAATATAAATGGCGTCTTTTTACATTTTCAATAACATAGTCACTATAGTAGAATATTCTCAGAATGAAATGAACCGAGAGTATTTTGTCTCCACCAAATCCCTAGAAAGGGAGAGTATCAAACACGGAAAAATACGGATGGGGAAATTATAAATTAGGTAAAGATATACCGGATGAGGTTTGAAAGGAATAAATTTTACAATATTTTTACAAAACATTTGTGGAAGAAACTACATAATTTAAGATTCTGAGTTTATATTTTAGAAAAAGAAAAAAACTTACAAATTTTATTTCCTTTAACAATTTTACTCATTATTATTATTTATTATAATAAAATTTAACAAGTTTCTAACTAACTGATTAACGTTTCACAGTACATTTTAGTTGATTTCTTTTTACTTTTTTTAGTTGTTTAACTGTTTTACTTTTTAACAGTTTACTCCTTTTTTTTAATGGACTTAAGCTTTCAAAATAAACGGCTCATATGTATTTTCTGAATTGACATTGTAGCTAACTCACAATTGAACTAAATTGAAGATACAAAATATTATTAAAAAGATATTATTGATTCTTGTATTTAGTCATATATAAATAGGAATTAACTTCAATATATAATAAAAAGACACACACGTGTAATAATTATTGTTAATTACAATCAGGTAAATTTCAAAGAAATAAAGGCTAAGAAAATTGAATTTCTTATGAAGCCTGTATTTTTGTGATGTTTCTATCTTATAGAAAGTTGTACGAGTTTTTTGAGTTGGTATATGAGAAATCGAGATCGTAGATTCGAGTTGGGTTGAAAAAATCAAGTGGGATAGGTTCAGAATCTCAACAATATCACGCTATATACCAATTCCCGGAATCCCGACAGTATCATGCTACATACGACTGGTTGGGATCCCGAAAGTTTCGTGCTATGTACATACAAATACTCTAGATCTCGAGATTTGGAGGCGTCATAAGTTGCGTTCACAGTGTACTAAAATCTCACCTATTTGATTTAACAAATAGTTCCTCAATAATAAAACAATAATTTTTCCGATATTTCATTTCATTGATTCATATAGAGGTTTCGTCAATTTTCTACGACATTTTCAAAACTGAAATTTCTTTGGGTATGTTTGAATGCTCCGTTATTCGAATAAGTATTCTCATTTGGAGAAATGTGTTTTAAGTCGTTTCACAAATGTATAATATCAAGAAACTTTTAAATTATTAGAAATACAATTTTTTATAATTAATACGAATTTGTATTTGTTATAAATGTATAAATAATGAATAAATTATAAAATATGAATACAAATTATAATCATGAAATAAAAAAAAGTAGTTTATTACTTTACATATATGAATGGTTGTAATATAATAGTGTACTTCATTTCAAATTTGTATGTAAGACATAATTTTCGTCTTTTTTTCTACATACCTAGCTGAAATATTTGGAATTGCGTCTGAGAAATAACTTGGTATGAAATCCTAAATAATGAACCAAAGTAAATTAATTTGATATTAATAATTCAAAGCAAATTACAACAATTACTTAAAAAACTTATTACTTTCAACAAATTATTAGTGGTAAAGTAATTGTATCAATCGTAAGTGAGAAATAAATCATAGAATAAGATATTAAGAACTGCTGTTAGCGCGTTGACATTTATTGTTAGAAGCAATACGAGTCTAATTGGACAGAGTGGAAAATGTTCGAGCATGCATTTTCGGCAGTAATATGTTATTCATCAATACAATCATACGTTAATTAATCAATACCGCAAACAAAAGACAACGAAAGACCTTATTTAACGTGTCGTACCGAGTACCAAGTCTTCAATAACGCAGAGTGCTTTCAAATTACTTTTAAAAGGGATAGAATATTCAACAACGAAACAACAATCAGATATTTTATTTATATTCCATACAAATTCTAAAAATTTTTATTTTTACATCATGCTTTACGCTAAAATCAATGATATAAAAATTCATTTTGTATTTACAGTTATTTTCACGCATTAAAAACAATGTTAGGCAAATATTAAAATGAGATTTTCAAACTTTAAATCTGCAAAAACAAAAAAAGAAATAGAGTACACGACTAGTATTTCTAGCTGTAAAATTCAATTCGTGGGCTTTGCTTTCACGAGAATGAGAAGAATTATATAGTTGGAAAATATTCGAAGCGAATAAAGCAATGACATAACCTTCATTTAATTTCGCACGGAGTACTGCGTGTTTCAATTGTATTAAAATACCTAACATCGCGTTCAAAAATTGGTACGTTTACATAGTCTGGTACGACCGAAATACCTTACGCTTCTGTTTCATTTCTAGTTCAAGTTCAACCCACAGAGGGTAGATGCCATTCACCACTGATCCGACCTTTGAATCTCTTTTGTTTCAACGGCGATGTGAAACAGACAATGAAGCGTTTTGTAGAGTCTATTCAGTTACAGCGACGCGAGAAGCAACTTTCAGCTTTTCGGTTATACTTCACAATAAGGAAGTTGACACTATTCCTAATCAGAGCTTACAGTTTGTGATGATTGTTTTAATTATGCTATTGACTAATCGTATTGTACAAACTCACTTCATAAAGATTAAATAAAAATTGTTTGTCTATATGAAAAATACTTAAAATATTAAATAAATAAAACTAAACAAACCAAATTAATAGCAAATAAAATAAAATATGAACATTACCTATATAATAGATAGATTTTTCATTTAATCAATTAAAATTTAATTTAATCACTAATCGAAATGTAATTCGTGTAGTTATAAATAATGTAATACCTTAACCTCAAATATATGGTTTTATTTGTATTCCAATGTCATAAATCAAAATATTAAAAAATATAAAAATGTATTAATTAATTTACCCTTAAATGTATTTAATTAATTTTAACCTATTACACAGATATAGTAATCATACTGTCAACATAAAAAGAGTTTTATCAGTAAAATGTGTTTATGAAATAAAAAATCAAGACATAGTTATTCTTTTATATCAAAATTATAAATGTATTATTAGCTGTAAAATTCTACCTCTTTAAACAACAAAATAATATTAAACCAAGAAATGAATGTAATGTCATCTCATTTAAATTTTATAAATTATCATTATTTTATCAAATGTTACTATACCTATCTTATATTTATATTTACGTAGAGAATCATACTTTCATAAATGAGAAGCACAACTAAGCTACATTTATATTGAAAAATTAACATCAATTGTCGAAATATAAAATTATAATATTACCGGATATTGCATAATAATATAATCACTAGCACAGTAATATATGCAATTTCACACACACAAGCAAAAAATACACTATCAGGTCACATTTGTTCCGGGAATCGTGCGTGCAGTACAACTGTCACGCCATACATTATCCGAGGATTAAGGGTATCCCTTAGCAATTACTGTGTCCGATCACTGTACCGTGTTATTCAGATAACTATTCTTCCCCAGGCGCAGACATCGCTTTACTCGGAACGTCGATTCGCGTTTCCCATTAAGAATAAGTTCGCTTGTTTCAGAATGAATGGTGCCCAAATTTGTTCGGTGGTATTGTATGCCATTTCACAAGCCAGATTCATGCCAATGTCATCCGTTTTTCATTTCTATCTGACAGTGCCACCAGATATCGTTTATGGGGACGATACCAGCGCCGACTTCGCAGTTTCGGAGGGTGACAACGCGACTCTAAGCTGCCGTGCGACGGGAAGACCGACCCCGAGAGTGTCCTGGAAAAGGGAAGACGGAGAACCCATTCTTATAAGGGCCTCTTCAGTCGGTATATAATGACACTATAAAACTCGCGGATATCTCCGCGGACAGACCTCTTTCACTTGCTACCTTCGTGAAAAAGGCAGAGAGACGTCGGTGGTTTAATTTCGTTTGCTACCCATTACTCTCTTTGTCTGTGTTTCCGTTACCCATCCTCCTCCCGCCCCGCCGCGCTGTTTTCCTTCTTCCACTTTACCGAAGACCCAAGAACCGAGCTTTATTACAATACTTATAACTGGTAATCGTTGCCTTGACGCTTTATGTCACCAACATCGATAACGGAATACGGAATGTGCAACATCTGCGGTTCCTTTTTTTCTCCCCCGTGTCCCCGTTGCTCGGTTTTTATATCGCGTTATATCCTCAATCGTGAACTCGCAATACTTTATGCTTTTAATATCGAAACCGTACACCGGTCACGCTGCTGTACTCAATATTTTCACCTGACCCGGTCTCGTACTTCGGTACGTTTTTATTTTTACAAATTTTTACCATTTAAACTGCATGCTTTATGGACTCGCCACGGTTACGTTTTCAATATCGCAGCGCGAATTGTTGATCATACGCTTTTATATTTTCTGACTTTTATCTGGATGTGTTTAACGGCTCCGTTGCCGTATATTTGGGTATATTGAGTGTTACTTTAGCGTACGAACGTCGTATCGCGTGTATCCTGTGTGCATTAAAACGTTCAAATGGCCTGTTAACTTGAAATTTTTCCGCTTTCGTAGAATTAATGATGCTTTTTTTAATTAAAGATCGTAACAGTTTCTGTATGTAGTAATACTTTCATGTCGTGTTTAATGGGATGCATGTATATATACACAGTTGCTAACTCTGATACCGTGTATATTAATTTTTATGGCAAATGTAGACCTCACAGAAACTCATAATAGTTACAGTTAACAGAACATTTCGATGATCATGTTTCTTTCGTAATCAGAGTAAGTGTATTTTATTATACATACAGAATATAATTTTAACATGTGACTAGCAATAATATTAACTAAAGAATTTTCATGCACCACTTTAAATTGTTATTTGAGTATGAACTTTAAAATAGATCTAGAAATTTTCATAAAGCTGAAATGTCTTCTTTCTCTATTACTTCTACGTGTGTACAAAATATTTAGTTGTACATGATTTGTAACACAGGGTTTCACCTAAATTATTTCCCCTAACTATCTCTTTCTTTCGTGATAATATTAAAAAACATTTCACATGCAATTTGAATGGTGTCAATGTGCAAGTACATTTATAAAGTAAAATATCATTTACTTTAAAAGATCCGTGGAAACTAATTTTGCAACAAAAGTAAACGATATTTTGCTTTCCATATAAATGTAGATTTCTTCTTTTACTCACTTGCCTCATTTACGCGACACTTTTGTACGCAAATTTATTTTTACGCGGTAAATTAAAACACTACTTACGCGGTGTTGTTTATACGTGATATCAACTTATGCGATCTGAATTTAGTGACACGGAATGAAATTTACTTTTATTTTCTGAAATGTTATTATTATTATATTTGTTAACACGTTGCATGCCATGAGGGTCACCGGTGACCCCCAACCAAATCGAATTACTATAGTTCATCCAATTAAACGATGATTATCTGAAAACATTTCTATATTATAAATAATACTACCTAATGCAATTCAATCAAATGATTTAATAGTATATTTTTTTCATTTTGGGTATTTTGCTATGAAATCGTGTGGCATTCAACATGTTAAGCTATGTGAAATATATATGTACTTCTAAAACTTATACTAGCTTTCCTTTCCAATACTTTGTTTTCCTTTGTACTGATAAACTCTATTTACGCGATTCTCATTCGTTGAACGGATACTCTACGTGAATGAAAGGACATGTCTACCCTGTAATGTGAAAGTATACGAAAATTCATGAAAATAAGATCAGTAATATGTGTTTACATAATCTTATAATGTCTTTTGATTCCCAAAAATATATTTCAAGATTAAACTTAATTTTAACCAGTTAACAGCATTTGACGAGTGTACACATTATCTTAAACCTTAAAAGGATATTAATTTTTTCAACGATAAATTATTTACTTTTCACATGGACATATAATTTTCCCTTGTTTTGCTTTGGGCTTTCATTAAAATATACCCCAGGTGCATTCGGCCTTCGTTTGACAAGTACACACATCATTTTTTGATTTTATTAAGCACAAAAGGAAGAATTTTTGAAACTAAATTTCACAATTAACAGGTTAAGAATCAAAAGTTATTTCAAAGTTATATTATTACACATTGTTGTGGGTATTTCAATGGTAAAAAAGGCAAAAAGATGAATATTATGATTTTGGAAATTCCTAAAATATAGTTTAAAATAAAAATATTTTTCAAAATGTATCCGTTTTATAATAAGTTCATACCGCATGTGAAACATTTTGTAAGTATATATCCATCACAACTGAAGGAAATGTGTAGCTTATTTTAGTATGACATTCTACGTAATGTATAGTATACAGCAGTGTCAGAAGTGTTAAAACAAAATATACATATAAATATTATAAATTCTCTAATATGAAAAAAAAATGTATTATAAAGATGTAACAATTCTTACATTACATATAATTGGAAGTACTGTAAATACAAACACAGAGTTTGTACACTCGTACGATGTGCTGTTAATTACCGCCTAATAGTACGTATGTAGTTTGAAGTTTAACTACCAGGCTATTCAGTGGCATAAGTACTAAAGAATTTTCGGTATTCACCGTCATATGACCCCACATTAATTCGGTATTAATAGGGTAATTAGGTACCCCTAATATCCTATATAGTTGAAGTTCTCTTCGTGCAGCGAGGAGGATTTACTACAGTAATAAGACTGTACAAGGTGGTACGTAACTTAAGATTGGAGGAACAAAGAATCGATGCCTTAGAGCAAATAAGAAACGCAGAATATAGGTAAATTCTTCGAATAAATATTTCGATAAATTCAACATTTTACAAGTTTAAAATTCTTAAATATCCTATTCCAGGAGTGTACTGCATTTCACAGATATTTGAACAAAAAAACGAAACGTCTTCAAACAAAATTATTTACCTCTTACGAGTTGACGTATGGTTGGCAGAAATATTAATCGTATATAAGTATTTAAAAACGTTTCAAACAACTTCTGTTATTGATTATTTTTCAATTAATTAAAGATATTTTTTCGTAGAGATGATATTGGATCAATTTTTAAAGAAATTTTAATGAAACTTCCATTTTCAATGTGAAAGTACAAATGATGAAAAGTTTCTATCTGCAACATTATCAATTTTCCAATTTTCCTAATGATAAATTAAAAACTATACGCATTTTAGATAAATATTAACCATTCTTTGATGACATAAATTCTTTCAAAACACTTCACGTAATCTAAGTACAATATGTTTGACCGTAATTTGTTTATAATTTTAGTAACGCCATTTATAGTCTCTCTTTTTCGTTCCTTTGTACTTACAGCAGTAAGGCATGTTTACTTAAACTTATTTAGAAAATTTTTTTCCTGATACGAAATTAATACTTTTAGAAACAGACAATAAAATTTTTATTTTCTATGTTATTGCAATGATTTATAATCACCTAAATTTATTGACTTATAATTAAGAGTGTATCTTCTCACAAAGTGCGCCATAAAAATGGTACAGAATTTGGAGAAACACTGACAAAGATTTTCAATCTTTAATTTCCTTTAACAATTCCATGGCTTTATTTCAGTAATAATATTTTTATTCCAAAATATCACATTTAATTCTGTAGTTAATGTTCACAAGAACCAAGAGTGACTTGTGAATTGATTCACGAAACATTACTCAAGATATAGACAGACTCACTCAAGCATCGCTTCAATTCGACTTCGTAGAAAAGAAGGATTTCCATAAAAAATAATATGCTCAATATTTTATAGAATTTTAAATACTATATTTTTTAAAATTATTTTTATATAAAATGAAAAATTCTAAATCGTTTTTGCTACAAGTAACATTTGGTATAAAATTATCTACACAAGTAATTCTTTTAAGAAGTTTTGGTATTTCAAAAAATATGTTAAGAAAATTCGTTGAATTATTTAATAAATCGAAGTTTAAGAAATAGCTGCTCCAACTGCTCCAACTGTCAGTCACTTTTATGTTCTGAAGACAAATTACAGACAGATAGTAATACCACCTCACGATGATCTTAAAAGTGTTTGTGATTAATAAAATTTATTGAAGAAATTGAACATGATTGCGTTCGAAAGTGTATAGTTAGAATATACGTTTCAGAAATATTCAGCTGTTTGGCACGTAAATCGGTGTTTCCTTATGCGACTACATAACGTATCCTATAGAACGGCGTATGTAGTATGTATATTCAAAGTACAGCATGTCAATTCCGAACGTGTCTGAAATCCATTGGGGAAACGTGCAGAAGCCTGCATTCAAATGAACGGTCAACACTTTGAAGATTTGCAATGGTAAATATTTCATGTGATTCGTGACAATTGTAGAACGAACGTTTTCCCTAAATCGTAGAATGGAATAAGCAACACATTATTTTTTCAAATTACGAGTTACAATGTTCTTTCAATTATCTCTTACTTTTTATTAGTTGTTTATTTATATAAATTATGTATATCTATTCATGTAACACCAGACTATTCTTTATCACGGTCTTGATCAAATGCCAGGATGCAGAAAAATGAAAAAATGGCGGAGAATTTCAGTGTCATGGTAACGTCTTCTTTTTGCATGTGATGTGTCATGCACTCTTTAACGTGTCCTGCGTAATTACATTCCGTTCCATTTTTTGTCTACCGACAATTTATATAATTGGATGGTATTCTCTTCAGAGGAAACAGAAGGATGAAAGCTGAGAAATTCATAGGTTTGTGAAGTAATTAGTGTTGTAAAATCCACTCATATCATTAGGGCATCTGAAAAAATAATTTCCAGGAGCTGCGCAAACGAATGAAAGACACGTTGGTACGAAATTATGTTAGTCAGCGTAAGCACAGAAGTGGACTTGGATAAAGTTCTTTTGCATGACATGTGAAACTATGGTTTACGCAGTCTCGTCACGTATCTTTCTATATTTGTGAGATTTTTCATTGTGTCTATTAACCTTATTTCGTTAATTAACTCAGCAAAGAACTTTTCGTATTCTGCAGGCTTGATTTAAAACATTTCTGCAGCCAGCTTATGCATGTAATTTTAGATATTTATTAACGTTGCCAGTATGATGCTAACGTTTATTTAAAGCTTAAATGCTATTTGCAAAACTCCATTAAAAGTATAAGTAACAATTAAATTACGTTGATATTAACTGAAAGATTACCCTCTTTTACTACTGGAATACTTAATCGTGTATATTCACGTGTTCACTTTACAGTACAGGCGAAAGTAAGATTTTATAAAACGATATGTATGATTTTCGGTAATATGGCGTTATATGACATCTTTTGAAAACTTTCAGGTAAGCCTTGAAGAATTTCTATATTTTAACTATATTATTTTCAAACAACGTTAATTTAAAATATAATATTTATCATAAATGAATATAAATAGATTTTAGAGTATTAAACTTTGAAATTAGAACTTCCAGATTCATTTAACAAACATTAACCTTCTCCCAAATGTAGGTGTTTATTTTCTTTAATCGACTTATGGTGTGATATTTGTACATCCATTACTTTATAAGAATAAGACAGAAACCTATAATAAAGTTCATATAATGCTACTGTTCCAAAAAATGTATTTAAAAAATTTAAAACCAAACGAGTATTCAAATTTTCTTTTTCTATTTCAGTAATATTCACATATACATAAATCAAAACCACTTATAAGAAACAAAATGTTCTTTAGGTCTTTATAAAAAATAATCATTTTTTGATTATTTTTTATTCAAATGAGAACGTGTTTCGGAAAGAATTTTTTTAATAAAATATTATATATTGAGTACTATTTAATTTTTACTTATAATTTGTCTTATTATTTATCAAAAGTATCGAAATATTTTAAAAAGATAGTCATCGATGTAATATTCTCTCATTCTTCAACGGCCTTTAACTTAAGTTGTGCAAAGCTTCTGAATAACATATGCACAAGTGAACATTATTAACAATAAAATGTATCCATCATTTTTCATTTGCAACGGTTGATTAAATCCTAGTTATCCATAACGTTGACAAACAGAATTCTAGAATACGTAAACAAAAAAGAGTTGATTGCTCGTGAAAGCTAATTCCATTTCGTTCTGCATCGATGATGAGCGTGCCACAGTTGCGAGATCGCTGGGGAAAGTGTGAAGTCAAGAGCCGGGAAATTTTCGGACGTGAGCACACAGATTGGGCGTAAGAACATGGTGGAGTGAGTATAACGAGGCAGGTCGTTGAAACAAGTTTCACCTTTTGAACTCGAAGACAGGAACAGCGGGTGCGCGTGTAAAGAAACAGAGGATGAGAATTCTCTTCATGGTATCTTGTACGGTACACACACTCGTGGAAGGACTTAAGGCCGTGTACGTACGCTGTCAAGACACGTACAACGAACCACGGAGCTTGCACTGGCACAGTCTAGATGGAGTACATAGAGCACGCATATACGTGCAATATCGTTTGTACATACATTGAAGAAGAGGCGCGTGGTAGTTTCCGCTGCAGAGACCCGAGTTAGCAAAACTTTGACCGACGTAGTTCCACCGACTCCCCTTACTCCGCCGGCCGGCTGAAACGCTCAAGGCTCCCTGTATTTGTCTTTTCGACCGTAGATATTTTTCCCCGTCCGCGGTAGTTAACGATTGTCGTCGCGAAGAATGCTATTAAGGCTGCGTGAATGCACGAATAGGCATATTCATGCTTATGAATTAATGGAGGAACCAAAGTGCAGACTCATTACGAAGATAAATCGCTCTTCTTTAACAATGGAACTTCGATTAACCGCTATTGGCGTCGCAATGGAATCGATAGGTCAGCGCACATTACAGGAAATTATTGAAACTGTTTATATTTTCGCTGAAGATTCTTAACCTTCTCGATTCGACGTCAGTACAGCGTTTGCTATGTGAGCCAAGCCACTAGTCATCGCATGCGGTTAAATTTTACTTTTTATTTAACCTAGAATGTATGTTTTGGATAAAAATTATATCATAATAACATTTCAACACTTTATATAAGAATTTTATTATCTTATCTTTTAAATGAGATTGTAAAAGAAATTTTATTTTAACACGTTGGCCTCGTGTAAAGACGTCAAATTTACGGCGGGATTAAAAGATTTTGGAAAATTTGATTTGGAATTCAAACAAAGTAAACCGCATTCTCATATTTCATATGAGAAATTTTTGCAATGGGTAGGTACGTTGAAACGTACACTAACGAAGAATGAGAAATGTAGTGCAAGTGATACGTTCTTAGGATACTTAATTACGTAGTTATCCGTTCGTGTGAGATTGTTTTACCAAATAGGTATTCACAGTAGTTTTCTATTTATTTAACAATCTAAGAAGGAATTATAAAAATGTATACAAAAATTGGAATGAAAGTATTGTGCAAGTTTTTAAAAAATGTAATTTTTCTTCAATATATTTTTTATTTAATTTACCTTGTGCACTAATAATACTTTTATTACACAATAGAAAACTTAGACGTCACGTCGTTCAAAATACAAATATAGAAAAATGTATGGTTTTTCTAAGCTCTCTCGTTATGATTTTTTATTTATATTTATATTTACATTTATATTTTATAACCTAATTACTAATTATTAATTGTTCATAGTTTTCTAATTGATTTTTACATAATTTTACTTTAAAAATCGTTGTATAAACGACATTAATAAATAAAAATATCTAATAAAAAATAAGAAATCAGAAAAAGTAAAAGTTGAAAATACATAAAATATACTACCATATGATTCTAATGAGATATTTTCAATAACCTGCATTCACCGTTGGTCATTAGTCGAATGAAACGTTACTTGAATAACAATAACAAGTAAATAATTAATCGTTATTTAGTTACCTGTTGTTTCTATTATTCATTATTCGTGTGGGAATCCTTTATTCGTTAATTACTATTCATCATTTCTTATTTGCATGTAAAATTCGGTTGATAACAAGGCAATGCTATTTACATTCCTTGTGTTGTTATATACAGTATTAGCATTATATGTCATTTTATGCAACGTAATTACACCATTTTAGACTTGACAGATTTTTTAAATATTATAAAATACTTTTATCTTTTTCAGATTTGCTACGCTTCCTATGCTATGCTATATGCACATTCTTTTATACTTTCAATAATTGGTCACATACTAAACTCTATAATTATTTAAACTTCAGAATTTAGCACGCTTAGAATTATTATTTAGTTATGGTCTGTTATTTGATAAACAAGGAATTATAACCATAGAGTTAATGAATTTTGTTTATAAATAAATATATGTTGCATTATACGAGTATACATCATCACAGCTTGAATGAAACAGATAATGAAAATGTCAGATAATGGACGTTTAAATAATGGCAAACATCTGAAATTGAAATGTGTTCGTCATCGATTGTATACATACATACATAGTATTCACAACTTCTATTGTAATTACTTTAATTAAGCTTCAAAGGTTGCAATGTGCAATGTGGAAATACTTAAAATAGAAACCTATACATTTTCAATTTGTCATTTTATGCAGAGTCACGTGCTTTCCGATCATATCCACCACGAATTACATATTACTCTACATAATAAAGATACATGAATGAACCTTGCATGAGGAATTCCTGTTTGAAATATTTTTATTCAAAAATTATTGTTTCAGATTAATATTTATTAACCACATTACTTTTAACCAGGATTAATCTTTCGCTGGTTATAAAAATGAAATTGACAGTTATTTTACCCTTTATTTTATAAATTCATTTTATACGAGGAATTATTAATTATTAACCATCATTAATCTTTTAGATAAATTTATAAGTACAACAATATTAATTCCTATTGCTTTATTTTGATTTATAAAATACGGTATAATGAATTTCCTTAATTCTTCAAAATGAAATGTTGCGTTAAACGTCTTCGACTTGAAGCACCCTAATATTTTACTCAGACCCCTTTCTTCTCTAAATAACCTTCGAAAAACCTTTCCATAATCTTCTCTCCCGAAATATTTTATTAAATATTTCACCGTGTATATCTCTGATAAGCGTTCATAATTTTAATATTTTAATACGAGTTGCCAGTTTCCACAGCCATAAAATAAGATAAAGGAAGCAGATAAAACTTCTATCTTCCGAGACAAAGGTTACGAGCCTGCGGGAGGCAAAAATGTTCTGAGTGCAAATTGTGAAACGGTTTTCAGGTATTGTCTATGTCGGTGGTTTTCTTTTAAACACAGAAAACCGCCGCGCCCGGTCGCATGCATCTCGCGTTGCTCTCACAACCGACGATAGTGCTTTTCTTACGAGCTTTGTAAACTCGTTAGCGTTCGCTCACTTAAGGAACTCGTTAGCCAGCTAAGTAGTGAATTAAGCATATATCTTCTCATCTTTTCTTTCGTTTACAACGTTTTGTATCGAGTTTCCGACCCCTCTCTTGCTGCCAACCACTGTTTACCCCCACTCGCCCTCTTATTTTACATGCGACATGCCTTCGCTCTCCTACCCCACTTCGAAGCTACTTCCTTCATTCAATTGCATTAGCCTGTGGTTTCGACCTGGTTAAAAGTTCTACCCGGTTTCGTTTAGATCAGAGTTTCCGTGGAAAGTTGTAACTTCTTGTCCCGAGATATGTTCTTTCCATTTCGCGGCTTTCCAACGGCAATCTTTCATCCTCGACTATCGCAACTGCTTGCCGCTCAAGAACCACTCGACGGCGTTACTCTCGCTTAGTAATTCTATTCTCGTTTCTTGTCTTTCGAATATCAAGTAAACGCAAAATAGAATTCCCAGAATGATTTAACGCTTCCACGCGCAACTCGTACATGAAATAAGAATTTATTTTGATATCCAATCTTACAAACTAAATTTGTTTTTATACAGAGGTTTAGTAATTGATTACGTTGCTTTATTAATTTACTGAGAATTTAGTTAAAATAGTCTCAAAATTGACTGTTATTCGTCTGCTCTTTGTTATTGTCTTTCATTCTTATTTATGCACGTAATTACATAAATTGTTGCATTATAAATTTATAAATCAAAATGTACATCAAATATAAATACTTGTCAAATTCTTAAGTACTTAATATATGTTAATTGAATGTTAAATATTCGAAATAGCTGGCCCGCTGTATTACAATTTCGATTGCTGCGTAAAATGGGATTGAAAATGTATACAGTTATTATGATGTATGGTATTGCCAAAATAATGAATTAAGTATGCTAAACCATTATTCTTTTATCATAGCAATAAAGAAGTCGTGTGGGGTTTATTGGTTTAAAATTTTCCAGCCATTTCTTTTACTGTCATTTTTCTCTCATTTATTCTGAAAAAGACAAGAAATAAAAGAAAGAATAAGAACTCAATGTGCTCGCAGTGCACTCTTTGACCGCAGCTCGCAGGTCAGTTTCACTTGCACAGTTATTTCGGGACTCCCTCTTCTTGAAGAAGCAAGCGCATTCATACCCTTCGCACTCGTGCACATACTTCCACAGTTCCCTAAAAGTAAACGGAGTTTCCAATACTCTATTTTAACCTAAGAACTTTGGAGAGTCTTTCTGTTATGATGGTCAAAATGGAAGATGATTTTCGGCATTTTTTTTCTAAGAATACCGTATTTCAAAATCATGCAACCTTTTTAAAGAAGAAATATTAATTTAATCCGAAATTACAGTAGTTCTATGGGAATACAATTGGGACTACTGCGATTTATCAAATACTAAAAGAACAATCAGATTTTTCATCTTAACGCGTAAAACTACTATCTGGATTACATTAAAAAGAAATACAAAAGAATAAATTCAGTTTCGGTGAAGTCTGAAAAAAGTTTTCTATTTTTGTAAAATATTCTTGTAATTGAAATTAAAAAATTCAGGTGTATATTTATTTGAACGATAAAGCGATATTTATCATAAATGCAATGCATTTTTTCTGGAAATATGTTTTTAATGGAGCAATCGATCCATTTACTGTAAAATAATGGTTACTTCAAAAATCTTCTAAAACAACGGAGCCATAATTAAAAATTTATATTTACAAATAATTAAATATTTACTCAGTTTTGCTACAACAATATAATTGCTTTTTCGGAAGATCTCTCATAACTTTCTTGTCAGTTTCCAAAATTGTCTGCATTATCTCTACAGTTCATAAATTTTATGATAAATCGATTCTGTAGTTGATTTATTTATGTATTTTCCGACCTACATACAGCATACCACTGAAAAATAAGGCTATTTTCTTTTTTGAGGAATAGTTTATTTTTTCCAAAGTTCTGAATTTCGTACTCAGATTTTTTGCGGTATTAATTACAAAAATTCAGAAACATTCTATTCATACTCTATGTAGGAATAGTTACAGTAAATACTCAAAATAATAATCATCAATTTCAATACGTTTTTGTAAAACACGGTTAAATTTTGAACCGACATGATACACAATGTTTATAAAAACATAATTTAAAATATTAAATCAAAATATATTAGTTCAAGACATGATTAATGTATTAATAATTATCGTTTTATATAACAACACATAATTTGTTTTCAAACGAAAAGTACGTTTGACGTGAAATATTATTTCGAATACTGGTAGTTCAAAAATAACTGGGTCTTGTATCTATTAATACTGATGCGTATCAATTTCCAAGCATCATGTTACGATATCAAAAACAACTGAGATGAAGTTATTGTATCGGTAAAAGGGATTTGTTCAGGCTTCTTGTATTACAGATGCAGTATAAGCAGTACGTATTATTAAGATGTTAAAGAAACATCGAAGATAATGTTACACATTTAACTGGAATATGTTCTTCACGCCTTCTGTAGTCAAATAAGGTTGATTTCGATAACATAAATTTTATTTTATTACTTTCACGTTTAAAGATATTTGTGGTGTGTGTATACGAGTGCAATATTTCATTGTTTTACTTGCGAGAAAAATATTTTGTTATTATAAATGTATATAAATAATTTATTGTAACGATACATTTCTATATTTCTATATTCCTCTATTTTACTACAGTAAATATGAAAATCTTGATTCTAGCGACCATAGTAACTATGTAGTTTGTTACTATTCTAAAACAAGATGCTATAAGATTATAAAAATATTTCTTATTACAATAATTTATTTTATGAGGTTACACAATAGCTTTTTTTAGTGCACTATTCATATTTAGATATCCAGTAATTATGATTCTTTTCTTAAATAACGATAGAGGCAGTCATATTGACATTTTGTGTCTTTTACTTAAAACACTTTATTTAAAATCCTTAAGTTATAATAATCATTACATTTTTATATTTAAACATGTTTGCTGACGAATTCTAAAGTAAGATAAGCTTTAATGTTTTTCTATCGCCTAAATAAACTAAATAAGATGATCACTTTTACCATGACAATAAATTCGAAAAATTCGTATAAAAATGGTAGTTGGTTAAAGTTTAAATTACGCTTCTTCTTGTGATTTATGTTTTCTTTATCAAAAGTATTAACGTTTTGAAAATATGTATGTTTTCAATTGTATATCTTTGACAATTTAACCAATTTTGAACATTCGTTTGACAGATACCATTCTCCAATTAGTGAGGATTGAAAAATACAAGAACATTGGGTTTTTTTAGCTCAATAACCAGAACACTACCTGAATGAATATTTCACTTTCAGTTGTGTCACATTTGAATATAACGTAGAAAACTATCACTAAAATTACTACACCCATCAAAATAAGGGGTTTCAATTTTTTTATTTTGCAATTATTTATATCTTGAAGGTATTGAATATCCAAAATGGTTTAAAAAATAAATAGTTTCACTTGAATACTATAGTATTATAAGAAATCGAAAAAAATGTATTATTGCAATATTTGTAAGGATTACATATTAATTGTATTAAATGCTCGGTAGTTTTATTGTTAATGATTAATCTAGTGCTTTTTTCGTTTAATTTCATTCGTAGTAATAAAAACGACATCACAGAAGGAAAGTGAAAAACAGAACGGCTGTTTCAATATACGATTGGTATCTGCAATAAATGCCAGAAATCGATCCTATTATTCGAATTTATACTATTCGAATACATACTTGAAATATTTACAACAATTGATTCCGATTTAATAAAAAATGTATAACAACATTTTTTAAATATGCGTTCCATATATATTTTACTACTTTATGTTTATTATTGTACAAAATATCTTAGTGATGTGAATTACACTTTCTTTTGCTTCTTCATATCTTCGTACGTGTGTTGATAAACTAATAGTCATTTGTCTAAGTCTCAGTTAATTTGCATTCTTCGATCCACGTTAAGATGATTTCATTTTTTACACCAGACTGAATCGATGAAAGAAGTCTCGCGAACCTCGCATTAACTGAATGTCTATTCTCAGTAAGTACAACCTGGTGATACTTTATAATTCATACTAATATCGCATTATTTGAATTTGCATTAATTGAGATCTATCTGTATAACATTAGGTTTATACGCTTCTTTAATTCCTAGTAGCAAGTACAAAAACGTATATTTTCACTTTCATCTTTTCAAAACTGTTTTTGAAATTTTTTTAATTGAATAAACGCACATATTGGAGCATTTTATATACGTTTACATATGTCTTCATAAATATTTTTATAATGCCAAATTACTAACTGTTAGCAATTGCAGTGAATTGGAGCTCACTATCCTTGAAAATGTATATTTATTCACACTTATAACTTTTATAATCATTTCACACGTCAAAAATGACTAAATCAAATTTTTATTGAGTTGGAACAATTCTATATAATTTCAAATATATTGATATATAAATATATAGAATTTGTATTCAAAAGTACGTACCGTTCAAATCAGTAGCTACTAAGGAAGGAGACGTGGTTGAATAATACAACAAAAAATATATTTAATATCTTTTAAACATTTATAAGACATTATAATAACTCATTTTTTATTTGCAAAATTTTTGTAACTTCTGGCAGTGTCAGATTGTCAATGTTCAAAGCGATAAATGCGCTCGTCGTCTGTATAATTTATGATTTTCACTACATACAGTACTTTTATTACTGATATAAATCCTTCATTGAAAATCTACATGATCAAACATATTGCAATATCAATTACCCTTTTGCATAATGTAAATGTTTCTAAAAAAAGATCGGTATCATAAATTTTACATTTTTCTAACAATTTATTAGATATGGTTTTAATGAATCAGTATTGTAATTTTCAATATCCTGTCAATTAGCAACAGCTTTACATGGGTAAAGCTAGTTTATACAAGCTTCTCTTGTATACCGATTACTTATTCTAGAAAATTCATTCTGCATCCTTTCTTGCATGGGCATGTAATTGTGTGCAATATGAATAAATGCATGACTTTCTAGAGAATTAAAAGACATTTACCAAAAATTTGTACAAACTTTTGATTGTTTTATTCAAAGAACGGAAAATTTTCAAAAAAATAAGTAGATATTTAAGTATTCATGTAATAGAAAAACTTATATATACATGTATAATACAAAATATATAGTTGATAGATATATCGATAAAAAGAGAAAATTTATTTAAGTTTCAGTTATTTACTATTTTATTTATTTATTTATTCATTTTACGAGTAGATGCCGTTTAGTTCAGGAAAGAAAGAGATATAAATGAAGCTTATACAAAGCAAGAGTTTTACAATATAATGCAATACATAGTAAAATAATAAGCAAAAAAAATTAAACTTTCAACTTGAAATTTTACCCAGAAATTAGTCTTTTAACAGAGCTTTTAAAGCTATTTCAATTTCCGAAAGACATATCAATTTGATTGCTAAAATTTCGTGAAATTTATGAATTCTTACTGATGTGCAAATTATATCAAATCGTTTTCTAGATAAATTTTTAACAGCATAGAGATACAAAAGAATATTAAAAAGAATAAAATTTGTTTATTCTTTAGACTATAAGACGAATTGCCACCTCATAAATGATTCGGGTAATGCATATATGTGTGTTTACATGCTTCAAAATAATATTGGTACCTTGACATAGAAATTCACTGAATTTACATTTTTAAATGGAAATATTAAACATTTCCATAAACCAATACACGCCAAGTGTACATTGCATAGAATAAATGACGCTGTCCCCTGAAAAATTGAAAAACCAGGTAGAAGTGGCATTTTGATATATGAAAATTCCGATAACGTCAAACAAATCCAGACATCGATAACTTCAACACCGAAATCCTCGATTCATCCCGAAAGAGACCTCGCATAACGTCCGCAAACCCACTTCGAACCGTTACACGGAAAAAGCACATACATACCATACGTTCAAGGAACAGAAAAGGAACGATCATTTTTCTCTGACCGGTAATTTGGTGTTAACCTGTCGTCCCTCTGCCTTCGGTAAAATCGTAGATATAAGACGCTGGAAAGTGTCGACGGCCGAGGTTACAAAATAAAGAACGGTCCGTGCGGCTTCGAAGAGAGAGGTTGGTGACCACAGTGGCGCGTGGTAGCGGCGTAGAGAAGGGGCCGGGGGGGGGGGGGGGGTCAATTTTCGAGAAAATATGCAGACAGGAAACGTTTTCTTGGTGCGCAGGTGGCAGCACTTTCGAGAGGCACGAGACCTACAACGGTTCCCTGCTGCAATTCCATCGTGTCGAGAGGCGACAAATGGGGGTGTATCTCTGCATCGCCAGCAACGACGTGCCGCCCGCCGTTAGCAAGCGAGTGACACTCGCCGTGAATTGTAAGCACGTTTCCCTCCTAATCCCTGATTGTATCCGGCAGAAAGGCTCCGACCGACGACAAAATGCGACGCGGTACCCCCGTCGCTGACGTAACGACACGCTCCGCAGTGACGAATCACTCCGGCCATTGGCGCAACCGCGCCAACTCGCTAGAGGGCTTTACGATCTCCGTCGTCTCTGGTAAACCGCTAAGGACCGTCTATTACGGTGAATTAAAGCGATCCTGCCGAAGGAAACGGCGCAGCGGGTCTGGGGCGGCCGGGGTAGATTCTTTCCGCAGTTGTTGCTCGATGTAAGCATCGATAATGGCCCCGTTATCAGATCCCGTGATTTCATTCGAGGAACAGCCCCGATTCGCTTCCACGGTTTACCGACAATGGAACGAAAGAGATTTCAGATTGCTTATCAACTGTAATCAAAGCGAATTAAACCGGGATATACAGAAAAGCGCGCAGGCTGTTCACGAATTTATTGCGCGACGCAATAACGTTTATATCCGGGATAGAAACGCTTTTGTTTCTCCGTAAACAAAGCGAGCAACCGCACCGCGTACCCGCTGTGAATTTTAATAATGCTACGGGAGATAATCCTGAACGGCAAATACGTGCCGCTAAAAATTACAGTTTTACAATCATTTATTCCTATGGTCGGAGTTCTTCTGTCGAGACATTAAACTTCAATAGTGTATACACAAAGTTTCTAGCAATTCGATGCAGTTCTTTTGCTCTGCGAACTTTGCGCGTACATAAACCTGCAAGGATTAATAAAACCCGCGCGAAACGGCATAAATCTTTTTAAAGCGCCTACATATTGCTTAGGAATATAACGGACTATTAACTTGGATTACTTTTCCAGGTATTCTGCAATTGAATGTTTTTAGTACGTTTAACACGAAAGCAGTGAATTAATTTTAAAAGTAGATGTAGGGTATTTAAAATTTATGGTACGTTTTTGAAAAGGTAAAAAAGTTAAACGAAAGTGTAAATGTTATATCAATGTAATATCGAAAATGTAGAAAATTGTTTTCTATATGCATAGTTTTGGTATACTAACATTTGCTATACAATATCTAATGTTTTATTAATCTGTTTATGTTATAAAGATTTTATCAGTTTTCAGAAATTTTAGTTATGTAGAAAAAACCATAGTCAGCTTATACAACACAATAACTACTTACAGTAATTTAAATTCGGAATATAGTCATTTACAAAAGAGCATCTTCGAAAACAATAGCATCGATTTTTATCAAACTGTAAGTATTGAGAGTAGGTGGAAATAATGAAAGCTCATTAAATTCAAATTCGATAATGGAAATTTAAAAATTAATGCTATCGCATTAAGTTTCACCCTTTCGTAGTTATTTTAAAAAGTGAAAAAGGTACAAAAGGAACATTTTACAAAAATACTTCGTGTGAATAATAGATTTCATAAGGAAAAATAACAAAATACAAATCAATACAAGAAATGTAATACTAATCGAAACATTTTTTATCAGAAAACAATTATGATGTCCAATATACATTTCTGGAATTGTTACTGTATACCTTTTATTGGTTTAAATATTCGTAGGTATATAAGTTCCATAAGTTATTTCCAAACAAAGTTATATTTATTCATTAAATGTAAACCTCACAAAAAAACATGACTCACCTGCACGGAAGTATGGCATTTATTTTGTTGAACTCATTGTCAAATGTGTTTATAGTAAAGGGGCCAGCGTTTTTTTCATAAAGGGTAAATGTTTGAAAAAAGTGATAAAGGAAAATGTTGTAATGTTTATTGTAAGCTATACGATAGCGTAAACCAATTGTTTATATTTTTATCTTCTTTTGACAAATGAAAGTGCTCTTGAATTTTTTTAATGGAATGCCTTTTTTATATCGTATGAAATTATACATTTCAAATGATTTGAATATTTATTAAAACAAATAAATCAGATAATTTTAATTAATCATAAGTATTATTCAAAGATAACATTTTTTAATTTTACAGTCTGTAGATTCAACGTATTTTCTTTGGGAAATACCATACAGTCAGTTTTAGTACTAAACAAAAGTACAAAAATATAAAGAAATTAGTAGTTTCCTTGTGCAATACTTATTTTCTTTGTATTTTCAATGATTTTCCAAAAAAGTACCTATTTAATGTTTTATTGTACTAATGTTAAGAGTAATCACTTCACAAATAAATTTTATTTAATTATAACATGGTGTTGTAGCATTTTGGTATATTATCGTGAAAATCTATATTTATTCAGATATAAAATAATTTGTGTTAGTACACAATTTGCATAAATGCCATCAATATTAATTATTCTGGCACAACAGGCACAGCAGAGAATTAATTACGTTCAGCCACGATAATGCGTTACACATATATTTCATAGTTTTATATGAGCAGTACCTAATAGAATAACCTGTGAACTGTACAACATTTTAATTTTGATGTTCTTTTAATGACGCTACTAGTTGTAACTAATGAATCAGAAACTATTGATTTTTGAGTAGAATAAGATGTTAAAATGAAAAAAAATGTTTAAGAATAAGATTAATAAGCGTGGCTTTACGATAATTTTACGGTGAAAATTGTACACTCTCTTGATCTACGAAGAAAGTACTTCATTAATTTTCTTCATGTCATTATAAGAAGAAGTCTGATAAAACAAATCACATTATTCCGTTTGGTATATTACAGTAAATAAATGACCTATTTATGCCGCCTTACTTGGCAACAATGGAATTGCGAAGTAGGAATATTTGAAGACAATAAGCGTAAGAAGCTTCATTAAAGTCTATTACGAAGTACTTTTCACATTTAGTTTGCGCGTAAATTTCCACTTCACTGTTTCATAGAAAAGGTAGCAAGATCAAAGCATTTACTGATTAAAATTCTCTGCTGATAAAATTCTTATGACGAAAGTGCATTATAACGAGAAGTAATAGGGGTTGAAATGTTCCAGAATATAACACCATCATAAAGGATACAACAAAATCTGAGATTAAGTTTACCGCTATTAATCTAAAGCCACAAACACATTTCTATAGGATAAATGTCTGTTTAATATTCAACAGATTTTTATAAATCGCAAAAATGATTAAAGCGAAAATATGATTTTATTTGATAATACCACCAACTTGAGTCTTTTGTTGAAGAATTTACATCCAGTTAAGCTTGGCCATGCTGGGCACTGATTTTTTAATTTTTGTAATTAACTAAATTTTACTAATCTTTTTTTGATGAATATCACTTTTTTCAATTTCAAAGAAAGATACAAAATTTTGAAATTCTATTAATAGGAATATTCTTAGACATCCGTGTTTCTATTTCAAAAGTTATTTTACCTACCCAACTAAAAATTTGTGTAATAACATGAAAAAATATGAAAGCAAGTATAAAAACAATTAATGTGAAATCATTAAATTAAAGTTATTAGTAATTTCTGGAAACAGTGTAAAATTGTTTCGACAATATTCATTTTTAGGAAATGTGAGATTTAGTTTATAACGGTAATCATTCTTTATATCGAACATATTAATCATTGCATCTAATTCATTAATATTTTCTATAAAATGGTAATTTAATTTCTATTTAAATTTTCATTCCGAGTATGCGAAATAGCGCAGAAAAATAGCAAACGTTATTAACTTGGTACAAATGTTTGTCTACTCTTCTTAAAAATACATACTGAATTTATCAGAAAATGTTAGTTTACTCGTCAGCTGGTAGGCAATTTAATAAAAATTTATGCATTTCTGGGATATGCAGGCGTTCGTGTAATTGATACATTAAATCACGCACCACTACTCAGAAAACCATGTAATAGAGATATGTAATCCCGACAAATTATGAATGTCTATATTCTGCATGCGAGGACATTAATCAAAATCTTGGTGAACCGTGTGTATCGCGATAAATCGGGCAATTAATTTGAAACCGCTTCCACAGTTGTACCTGTCGTCAAAGCACCTAATCAGCTTTTGGGAGCACCTTTGGCTACAAACGTGCAATTGGAATGCTACGTCGAGGCATATCCAAATACAATAAATTACTGGATGAAGAACCGGCAGGGGTCAGGGGACGAAATGTTGATCGAGGGGTGAGATTATGAGTTCTCATAATTTTAAACGTCCGTTTGTCTCCCGATAGCAGAACTTATTGCGGTTGGATTTCGTAGACACAAGTACAGCGTACGAGAAGAACGATCTGGATACACAGTTTTGATGTCGCTATTAATCAAAGACTTCACTGGGGAGGACGTGGGCAGCTACAGATGCGTGTCGACGAACAGTCTTGGCAAGGCCGATGGCATTTTAAGGCTATACGGTAAGTTCTTCGACTCATAAAGTGCAATATACCTAAATAACTCAATTGTTAGGAGTACTCATAAGTAAAGTCGTTTCTTAAAATTACAGACTATTTAAATTTTTTAAATCGTACATGAAATGTTTAATCAATGATGAGATAGTTTCCATAATTGTCTGCGACATTTTGCCATTTGGAAACGAGCTTTGGTACGCCCATTTTATAAAAATCCCTTGACTTTTCATTAAAATACTTTTGTATTCCGCTTTTGACTTTGTAATTGAACAATTTTTTAGTATATAGTAAATACTGTAGAGATCTAGTTTCCGGTTTGGATTATCATACATAACCCATTTTTCGTCCCCCGTAACTAAAGAATCCAAAACGAGTTCTGCTTTGTGTCTAAACAAGTAATGAATTGCATACAGCAACTCTCGTTGCTTAATCGGCTGTATTAAGGACATGCGGGACCCATTTTCCGCATCGTCACACTTTTCTAATTTTGTGAAGGTGTTCTTAAACTGTAAACCACAACATACCAATAATTTCTGCAATCTCTGCAATTGTTAAACTCGGGTCTTTTTCAACTATAGCCTTCAATACGTCGTCTTTAAGAAGAGGCAGACTTCTTGATCTCTCATCGTGTTGTAGACAAAAGTCCCCGTTCAAAAATGCTGTGACCCATTGTTGACATTGCCGGTCACTTAGGACTTCGGGATAAACATTATTAATATTGATTGTTGCAACACTAGTATTGTTTCCTTTACCAAATTCATAAACCATACAATGTTGAATATGCTCCTTCATCAGTTTATCTGAACTCGTTCTTTTTAAATGATATTGAATTCTCCTGCTTTAAACAATTTGTAAGGAAAATGTTTGAGGTAGCTTTAACACTAATAAATCATCAACTTGATTCACACGAAGTTTGCAACATTGATTCAACGACAACTGTCAGTCCGAGATGACATTATTTATGAGTACTCCTAATATATGTACTATTATTGTTGTATCAAGTCTACTACTATAAACGTTGACATATTTTTTCGTTTTCTTACTTTCATCAATAATAAAAAATTAGCTTTTATAATTAAATTAACCATTTAAGACTTAAGCCATTTTCCGTAAATTGCGTACTCCTCTAATTAATTATTAATCTATAGAATCGATCAATTTAAACTCATTCTATGTCATGTCAGAAATAGAATATTTTTAATTTTCTTTCAAATTCTTTCTATCATCATCGTACTTGATATAAGTAAGTATTGAATAAATATAATAAACATTTACAAATTAATTACACACATACATACACGTCGAAGTAAAACAATCGTAGGTTTGTAAGTTACAAATACATGTTTTTTTCTATTGAACAACATAACCGTATTATTATTTCAAGAATATAAACATATTGCAATACAATTTCTAAGATATTAGTGTAAAGAGATAATAGTTTCATAACAAATTGCTATTTTGTCATTAATGGTTTTTGCTGAAATTGATGATTTCAAAAGTGTATTTGTAAATAGTAATAATAAGCATTTTATATGATCTTGTTTGAATTTTGAAAATATGTTTCGTCCATTACCGAATAATGCGATATTTATATTAGAGTCACTGTTTGATCTAAGCAATATATTTATAAAATAGAATTAAGTTGTATAAGGAGTAACATGATAACGAGGGGAAAAAATGAAGTCCTAAAAACATAAAAATATAAAGAATTATATGTATATGTATATTTACTTACGAAATTGTGAAGATTTATTGCTTGTAATTAAAAATGAACTTCATATTAAAACAGAAAGAACTTTTGCAGTATGTGTATCATAGTACAAAGACCTCTATACATCTGAACAGATTTTGAAATAACAAAAATGAGTTGGCAATGTTTTTAAAATTAATTTAAGAAAACATAATATTTTACTGGAAATTGACTCATGAAGTGTGTAAATTAATTCAATGCTTCTCAAACAAAATTTAAATTCTATTATTACATAACTCCATGTTACTCTGTAAGCTTCCTGCATATTTGCCTTTAATCTTCATTCAACAGCTGTTGCAATTACATGTCCTCAAACTTATTCAGCAAACCAAATCCATGTTCGTCATTCAAATCAACATTTTCTTCACTAACTTTCTATCACTAATTCTCTCAGATTTTGTAAATTACAACGCTTTCACGACAAATTAACTACATTTTTAGTAGTTCCAACGACATTTCTCTTTAAATCAAATGTAAATAGAATACTATGCCTAACACAGTTTGTCAGTAGTCACTTTGATCGTTACTAATTTTTGAGAGTATGTGTATCATTCAAGAAAATAATATAATATTACATTAACATACACACTGATACTTTAAAATTTCCATAAAGCAAGGAAATATTGGAATTTTAAATATTTATTAGTGTAGAAATAAAATCTCGAAAGAAATTCCTATTTGGTTAACTACAAACAGTTTATTAACAATAACAATAACTACACTAAGTGAAACTGTCGATGCAGTACGCCCACACTGATTCTGATAATTTTGAAATATGTTTTGAAGACATGATTTTGAATAACTTTTTTCTGTATATGTTGCTCATGGAAGGCTTTAGATTCCGAGATATTCGCGAAAAACTTTTGCTACTACTTCACAAAATTCTGTATTCATGAGGGTGTCCGTGAGAGAGGTGCAAGTATAACCGCACGCCCGTCATTTCGGCGGTGGTGGGTTGTATCAGCCCTCAATCTTCTCGGGTTACGTTTATGTACTCTTCCCGATGAAAGTTATATTAATATTCAAACGAATCTTGGGCAATTATACATTAAATGCCTCCCCCTCCAACAAAACTAGCCCCACCTATACAGTAATGCTCGCTTAAATTCCACAATTTCGGGTCCCAGCAGTGAAATATAACCGAGCAGAAAAACAGGAGGAAGCTATCTGCTCTCAGGAATTAACTCGAGCATAGCCTGACGAAGGCAAAGAATCGATATAGTGAGCGGAAGCGGTATAGACACAGCCCTCCAAGCATCGGAGGTCGAGACGCGGGACTTCAAAGCAATGCCGCACGTGTCAAATATAAACATATAACGAAGAAAATTTTAGTCGCAGAAATTTTAATCTTACCTTCTCAAATGTAGTGCCAGCGAATTAGATTGTGATTAAAATGAGTCCAAACACAGTAGAAATTGGACTAGTTTTCCGACTTAATATGCTTAACTAAATTAAAGGTTCATTTGCCCCAAATCGATAAAGTAGTCGATTGAGTAGTTAAAGTTAAAATGATTGCGATTGAAATTTTCTTCACTGCATGTTTATACTTGACGCGTGCGGCATCTTTTCGACCTTTGTCTGTCTCTTCCCCTCGTTGTATTCCTTTTCTGTCCCTGTCCACTGGGATCACGTTACACTAAGTTCAAGGCAGTGAGTAGTGAGGAAGAGTGGGGATAGTGCAATGGAATTAAGCCGAGCAGATTTCTGTGGAACTTAAACGGGCATCACTGTCACTCTAAGTCGCTGCGCCAAAACCACGCTCACGCTGTTAGCTCTCTCGCTGGACTCTCGGTTTAGGACTCCTCATTCAAGACGCTCTTTCTTTATTTTTACATGCATCCCCTTTCACTTGTACCCTGATCCTCGTACTGTAGAGAGTTGACTTGATGGCTAGGCTAAAGAATGCAGCTGATCGACCGGTTTTTATCTTTTGGTATTATTTCCTAATTACTACTATTTTCGATCACTGATTTGCTATTCATCGATACTATCACATATAATCGATCCAAAATGTGGAACTGTCAACTAGAGAAAGACCTTCTTGCACTTGTGCTGTTCCGCTAAACATCAAGTCATCTTCCAACAGTACGCATTTCGCTAATCGCTACATTTTCACGGTCCAGTCCCAAACACTTTTCCTTCGCACCCTTTCAGCTACTTAAGATTTTCTAAACGCAGTCACTCTATTTCCCACACATACCGACGCCGCCCAATCACAAGACGATACAGACCACACGCACAGACAATCGACCATTCACACCTTACATTATAAACAGGTAAATACAATCACATTGAATTACTTTATTTAATAACTTAACTAGAACATTTGTTAAGTAAATTAATAAAAGAAATAAATATTAAAACGATTTAGTATCGTTTATAAAATTAATGATATTAGGCAATATTAGACGATTAGTGCAAAATGAAATCTGACTCAATAAAGTACTAAAAATGATTAGGATTTCATATCTCATATTTTCAAATTAACAAGAATTCTCATGCGTAGTCATACACACAGATTTATTTAATTTCTAATAAATATTAGATTCGTCGTTAGGGAGATTCTCGTTTTATAGTAAGAAAATCGATTAACACCTCAAAATTTTTATCGGAAAATTATCATGTATAAGAATTTATTGTTTTATAGGTACAAAGAAACATTCCATGAATGAAAGAAATTTTTAATTTATTTTTTTATCACTGTTAAATCCAATTATATACAATTGTCATCTTCTTCGACAGTGAAACAATTATTGACGTGCAGTGTGACATTTACAATAATCATCAGAATATAAAAATAAAACATTTTCTTAAAGGTAGGTAATTTGTGTTGGAATTATATTGATTTCTGACAAAAATTACACAAGATTAAACAAGGTATTTACGTTCGTAATATGAAATAAACTTTTTTCAATTGATAAGTTTGCTTATATGAATTTAAAAAATATTGTAAATAAAAAATTAAATAAAAATCAAAAGTATAATACCTAGAAGACTATAGCAGGACAAAAATAAGCTTTATTTGAAATGGATTAGTTAATTAATCGTTAAGTTATTGTGCACAAAATTTAAAATAAATAGTTTCGAAAAAAACACCAATGAAGTTTCAAGATACCTATTTATTTATAGTTTAAATGCTTATTTTCGATAATTAAATTTTATTTTTTCTATAAGTTTATTTCCTGTTGCAATATTTCTGAATTAAATATGTATTCGCCATTAACATGCAACACATTCACTTTTCTCAATTTTGACGCTTTTACTATACTATTACCATTATTACTAGCCTCTGACGGGTAACATTAAACAACCTCCTACATTGTTATTTTTTCAAATATAATTAAAAGATTTTAGGAATATGTTTTCAAAGTGGTATATTATTAATACATACAAAAAGATAATAAATCGATTTTAAAATTAAGTATTTCTTTTTCTCCAAATTTTAACATGACAAAACTCGTTTTCAAAAATACAGTTCATATATTGTCCAAGTAGTACAGATACAGTATATAAATTGTATTATATTACAATAATAGTACTATAATAGCTATATAAATTATAATGTATTGGATCTTGGTACTGAATAGCAAAAAAAGAAATTTTATATGATGTATAAAGAACTATTTTTATTTTCTTCCAGAAATTAAAATGGGCTTTGATAGGACGTCACGTGGGAAAGATCATGTATCAATTATCGGTGGTAAGTTATACGAAAATTTTCTTAATTTTTTCAATAAAAATTCGAGTTATAGTTTTAAATGTTAAAGTTTTTATTCCTTTGAAAAAATTGTCTTAACATTTTACAAATATTGCAGCTAGCTTCATCCTTAGCGAAATGGTACATTTATAATAACGGTAGTGCCTTGAAGTAATTCACTATTAAATTAAATTTGTGGACAATATATTGAAGACACTCGTAAAAGATGTGAAAGTTATTATTAAAACGAAGATATACTTTCCCAGAATATTAGACAAATTAAAGATAATGAAATATTCTGACAATATCTAGCTTTAGACATGCCCACATTCAATTTTGTAAGTGTACCATTAATTTTAATCTGTGAGCATTTATCTAGGACACTGATTTCCAACCTTGTTTCTCATTGTCAATATAGTATATATTACATTATTATACATTATCATATTATATAATATGATTAAAATCAGTGGCACAACCAAAAAATTGAATATAGACATTTCTAAAGTAGTTGAAACAGTGACCTGTATTCCTATAAATATTGTGCGGATATTTAATTATCTTTAATTTGTATAATATTGTGGGAAAGTATGTATGTGTATATATATAAAGCTCGAAGTTCTGAAGATAAAATGAGCTCAAATTAATACTCAGAGTGTTTTTCGAAAGAAGAGGTGCAGGAGGCAAACAGCTGCCGATCACATGTTTTTGAAAGGGTAGGCCCAACAACTACTGAGTATTTCGAGCAATATTGTCACATGGGATGTTATATATTCTTCTTTCTTCTATTAGGTCTACCGGAACGTTTTGTTCGTTTTTGAATTAAAAAAAAATAATACACTGTCAATACATTTATTAACTCTTTGCACTCGAAGCATTTTCTCAGTGACATTACCTGCAATTCGAAGTAATTGTAATAGAGAAAGCATATTAACATATAAATAAATGGTACACGGATGAAAAGAGAAGTCATAGTTGTATTTTACTGTTTTTTTATCGAATATAGATATAAATGTTATAATATATTTTATGAAAAAATGTTATAGTTTATGATGACAAATTTCAAATGCCTCTGTTCCAGAGCCTTCGAGTGCAAAAATTAACACATTCACGATCGCATATAATTTTCCAAAGTCTACAGCTGAGTACCGCTAGTCTTCTACTCAAATGTGTATGAATATGAAAAATATATGACAGAACTATGTTATCAATACTTAAATACAGATTCCGTAAATCACGTATAGATAAGCGACTGGCATTCTCCTAAAAAAATTCAAAATGATATTGGGTTACGTTATCACCGTTCATTCAAAAAATAAAAAATGACGTAGGACTACGTTTCCGTTCTTGAATGTGTTAATATTTACTGAACAATATAATTTCCATCGTTACTAATGACCTCTTACCAGCGTGATGGTAATTTGTAGATTCTATTTTTGTAGAACCTCTCATCTTTGGAAACTTGAGATGACATTATCGGACAGAACTTTCCGGTAAACCATAAAACAAGTGCAATTTTGAGTGGCCCGATAAAACAGGTTCTTATGTTTGTACAAGATACTATACGCAACGGTATTTAAAAGTTTCCACTATGAATTTATCGTAGAAAATATTAATCGTACACAGTTCATTCTCTTCTGTATTAAACATAAAAAATTGATCTCTCTAAACAAATTTTCCTTATAATTTATACCTTTTCCTTATAATTTATTTAGCAGTCTCTTATAGTTTTTAAGAGTCCTTAAAACAAATATTTACCAAGTTTAATATTTAGACACTACAAGAAGTTTAGTATGTAGTTTACTTATAATTTATTCGCAATTTCATTCATAATGAAGAGAAAACATACGTGGTCAAGTATAATATAACATGAAGACACTATTTCGTATTGAAATAATAATATTTAAATTGTAAGGAAAACGTAACCAATTTTTATAAAACATTTTCTATAAAATGCAAAACTATAAATTTAGCTCATAATAAAATAATAACGAAATAATAACTCATTATACAATGACTAGAATGTGAATTTTTTCGAGTACCATACGTTGATGAAGAGTGGGATTGTGGGATGATACAGGAATACGAGAGATAGTGCTTGTGCGCTTTTACCTCTGACTTTGACACTTTTGTCTCTCTTTGCCGGTTTGCAAATACGACCGTTTCGTCCAATAACGAAAATACGTCTGAAAAGAGATGGAATTGTTAGACTTTGAACAGTAGTGGGTCTGTAAAATACCAACCTGTCGTCAACGTACTGTAGAAATTTTTAAAAATTACCTCACAGTAATATTTACTGATTTATAATTATAAGTATCTGAAAAATTGCTTTCATTTCTGAGTAGAAGTAATTCAGCAAGACAAAATCAATGGAGCACGTACATATTTTTGTTTGAACGATATCATGACCTGTATTAGCGCCCAAAAGAAACCTCTTACTAAACACAGAGTAAGAGCACAGAGAATATTTTAATTTTTGAAGTTCCTACCACATCTAAGTAGACATGTACATAAATAACTTATATTTGGTTTAAAATAGTAAGGTAGACCGAGGCGAATCGGATCAATTCAGATTTAACAGCGAAAAACTACTAGTTAAACTGAGAATGAATGTTTTGTTTCATAAATTTGTTGTTAATATATTTAGCTTCAATATTAGTAAAAAATATCTGTAAAGATTTTTATGTTTATAAAAGTTTTTGTTACCGATATTGAAGCTGAATGTGTATTGATAACAAATTTATGAACAAAAATATTTATTCTCAGTTTTAACTATGAGTTTTTCACTGAATATTCCGGAATCTAAAAAGGAATTCAATTTTTTGTAAAAATTGTTTGTTTAATCCAAAATTGTACAATGTAATGATAATAAAATAAATTACTGGTACATTTGTCACAAATATACCACTTTTTAATACTACATTTAGTAGCACAGTTTTTGTAATACGACTTTTCGCGAATATTGCATTGGTCCCAATCTTTTGAAGGTGGGTGAATAACTTTTCATTGTAGTAAATGCAATATTGTTCTGTGGAAAATTCTGTATTTATGTTACGAATTCATTCGTCCTTATTACTTTTTATTCTTTTTTTGGTAATGTCTTTCCTTAGCCTAGTCTTTAACTTCTGTTATTTTTCAAGAAGTATCGTTTTATTGACAGATGATGTCTAATGTAAAGTTGGATTTTTTAATTATTTGACAAATGAGTCTTCTTTGTTCGGTTGTACACGGTATGCGGTAAATTTCCGGAGTTTGACGTATAGTCAGTTCTTTGGACCTTACTCTTATTATTGTGTCTTTGATATTGTTTTGCTCCGTGATCTCTGATTTGTCTTTCTTTCCTACGTATGCACCATCTATACATAAGTAATCATAATATTAATAATCATAGGCATCAAAATAAGGGAAAATATTTATCCGATTCATCCTGCACGGCCTAATTCGGTTAAACTCATTCCTAAGGATTTCAGAGTGAATACGATAAATTAATAAAATGCAATATAATAATCTGAAGTACATTAAATACTGAATTTAGACACCTTAGAGACTAATAATAATAAAGTCGTTTGAATTTTCAAACTTAACTTGCCATTTTAATCCGTATATATGTAAATACGTATTTTATATTCGCCAAGAATTCGTTACGTTCGCCCACGTTTGATTCGATTGTAACACGTGCTGGTGGCGAACAACGGTTCGAAACAATTAAGGATGTAATTGGATTACGCGTAAAGAAGATGTATGAAGGAATATGGACGGTCAGCATGTTAATTTCTGTAATAACGTAACAAATATAGCTAATATTCTTATTTTTATCCGATTCACCTCAGTTTGCCTTATATACAAGTAACATCTACTGTTTATTGAAAGTGACGCGTATTTGCCGTCTGTACTCTCTAGTAAGCAGTGGCATATCATCTAATTACTAAGAAGACGGCTTAATTGGAACCGTCACAGGACGAGTAACAATACATGCACGACCGCAAAAAAGCGCTCGTAAAAACATAAGGGTTGGGAGGTAAATGACATTGATCTAGGTACAGGTAAGAGAACAAACATTATGCAGACAGAACGCTGTTTATTAGTTGATTACATAGCAACACCGTAAAAACCTTTATCTTTTAGAACTCTTCTTTCGAAAAACACGCTATTATGAATGTAAAAGCTATATCGTATTAAATTAACTATGTATTTTCATATTTGTTAAATGTACCACAACTGTTCAAAGTAATCTTTAAACTTCTTTTAAAGAACATTGCTTTTTAACCCCTTAAAGACCGAATTATTTTGCAAGAACCTTTTGAAACTTCCCAACTTTTTTTATGTATCTATTATAATAAGTTCTCATCATGCTTAATAAGAAATCGTGTTAAATTTACTAGCAAAGTCAGGTATTTTAGAAGATATATCCCCTCTAAGAATACTAAAATCTTACAAAAATTCTGAAAAAAATGATAAAAAATGAAACTATAAAATAAATTAAGCATATGCTTTTTACTGCGACATATTAGTTTTACGAAGAAAGTTTCATAATAATCTTCAATTGATCTTCATTTTCACAAAGGAAAAAAATCGAATTGTGTTGTACGATCCATTACTTTAGAAGTAAAATAATTGATTTCCCTAGTTCTTCTGGTGATAAAATCCATAGTGATAAATAAATCGAATAATCGATTCAGAAGCAACAAAATGTAGTCGCAAAACAAAAAAGAGATACCTAGAAATTAGTGGTACGCACGGTTATTTTTTAATTCAGGCATGGTCCTTAACATTAGCCGCACTGGCACTTTCCTACCGTAATCAATCAAATAACTGTCTACAAAAGAAAAACAAACAAGTTACATGATAAATTTTGTTTAGTGGAAACAAAAACGAAAGAAAAGACAAAAATTGAGAAACTGATTTAATCAGTCAATATAGAAATTGATATAAAGTTAAATAATGAATGAAAGGAAACGCAGAATTTTAAATCCGACCATTTGACCGGTTCCCGGTACAATTTGTGTTAAGGAGTTAAATCAAATTCAATTGATGTAAAGGACAATTAAGCTCGGAACGCCTCCCATTTTACTGAACTATCTATTTTTTATAAAAGTGTAAAAAAAATAAAGCTTCCTAATTCGCACTTATTTATGAATAAAAAGAGAATATTAAGTGCACTATTCGAAAATTCATCGTATTACGTTTCATTTCGCCTATAAATCGATACCTTTCCTGAATTATACGTATAGGTGTACATACAATTCTTTTTGTGTACCCACAAAGGTTCGGTACACATACACGTATACCATAATCGACATTAATTGGTTGGGAATCATTGATCTGGAATATGAACAAAACATAATTTAATAGAGAATTAACAGACGACCCATAATAGTATCGAGCAACATTTGGCCTTTAATGTAGCTAGATGCAACGTTCGTGAAACATTGACATCTTTTGTCCAAAAATATATACCTTAAATTTGACAATATAGAGTATGGCACTTACCAAAGGTTGGTAAATATAAATACTTACAACAAACGTTAAGAAATAAATCTTCAAATGAGATAAATGAGTTTGTATCATTTTCTTACATTACATTATAGGAAGAGTTCATACATTAAAAATTCATAACAATTATTTCAAATATATTTATACCATATAATAGGTACATTTAATGTATAATAATATTAAAGGAGTAGTAGAATATAGACAACAGCTAAGAAATATCACATTATTATTATACAAGTAAATAGGGGAAAGTAGGGTAAAACGGAAAGGTCAGATAAAATGGAACAGTAATGTTTTTCATAGATAAAGAGCTCGTATCGAGTTGCTGTCGCACGCCATGGTTCTAATAAGTCCTCGATGTAGTTTGAGTTTGACTGCAGAGCAGAGCATGAGTAATTTTTTCATTAAGAACATTGAAAAAATATTCAGTAAAAGGTTTTGATATTATATGGATGTTTGAAGCATTTTCTTACCTTTCAATTGAAAAATTAAACAGGAAAACTATAGTACTAAACTCTACGTTCCTTAAGCTCTATTTTTGACATTTAAGTTATTCCTTTGTCTTATGCCACACTATAAATTTTATATGCTTTTCTAAATTATGATGCGCGAGGGAAAATGGAACACTTTATAACAGAGGCAACAAGAGTTTCTTGCTATGTACTTTGTTTATAGTTTTAATTGATCACGTGTAATTGTATTGATGTATAGCAAATTAGAATCGAAGATGAGATAAAAACTGACCAAATAGGTTGCACCAGCGTAGAAAAAGAAGACGACACATTTATTTGTGACTTTTGATCATAAAATTATATATATTTATAGTTTATTTATATCAGCTAACAATTAAATATATTCAATCAGCAATTTTGATTTAGTAGAACTAAAGATTTTGTATTTTTATATGATTTTACATGAGTGTTCTGTTTTACTCTATCATTTTTGTGAAGCGGATATTTCCATACCTTCAGACAATCGTATTTTCCTTCGTAACTAAATATTTTTATTTAAAAAATCTTTTATTTCCTTATAATCAAAGGTCTACTTAAAACTTCTAATAAAGATTTTATGCGTCTAGTACTCCTGACATTTTATTATTACAATTCAAAGAAAAACTTTCCATCTCACCCTACTTTCCCGACATACCAGTATTTGTTTTCGATAGGACATTGTTTTTAATTGTTTTTATTTTATATTGATGCCGGTTTAATTCTATATATTTACACATTTCTGTATTATTACTGGAGTGTACAATGTAAATCAGTCTGAAGTAATAAAAATTACGCATTATTTAATTTCAACGTAATGATACTATTGAGACAACATCAACGAGCAGGAAAATTGTCGTATATTAAAAATTAATTCATTTTATAGTACTATGCAGATTAGAAATAAATTTAAAATTTAAAAAATTAATACTAAAATTATAAATTGTCAATTACACGAATATAATTTTTGTGAAAGAAATTATTGACAAAGAAGATGACCAATAAACAAAAGTTTATAAACTGATGAAAGCAAATTAATATGTTTAGGAACGATGTTACAAACAATCTAAAACTGACTGGTCACCGATTTAATATGAAATAAAATATTAAGCAAGTTATAAATTTGGATGTGCAAATGTAATGCTTTAAAGTTACTTTTTTTATTAATGTTACTGGTCCATTAATATAAATTAAAAATACAGTAGATAGATTTCTAAAGATATGTACAGATTGTTTATTTTAGGGAAGAAATTAAAATGTTCCTATTATTAGGAATACTGAACAGCGGAAAATGGACATTTTTGTTTTTAATGCTTTATAGGAAGAAATAAGTGAGTAGATATAGTTAATAACTTTTTCTAAGAGATATTCTGATATTCTTGTTAAATAATCGAAACAGTAAAAGGTATATCGGAGGCGATAGGTCATAAAATTATAAGAATTATATATTTAATAAAATATTATTTTGTATGGTAGAAAAATAAACGGCACAATCTTGTGGGAGGATCTAATATTTGAACCTCCTGAAACATATATGGAACTATATCAAGTAACAAAGACTTTAAATATATAACAATAAAAATGAACCAATGTAACAAATTAAAAATATGTGGCCTCAAATATTAATAGAATTTAACATTAAATTAATCATCTCTATTTCACCTACATTTCTGACAATAATACAACCTGAAGGTTTTCCACATATTTATTTATGCCATAAAGACATTACATTCATAGGCAATCAATTATGTCTGTTTACAAGGTGCATGTAACTTATGAAAAAATATTTCCTAAATTTTATTCAAACTTGCAATTAACCACGTTTATTTTCGACGCTTATATTTGTATGCCACAGTTCAAGTAATTAATCGGTTTATATTAATAATAATCGGCCATTATTAATACTAACCAAATATGTAGAAAGGTCAAAGTAATTAATTTGTAAGAATTTATCACCTAACCCGGTAATTACTAATAATGCACACCTATGTTCGGTAAATGTAAGGAAAGGAAAGGAAATGTAAGGAAATTGTCATAATTTATATAGCATAATTTTATCAATAAAAATTATTCTGTCATAACTTTTTCATGTAAGAAAAAAAAGAAATAATTTATAAGCACGTTAAAAAATGTGGTATAAATTTGTTCATAAATAGTAGAAAATTATGCAAAAAAAAGTTTTTATTAAATGCACCAAGCTAAACAAGTAATTATTAATAATTACCGGTAAATATGGTTATTACAATTTATTATTTACATTCATCAAAATACATGGGTACTATTCATACTGGCCGATTACTATTAATACAAATCGAATTTATTATATCAACTGTAACATACATACAAAACAAATATAAATACAGTATATTCGCTAATGTTTATGCATTAAAAAATGATGTATCGTTTCTATTTTACTTATTGTACATTAATATAATACGTTGCTAATGATGTATTATACATTTGATAAAATAAATAAAATTGCAACGCGTATGTTACATATTTTTTTTAGTAATTGTCATGTTTTTTAACTTTTGTCGGAAAGTATTTACATACATACACTGTCGGTAATAAGTGTGGGACCATTTGATATCTAACGTTACAAATTAAAAATTACATATCTTATAAATATATAAAATAATATAACAAAAATTATATATGTTTACATTGGACTAATATGCATATATCCATGTTCCTTTATCATACCCAAAAATTCTTCAATAAAAATTGTTTACAAAACACGAAAGATTTTCTTTTAGCCGATGTATCGGTCCCAGATATTTAATCAACGGTGTATATATGAACGGAAATCTATTATGATGGAAAGAGAATCGAAAATACTAAATGAAATTTTCCGTTTAGGTTTAGCCGAAGCTGCACAAAGCTCAGGCGCTAATAGCGGCAGCAGAAGGTTCTTCGGATATAGCAACAAATTATCACATCTCTTGTCCACATTTCTTTTTATACCGGTATTCCTGTGGCCACGGTGAAGAAGGCATCCGTTGCTGGTACTGTTAAACCGAGTGCTGGATAACTTTGTGCCAAAGGACAAGAAAAATGCATGAATGCTTGTGTATGTATGCGTGCGTGTGGTCTCAAACAACTCAGAAGTTGTCTCAGTGTGTGCAAAATTATAAAAACATGTGCGCAAGAGAAAAAGAGCGTTCTCTCTGAAAAGGAGAATAAGTAATGCATTGGATGTACGTGTGCATGAAGAAAAGCAGCGAATTAATGAAAAAAAAAAGAAAGAAATAAATAAATTGGAGGCTCGCGTTCTCTACATCTTCCTACTACCCTTTCCTATTCCCGAGTGTTAAAAACGTTTTTAGAACAATAAATGTTGTCAATGTATGCGTCCAGTTAGATTCGCAATCCGTGTCGTTGGAACACCTATGACGGATCGGCGGGTTTTTGAAAAGACGCGCCGCATGACGAAATGACAAGAAACGTGCAAGCAGCTTGGCCCTTCCTAATGATGCTTAACAAGTCGTCAATAATATTCATAAGTTACAATCATTTTGTCATTGGTATCTGCATTACAGGCGTTAGACAGGGAACTCGGTGTTTCGAAATAAAACTATGAGATCAAACGTTGTACACTACCAGCCGCTAATAATTAATACGCCCTTCTTTTCTATTCCTTCTTGTACGTTGAAACCACTGAATATTAACCTTCGCAATCCTAGCGGTTCTAATGACCGCTCGAACGACAAAAATTGCGTCCACTCGGACCTCCATATTGTAAATTATACATATTTACATAATATAATACATATTGTTTGATTTAAAATATTTCATATTTCGCACTGACTTATTTCAGAAATAAGAAAATCCTACTTGTTTATCTTAATCATAAGAATCTTTTTGTTAAAGTAATGCGTAACGTCTCACATGCGAATTTTATGACAGTTACATTCAATTGGATTCAAATCGACACACACGCATCGTTCTGCGAAGATTAATGTTTTGGGCTAAATAAAATATTTATGATATAAAATTCGTAAGTTTTTAACTAATTTAGATTATTCGCCTAATACTATAAATGGTAAAGTTATCAAAAAATAACTTCTTTAACAATTTGACTGATATTTGGATACGCTATAAAAATCAACGTCTTGAACAATTTTTTTCTGTAAGGGGAATTTCTCTAATGCCGGGCACTAACGTTTACTATAATACTAGTAGCTTAATGGAAAAATTCTGACTTAAGTAAGATTGGAAAGAATGAAATAAAAAATTTTCTAGCTATAGAGAATATTAACTCATTTTTTTAATGAGGGCATCCGAGAAAAAGGTTCTTTATCGTAAACAATGAAAACGCATTGAATCACATCATTTGAAAAATTGTTACACATCTTAGGTTTTTGTAATTAATATACTTGTAAAATGATTTTCATATACTATGGTAAATGATTTTTTAATGTTACTTTGATTGAACCACACATATGTAATAACTTTGCAACAATTTTAATTATTCAATTAAAATTACTAAATTTTGGCTTGTTCTGTCCCCAGACAGTAGTACGTTATATGAAAAGCTATATACTGCATATTATATCATTAAAAATCAGGAAAAGGATATCAGTTGACTGATAGAATGTAAGAGAGAAAGAAAAGAAACATAATCAAACAGAGTAAAAAAAGTATTCACTAATTTGCCACTAAAGAAACTACTATGTATAGTTTTGTTTAACAAGTAGTGATGAGGATTGGATTCAATGTTCCAAATATCACTACTGAACTCATAAAACTTGGGTAAATATTTGTGAGAATTTAGATAACTGTATTTACGAAAAATGTCCATTATTTCAAACTGTCCGACGATAGGCGGCATTTTTGCTTCGTGACAATTATAGATGCAAGTTTATTGAACATTTTTATTTATAAATATGTTGATTTTTACTATTCATTTCTTTTATGGTAATCTTCGAGGTTTCTAGTTCAAATTAATGCTCAAAAACAATTTTAAATGTACGTATAATTGAAAATATCGTTAAAAAACCGTAAGTGTCTAAGGCTATAAGGATTTCCCATACATTGTACATATAACTAGCAATCTCGCTTAGTTTTTGCCTATTTATATATATGGGAAGAAGTTATTTAAAATGTTGATCTCTACAGCGTATGCAAAAATCATCCAAATTAGGGAGAACGTAGTTTTCCGAAAAGTTTATCCTATTATTTTTAGTAAATTGGATATTGCTCGATGCATAAGTAATTTCGAAATATTATTTATTATATTTATTATAATTCTTTGATACGCAGTCACTTGACGTTCATCTCGACGCAACGTTTATCGCTCCTTTATCACGTTAAGTGCTAAGCATCTTTTACTCATCTTTCTGTTTACACCGCCTATTGTCGTCAACTGCTGGTTATCAGTTATCGATAACTGACAGGGTCTGAATGAAAAGGTTGTCGTAACTACTGGTGACCAACACCTCGCTTATCGTGTTAAGCAGGACGTCAAGCCTTCAGCATCGAAGATCGCTGATGGTACTTGTGCCTGACGTAATTATTTCATTTTCTGACTATAAAATCCCGAATATAAAATTTGTGTTGTACCTCTCCTTCATGGCTTCCATGCGAACAGATCTAGATAATTATTTAGAAAGTAGGCCTTTTTACTGACTATAATAACCTTCAAATCTATTGTCAAAATCATCATTCTGAGGAACTTTTTTCTATATACATAACTGCTAGTGAGGCATAGTTTCAGAGATACACGCAAAAGTATATTCAGTATGACATACTGTACCTTGTAGACCGTGTTTGGGTTAGACTCGAAGTCGTGAGGCAACAGCAAAACGTCACCAATAAATGTGATAATTATACGTTATCTACAGTTACTGTCTATTTTATTATTAAATCTAAATACAGCTACGTGGAGTGATGTTGTCCTTCTACTGTGGTTTAGTTCACTATTTAGGCATTGTTGGACAAGTGGAAAGTAGGTACTGTGCGCTGTTCAAAATATGAACCCCTAGGGTCGACACACGAGCAAGAGGGAGACTAAGTGTTAACAATTTTGATTGGTAACTGCATTGGTAAATAGAAAATTAGTATCCAAAATGAAATAAGAACAAATGAATGCTAAACAATTAGCTCACACTAATTTAGTTAATATGGAAATTAGCAAAATAACTAACCGCAAAATGATACTAATTTTTTTAACGATAAATTCTTTATTTTTTCAGATAAACGTGTAATACTTCTTCGTTTCGCTGTAGTTTTTCGTTAAAATACATCGTATGTAGGTGCATTTGCCCTGCGTTCACCGAATATACACTTCATTATTTGATTTTATTGCGCGCACAGTGAGAGATTTTTCAAACTAAATTCCACAGTTAACCTGTTAAATTAGTTAATTTACTTCACGTTTAAATATTCTTTAAAATAATTCTATGCGAATGTCGTTCTATGATCTAATATAATCTTCCGCGAATGACCAAATGTTGTCGATTGTTTGCATAAAATATTCCTTACTTCAGTGGTGGTAATTGATCATGTAGCAAGAAGCGAGATGAACTTACGGAACGCGTCGGCTATTACCAAAATGTATTTGCAAGCTTTTTGGATAAATGAAAGCGGGCCTAGATGATCAATATAATAAACATTGAACGGGGTGTTGCCCTTTTCGATGGGTTTCAACCGTTCCTCATGTATCAAAAGCTTGAAAGACTTTTAGTTGAGCATCTCTGAGTCATAAAGTAAGCTTCACAAATAGAGCGAAAATGCAAATGGGTTAAAGACACCCAGATTGTGGTAAAAATTATATTTTCGTTACGTAAATAATTTTTTTATTAAGGCATAGAATGGGACAAGTAGAGCAGCTACACCCTCTCAACTAATGATTACAAAGATTTTCTCTCCTTTCTCGATTTCACTTTGTTTAGGTAGGTACCAATTATATTATGCATACATACGTATGATAAGACACGATATTTACAATTATTAGAATTCTTAGCTAACAAAATTCTGATTTTCTTTTTTATATTTTCAGTCTACACAATCCAACATATGTTACGTACGAAGAATGCTTTTCATACAATTCTTCGGTTTTTAGCAGGAAGCAGCCTATGAATAACCACTTAATCCTTCATATAAACAATTGCACCCCTTGAAACAGAGCAACTGGACTCGCAATTGCGACAGTGCGTCATACGACTACTTCCACCCATTGGTCGGGGTATATAGACCCACTAATTTTTAATATTTTTAGCTCCTTTTGAGAAAGACTTCCATGTCGACGTCGGCCCACGTCAGTTATAAAATCGGTCAAGTCGATTCCAGTGAGATCGGATTAAAGTTCTCTTTCGAATCCAGTTAACCTTACAGAAACTGCGAGTCCAATAAAGTTCTATTTGGCAATTCTTTTTGGCCTTCCTCAGACCCCGCATTGCCAGTGCGTCAACATTAAGCAACTTAGGTAATGATTTTATAATCGTATAAACTCATCACAACGCTAAACACTCTTGTAACCATAATTACTTAGAATATAATTGAGTTATATTAGAAAACGTCCTGATTCTCTAAAACCCTTACTTTTCATCCAAAATCCTAATCAAACTATATTCCCACACAAATACAATCTTACCGCTCGGATTGTATCGAATAATTACAACTACATAGTGTTACGAGCCCTGCTAACAATTCCAGCGACTTTGTGATTTCGTATCAGGTTTGTTCGCGACAACACTCACTCCAAAAACGAAAGATTACTCCAACCTAGTAACGACTCCCCAATTTCGTATTGAGTTCGTCCGCGGACCTTACTAAGAATCTGACTTCATATTACCAGGTAAATATTTCTTTTTATTTGGTGAACATATCGAGAACCCCGCCAATTGAGATGATTTTTAGGTATGTTGTAGAAATTAATATTTTGCACAACCTTTTTCAATACATATAACCAACAGTTTCGAATAGTTCTCGATATTTCCGAAAAACTGTCAATTTTAGTATATTAAATTCTGTTTAGCAGTGTAAGTCCATGATATATTTTGGTATGCAACCATTTCACGACGGGCGTAAAACAAAATATAAATTGAACCCCATCAATTTATTTTAAAATTAATTCAATTAATAATGCATTCAATTCAATTAATAAATTTGTTTCTTAGTATTATCACCCGTAAATATTATTTCATAACCATATAATTTTAGATGAAATTCATTGTTCAATAGTGTAAATCCTCATTAAATATTATTTTTTAAATAAATTCTGTGACTATTCGTTGATAAAGTCAAACCTAATTCTTATCCTATATTATCATGTATTTTATTTTATATGTATGAAATAAAAGCAGTTTGCATTCTAGACTCGATAGATAATAGTACTATCAAGTACAGTTTCAGTAGGGGAGAATAGGGTAAAACGGAACATCAATATTTTTCGTAGACAAGAAGCTTATATGGAGCTGGTGTTGAATAACATAAATCTAATAAGTCCTCGGTATAGTTTGTGGTCGACTGCAGATCAGTGCACAAGTATTATCTACGAAAGACGTTGGTGTTTCGTGTTAACCTACTCTCCCCTACCTATAGAATTTTCTACCTAACATCAATTTCTTAGAATGTACAGAAATGAGTTTCATTTACTGAAACTGGTATTAGCGGAGCTACTTTATGAGGAGTGCAGCGAAGCTCCTCCCCCGTCTATTCTTTTAGTTCATAAGACAGGTGAATAGGTAAGTAAATACTATTTACTGTGTAATATACATTGCGCGGGCGCAAAATTCATTGTAGTGCTACTGAAAGTTTATTGCAAATATCTAAAAAATTACCAGGTCTTATTAAATACACATAAGTAATAAAAATGAGGAATAGAGGAGAGTAGAGTAAAATGGAATACAAATGTTTCTCATTTCGACAAGGAGCTAGTATCAAGCTGGTATTGCAATTGGTCAGCTGAACAATTAAAATAACTGGTGATCATTGATCCGGACCATGAACAGGGTACGTATTTAAAGAGACTCTTCCTTGGCACACATCAGTATCAGTGTGCTTTTAGTCCCCTGATAAAGCCAGCTGCAATGCTGGCGAAACGTTGAGAACAAATTCCTAGTGGACATAGCTCTCACCAGAAAGCCAGAAATGAATGTAACACTCCAGGCCGTGAAAGCATCAAAACAACTTTATATTCATTCAAAAATAGAGGAAAAATTGATTCAGCACATGCGATGTGAAGAGAGAGCCTATGAAGATTGCACCAGTGCAAAAAAACAAAACAAAGCATTAATTTGTGATTTTTGTTCATAAAATAACACATATATACAATTTATTTATGTCAGTTAACAATTTACACTTTGTATTTATATATGACTTTAAATCGGTGTTCCGTTTTACTTACCATTTTAGCAAAGCGAATGTTTCAATACTTCTGGAAAATCATATTTCCCTTCGTAACTAAATATTTTTATTAAAACGAATCTTTTATTTCTTTATAGCCAAATATCTACTTAAAACTTCTAAAAAAGGTTTCATGCGTCTATTGTTCCAGATATTTTGCAATTACGATTCAAAGAAAGCCGTCCCATTTTACCGTACCTTTCCCTATTCTATTTTTGAGATATTTCCATCCGTCGTCTTTTATTTCGTCCTCGAACCCATATAACAGCTACGTTTTATTCGTTTTGTATTCCTCTCCCGAACTTATATAACGTCTCCATTTTCTTGTATGCATCTGAACAGGCGTCCTATATGTCCACCTTCGACATGGTCTCCTTTACTCCACACTTTTCCGCAACCGCTTCCAAGTTTGAAGCGAATATTGTGTCACAATGTTTGGTACGAAGTGTAAATATTTAAATACTCGTTTGGATTGACATTTGAGACGTTCAATATATGCAAACGATCGATCCGGTCCGTAAATATTATTTTGCATTACTTTCCACAGGAAAATGTTCTATAATGTCACGTCCGACGAAGAAGGGCATACATGTATAATAGATATACATCCTATTCATCGTGTTTCGAATATTTTATTCATAAATTCGCGAACTGATCATCTGTACCCATGTGAAGCACCATCAGGTATGAAATGAATGCAGTCAGATTTGCATTGCGATGTAGCTTCAAGTACTCTTGAAAAGCAGGATCGTAGAAAGTACAGTATACGTTGCAAATGTCTTTCACGTCATGTTAATAGTAAAACGATCTTATCAAAATCTTTCAATCATTGCATGAAGATTTCTGTAGGCCCAGATTTGTAGGCCTGATATTTTATCAATTTAAGATGTTATTACTTATTTGAGGCTTTGAGTTTCAAGGCGTAATTAGGAATTATTTCCCAACATTTCGCTAGCATTGTAACTGGTATCATTAGGTGTTTTGAGGACTCACTGATACTGGTTAGACAGAATTAGTATCAGAGTGACGGATGGATGATCCATCACCAATCCGTAACACCAATCAAGGTATGCTTAATTAAGAAGCACTGATTCTGTCTACGAATGATAGAAACTTATACTGTACGCGAGAACGATTGCGACGAGAGAGTTTTGTAGCCACATTTGAAGTAGCCAATAAATTTTATGGGAAAGAGGAAGAGGTTGGAAAAGATTACAACAGAGGAAGTGAGCGTTTCGCCCGAGATCTACCAGTGGACTCGGCAATAAAGCATCCTGTTAGACCCGTGCCTTAAACTCTGTGACGAGTTTGAAAGACTGGACAGGAGCGAGAAAGGCCTTAGGTGTGCTTAGCCCTCTAATGGCGGAGTGCGGGCAGTTGCAGCAAACTGTTTTTTTTTTGTTTCTGTTTGCGTAGAACGTATACTGGAATCTTCGAAATTCCACATCTTTGATTGGTTTTCACTTTGACATACAGTGAGTAACTTTAATATTCGGACAATAATATTGTTATATCATAACGTCGTTTCTAACAAAACAAACAAAAAATATAAGCAAGTATTATATTAAGGTACATGTATAGTAAACAATAGTATAAGTTTTATTTACATAACTTATAACAGTTGTTAAATAACACGATTTAAATAAAATACTGTCTCATTTTCACATGAATATTCGAACACTTGTTAGTGTAGCACCTTTCTGAGTAATTACGCCGAGTTACTTCGAGTTAGAACGGAATGTTTGTTTACAAACGCGGTCCACTGTTCGGATGATACTAACAAGCCTTATTTCATCAGTTACTCTTCGGTAATCATTAAGTACACGTGTATAATGCCACACAAAAGTAATATCAATTTTAGTATACGACAACTTATGATTTTTTACAACGCAAAAGACAAATCATGTAGACAAATTACTACCATGCCCAACATGAGTAACAGTACAGTAGCAGATATCATCAAACGGTTTAAATACGAGGACCGTATAGATTCCGTATCCCAAAAGGGCCAACCAAAAAAGTTAGATGCACATGATAAGAGGAAGCTAATCAGAAAAATAAAGAAAGATCCTACGCCCAGTGCACCAAAATTAGCAGCTGAGCTCTTAAACGAGGCTGGGAAGAAGGTACATTCCCAAACAATCCGCAGGCCTTAGAAGATAGTGGCTACAATGAAAGAGTGGCTAGGAAGAAATTGTATGTGAATGAACAGAATTGAAAAAATAGATTGAATTTTGCTAAAGAATTTGTTTTGACGGAAGAAACATGGTGGAACGATGTCATTTTTACCGACGAAAGTAAATTTAACATTGTTGAGTCAGATGAACGGAGGATGTGGTGGTGGTTAAAAATGAAGAATTTAAATTTAAAAATCTAAGGCCGGCTGTAAAGTACGGAGGTGGCAGTGTTGTCTGGGCCTGTATATACACATTTGGACCGGGAAAATTAGTTTTTATCGAAAATATTATGGACAAAAATGTGTATTTGAACATATTAAAAAATAATTTACACAAAAGTGCTACACAAATCGAAATTTTAAACACATTTAAATTTTACCAGGACAATAACCCGAAACATAAGGCACTCATTGTATAGGAATATTTGCTGTACAATTGCCCAAAAGTTTTACAAGCACCAGCCGAATCACCAGATCTCAATCCTTTTAAAATTGTATGGGATGAACTAGAGCAGCATATCAGAAAAACAACAATATCTTTAAAAGAAATGTTGATACATCGATTAAAAGAATAAGTACTGAATATTTTTTAAAAATCATTAGCAATATGCCACAACATTTAAAAGAAGTGATACAGCAGGGTGGCTACCTAGCAAGATATTAAAACATATTATTACAAAAATTAGCCTAAAAATAAGTAGTTTCTAAAAGTGTCCGAGTACTAAAGTAACGTGAAAATCGGACAGAGTTTCATTTAAATTGTGTTATTTAACAACTGTTATAAATTATGTAAATAAAACTTATACTATTGTTTAATAGACATATACCTTAATATAATATTTGATTATGTTTTTTGTTTGTTTTGTTAGAAACAAAGTTATAATATAACAAAGTAAAAATCTTATAGTGTCGGAATATTAAAGTTACTCACTGTAGTAGGGTAATGAGTAGGATAAAATCACTCCTTCAGAGTCAAATGTACCTATCAAAAAATAACGGAATGTAAAAATAGTTAAGTGAGGCCTAGCAATCACCGAGTTTTGGAGTCTCTCCCAACGACTAAGTTTTATTGAAGTATTGTTTCGTGACTCGGTGGTCGATACCACGTAAATGAGGTTCTCATTTTTGCCTATTTGACGTGTTACAAATAAGTACTGTTTGTTACTCAGGAAATAGCAACTGAAAGAAATGCAGGTCGAATTGGTTTTCATCTGCCCTTATCTCATTTTCGATTTTAATTTGCTATTCGTCGATACAATTACACATAACAAATCAGAATTCCAAAGAAAACAATCGGCGATAGATCTCTCTTATCTCTGTTCCGCACTGGTCGCCATCTCCTGAGCAACGGTCAGTAGTTGGAACGGTACTGTGTTAATTTGAAACTATTCAGCAGACGGCCTAAGGTAAGGAGAAAATATTTTAGAATTTAAAAGATCAAGATAGATATGTTGGTCAGTTGAGTATTTTGTATGGACTTCGGGGAAACAGATGAGAGATAGAAAACGGGACAGCTGTGTTGGTCGGGTGAAATTATTGCCGAGATAAAATCGTGAACGTTTCAAGTATCGAGATACTGTCAATCAATAATTAATTGAGCATTCGTGTATCTTAAGCTGTTGGTAATTCATGTGACCCGGATGATCCCATTGAATTCATAATGAACCCGGATTGCGTTGATGTCCGTTACGTTGCTTATTGGAACTTATTGGATTCCACCTGCCCTGGGTAGCTGCTACCGATCCATTTGGTGCTGCTGATTTGATCGCTTAGGTGTTCATGGTACCAGCCAGTCCGCGAATATTATTTCTTCTGCTAAATAAATTGCCAGTTAGACAGCTAACGTCTTGGATCGTCTTTACGAATAGACTTGCATGGACTCTTTAGCGAATCGTCAAGAAAGAAGTGATCCAGGATATTGACAAGAATGTTGTTGAGATTAAAAGAGATAAGTGTGCACAGGTGCGACTTTATGATCACTCTGGTATCGGTCAAAATGTGAAATATGTACTATGTATACCGGTGAATGGGGAATTGGGAAAAGACATAGAAAAAATACTTTATGGTAACCGCGTGAAGTGCCTTAATTGGTGACCCGCTGATGGTCGAGGCGACAGATTCGTTGTTCGAATTAGCGAGAACAGGTGGAAACAACTGTGAAAAGACGATGTTGATAGGTTCCTGTCCATTTATGAATGTTAATTGTGTAGGGACGGGAAATTCTCTGCGACAAAAACAACGACCGCCCGCAGTCAAAAGGGTCTGTCGATCAGTCGCAGCGAAGTACTTATTGTGCGTTATTCACGTGAGCCAAGCTGGCCTGTGACTCAAAAGTGAAGAGGGGCAAGGTAACTCGACCGCACCCTCGACCTCAGTTCGCGGCCGGTAACAAAGACGTGTCGAAACTAATTCCGCCATTACTATCGAGCCTCTTCACTTTTAAACCACAGGCCGGTTTGGCTAACGTGAGTAACGTACAGTAGTCGTGGTGAGATATCAGATTAGGCGATACATTTTCTTTTAAATGCATAAAAATGATAGAAAAGATTACATTTAATAAATGTTTATGAAGAACAAAAGAGGTCACAATGTTCACGAATAATTCTAGAACGTACTGAATGGCCTCCTTTTTTGCCATTAAATTACGTTCTTTATCTTTAAGAAATGTTCTCACAATTGTTTTCGACAAATTTATTTTTTAGTTAATCTCAGAACCTTGCATTTCACTGGTACTTGTTTTTTCAAGAATATAATTTAAGGATGAGATTAATTCTCGATTAATTGCACTTGTATACTTATGTTTACTGTAAATATATTTCTATGAGTTCTTAAACTGTGTATAAATTATATAATCTAAAAGTATTTACTCATGAAAACATTATAAAATTAATCTGTTGCACGACGAATTCTTTACTCAAGTAAGTTTCAGACTAATTCAGTTGAAACTGAACACGTAAAGTGAGAAATATTGGTTAAAAACAATTGATTACCGCGTTACATAAAGACGACATAACTGCGAAACCACGTAAATTGAGAGGACGTAACGTAAGTCGCTAAGCCTTCTCTCCGTGTCGTATAGTCGATATTATGCTTAGATGGTAGATTTTTTTACGGTGACATAACGTGAAAGAGGCTGCACTCAAGTGATAGATTCTTCTTCGGCATAGAATTCTAGACGATACGTCTAGCGTGCAATAGACTGATCTTCCTCCGGCCTAGTATTACAAAGGAGGCTGCATTTGGTCGACAGATCTTCTGACTTGGTATAAGTGAGGATGGTTTGTGTTGTTAGTAACTCTTCTTAGGGTGTGATCCATATACAGTCTTGCTCTCACGTTAGTCAGAGCGACCATAGATTTAAAAGTGGACACGGGCAAGGAGACTCTTCCACTCACGATGCTCAGGGGTTTCGGACAGAAGCGATACCGAATGCGACGGAGTAAGACGGAACTATAAAGAATTTTCTTTTTTATTGTTGCAGTGCGTTACTGGCATGATCCAAGCCAGACTGCGGCTTAACTCTTTGCGGTCGGTGCCGCCATAGTGGCAGCATTTCGAAACTGTCATAGAAGTTGGCGTCGCCAGTGTGGCGGCATGATCTTATTCATGATCGTCAGACACGTATCGAAAGAGCAATCACGAAAAATTGAAATTAACAAAAAGCTAGTCATTCCGCACGTCCCACACCTTATTTTACCATCGAGAAATATATTATAAATATCGTATATATAATAAAACTTTGTTTTCAAAATTTAAGAAATAAACCTTCTAATTGTTCAGGATTTCAAGATAGATTCATCGGTTAGGTAAACAGATCAGCTTCAATATATTCTATGTTTTTTAATACCCATATGTTTGCCTTAAATCACTTAGGGAAAAATGACTCCGGAAAGCTAAATTTGCTCCGACTAGCTAGTACTGCCATCAGAGAAATTTTCCGATCACAAAGAGTTAAAAGTGAAGAGGGGTAACGGGAGACATCCACTTGCGGCGCTCGGCCCGATAGTAATGGCGGAATTAGTTTCGACACGGCTTTGTTACTGGCCGAGCCGCGAGCTGGGGTGGAGCGTGTGGCCGAATCCCCTTACCCCTCTTCACTTTTGAGCCACAGGCCTGCTGGAATCAGTAACGCACTGTACCTCTCACTTCATCACACTCGGTCTCACTTTCGTCCTGTATTATTGCCGCGCGCCGATACGTTGAAATACGCCGATAATGATCATACGTTGATCATAAGTGGAAAAGTCCCCTAGACAGCTTTTCCTCCTATGGTATGCGAGAAAAGATAATCTGTCCAGTTGGCCAGTGGGACCTGGAAAACTTTCGGGGACGAACGGGACTCTGGCTAGAGTTCTTCCAAGGGTTTCATGCGGCAACTAACGAAACGGCTCAACGAAAGACCGTGATCTTGTTCCGTTTAATGTGAGAAGGTTCTTACGCGAGTCTGCAGCGGACTGCGACCTGTATATTTATCGTCGAAAAGTGCACTCTCCTGCAAGAATGCGCAGCGTTGCCGTGGAACTTTAAGTTGGTACAATTAGGACCTAAGACCGCGATCTCGGAAGCGACACACAGATGAAGTCCCATGCAAGCCTCGGTCACTTTTTACATTTCATTCTCTCCTGCTCATCTCCCAGATTTCTATCCCATCGCTTATTAAAGGTGAAGTAGGTACGCCGCTGTGTATTGTGAGTTCATTTTCCTGTGGTCCCCATGAATCTGAAATAGTCCAGCGTTGAGAAATTTCCCCCAGGCCATAGAATGATCAAAGAATTCATTCGTCGGAAAAGTATAATGGCGTAATGAACTTTTCCGTCTCCCGCCTCGGTAACCATCTGGAAACACGAGCAACTAATCGATTGGCATTAGGCCTGACTTAGTGCGGACATCACGAAAAATCGAGATACCGCCCCCCTTCATTTATAGATGGAAATCCATAGCTTTACTTCTAACTACCTGCCATTAACCTTCTAGCTACAGCTGCAGTAGCCGGGAAGCTATATCTCTGTACGGCAAGGTTTGACGCGGTTTGCATATCATAAATGTAGTACTGCGATTTCAGACTGATAGAATTTTCCACTGTACAATTACGTTAGATTAGACTATAATGTCCACAGATATCGATGACCGAGAAAGAATTGTGCCGTTATAGTGACGTACCGTTCAAAAAGGTGATATACACGAAGGCCACTATAGTGGCGTATACTAGCTGAAAGTTTAAAGCCTACCCCAGAAGGCTCCCATGGGCGTGGGATTGGGATGAGGCCCAATCAGCCGAGATCGAAGTCTTACCAGCGTAGCCTCCCAGAGATGACGAGTCCCATGGAGGTAAACTGTTGGTAGCGCCGAGTTCACTTCTCAAAACTTTACTAGCCTTCTAGGCTAGTACCGGATCAGATGGAACGCTACTCACGTGCCGAGCTCCTGGAAAGATCCTCAGCCCAGCATGCGGCCATTCAACCACTGCCACTATGAAGCCAACGCCAATGTAGGCTTAGCTGAAGCCGTTAGGCACCCAGATCCCGTAGTATCGATTATCGCAGGTCTATTGTTAGAACTTGTTTGATTTCTTATACAAAAATAAGCACTATCCGCCACATCTAGATATCTTATACATACCAGGACCTGGTTGACCCAGCTCGGGTGGTACCTTGGGATTGCCAATTCCCAGACGGCAATGGCTATGTGGCTCTTGAGGGATCCCTTCATTTACATAGGGGGTAAGCCAATACTCACTGTTCAATCGGTCAATCATTTACTGGTCGGCAGAGGATGTTACACGTGGGTAACAGCTCTTCCTCCTCTGGTAGTACTATTTGGCGGAGGATGATGCGAATATGTAGGAAATCTTTTTCCGACATTGTTGGGAATGAAACTGCACGTCGGTTGCAATTCATCCTGCGATATAGATGGAAGATCCTATACGTAGTCAGCAGCTCATGCTTCGGTGTTAGATGGCGATGGATGCTGCGATGAGTCCGCAGATTTTCCTTCGGTGTTGATACTGCACGTGGTAGATAGGTTAAAGACTTAAAACTTGAACAATGCAGGGGCGATTTCTAGAATATTTTTCAATGGATTCCATTGGCCAAAGTTCTAAGATGCATCGAGGAAATCCATAATACAAGGAGATACATTCTATCATTCTATGGAAATTTTTTCAAATTTCTGTGCATCTACGGTGACAGATTCCAGTACTCTGCCAATAGAGGGCTAGCGTACCGAAGCCTTTCTTGTTCCCACCCTGTCCTTACGCAATTTGTACATAAGACATCCGTAAGTCTGTAACACTCGTCCCAGCGTCTAAGGCACGGGTCTACCACAATGCCTTACTGATACGAGTTCACTGGTAGATCCCAGACGAAAACACTCTCTCTCTCTTCTAAACTTTTCCAACTTCCGCCTCCATTCAAGTAATTCAACAGGCCGATTCATATCCCTGTATATAACAAACAGAGACTTATTCATTATTTATAATCGCAACTTTATGTTTACCATTTCCAGGAGAATTGACTACGATTTCTCATGAAGTAATTTAACACGTATCGGGCAGTTTCAAATGCCACGCGAAGACGTCTTTACCTGGAGGCTAGTTGTTGCCAGGAGCACAGTCACTCACGCGCATAAAATAATAATGTCCTTACATATTAATCTCATTAACCTATAAGGAAATCCCTTCTTCGAACCGACCAACAGTAATTTTACTGAATTGAAACGGTCACTGGGAAACTGTCTTACCCTCGAATATTTCTGGAAGTTCCGGAAGATATCCCCACCTTTTTGGGGGAAACCAGTAGAGTCCTAAAAAAATCGTCAAAACAATCAATCACAAGACTGCATCGAGTCAACAAGCTCTATCACATACTGTTATCATATCGGCTGTTTCTGCGTAACACTTACTGCAATTTTGGGAAAAGTTCTTCTTTACTATATAGTACCAATTCCAACATACCAACAACCGAATACAATCCACTTTTTTTTCTAACGAATAATTTTGAGTTAACAGTTATTGTATAATTTTGTGTTGCGGAGAATGATGCGCGAAATCGAGGTTATCTCCATTGTGTATAATTAAAATGTAACAATTGTTAAAACAATCGGAAAAACATACGTATGATAATTTACGTTTATATATTTTTCTGTACATTAATTTTAGCGACTGAGGTCGCCACATAATCATACTCCAAGCACCAACTAATAATACAGTCCACTTTAATTTTAATAAATAATCAGACTTATTAGAAATTTACAATATATGTAAAATACATTTTATATCGAATATTATCTACTAAATTATGCATGCAATGTACAAAATAAGCATTTTCTATTCATATTTTATTACAAGTTTATGAGTCAAACATGACTCATCATGGAATTTATTTAACAGGATTGCTAAACTATCATGTCGATACTTCAATGGTTAGAAAGAAGCTTCATGGATCTGTATATAAACGATGTACATATATTATATGATATAAAAATATGAAACTCTGATATTCTTCTGAAATTCTAATACCTATAAAATAATTGCTTCACATTCTGCAATCCCTTTTATGGTTAAAAGGAATAATACATGTAAACAACGAAAGTGGTATTTCACTTTTTGAATTATGATGTTATAAATCGTCTGGATTTTCCGAAGTTAATATAATGTATGTTTGTATACTTTTACTCGTAATTCAGGTTGGCAACATTCACATGCAACCCAATACGTAGCAGGTATGTAAACAATAAAAGATTATTCCGCAGTTTGTAAGTCCTTGTCGTTATTGCATCAATAAATTTCAACGATATCAATTTTGTAGATAGTTTTTTCAATACTACTTACATCAATTTGAAACAAAATATTTCAAAGCAATGTTTATAAAAATCTAGTTGGTTAGATACGGTTTATTTTTTTACATAATGTTAGTAAATATATATTGTAATTATACAATTTAAATCGAGTTTAAAAGAGTCATTTTTATAGCATCCTCTACTTTTTAAGTTTGTAATTTTGCAAATCTCACACAAGTGGCAGCACCTCCCACATACTGGTATCGACTATTTTTTTCTTCTGTTACTACGTTATCAATTGAAGATTACTTAGGACTAATAAATTATAATTATATCTTGAGAGTTTAAGAATTTAATAATAATTACGTTTTGTGAAGTGAGACAAAGTGAAAGAAAAAATATTTGGTGGAAATATTCTTAAGTAGTTTTGAACAGTTGTATTTCTAATAGAACAATATAGCACAAAGTAAAAATAAGTGTTTTATAATATAAACTTTAACATTGATGACAATCTTTATATTATAAAACACTTATTTTTACTTTAACATTCGTGACAATCTTATTCAAGTTACTGAAAGCTTATATCGATTACTGTCAATAATTAAAAAATATTAATATCAAGCAGTGTTTCACGCTTTATTGCAAATTAGAGCGTACTGATTTTATATTTAATTCGTAATACAGTAATCCGAAACTTTCATCGATTATTATATAAACAATTATGTTCGGAAAGTTGCATTCATTAAAAGTCAAAAATATATAATTATAGGTCTCAAATTCATGGCGAATCTTTAATATTAATGAATGTTTCTACTCTTAGTCTTTCTTTTTCTTTCATTCGTGTTATGCTTTTCTACATCCGTCATACTAAAATCTTCGTTGCTTGGCATGGAATCGTTTCTACTATAATTACAACATATGGGTTCTGATAAGTGTTGCAATTATCCAATATTCACTATACCCGTTTGAAAAGTATTCATCAATGCGTTTAAAAGCTTGACATAATCATTTGATAAGTCACAACAACTTGCCCTACCACATTAAACCAATTGTTCGACGTTAAAAGATAGGATAATGATTTGCTGGACAATCACAGTTAGTAGACGTAGGATTTATGATCTCAGAAAAATCGTGAATAAAAGGAAAAATTCTCTTATACTGATTTTTTTTAGCAAGAATTACTTTTTATACAAAAATGCAAATATTTATAATAATTCGTCTTTAAGAGGAACAATTACTATACAGATGAACATAAATTAAAAATATTAAAAATAAACTGAATAAATGAGAAAATGACGTTCAAAATCAACTTGTTCATTATCGTTTTTTTTTTATTTCGATCAAAATTAATATAGCTATTTTGTCGTAATACTGTTATGAACTAACAGTAAACTTTATTCAGTATTGGTTTGAAAGGTATTCTACTGGTATTATAGCTTTACTATTGATATATAATAATTTCAAATCACATCTTACAAAAATGTTGCCAGAAATACACTTATTCCCCGAATCTCTTCAATTGCAAAACAGGATTCACTTATCTTGGTCGTTGTAGGCATTTAATATGATATTGTCTTGAAGACTTGTTGACAAAAATAAAAACTGTTCATTATTTGAATATAATTGAACATATTAATATGTAATTAAACAATGCCTACTTACAGAATGCCAGTTTTACCAGTTTCTTTTTTATACATGATTATCAAAATTATTATCAATTCTTTTATATATAAACGTATAATCCTTTTATACTAAAAAATATATTTTATGACACTCGCTGAACTCGTAACAGCCACTAAAATGTGGGCATAAAAAAATTATAGGTTTATCTATAAAAAAAGCTGAAGGCGAGCTTGAAAATTTCACGAAAAAAGGATTGATAAAAAGTGTACTATTATCATAAAGATCTTCTTGAGCCATACGAACCCGTGTTATGGAGAAATTTTTCGTCATGCCACTAATAACTAATAATCAATCATATGTATGTATATAATTGTTTTATTATATACATATATATTTATTACATATAATATATAACATATAAAACATATATGTATACCCCACAAATTTTTAAAGTTTCATAATTTTTCAAATTTTCTAGTTGGAAATCTTCCCTTATTAATTAAATCTTTATTCGGTTTCTTCGGCATTGGAGCTTATGCTCATCATACTTAGATGGCGCCATCATTCGGTTTACTGAATTCAGACGCAGCAACGATTCATAATTCTGTAATTCTGGTAAACTTTGTCAATTATGCATGTCTATACATAATGCTATTGTATAATAAGATAATAACAAAATTATTGAACTTTTCGCAGCCTCTATACATCGAACGTTGTTATTCGTCTTTAAGCAAATATTAATAATGTATACTACTGTGATCGTTACCATTTATACAATATTATGTAATATTTAATAATAAACAACATCAATAAAAAAATGGTTTGAAAATATAATATAAGTAAACTAGCACGTCTGAAATACATTTTCTTTAAATACGAAAATTGCATTATTTAAATTAAGATAAAGAAGAAAGTGAATATTTAAGTAGACCTGTACATATTTCATAATTCTAGAAAAACAATAAATGCAACAATAATAGTACATACCACTGCTCCAGTATTTAAGCAAAATCCAATTAATGTAAACTTTAATTTTTTAAAGAAATCCAACTACAAGTTAAAAGGATTTATTGTCAAGAGGGCAATTCTATTTTCAAGATTTTACTCCTAATTCAACTATCAGTTAAGTAATCTCAATTGTAATATTTAATATACCTACCGATCAATTTACAAATATGTTCGCGCTAGGATATGTGTACATAAACAGCATATTAATCTACCTAGATATTGATATTGAAAGATATGATTATTATTATTGATATTAAAAATTTGTTTCAATGAACTATACAATTCAACTGTAATTTGCTAAGTTTGACATACAGCATAAATACTGTTCGATATCATAAGTTAGCGTAAACGACCTTACAATCCGATGTATTCATTCAGAATTGACCTATTATAATACCTGTCTGTCATGTATACAACAGAGGTATATAATAGTCATTAAATATCTAGGTATAATAGATGTCAATCTTAAAATTCACAATAGGGGGAAGAATTTCAAGGTCTGTTTGAAATTCTCATTGATGATTTAAATATCGAAACAAGTTTGTGAATTGTGCTTCATTGATTCAAATCTTCATTGATACCCGTCTGCAATTTCATTAAGAATCATAACTTAATTATTATAATAAATTATAATTAAATATTATATTAAATGACAACTAAAGCGGCGATGACACTTTTGAAATTTAGCTTCGTGAATATGTATAATAATTAATAATTTGCTTTAGATCGGGAATGCAAGTTACAATAGAGGTTTGTGTTACGTTATTAGTTAAAAATATGTCATTACCCGGATTAAATACATAATATCTGCTTAATGATCGAAACGAAAACAGTTGTCACACAATTGAACCTTTCGTTTTGCTTCGATATATTGATTAATCAGTAATTCAAGAGATTTTAGATACGAATAGAAAATTAATTTGTGGTACAATGCATATAGAATCGAAATAATTTAATAACTCTCATGTTTGCTTAACTTAACTTTATTAAAAATGAAATATAGGATACACAATAATATCTGGGCTGTAAATTGTTTTATTCATCTCACTTCGAGAATAGTTTGGGCCACTAAAACTGAAAATCATGGTTTTCGCGGAAATAAACAGTTTTTATAAATGGAGCACAAAAATAGCTGAAAAACCTTTAGTCTAAATATGTTATTTTGACAGAATTTCAATTCGTTAAGGTCCAATTTGACAATTATGAAATTAAAGCGTAGGTGGAAGAGGGGCAAAGCAGCACCACACCCCAAAAAAGCCAGCTCTATTAATACCAATCTCTGTTATCTGAATAATACTCATTTCATGAGTAAGCCACCGCCTCAGTGACGAACGTGCAGTTATGCTTTTATTTATGTTGCTGTGTCGCAGCCACGCTCATGCATACAGAATTTAATGTAGCGGTACCGATAGTTTTTTGTGATTATCTTGGAAAGTAATAGACAGTAATATGTTTGTTACAAGAAAAAGTTGTTCAAAATGTGCATTTCTACAATATATATGAATTTTATGAGAATCGATGTTATTGCCTACATATTGAATTATTTGTAACTATTTCGTGTGCTGTACTTATAAGATTCTTCATTTTCGTAGGAAAAGACCATGATTTTTAGCTTTAATATCCCAAAATACTTCCAAAATTAGGAATTTGAACTAAACATTTCGTTGCCCGAATACAATAGTGCAGCCGGAATAATTGATAAATTGCAAATTAACACATTGCACAGCGGATAAATATCAACCACTAATATTCATGGCTGAGAATCTATGACTATGTTAATATATTTTTGAACATCTACCGAACCAAAATTTTGAACTTATCAAAAAGAACAATTAATGTGGTTTTTTAATTGCATTTTTGATTTGTATTATACATATCTAAAATGTTGCTATAATGAAGGATCAACGGTTAAGTGATAGACTAATCCCACAATTACGCGGGTCGGGCGTACAATAAGTTAAGCTTCTCATTGTGAACCGTCACTTCATAAAATACTTACATTAGTTACTATCGACTATTGCACTGTTCGTGAAAGTAAAGATACTTATATAAAATTGCTTATAAAAGTCCTGAGCCCAAAAGTATTAAATAATATTTTCAATAGGAAAGATATAACAATTAGATAGTAAACGCAATAATCAATTCACTTACTCGTTCCAAAAGACTTTATTCTGTAAAGATTTCCTGTAAAGTTTACTGTTCATCAAGATCACAATATAATGCTCGATAATGATAAATACTAGTAACCACAGATATAAATAATTTGAACAATAAGTGAAAATCAAAAATACCTTCGAGGGACCTCTTAACCCGCAATTAAGTAATTGCAAGTAAATTGATTGATCACTGATTTCCCATAATACATCGCTTCGCGTAGTTAAGTATTCAATGTTCAGAGAACGTAGATTAAGCGCTAACAATTGTAAATTAAAGAGAATAACGACGTCGTAATGAAAATTGCATATTGACCTTAACGACGTCTGAGAACTTCAATTGAGGTGTTACAGAGAAGTAAATTTTCCATTAATTTAATGTAGAGCTTATTCTTCGCTGAGCATGCAATTTAAAACTTAAAAAAAGATGCGCTGCCGCTCAAAATTATTTCATCATTTATACGATGATTAATAAACTTACCTGTATTGTAACGTAATATAAATAAAACCTTAAGTCCGATACGCACTATCGGTCGGGCCCCGATTCAATCTCGAGCTACTCTTGATTTAATTAAATATTCTTCAGTTATTTATGATACATGTGTTCACGCTATGAATGATTTCTTTTTCTCTATATGATGTGGATAATTTAAATGATCAAATATTTTTCAATAATATTTATTAACAAATTACTATACAAACTAAAACATGCATTAAAGAAAAAGTGGAATAAGAAAAATGTCATGGTTCGTAATAAATTAACACGGAAAATGATGAAATGTTTTCTTCCCCTACGAAACTGCATGTTTTACAAAAATAAACTTTAAAATCAGTGGAATGTATGATGAATTATATTTATGCTTACTAGACACTACAAATCACGGTAACTGTTTCTGTACACGAGAAAATCTCAAAGCTTGTTTACTATCTTCTATTTAACGATATTGATAAAACATATTTAAATGTAACAAAACTTTTATGTAAGCACGTTTATAAATGTTACAAGTAACATAATTAATGTTTCATTTCGTGCGCGCGCGCGCGCGCGTGCGTGTGTGCGTGTGCGTGCGTGTGTGTGTGTGTGTGTGTGTGTGTGTGTGTGTGTGTGTGTGTGTGTGTGTGTGTGTGTGTGTAAGTGAGTGTGTGTGTGTGTGTAAGTGAGTGTGTGATCAGTATTTATTCTCTATGTACTAAGAATTTAAACCTTCGCACTACGTTCAATCTTCATTAAATAACTCTTTGCAAATGATGTATTCGGTTAAATAATTTAAATTAACTACCTTATTAAAGTCTAGTTGCTTTCTTGATAAAGCTTTTTAGTAACTTTTTCTCCTTACTCTCTTCCTTTCTTAATACTTTCAGTTTTTTTAGTGTTTTCTTAGCTTTTCTTTTTTCTATTTTCATTCATTTTTTTCATTTTTTCCATGAACGTCTTTTACAAGCAATTACAATCGTTTTATTTACAAGCATCATTTTTAATATCGCTTCCATGTTGTTCTACACCCGTTTTCCTTCTTTCTCTTTAATTTCGGATATTTTTTTTTACAAAACAGTGAAGAAAAAATCCAACAACTTTAATTACAAAAAATGAAAAAAGATTTACTATTACTCAACGTTACTCAGGAGAAAAGTCCTGGGACGACACAGGGGCAAGAGCTATGTGTTTTGTTTATAGTTTCGATTGATTACTTGCAACTGTAAAATATGACATGAGCAAAGATGGAAGCTGATCAATTAGAATCGCATTTCTTCCTGGGCTCTTCTCCTGACCAACGTGTGTACATACATAAGTAGAATATGTAAGTACATATAAGGTTTCTAGTATTGTACTGCAAGCATGTAGTGAAGCTTTAAGTTACATCCGTAATATAAAAAATAAAAAATTGTGTTTCGAAAACAAACCATTTACACATACCTAAAAGTCTAAAAATAATGTACTTATATAAAACTACAAATTTATTCACTTGTCTGAAAATTGGGAAATTAGCTGTGAAAAATATCTTTCAACGCAGGAAATATCAGCATAAACACTACCCTTCTTGTATCATCGGTAATTAAGGAAAACGCGCCGCCAGAATAGTTTATTAGGGATAGTACAATTCATTTGTTTCTCTATGAATGATGCAGATAATTAACAGTAAGAACGAAAATTATCTATGTCTGGCACTATACTTATGCTGTTTGGTATAACTGTTCCCTATGTAATACCTCATATACAGAGTGCTTTAATAATCTTCTCATTGAGAGCTGCTAAATGTTGATACACACTAAAATATGAAAACCAAGATTTAAGGTGTTCAACAAACGAAAAATTGAAATATCCTCTAACTAGGTAATAACCTTTTGACATACATAAATTAATACCTTTTTATAGAAAATACAGAGCTACATCGAATATTGCATAGAAGAGTATATTATATAATATATATTAGCTACGAAATCGTCCGATCCGACAATCGTCTTTTGTTGTTCTCGGGTACGGTTTGTAGGACTTCTCAGTTTGTTGCGTGACTTAATAGGTGAAAAGACGTATGTTATAAATGTGATTGTTCTAATTTTCCTTAAAAATATTATCTATTTTTGTCAATATGATTGCATTTAAAAAACATGAAGGTGACCTTGAAATCTTTGTAACTCTTCCAATGATAAAAAAATTATTATTGTCACACTATAGTCCTCATTATATTGAACAACTTTTGTTAATAAGGTTTTTTTATATCTTCGGAAATAACGGAGATAATTAATTGGTAATTCTTACTGAAACACCCTATATATTAGTTCATCGGATGTTAAAACCATCTATAGGTACAGTATGTCTTCAATAGTTTGTTACTTTATACTAAATCAACTTATATACACGTGTACAATATTTATTTGAGAGAATAAAAAAAATAATTAGAGCTAATAGAAAAAATACTTTACCATAACTGAGAAATTTAGTTTTATTTCTCATTATGCATACAGCGAAAGTTAAAATACATTAAACGGCGTTTGATACTATGATGTAGAAAAAATAAGAGAGCACTGCTTTTGGTTTGTGATTCTTACAAATAGATTTTCAAAATAAAGTGAATAATACCTTTAACTAAATGCTAGCCATAGGTACATAGCATATGCATGTGTAAATGTATTTACATACACAAAAGAAAAGTAGTACTTGCCTACATATGTGCACCTACATATATTACGTCATAGTAAGCTGGAACACTGTGGGGGTTAATCCTATATTACGTATTTTGGTTGGCCAGTTATGAAAAGTTTATTTAACTGATGATTTTATGAGATAAGCAACATTTTAAACAACGGTGTGTATCACTATATAAATTGTTTATAATATGTTTCTTTAAAAAGCATTAAAATATTTTTATTGTTTGTATTATTGTGACTTTAGAATTCTAACCTATAATATCATTATAAACAAACAAGTAAAACATGATTTAAGTAATAAAAGACTACATTTTAATTGATAAAAATTACTAATACCTTTTTATTAAAATATTATCAAAATTTTGGCAGCATGACAAACTTATTTTATGCTTGTCAATGGAGGAATCAGAAAAAGTACAAACATCAGAATGGAAGAGACCCGAACAAGTAATGCAGTTGCATCGATTAAAACTAAAGAAACGTGCACTTCAAGCACGTATGAATAATACACGCGTTAACATAGAAAGTGTGCAATTGGAGTCTACAGATGTATTAAAGGATTGTAATCTTACAAATAGTCAAAGTACATCTCAAAAACGTAAAAATCCTTTTGCAAAAAATGAAATCAACAAGCGGCCAAATGTAACACCTGAGCTAGAAGCTAGTAATGATAATACATTATTTGAACTATTGAAATTTGAATCTCCAAAACAGACACTTGAAAGTTCTACAGTAAAATCTCCGTTAACATTCTCCAATTTACTTTCAAAAATCGAAACAAGTAAGAATAATACAGATATAGAAATACCAAAAGGTACAAAATATGTTCCAATAGATTGGACTTTAAAAACAAAAATGAGGTTTATGTCACCAAAATCATTTCCATGGAATTCTAAATTAAAAACTAGTGAGGAAGCATCCGGCACGACTGGTTTTGTGAGGTGTTTAGATATTAGTGAAAAAGATTCAACATTAGACACTAGTCCAAATGCAAGGTGATTTCTTAAATTTTTATATATTTTAATGCAATAAAAATACTTACTCAGTAATTATTACTAGTATTTGCTTTAAATAGGCTTCATAGGTGTTGTTTAATATGGCAACATCCTTCACTGCCATGGTTAGAATTATTTCCTCGCTCTGCTGGCAAAGTGAGTACCAATTTAACGAGTAATTTGACTGCAATGAGTAACATGTCTATGAAAGATGCTTTATACAAAGACTGGAGTGAAAGCTTTAGGTCTCTTTTCCACTTACTACGAGCAGGCCAATGTCCATATTTTTACGTTTGTGCAAATAGTTTTACTGTATTATTCCGTGCTGCTGGGATCTGTGGAATATCTGAAGCTCATGCTCTTTTGGCTCCCACTACGCGTGGTTTCCGACAATCATTGAAACAAGAAGGTATGAGATAGTTGAAATATGGATACGTACAATTAGAAATATGTACATAATATTATAATTTTTCATAGAAATAGAATTTACAATGCCTTTAAAGAAAGATTCTAAAAGACGATCAGATGTAACTGACTCTGGCTGTGACTCATTTGATATACCTATATCGAATAATACCACACAATCAAATCATTCAGAAGATCAAAGCCACGATGACGAGGATGAAACTCAAGATGAATGGTTGCAAAGTCTTGGAGTTGAGAATTCTGAAATTCGTAAAATTCATAGTTCTCAGGTATTTTGTTTTAATACTTTGCTTTTATTTATATTTAAAATGTTTAATATCCCTTAATTTTGTTGTAGGCGAGAATGACATTAGAAAAGGAAACTGAAATTGATAACATGAAGCAATCTCTCATTTTTGTTAAAGGGGTTGAAGCACAAGGCTTGTTCAATTTTCTAATTAATTGTAAATCAGCCATTACAACCATTGGCCCTTTAGCAGGAGTGCCCCCAACGCTTCTAGCTCCTGTAGCTTTCCATGGTGCCACATTAAAATCAATTAAGGTATACTATTTTTATAATTAAATTTTTGTGTATACTATATTCATTATTTTGAATTTTTAAAGGTTAAGGAAAGCATGGTACGCGTCGACAACGAAAGATATTTTTCTTTGGAATTGAAAGGGCCACTGTTACCGCATGTGTTACCCTCTCTGTGTTCTTTAATGAAATCTAGTCATTTAGACCAATATTCTGCAAGCTGCGCTCAACTAGAGTCAACATCCTCCTTTTCAGAAGCAAAACGCGGATTTGGTAAATAATGAATTTTGTATGTTAATATTCAATTTTGTAGTAATTAATGTACATAAATTTTATGTTTTTACAGAACAAACAGAAACGGATGACACACCAAAAATGCCACAAAATATTTTTGCTAAAGAAAATCTTAGCGATTGTGGATTTAATGATGAATTATTGAAGCATTTTTGCAGTTCTGATTCATCACGTATTCAAATCTTAGAAAGTATTAAATATTCAAATAACTTGTATACATGGTCTTGACAAAACGTTTCAAGAACTTTGCTTCTTCTATTTTAAGTAATGACAATTGTAAATTTATTTAAAATTGTTTATTTCGAAGTCAAAACTATTTACGCATTATATTTTAATCATTGAACGAAAATAAAAAATACTGAATTATATAAGATTGAGATTTATTATCATTATTATTTTCATAATTAATTCATAATCACACTTTTTTTGAAATTCAGTAAAAATATTGTTGTAATAAGTAATCAATGTTTCCAATGATTGAATGTTATATGTTATACTTGAGTTTTTTGAAGTTTAAAAATTATGTAATATCCCGTAGCTAAATTAGCAGGCTACTTAAATATATATCAGTTGTCAACAGTTTTTAGACGACAATAATATCGATTTCACATCTTTTGTCCAATATTTTTAAGATATTTTACAATGAAACCTGTATCATTTACACTTGTAACAAGATTTAATAAAATTTTTTATATTTTCCACCTATCCCTTTAGATTTGACTTTGTTCAACGATTGTTAACGAAATGCGTTGAGCTTATGAAAATTGTACATAACGATAATTCATTAGAGACAAATTTTCGGTCTCGCCAGCGGCGAAGGTGGGGTCCATGGATAGACTGCCCCTAAAAATAACGAATCGATATTCGCTCACTGCCCCCGAATCGTCGGACGGTCACCTCAGACGCGAACAATCAATTTATTGTAAGAAAAATTGTTTTCCATATTCTTTGAACAAATTAAGATTTTTTCCAGATGTAAATGCTTTTTTAAAAATTGAGTAGCAAAATTATTATATTATTATTTGTTTCAAATAGTAAATAAAAGGTGACACTTGATAATAGCAAGGTAATTTCATTTGCGATAGATTTTGTGGACTGTAATATTAGTAATAGTTGACTGCAGCAATTGGTGTACGATGTACTACGATTCATATGCACACGTGTATCTACACGGAGCACAGACATAAATATACACGTACCCATGTGATGATTACGTCAGTAGCCGTTGCAGTCTGTGCTCATCGTATTGCGACACTCCTCAACGAGTAGTTTCATGTTCCAAGGTCTTTTACGCGTGTTCACTTTTCGAACCAAACAATGTACCGGTAATATTGCCCCCTCGAGTCTCGCCGGAGGCGACAGTAGTATCATAGAAATTTCGTTTGCTTTCCATTTGAAAATTGGGCTTTTCTTGCTACAGAGTAGAATTCCTTTGCGATGTTATCGCTATCGTTATCGTTCTTAAGATACTCGTAAGTAAAGCCTTTGCCGTGAATCGAGAATAAAGTGAATGAACACGTGTAACAGGTGCAGACGATGTTAGGAAGCACATATCTAAGGGATTTGTTTGAATAGTTGTTGCAATATCATTCATGAAGTTTCGTAGATTCACTTCAAAGTGTTTTAAATAAGCAATACAACATATTTTGAAAAAATTCGTCAAAGAGTGTAGATTTGACAAATGCGTGAATTCTCTTACAGTGAAAATAGTAGGTGGTTTACCCCTGACACCTGTATCTCATATCAAAAGTAATATAATAATTATGTAGCTACAAAATCAAACATTTCGAACTATGCACAACGCAATACTTAGACACGCGATCAAATTTTTCTCTGGGATAAAACAATCCCGAATCTGAAATACATAAAAAAAGCAGGGCTAGGGTGGCGCGGAGAGGCAAAAGGGAAGGTCCCTTCTTCTCGCAAACGTCCGATCAGGCTACCGAGAAGCAACCCCTCGTAAACGGGAGGGTTCAGGGTGGATAAAGCTGCTGGGTACGCGGGGGCAAGGGGTTCGCGGCTAGGGAGGGTGCCAACGAACGGAGGGAAGGAGGGACCTACAACAGTATTCACGCGCGCGCGCGCGCGCTCCTCTATGCGTGTGTGCATGCTCGGGCTGTGAAGCTAGAATGTGACCAACGAAAGAGGGACAGACGTTTCAATATAGCGCGTCGAGTGAAACAAGGATAGAAATCCAGGCGGAGGGAGAAGTTCGGCGAGGAACAAAGAGAGATAGATACATCGACAGCGTGCGTGGAACGGAGAAGGAAACCGAAGATGCAAGGGAACGAGAGCGAAAAACATAGGCAGGATCGTGGCGCGCGAGAGGAAAAGAGAAAGAAAGCGAAAGAAAGAGCGAGAGAGGAAGAGAGTGAAAGAGAAGCCTCTCCCCATGATACGCGTACACATCCTGGTCCCTTATTCCCTGTACGTGCGAAGGGGGTTTCGAGAGACCAGCAACGGTGGAGCCACGACGACAACGAGCCACAACCACGACGGCGAACACGACTACTACGACACCGCGTGGGGGTTGCACGAAGACCCCCTGGTGGGGTTCTGGCTGCCGACCCCACAGTCCCCCGCTGGAAATGATATCAGTCGCGACTCGGTCGAGGGAGCCCCAGCACGCGTCGTGCCCCTCGCAGAGTGACCCCGCTTGCTCGCTCGATTGTCCACTTGCTATACGTTCGCGTTCACATTTCCTTATCGGTGCCGGCTTTCACTTGAAACTCACGGTTTCGGGGGGCAGAAAGGGTGTACGGTGCTCGCGTACAAGGAGTAACAGAGGAGTTGACACTGTGTACTTTGACCTACCCCTTCTTGGAACACACTCGTTGCTTCAGTCTGGTGGACTAAACAACGAGATTTTTCCTAACTTTCACCATTGGACAATCAAAGGTGAGTGATTTTTGGGGAAAATGACATTCGTCTAGGGTGTACTCGCAGTGGTGGAAGGTCAATTTTGCAGTTTTCTGTTTACCGACCAGAAGAATGTTTTGTCTTCGATACATGATATAATTAGGAAAGTTGCAGATAATATTGTAGTTAATTATCTTGAAATCCACTTGAAAATATCTTGTTACGTGAAATGAATTTGCAAAAGTGCCGATTGGATATATTTGCGCTGACTCTGATCGGGTTTAAGACCTCACACGACATCTGTGGGCTACACCGCTGGAACTGCAACAGTTTCTGCTGCTTCCTTCTTCTGTTTATGATAACCGACCGTCCATGAATTGGTGCGATGCAAAGTTACTATTAACTCGTTCCTAATAGCTTCACGAAGTAAATGTCTGTAGTTAGTCGCATAATTGCCTGTGAATGCACTTGTACGATATCTACGGTATGTCCTGTTGAAACAATGGCTTTTTCAAAGTTCTGCAACTCGTTTTAAGTTTTCCGTTTATATAGTATTTCTGACACAATAGTGATTGCCAGAAGGACATTTTTATTAGGGCGGCACACGTATTTCAAGCTCTCTGCACCACGTTTAATTGAAATGCAGCCAGATGTTTTTCTCTATTTACGAGTGTTTTGTTCGATATATCACACATTCGCGTCATGTTGTTGCGTTTAGTGAAACAAACCAATTTTAGGAAACTTTTGCTTCCTCCTTCCTCAAGAACTTAAACATGGTTCCTCTTATTAATTCGTAGATTTAATTTTCCTTCTTCAGCATTCTAGCTGAAATGGATCTAAGGACAAAGTGATCGATGATTCCTTCATTCAGCTCCTTGTTAAATGCAGAATAAGTTTTTACGGATGATTTTTCTCGTGGTTCGTACACGTCTCCACAGCGATGCGTGCGTTTTTAAGGCGCGACGACGAGGCGCGGGTATTAATAGAGTCACGCTGGGACGGGGCACACACAGTTTAAACCGTCTCTGCTCTCTTGATCTTCGGCGTTCTAGAGCGCTCTAACCAGCCACAGGAGATCTTGCGCATTCTTGGAGATCTTAGTCATGCGAATAAGCGACCTCGATACGTCACTTTGAAAAGTTCACCACTTTTCACGGTTGTTTTCCTAATCGAATGAATAGTATCCTATGTCGTAATTATCCTAATTAACAACATCATTGGAACATTTATCACGTAAATACGGTTGTGTCTATAGAAGGATGCAGTTAGAATTCCACATAACAATAAAAGAATTTCATTCGCATATAATGTAAAAGAGTGAAATATAAGACAGAACATTTTTGGTTACAATATAAATAAGAAAAGTACAATAATAACACTTTGGTAGATGTGCTATACTTTGCACATTGTTTTCATGTCCTAGCATTTCCTGATTCTTTAATTGTCATTTAATTTCATAATAAGTTTGTAGCTAACAGTCCTTTAAAACCCGTATATATAAGGTTTAAATTCGAGAAAAATAATTAAGAATTCTATTTGTGATGTCTATTTTACCATAGGTTTACAGCTAATAATAATTGTAATGATATAACTTAACTCATTCAATTCGTCAATATTATTAATTGACGGAGTATACGATTAACAAGCAATAAAATAATTGAAGAACGTAATCGGCTCATTACGCGTTCCGAGCAACGTGCAACACACTTTAAAACTTTGTATATGAATCGTAATTAAACTTAATAAACTTAACTCAATCGTTGTTTTCGTCCTTTCTGGTACACCGTCGGTGCGCGGTTGATGTTGCGCACCATTAATCATCGTGACACAACATTATAGGCAATACAAGTTCATTTAATGGAACAGGTGTATTGAATTCTTATATAGTTTACTTCTAATTTAAAAAATATTTTGCAGCATCGTATTATTTTAAAATTTAAATGTATGTTAACTGAAAAATTAGAGTTGTTTTTCTCTGCTACGTTTTTAATTATTTCATGAAAAATTAACCTTCATTTTTTTTAAATAGGAGAGAAATTTTTCACAGAACTTAGAATACACAGAATTAAATATAATCTTTATTAAATTATTTTCTATGTGCCTCTGGAGAATAGACTAGTTAATGCTAACAAAAGTTTTGTTTTCTTTGCAGTGTTATTTTGGTAGCTTGTCGAGTGGATAGTTTTAGTGTATTCATTTTACTTACACAAGAATACAGATGGTACGTTCAAGATAGGGTTGTCGAGTGTGAATGAAACCTACATTTGAACATATGTTGTAAAAATTGAAGGTTTTTATTAGAGACATTATTTTATACCTTTATCCTTAATTATTCTGTAAACAATTTTACGTACGTCAGAAAAGTTACATTTTCGCAATAAAATGATAACGAAAAAAATTTCAGTTTTCATATTATAAATGTATTACGCACTTACTTATATTCTTTAAAGGAAAGCATACTTATGGTTTTCTTATTTTTACTTACAATATTTATTTTTGGCATTTGAGAGTTTCTTACAGTTTAGTATCATTGAAAATTATTTTTATAGGAGCAGAAGTCTCAAACGAGATAGTGATTTCGACAAGCAGGATAATATAAACCTAAAATAAAAATATTGATGTTTCGTTCATTTTAAATGAACGAATACAGACTTTTTTGCTCATAATACAATAAGAGAGGGTCAAAATAGACGATGTTTATTACCTTTGTTGGTACATTCTATGTATACATGTTTTCTGTTTCTTAGAAAAGGAAGATCAAACACATTATTTTAAATTCAAGTATAAATAAAAATGTTAAGCTTTCAACATTATTTCACAACATTTGTGACATCAGTCACGCGTGCATAATATCAATCTCTTTCGTATCAACGTGTTGTGCCTTTGATTTTCAATATTACCTTATACTTTTCATGAAACTTAAGCTATTCTATACAAAAGTTATTCTATAATTCCATGCACTGTCACATCTCAACAAACAAAGTGTACCGAACGCAAAACAATTGTAAAAACTAAAATCGAAACATTCAAAGCACAACAACTGTCTTTCCCTACCGACGTATCGTTCTCTTTTTTCGCGAGGACTAATACATGTCGTCGTTTACATTCCTTAATTAAAATTTTCCGTCAACGTTCATCTTAGGCAGTATGTATTTACTCTACTTCACCTGCGTATCTGTCTGCCACATCTGCGAGTGTTATACCGAGCATCGTGCTGTAAATTACACCCGTGTAATAGGTTTGTCGTCATTTTACTTTGTGTTACTGTAGGATGAACTTGGATTGTAACGTTTTTATATCATATTCATGAATAATATGTGCTGGCTCATAATAAGAAGTTTTAGAGAAAAATCTTATTGCATTATGATTCAGAGCAGTTCTTGATGAAACCAAAGAATTGATTTTCATTGCGGAGCTTCCCACGTGGCACTGTCTCGTTAAGCTTTCCAGGCCACCATGACCCATTCGTGTGATGTTACTGGAGTGCAGGCAACGTCAAGAGATCCATTTCTGTGCGATAGCGCAAGCAATGTCAAATTATGATGGACCACAGACGGCATGTATCAACGCCGATGTTCTGATATTTTAACTCACCAAGTATTTCAACACAATTCTGACATTTTGCGAAGTAACGAAATAATATTGATTCATTCGACATGTAATGTCGTATTTTCGTTTCAAAATTTGACTGCTTTAATTAATTCAATGTAATTCAGAACATAATTATTCAATTGCCTACATATAACGTTTCTTTCTTCATTTTATATTTCTTGCATGATATTTTCCAAGTGTGTAAAGATACCTATGAGGAAGTTTACATATAAATATTTTTTATTTTTCTTGTTGACGAAGTTCATATTTTTCCAAAATTTTTATTTACTCCGAAATATTACAATGTATATGAAAATGCTAATAATCGAAAAGCATAATTACTTGTGAAACATAGTAGACAAGAGAAATTTATGTAACACTTATGGAATTGTTTTCGTTATAGCATATTCCATAATATCAAGTGTTTTGTCATTTAACTGAATACTATTATTAAAATCTGATGCATTACTATTGCTGTATTGCGTCTTAAAATAAGAATTCATTCGAAATGCTAATAGATAAACAGAGAAGAATGTAGATTTAAATTTGTTCGATGTTTTTAAGAAGAATACTGTGGATGTTTATATAAATGGGTATTTTCTTGTAACACATTTACAATTGGATAGAAATTTGTTTTATCTTTTAAAAATGCGCATATCTTGCATAAAAATACATATGTTTTGCATATTCTTATACATATTTACAGATAAATGTGTGTATGTATACATTTACATGCATTATAGATACTTTAAGAATGTTTCTACCCAATTTGTAAATATATGCATACATTCAGCACATTTTATAAATTACTTTGTAATACTTTGTAGGACTTTTTTCAACACTGCTTATAAGTAGTTCGTATAAGTTTATTTTTTTGTCTCAATAAGTTAAAAAGTAGTAGAATGTTGAGAATTTATAAAATGCGAAATACGCGCAGTGCGTAACATATAGAATATATTGGAGTATGCAGAATAAGTTAAAATAATGCACAGTAACATAGAATATGAAGAAAAAACTAAAATATGCAGAATACATAAGAATATGTGATATATGTACAGTATATCGTAATATACAGAGTAATTTGTTCTGTGCAAAATACGATACATGTAGAATAGGTCACAATATGCTGAGTCAATAACATATAAGTCAAATTGTGTCGAATTCATCTGTAAATGCAGAAGGAACCTGAGTATGCAGAATATGTGGGAATGTAACAAATACATTGATGTATAAAGAATATTTTCAAATATGCAGAATAGACAAACTGCTACAACATATGTAAAATGCAAGTGCACTGACGTCTCATTTCATTTCCCATATTTTTTAAATCACATTTTCAACATGTTCCCTGTTCGTAGATATTTTACTCATTATATATATATATATATATATAATGTGATATATATATATATATATATAGAATGTTTGTTATCACCAGTTTTATACGTTTTTATTTTCAATTTTTTACACATCGAAATTGTAATTTGTCGTGTGAATAGTTTCCGAAACATAATCATATTTGTTTAGTTCTTATAAATGATACAACAGATAACGGCTGAATGCAGTTGGAAGTATTCAGAAACAAATTTCATGTCGTATATAAATAAACCTAAGTGCTAATACCTTGCATGTTTTTAGCATATTTGTACATTTTACATGTGTATGTATAAATATTTGCAGTCTCTTTACAAGAAGATAAGTAAAAATCAGTGTGTTAAATATTTCTGTTAAGAGAGAAAACGTAAGGATTCTTAAAATGGTTTTGTCATACAAATTCTTAATTTGCTTTACCGAATATGAGAAGTTATTATCATGTATTTTTCTCAGAGAGTGAATCATCTTTGAACTCGATTGATAAGAAGATTAACATTAATTTTATTCAAAGATTACCATTCCAAAGATTACACGTGTGTTATTTTTTAATACCTGTTCTTTATTCATTTTATTAGGCGTGGGAATTAATTCAGTGATCGTTTATTGAATCCAATACCTACTACCGTCACTTTGGAATTTTCCATTTCGAATATTTCAATGTATGTAAAGTATTCAATTTGTTATGAATACGCAGAAAATATTTAAAGAATTGTGAAATTGATTTCTACATCTAATATGTTGCGAATGCATTAATCTGTTAACTGTGGAATTTAATTTCAGATATCTTTGATAATGCTCGCAATGAAATCAAATAATAAAGTGTATACTCGTTTAATGTAAACCACATGCAATTATAGTATATTCTAACGAAAAGTTAATGCAAAACAAAGAAGAATTACATGCTTATCTGAAAAACTAAATAATTTATCATAGAAAGAATTAGTATCATTTTGATTTTAAGATGATATGTATACTCGTTAAACGCAGTTAACTGGTTAATAATCAAAACTTGTTCGTTATTAAAGTATGTAAAGGAAATTAAATGCAAAGAACATTAAATTGTTTTATGTATAATTTGATAAAGGAGTTAGAATTGTAAAAAGATGGAAAAGACTTAATTACATTTTAGGTAACAAAGTATTCTATGAAAGAATAATTTTTATTTCAATTAATTTTTCACTGAGAGATATAATGAAGGCGTAGATTTGAATAAACAATCGTATTCTACTGACAATTACAGTTTATTTATTTTTTGCGAGTTGATAATCAATTTAGTAACATGTTATTAGTACATAAAAAAATAACTAAATAAAGCTTAAATTAAAGTAACTTAATAAAGCTTAAATACATATTTCTTTTTAAAAGATCTATTCATGAGTTTTGGAGGATAGTATTTATCCTGTTCCTCCATAACGTAGTATGTGAAGTTACTAAATTTACCTGCTAGCAACGGTGATACATACATATGTATGTAGCTGGAATAAATAATTTTTATTTTAGTTACATCTCGATGCATAACCACACAGTACTGTGTGTATTATTGTTTCTTTCTTTCCAGCTACTTATGTAAAGATACTCGGTGACTTTCAAGCCTGCTTAACGCGATTAAATAATATGCACTTCACTTAGTTACAGAAAATCTAATATTATGTAAGGCGAGAACACGAAATGCGTATTTCTAAACAACGTATTCTATTATAGTATTACACTGTAATAAGTGGTTTGTGAGTTCTCCATCAATAATTCGAATAATTTTAATCTAAAATTTAATGAATCTGCACTGTGCTGAAAACTAGAATTTTATGAATATGTAACAGACAAAACGATTTAATTAAAACTTAGTGTAATAAAATGTTTAATACAACATTATATGATTTCCACTTTATTTAGACCCTGACAGAAATTTTAATAAAGGGATAATATTTTTATTTTATTTCATTTCTTTGCAAATTAATCAGTAAAAAACTGTATTTAATAAACGCACGACGTCTAGTTATGACATCTGTCATCAAGAGTTAGGAATTGTTATGTAACTCTGCATCTGTCAATGCTTAAACTAAACACAATTACATAGCTATCGGCCTTTATCACAAGCAATTTTTTCTGTTTTTAATCACTTTAATAGTCGCCAATTGTCGTTCAACGCGTGATAATATTATCTTTTGTATTCAGTGTTCATAGATAACAGAATTTTTATTCAAGATTTGTAAAAATGTTGAATATATCTAGAAACAAACTATTGTAGATTTATAAATAATTTGTTCATTTCAAATTGCAACTATTACAAACTGTTAAAAGTAAAACTAAACCAATAAATGAAGTATAAAAATGTAAATTGCCGATACACAAGTCACTTTGTTGCTACAAATTCTTATGGAAAGATTTATTGAAAGCTATTGGAGCCTTTATCTTTTTTATGTCTTAACATTCCATAACGGATTCAATTCTAAATGGTTTTATTATATATTGTATTACATAAGTTAATTATAGTACATTAATTAAATTACTATAAATCTTTACAAGAACGATTAAGTAATTATTAGTACTTTATCGAAGAAGATAAAGAAACATTTTTTAATATAAATACTTTATAATATTTCTTTAAAGTTATTAACTTTTCGTGTTATGATAACAAGAAGAGAGTTATAATAGCGATGAAGATTCCAATGCGGTATAATAAATAATAAAGTAAAAAATTATTTTGTTATTATCAAGATTTAAATTTCAATGAAAATTTTGCACCTATAAGGAAGATAAAACTCGTTAGCATGTTCACATGTAATTTACAGTATAGTAATTCTGGACATCGTTGTCTTTAAGAAATAACAAGGCATGAGGTTCCAAATAAGTTACTTTGATGTTTGTGTTTTTTCATAAAAAAGAATTTGGTTATTGATATTCTGATGAGACTTCAGGATATCAATTTTTTCGACATTTATCTTCGTGACACGTTTTAATGTGGTCCTTTTAATTCTCGATGTTTGGTTTTTTTATTCTTCATTATTGTTAAGTGCTTAAACATGAATTAATTTTTCTCTAAGTATGTTTGTCTGAATTACAACTTTCAAGTGGCTTTCTATTTTATTTTGTAGTGATAAAATTAACTTAAGGTGAAAGATCTGAGATTACTCAATTTGAATGCTTAGACTCTTTTTTTATAATATCATAAAACTAAATTAATTTAAGTTAATTAATTGCATACTGTTACAAGAAATAGAATAGTAGAAATTGCATTATTGTAACGTTGATATTTGACATTAACTACATGATAAAGGTTTAACAAGAGTTGGAATTTTCGATTAAGTAAAAATGAATCTTCGGATAAAATTGAGATTGATAACAAAATGTTCTACAAATCGATGAAAATGAAAATTAAAAGTATCTATCCATTAATACTAGTAACTTAGTGATTACCTCATTTACTTTTAAATTTATCAGCAAAAGAAATGAACTCTTCAATCAGTATTTAATATTTTGTGTTTTCAAAATTATATATATATATAAAATTTATCGGATGTAAAATTTAATAAGTACATACAAAAAATATAATGAAATTATAAATTTTATAATTCATAAAAATGCTAAACGTAATTTTAAATATACTTGCATTAGAAAACTTAAGATCGCCTTTAAAACTGGGCCTCTTAGAAATATAAAGAAAAACTACCACTTATAATAATCGCATAATAATTTCATACAAATATTTTAAAGTCCTCTGCAATTAATAATGAGACTACCAATACTATAATATAATTGATTGGGAATATAATTAATTCCTCCTATTAATTCTAAGTTCCTTCTATTACATGTTTTAATGTATTAACAATAAAAGAAAAATGTTCTTTATTTTTATTCCACTTTTCATTCTATTCTATTTCTTATGAACATTTATAGTCTAACTAAATGTTTCCTAAATATTGTACAGTAAATACTTTGAATTAACTCTCATACATAAACACACAATGTTTACTTTATTTGTGTTATATTGAACCATCATATGTAATATGTAGGTTTGTGGACATGAGGCAGTGTCCACCTTTTCATAAAATTAGAAAATAGGATTTTCGTGATGTCACGTTTGAACCTATTTACTTAACCCTTAACAGTCAATCATCTTTTCGTAATACTAGCTTCACGTATAATACAACAAAATATTGTCCAAATGTAGAGAAAACACTAATAGAACTTTTTATAAAATAGAATAGAAAATACATCTGAAACTACGGAAAGTGTGATAGATAGGGATGCAAAAATTTGTTACATTTCAGCGTAATGAAGACTTTCAACTGTTAAGGGTTTTTGTTTCGGAGGATGGTCATCGGCAAGACGGCTCGCGTCGTCACGCAGGGGACCTTTCTCTTTCGATCGCCGACGATTTTCGTGCCCCTACGTCCCCCTCCCTTGCTTGCTGTGATATAGGCTGCCACGAAACGGGAGGAAAAAAGGGTGCGTGCAGTCCACACACGAGCGTAAAGCCTTTGGTAATGCGTGATGGGGTCCACCAACGAAATTATGGATCGGGCCTAGGTACTACGTCTGCGCATGACCGTAGTCGGATCGCTCTGCCCTTCTTCACCCTGCTTCTCACCCCCCGTTCGTGCATGTACTCGCACCCTTGCATTGTGTACGTATTTGCCTAACTTTGACCCCCTGTTTCCATGTTACCTTCCTCATCGTTATAGATTCTAATATTTTGTCAAATATCATAATATTTCTAATTATAGATAACTTTATGTCGAGGAAATTTTCTTTTGCCATTTTTTACATTTAACCCCTTTGTCCCTGAACATGTATTTTTTCTCCTAAATCAAAGAGAGTGCTAATAACAGTTGCTTTCAAGTGAAATTGAAGCTTTTCAGTGGAATAAATAAAACAAGTATTAATAATAATAATAATTAGCACCTAAGTTGCCAGTCATAAGCGAAGATCCCCGTGTGGTACAATTTTCCTTTACGTTTCAGGTGTTTCTTAGTTTACCGGTAATTTTAAGTGTTCGTGGTACCTATGTGTACTATTTGGGATGAAAGTGTTAACGGGGGATGGAATAAAAAAATGTCAATCTCTTTTTGTTACATCTTCGAATATAACAATGGCGTTTAAAAAAAGTAATTGCAAAATTCGGTGGCAACATTCAAAGCAGTATGGAAATTATGGAAATCTTGAAAATCTTGAAAATGGTACCTAGTAGTAATATACTTGAGCTGGGTTAATATGCATCCGATATCATTCGCTTTCTGGATATTTCAAAGTTTAATTGATCGACTTCAAACTTCATTTGTGTAGTACATCAAATTTGCAGCTATGTACTATTCACAAGAGAATAAAATAAATACACAGTTGCCATTGTGTGAAATAAATATATCATTACAATTTTAAAAATCTCGGAAACACATGCTTTGGCATATTGTAGACATGTGTTTCAAATATAATGAAATTTCTTAGTTTCGTTATATTTTTCATGACAAAGTTTAAAATTATTGGGAATCATTGATCCAAAGGGTAATATTCGTTGCATTAATTTGGAAGTGATGCAACCTTCCACATCAGGCGAACAAATAACTACAGTATCAGATATACTTCAGTGTACCTTGCTTCTATCTTTGGGGTGGTTGAATTTAACTTTTGAAGATGTTTGCAACCTCTCCCAAAGTAAGGTTTATTATATTGAAATTAGTAAATTATTTATTGTGTAATACTTAGAAAGTGAACAAATATATGAATACCAATTTCGTATATAAATAATTAGAAGCATTTACAATATCAATATGTACATACCTATTCTTTCATTTATGTTGTACTTTTTTTTACGCGAGTCTCTGTTTTACACAGTAAATTATAACACTATTTATATGATATTATTTATATCCTATCTGAATTTAGTGACGCTGAATAAAATTCACTTTTGGTTCTTGAAATGCCATTATTATTTTTTTGTTAAACTATGTTAAAGATGTATGTATTTCTAAAATTACTATCAGTTATTTTTTCCAATATTACGTTTCCTTTTGTACTGACAGATTCTATTTATGTGATTTTCACATGGAACAAACACTCCGCGTAAATAGATGAACGGACGTAATAGTTGATGGTTTAAAATTTCCCAGTCTAATTTGAGGGTTTTTATAATTCCGATAATATTTTTCATATTTATGGTTGTTGCTTTTAATCTGCATTAAATAGATTTGCCAACCAAAATTAATCAATAGTATCCACACATAGATTACAAAAGCATTTGTTTTTGATACTCGTAATACTTAATATGAAAAACATCAATGTTACGAGCGTGTTAGATAAGAAACGATGGATTTAAGTTGCGAAATGAAGTTTTACGTTATAAATATTAACTTTGTTCGATTTTAATTATCTTCGAATTTATACATAAAGGAGGAACAGGTATGAAGTATGCAGTATGATTTGATCGCATATTGTACACGTTTAAAATCGTAATAATAAAATATTAATGTTATCCTAGTTTAAAAAACATTATATCTCACATAGAAGATTTGACAATATCATATATTTCATAATTTGTGTGACTTGTTTCTTTAAGATATTCATTAGCATATTCTAAAGTCCAATAGACCATAATCGATTCTATCTAATTCTCTTAAGTAGATTTTATTTATGGTACTTTAATTTTACAAGCATAGATACTAAGTAACAAAAGAAAAATCGAAACAAAACATTGTAAGATGTCAAACGTAAAAATTCACGTAAGTGCTTAATAATTCATTATCAAAATTATTATTCGAGAAAGTAGCTGGAAAATTCATCATGGATTGATATTGAGTATACCCAGAAAACCATAAAATTGTTGTTACCTGAGAGCAAGGGGATAATCTATTCGAATGATAGCATCCAGTTCACTTTTACTTACTTGTATTCAATAATACGTATGGAAAATATTTTATTGTATATGCACACTTAACTCTTCATTAATATAACATTAAGAGAATTCACGATGATTTGGTAATTCCAATGGTTAACAGTCGAAAATATTAATTCTATTTGATATTCAAAATCATCTTTTGAGTTTATGTGATTGGCATAATATCCTGGAATCTATTGCACTTTAACTCAATGCTCCGCATGTAAAAATTATGTAAAAATATAAAACAAAGATAAATAATTTAAAACAAAAAATGATAATCCGGTTGTTGAAATGCGAGTGAATTACTGAATGAATTTACGTATTGTATATTAATACTGTTTATTATTAATGCTATTTATTGTCATATCGAGAGATTTAAAACAGTGTTTTTTAATATTACTATTATTCATTTTTTGGTATGTGTTTCATTTAAACTGAATACCCTATAATAAATATAAATATTAAAATGATGAATGCAATATCAGATGTTGCGCTTGCATTTCAATAATTTGGTTTTTTAATATGATTAACGCCAATACACAGGACTGAATCATTTTCTGAATTTTTATTTGTCTTATACAATACTATTCGACGGAAACAACGACGATGAAAGAATTTTGCTAATGACAACATTCCAAATATTGCACCTATTTTTTGTAAGTCTCCCGTTCATATTTAGGGTTAATAATTATGCATGTTAGATTTCTTGAAATATAATCTTATATAATCTTACGTAACAAAAATCTGTCGCTAGTTAGGTTTAAAATCAATCATTCTACCATTTCAAAACAGTAAAAAGATTTTTACCCGAATTAATTGATTAATTATAAAGAAAATTTGTGTATTAATACACAGTACATTTGATTTTTACAAAATAAATTTTATTTCCTCTACATTCTTCTATTATTAAGAATAATGGAAACTCATCAGATATGTCTTGATTTTTGTTAATTCGTAGCTAACGTATTAAATATACTATCCAATAAATTTTATTTTTGTTATGTTCTTAAACCTGAAAGATCATTTTTGTAGATTTTTTACGAGTACAAATCTGAAAATCTTTTTTCTTCATTGTGTTCAGTTTTGACATATACGTTTTCTGGAAAAAAGATTTTCCAGATTTAGAAGTTATTTTTACGTTCATGACAGAAGCTTCACGAATGTCTTTTCTAGAAAATGATTCTACAAACTCTTTCAAATTCAATGTTATAGATTGAAGTAGAAGTTCGATTAGAATAAATATAGTTGACTTCTTTTACTGTAATGGATAAGAAAAATTCGTTCAGAAAGATACTACATAGAACTGTTTTTATTTTCTTAAATTAATGCTTTTATTGCATCTTAACATATTGTTAACGGGTCAACGTGTGTAGTTGCATTAACTATATCAGTTTTTGAAATGCAGAACAATATAGAACATTGTAAAAGCAAATTATTCAAAGTTATATGAAAGATATGTCCAATGTTTCATTTCAACTCATTATGTATAAAGAAGTATACTGAAGATTATTTAAATAATAATAACCGGTGGCATGGGACAGTTTCTGCGTAAAATTGCCGGTAAAGAATGCGTTAAAGTATACGTTTTTCCGGAAAAACAATGGTGGCAGTTTAAGCTTTTTTTGCCCTGATAGATAATCATGTTTCAAAAAATCTTTGAAGCAAGGGAGACATATATCACGCATCAATTTTTGAAAATATTTTTGGTTTATCTGGAAAATTAACGGTCTAAGACAAAATCTAATTATACCATGCGATAAAACAGACTCTGTTTGTACGGAAACCATCAACATAGGCTACAATACGGACCTTGTTTTCGATTGAGAAACTAAAATACGTTGGCAAGATATAAGGTAGCTGCCAGTGATTTTCAGTGTATACGAGCGCTTGGCGTTTTCTTCGAAAGAACAATGTGGCTGTATAAAAAATCGAGCGATCGTTAGTATTAAGGATCACTTGCACCACTTTACGATCCGTGAGAATATGTGATTTCTTTAATGAAGAACAAAATCTATATCTAGTTCTTTTTATCATTTTTATACGAAGTCGACTTTATCGTTTAATATAGTTTTGTCTCAAACACTCCATTTTCAAAATAAATTGAAAAATGTTCATAAAAATTGTGGCGTAATGCATATCTCGCTCATTTAAGAAATTGTTTAAACATGATTAAAAATTAAGAAATTTCAACTTAGATTTTTTGTGAAACAACAATTACAATCATGTAGAAGTTCGTTTACTTTATTTTCTTTTTCAATTAACAAATTTTGTAAACGTTTAAGAACCTTTGACCAATACACGACAAATAGGAAGAAGAATTATAATGCTAGAATATAGTTTTCTAAATATACAATCCTTAGAAACGATGATAGTAAATGTCGGAGGAATCCTCTTCTCCTTTCAAGCAGTAAAATCTCTATGACGAATTTCTTAGAATATACGTTCTTTCAACGTTATTGCAAAATTGTTACCATTGCGAATATTAATTTGAAATTCGTGTTCACTTATTTTTTATCTATATATTTCTCACATAGCCCAGAGTCTTAGTTTTTTACAAACAAAATACTAATAATATAAGCAGTACAAGTTTTAGCAGCATACTTAGCAATATATTATTAATTATTATAAATTAATTATTTATTTCGTTACACATTTTATGTGGTGTTTCTTCTACGTTATGTCTTCAACATTTTGTTTAAGTTAATAAATATATTGTTGAAAGGACTATCTTAAATATTAGGTCGGTGTACATGAAATGTCAAATCTTGTTGCAGAAGAAAAGAAACCTAAAAGACATTCATTCAATCAAAATATGCTTTATTCGATTAGATCAATGTGTAATATCACGATTACACTTTTGCCAGCGTGTTTTCAATGAATATATTCCTTTTTCAGAAAATTATGAAGTTTTAGAATTAACAAATTCTAACAATATCGTTATAAACTACTGTTTCGGATTTACCACACAGCTCTTTTGTGCCTAAATGCTTTGTTTATATTTTCAGCGGTTTCTGCAGCATTGTTTTAAAGTTTAAATTCGTATAAGAAAATTACACGAATGTTGGCGGTATCCATGTTTTCAAAAAACTATTCAAAATATACTTATTATGCACAATTCGGAAAAACCTTTTTGCAGAACGTTACTTTGAGTATAGACAATAAAACTGTTTAAGAGGTTATGAGAAAAACAAAGAGATATCAACAGGATTATAAACATTTACGAGTAAGCAAATTCGGACGTCATATGCATCAACTTAATATTATTCGAAAGTGCACAATCATCGTATTCACCTGTTGTCGAGTAACGACATTAAGTTTTGCAAGTTACGTGCAATTGTTCAATGGTCAGTATCACATGAGTGCCTCGGCGTAGAAGATTAAAATAATTGCGCGTAACGTGTCAATTAAAGTGGCGTTCCGTCGGTATCGTTCCATATTTCAACTATGACGTAACGATTAGAGGTAAGCTAGACAATATAGGTCGTTCGTTAGAAATCACGCGATACATCATTTCTGCGTCTATTTTCATTTTGAATGCAGTTTTCGTGTATACAGAAAATAGTAATTTAATTTAACCCTTTGCACTTGATTTATTTTCAATGTTGTTGGAAATGAATTAAAGTAATTTACAGTGGTAAAATTAAACGTTATATATTTATTTCATTTATTATTATTATTATAAGGCTTAATCTTTGTAATCTTTTAAAGTGTGGTACATTTTTAAGCAATTTTCAAAGTTCTATAACAAGTTTGTGATGTCATTTCCAACGTGCATACGAGTACAAAGGGTTAAGGATGTAAAAGGAAAATATATAATTTATAGTAACCATGGGAAGAAATAATTCAAAAGTTATATATTTTAATAGTATAAAAAATTAGGAATGTAAAAGATAATTTTTTCTGTCATTCTAATTTACAGTTTTAACAAACAAATATGAAAGAAATGTTTTTTTAATGAGTATTTTGTAAATAATAGTAAAAGTATATATGTTTATATTTTTAATATGTAATATACCTTTTTTATTAAAACACTTACGTTATAATTTTAAACTGTACTTCCGCTTCAAAGATACATGAATGTTTATTATCCATCACGACTTAATGTATGCTTTAAAATTACTACATAAAAATTAGCATATGTATAATAAAGTAATCTATTTCTGATTAGGACGAAATTTTGAAAATTATGGACTTAAAACAACATTTTTTATTACTATTTGTAGGTTTAATATGTGTATTTGACCGAAATTCAATTTCATAAATTTCATTATATATATACATTAATCGTATTACCATAATAATCTGATCAATAAGGATTTTGTAATTACATAAAATGAAATATTCAAGGGATTAACAAATTACAAACTCTGTACACGTTGCCAATATGCAGTGTACCTCGCTGTACTTAAACAAAAAGGCTTGACATTGGGTTGTACTTTATTTAATAACTATAATTTAAAGCTAATACTTGATATAATAACATTAAATAGTTGTAATTTTGTTTTTCTGTAACATGGGTATGTGTAAAGTAAGTTGTGCATTGAGTTAGTGTCAATTGTGATAATTATGCATCTTCTGTGTATTTAATATAATAATGTTTATGTTTATAAATACAAATAATGGCGTTATTCCTTCTTTATCAACTCAACTACTTGCTTCATATCTTTGGTTACTTGAAATTTTTTCAAAATAATAATTGAATATTATAGATAATTTTGCGATTGTGGCTGTCCACGTAAAAAAACTTTGCTCCTGTCGTTAGAATATACTTAATATCTTTATTTCAGATGTATATTACATTTCATTTTCATTTTATTTAATCAAACTTCATTGATTTCCTGAAGTACAATGCAGTAATGGCAAGTTGATTAGGTAGAAGAATGTAAGTCTAATTGGTGTCTCATGGCTCCGACATTGTTTGATCCTCAAAGTACCGACATTTCAGCAATTCCGCTGAGCCCCATGACGGATTATATTCCACCCATGTGCACTCTTCTTTTATCATTTTATCACTCATATGATCTTTTTTCTTCGATTAATTCATGTTGTAAAATTTAAAATTTTGTCTGTAGGGCATGTAAACAAATAGATAGGAGTAAATCAAGTAAAACATAAATAACAAGCATTTATTTTGTACATTGTTTTATATAGATAGTATCGTACGTATATATTTCTTGACAATTAGCAATTGTTACGTACATTTAACATTTATTGCATGGTCGGGTTCTTGAATATACGGGTCTGAATTTACACAGCGCAGTGAACCGAAGGTATACACAACAAATAATAATTACAATGGATAATTATTAAATTTGTTAATCCAAAGACAGCACTCTAAGTACCTACTTACGGTATGTAATATTGAATATACTTTTACGTATATTTTGGAAAATAATGCCGACAGATGATCACATCTATAGTGAATAGTTATTTAAAGTGATGTAGATGACAACATATTTTAATATTAATAAAATCGATGAAGTGTGTTTTTTTGTAAATAATTAGTAAGGTATCAACATTTTTTTAATGGGTAATTCAAAAACTATGACAAACCGCCGATTGACACTTAGCCAACCGAATGGGGAGATCTTTCACTTTTCCCTTGCTAATGGATTGCCATTTATTTTGTTTATTTTTTCTTTTGGTATTTATATTTAAATAATCACCATTTAGGTACTGGCACACCTTTTTCATTGCACTTTATATTCTTTTTTTGATTGGGAAACAGTACAGTTTCTTCACTGTTCTAGGGGTGAGTTGATTTCCCAGAATGTCCACAGACCCTAAAAGATATCATTTAATATCTATGTAGATGGTTCACTGTTTTATTACCTTTTATTACCTGCTTTATTATTATAATACAGGGAAAAGTAGGAAAGTCTACATATAAAATTTAAGTAAAAAATATAAAAATCAATCTTTATTAATACAAAATTAATTTGATTACGAATGTTTACGTTAGGCAAACTCTTTGGAAACGAGCGAAATACAATAGAAATGAACGTGAATCAAGCAAAATACTCATCTTTTCACCTGAAATACAGGAATAGATACTGCTTCCATTAAGAAAAACTAAGTAAGTTTTGATACTGCTTAATGTGTTCTTCATAGAGCCAATTTATCACATTGTTGTCACGAGATCACATTGACCCATTAATCGGTTATGAGTTAACTCGTGTTTTCATGCCCAAACGTCGTTGGCCGGTCACGAGTTAACTCGTGTTTGCACTTGCATTAGCTATTCTAATTTTTGAAATGCAGGGCAATATGGAATATTGCTAAAGCAAAATATTCAAAGTTATATAAAAGATATGTCCAACGTTTCGTTTAAAATCATTATGTATAAATAAAGTATATTGAAGTTTATTTAGATTGTTTCACTTTCATATTTAATTACGGAATAATAATCAGTGGCATGGGATAGTTTTTACGTAAAATTGACGGTTAACAATGTGTTCAAAAGGGATGTCAGTCATAGAAAAAACCAACTACTGGGTAATGCAGTAAGTCAGAAAAAATTAGGGTTTTTAGAAAAGTTTACCGTTCGTGAGTCGGCCGACTATCCACAAGCTAAATGTACTCAGGGGCAAGGGAACTCGGCTGCACGCTCCACCCCGATTCGTTCAATTCTCCACATATTTTTAAGAAAATATATTACACCCTAAATATCATCGATACTTAACAAAAAGATATATATTTATGAAATCAAATACATATCTATGTATAGGAAGAGTATTTAAATAGGCCTTTCTCTCCAAGATTCAGTATATAGTGAATAAAAACGAAGATTTTAGCACAACGGGGGAAAGGGATAATGCGAACGAAGAAAAAAAAAGATCGAAACGTTCGGCAGTATTAAAGGCTCGCGATGAGCTTGAGACCTTTACTCAAAAATCAAACTTTCCTATTTTTGACTTTTGATGAATGAATCTTTCACCATTATGTTTGTCATGTTTTTATGATTAAAATTGCACTATAAATGATAGAATTACGATCAAAATTGCTTATATAATAAGCGATTGATGTTTCGGAAATGGAAAAGGACTGCGAATAAAAAAGGAAAACCTTGAAATCTTCGAGTTGGACAATATTCGGATCATGTTACACCCTTCAACCGCGGTCGGTTGTTTAGTGCTATGGTGTATTAAACGGAACCTGGCGGGAATGTGGTGGGGATGATGATATTGCAATTATAAACAGGTTCCGGATGTTCCAATTATTCAATGTTCACTGTAGTCGGTCATCTATGTCTCCAAGATTCCATAAATATAAGCCGCTGAAACGACATTCGACGCCAATGTCCGTTACATCTCACTTCATCGCATTCTGTTCTGTTTGCTTTCTTCGGTATGTGGCTCAGCTAATAACAACAATGTGTCAAAATCGAGGCGTCACTGGTGTTCTACTGTTACGGACATGAGCATCTTGAGTGGAAGAGTCTCCTCGTCCTTGTGAATCTTTAGCTTATGGGTAGTTGGTCAACTCACGATTGATGAATATAATTCTTAATAATTAATGAACAGAGCTGTTAAAAGGAAAAAGAAGTATTTAATTTTCCAATGATATATACAAGTTGCAAAATGTAATTAGAGTAATTATTAATTAACTTTTCGCTATACGTATCATATACCACCGCACGATCTTATAAGGAAAGGAAACTTTGTGTGTAAGTAGAGTTAGTCAATACCCAGTACATTGCAATTTTTTTATGCTAACTTTCATTTTGAAGGAGTGAAACCTTACCTTGGAAAAAATGCAAATTTTCCTTTCGCGTAGATTATCTTGAACACGATAAGAGATAACAAACAAAAGTTTCAACAAAAAAATACACTTCTACGTCTATAAAACTGCAAAATAAAATTTTTCAAAATTGTAACTTTGAATTTTGAATTCTGAATTTTGAGAACAGTTTTGATAGAACAGCATATTTTTCTTTAAATTTGTTTCGCTATCTCTTACCGTTTTGAAGATAACCCACTGGAAAATTAGATTTTCATTTTTTCAAGGAGTAGTTTCACCCCTTCGAAGTGGAACTTGGCACGAAAGAAATTGCGATGTACTAGGTTTGACTTACTTTACTTACACACAAAGTTTCATAATTTTTTGAATCTCCCGTTTCGACACCTTTCTTTATAAGCCAGAAGACATTTGAAAACATAATTTTTATTGATGCATCTAAATTTTGTGTTTATGATGTACCTAATAAAAGTTTGCAAAAAATCGAATGTGGAATACCATAAACGGAATTTAATACCAATGAAGGCGCGTCGCTGGTGGTATGCGACTGTATGTTAGTGGCTGCAATTAGTAATTATCACATTATAGAAGATACCAAGAATCGTTGGATGTATTAGCATATATTAACCGATTAACTATGGAATTTACTTTTAAAAATCTTTCATTGTACACACAATAAAATCAAACAATTAACTAATTGTACTCGTAAAATGCAGGGCAAATGCATCTACATACAGTATATTCTAACGAAAAACTAAAGCAGAAAAAGAAAAATTACATGTTTATCTGAAGAAATAAAGAATTCATCATTAGAAGAATTAGTATCATTTTCAGTTGTAAGATGACGCGTATACTCGTCTAATGTAGTTAATTGGTTAAAATAGTATTTATGTTTGCATCTATGCTATGCTTCAGTATGAACTATCGAAAATCTAGGCATAAAATATAATTTCATGTTTTAAGATAACAATCCTAAACATAAAATCAGAATTTCCTGTCAGTTCTCTACATGAAGTCCATTGAACGCACGTGGATAGAAATAAAAAAACATGGTTTGTAAAACATGGCCTACGATGGTAAAGAATTAAAACAAAGATTTCGACAAGAATGGGAAAACGTATTGTCAGATGATATAGAAAAATTGATGAAATCAATGTACAAGCGTTTACAAATTGTAATTATATTTAAGAAGTATTCTACTAAATATGAATTTTATGTATCATCATTTTTCATTTCATTAGTTTCTAACTGAACGAATAATTTTGCGTTCGAATTTTTCGATACATTTTGATACTTCATTTAAATTTTTACGATACACAACAAATGATGGTCGCTTGCCTGCAACATGACCGTCGTTATTTATTACTGCGTTATAGACATATTCTTCTTAAATTCCAATTTTACTTGATTGCATAATAAGAACACGGTTTAGAAAGATTGAAAAAGCTCAATGGGCTGTTGAAACTCTTTGAAAAGCAATTGAGCTTATTGAAAATGATCACACAATGCGAACAGTTGGCAAATCATTAAACATTCCTTTTTCAGCTTCATAGCTGATAATAAGAAAGCGAGATAATTCGAAGCTGATAAAAGCAGTATGTTACATTTCTAAATTTTTCAATAAATAAAAGATATTTGGTAGAAAAAAAGGAAAACAGATAAAATCAGGAAAAGATAAGGAAAATCTTGAAAATAAATTAAGGTAGAAGAGAGAAAAATAAGAAAAATTGATCTTTTATAAAATTAATCATTATTAAATTAATTTATTATCAAAATCAATAATAGAAGTATAAGCGAAATGAAAAGTAAATATCATATTTGCTTTCAATTTGGTAATATTTTCACGATGAAGTATGGTTTTGCACATCTCTTATGGCCTATGTGTCCATTCTGAATGTTCCAGATGGAACTCACCTGAAGAATTCGTATACAAAAAGTGTCACGGTCCTCAGATTATTATTGTTTATAAAGTGACCGCTATTGCTCGTAGGTGTGGGCAATGGTGGACAAAAACATCTTTTTTATTTATACAAATTTTGTTATTTAAATAAATATAAAAGTATTTTTTGTATTGTACGAATAGATAAATAATTTAAATTTATGAAACACTCATGAAAATAAATATTGTACCTCATATTTTCACTTTATTACAGTTGTTGCGTAAGTAATCGCCATTATCCCACTTTTCTCTATTAGAAAAGCGATTCTGACAATATGACTATAACATAACTCCATGTATAACGGTAGATCATGATTTAAAACACAGTTATTCGATTTTAGATATCATCAACATGTGATATATGTCTTCGCAAATCATGCAACTTTTGTTTGAAATATTTCTTTCTACAGTGAATAATCTACAAGTATATTTACACGGTAGATTGGTTCCCCGAAAATGGAGTGTAAATTGATATCGTGCAATTCGAGTCCACAATTCAAATTGAAAAAAAGTATACATGTAATAAATTTAACAAATCCATATGAAATAGCATTATTTATTTTGTTATAAAGTAAAAAATTATATGCATATTTTCAAATAAAAATTCGTTAATCCAACCAAGTTGTATATATAATTTAAAAAAATTTTTTAAATTAATGTAATTTTTGCATTTGTCTGACATGTTAAATGGAAGTTCTTCCGCTGTTCTTTAACCGTGTTAAACCGAAATCGTGCAATTCGAATGCTGTATAAATTGAGGGTTAAGTGTATTTCGAAGTCGTTATATTACTAAGTCACCCTGTATATTAATCGCAAGATTCATTCAATATGCATATATGAAGCTGATGTGTTTCTTAACACGTTGAATGCCATGGGAGTCACCAGTGACCCCCAACCAAATCAAATCACTACAATTCACTGAATTAAATGGTAATTTGAAAACATGTGGAAACATTTGTATATTATAAATAATGTTACCTAGTGCAGTGACATTCGACAATATAAACGTGCAATAACAGTAAAGCAATTCAATTCAATAATTCAATACTATGCCCTTTTCCATTTCGTGTAGTTTGCTCCGTGAAATCTTGTGGCATTTAACGTGTTAATGTTTAGAATATCTGGCCTAATTGTATTTACAAATAATGCTTTGTACTTCCCGGAATTTTCGAAATATAGTACAATTTTTTGATACGACGATATCAAGCACATTTTGATTTTCTATGAAGGTAACCAATTGCTGATTATTGAAAAACAAAAATGATTATAACTTCGAAACAAGATCAAATAAGTGACATCTTGAAGTGAATTTGACAGTATATGATACAGCATGTATGAAGTTCTCTTTGAAACGTTATTTTTACGTGATCCTCTTAGCGTCTCATTTTTATTCCCATTGGATTGTAATATTATTCAACAGTAGCCAGGACTTCGAGAAAGAGAAATACGGTAAAAGTTGAATAACTGTTTAGTGTAAAAGTTTGTAACTGCTCGGTGGTCATCCCCGCCATTGGGGAAGCATCTATGTGGCATATCGTGAAGCACAACGGCCAAGAAGTACAATTATATTCGTAGTCGAGAATCGACCAGACTTATTTTAATTCAATGATGAAAAATTTGTACTTTTAAGTTTTTTCAGTTAAACTTTTAATTATATGTGTTTTATTTTGCTTTATACTTTTAACATTTTTTTGCTTCAATTTGGAATATACATATTTATAAAACTTTTCTAATGAATATAAGACTAAACATGATAAAATTTGAATTATATCTACTTACTTAATGCTTCAAGGATGACGTCGATCCAGAGTATAGATTCTAATATCGTTCCCAGTGCCTTTATTCCTTTTTTATTATTTAATTCTCATTTATTCTAGTTTCTGCAATTAAAAGAAAAAGGAAGAAGGAAAAAGTGATATAAAATAATTGATAGAAACCAGGCAGGTATTGGTCGTTGTCTTTGAAGAATTAATAGGCAGGAGAAAATAAGATATTATTATTGATTAAATAAGCGAGTATGCTGCAAATTACATCATGTTCGATCACATATTACTCAGAAAAGTCTGACAATTAAATGGTAGACGTTTCATTCTATAAAACTTTAAAATGAAAAAGTGTATTAGTATTACTTTATCAGTATGTTTGTTTTAATTCTCGGATCTTTTACTATCGCGCTGTTCTTTTTTACATTCGGCAAACTCTGTCGTTCGGCTCGAGCTATATTTGCATTCAGGCTCGATTCCGTTTCGATGCAACTGATTTTCGAGTAATTATCTAACTTTTAGCATAGCGACGAGTAAAAGACCAAACGAAAGTAAGTGAGCCTTTGTGAAACTGTCCACACGAATATAGTTTGTCTCACTCTGTCATTTATGTATTCGCATTCTCCTCAGTGAATCCTTACGAAGGACGCGTCATCAGGTTTAACTTACGAGTTGAGTGCGAGAAGAGAGATAGAGAGGAAGATATTTAACACGCGAGCAATAGTAAAACAATAGTCGGACGAACTGTACCGCACTTCTGTGTAATCAAACGCATGTTGTTCATGCCCATGTTGCACCTTTTTGTTCACTTAGCATCATCTCTCGTTGTCTTTTGCTACAAGACAACGATGACTTGCTAGCCAAAGAAGAAGAAGAGGAGTGTCCACTATTTCCAAGCGACTTGCAAGGTTTTCTAAGTTGCATAATGTGTCAGAAGAGAAGCTCTATATGATTGTATATTTTAAAAGAACTGTACAGAATTCTACATTTTTAAAGAGTTTTATAAAATTGTATGTTTTAAAATAGCTGTACAACATTGTATATTTTAAAAGAGCCGTATAAAATTGTTTATTTTACAAGAGATGTACAGAATTGTATATTTTAAAAGAGCTATATAAAATTGTATATTTTCAAAAAGCTGTACAAAATTGTATATTTTTGAAAAGTTGTATATTTTCATGGTAGTGATTTTTAGTTTTCTCTTTGCAGTCGAATTGTAATAGTGACATCGAGCTTTGGTATCTGAAATCGAAAGCTGTAAATGAATAATCTTATTATTCAAATAAAGACAGATTGGTGTGAGGTTTTCTTATTTCCTAATATTTAAAATTTCATTATATAATTTAGCTTTTTATGTATAGAGAGAATATGAAGCTCAGAAAATTCTTGTTCACGAAGGGTTAAAGTAAATAAAATATTCTGTCTGATTTTAATGCCTCTGCGCAATAATGCCTCAATTAATATTAGATTTTTAGTGGATCTTTATAAATATTTAACACTAGAACTACCATACTCATGAAAATGGCGGTTTTTGGTTTTCTTATTTTGCAATTATTAATATCTTAAAAGCGTTAAATATTAATGATATCAAACGCTCAGTAGATCTAATGTCAAAAATAAGAGAAACATTTCTAATAAAATGTCCTTTATATTGTCAACTGTTGCTTGTAACTATTTTTAATTTATTATAGCCCAGTACATAGGTTTATTTAGCTCTGTTATAACAAATTCTGATGCGTTTGAAGAAAAATACATTTAAAGCATTTTGTTCATGCGTTGTAATTTAGTAAAATTTGAATGAGATGAAAGTAATTTATCAATTGAATATTAATTCAATTTCTTTTCTAAATTCTTTTTTATTTTCAAAACTACACGAGAAGGAGCATAATATTATTTTTTTTATTTGCCACTAGATATTGAACACTATGCTTGATAATCCAACTTGCAATTAAGTAGTTTTTTAAGTGTTCACAATATTTAACGAGGGTAATTTTCTTGTTAAGATCGCGTAACTTTTTTCGCACGTAGAATACAAAAGTTTGTCATAATTGTTTCTTGTAATTTTTTAAACTTCAGTTTGGTAATCATTAATCACCATAAATGCTTATATGCTATAACATGAATAAAAAAGCTACAAATTTCAATGCAATGTCGTATTAACCTTCCACTTAAAATAATGTAGTACATATCTTAGTGTCATTTGTAGTATTTTATAATGTTCGTATACCATTATAAAATTATTTTTTTGTAATTATTATAATTAAATGTAAGTATGTCAATACGTACAACGAATTTCTGTTTTCTATCTAGTTTTTTTTCTGGAAGTTCCTAGACATCATACGTTCAGAAATATGGACTAAAAAATTTCGAATAGACACTTCAGTTGTAACAATAGTTATTAGCTTTTGCAAATTCATAAACTGAACACACTCTGCTCTTCATTATCATTACCTACTCTTGACTTCCTTCATTGAGTTTGAAATTGATTAATGAAGTGTATACAGTTAAAGTTATACGAAAGTTATGTTATAACTAGTAAAAGAGTTCTATATGAAAGCTCAAATTGACAGTATAGAATAAAATATCTTCATTTCAGATTAATCTTATTATAAATCAAAAAATAAATTTTAAAAATTGTTCAAAAGTTCACCTGCATTCAATCAATTTTCGGAAAAAACAAGAATTAAGAAACAAGATTTTACATAAAAAATGCTTATTTTTTTTACTTTTGTTCGTATTTAGTTTAGCCAGTATTAACGATTGATCTTCTAAGAGGTAATAAACACATTTTACTGCAAGTTTTGATTTTATTATTTCATGTAGAATCACATTCTTTCTGATTATACCACCAAGTATAGGAAATTCTGTACATCCTCGGATTCCATAAATGATACAATACTCATATACACTTAATATTGAACCATAAAGTTGATAATTTCTAGACAAATATTCAATGTTATTTTTCAAGTAACTGACAATCAAAAGTGAAGATTTTAGTAATTGCACAAATTATAAATATTTTAATATTATTTTCGTAAATAGTAATAGCAATAGTAATACAATATTATTAAAAAATGCAATATACATATAATTCAAATATACGATTAAATCCTTTTTTTATGTGTGAATAACTGTAGTATTTTCTAAGTTCCATTACTTACTTCATTACATCTGCAGTTGCAGTCTAAGTACTCTTCTTTACTGAAATTATTTGCTGTTTAATAGTGTTTATGATATGTGTGATTACCGATCTCACATAGAGAAATATTAAAATAATACAAAGTACTTTTACTACCTTCTAAAGTACTTTTTCCTATTTTTTACAGAGGAGACCTGAAGCGTTACAATAATGGGTGATAAGACATTCAATCTTACTTGGAACAATCACCTGGCAAACTTGTCCGGATTGTTTGAAGGGCTGTATAAAAGTGGCTCTTTGACTGACACGACCTTAGCCTGCCAGGGTGGTATGCTGAGAGCACACAGATTGGTCTTGGCAGCATGTAGTCCTTACTTCGAAAGAGTCTTCAAAGAACACTATGGTGAACAACCGATTCTTATTTTAAAAGGTGGGTAGTAAGTAACAGCTATTTATATGTCTCCTAGAAACGTAGGTAACTGTTATGTGCCTCTTTAATAGTAAAATTACTTTCTGTTCTTCTTTCGATATTTAGTTCGACTTAGAATTCATTGGTTTGCTTGATATTAATATTTTATTAAGTAGAATTATTTTATGTTTCTTTTAATATTAGTATATTAAAACATCTTTCGCTAAAGTTGATTATCACCAATATTAAAATGTAAAAGTACATTTACGGTTACAATAAAAATATTCTTATTTATATGGACAAATATTAATATGAAAAAGTAAAACATAAAATAATAGAAATTATTTATGTAATTAAATAATTAGTTCTCAAGAGGCACAATAACTTTTAAATTCCTTTGCCAAGCAGGATGTGAATGTAAGAAAAAATATAGATAATATATACTAAATAAAGTAGTAAAGTCATAAGAGGTTTGATACGGTGCTAATTATGATAATTATGATGATTGTTATTAATCGTGATAGTTATTTAAAAAATGGATCACCTCCCCAATTTTAATGACCTTGAAATATGCTATCATGGATATCGGTTTGATCAACTTTTCCATATACTTGTTACCACCGCCTTCGTTTCCAATATAAAAATAGTACTTCATACTTCCTAAAGGGTAAAACTCACTGATCTCAGTGAATCCAGAATTTGTAATATCATATTTGAGAGTGTACAGTTCAGCAGGTGACATTTCGGCCCCTCTGCTAATTTGTTTCATTAAGAAATATTTATTTATTTAACCCCGAAAAGCAATGTATCATTAAATAGTAAACTTGCCGTAAGAAAAATTCATTAATATCGTTTCTTAATATTTATAACAAAGAGTTGCAGGTAGATAGCAGAGAGGGGAATTAGTAGGTCAGTGGCGCAAATCTTTATGTCATAATTGTAAAAAATCCAGTCAGCCTGACCCCGGAAGTTTTTTATGAATATTTCGAAACCTAAAAGAGTCCAAAATTTTTGTAAGAGAAAGATGTAGTTCACAATACCCATTTCTACGACATACTTAAAAATCATCGAAATCAGTAAAGAAGTCCTCTTCCAATAAATTTATCCAAAATTGCATGCTATTATATAGTAATTGTATATTTGATTTAATACTATTTATGATAAAATATACGATATGATAACACGAGTACAAAATTTATCAGTCGGTCGGCTAGATTATAAAAACAGACCGACTCCTAACCGCAAAAAGAATCTGCAGAATAGGGCATGTAATATTAAATGTATTTTCACGTATTATCTTAAGAATTAACAAGGAAAAGTATTGAACCCTAAAATTCTTGAATTATCAAACTGTGTGTAAATAGAGTAAGTCAAGCATAAAACATTGTAACTTTTTGTCATGCCGAACTTTACTTTGAAGAGGTGAAACCATCTTTGAAATGAATGAAAATTTTTCTTTTCCGTGGATTATCGTGAAAACGGTAAGAAGATAGCGAAAAAAAGTTTCACCAAAAAATACATTGTTCTTCCAGGTTTATAAAATTACAAACTAAAATTTAAAAATAATTCAAATTTTTCAAAATTTAGATTTTGAAAATAATTATTTGAAAATTTTATGCTACAATTTTATGGGCGTGAAAAAACAATGTATTTTTTGTTGACACTGTTTATCGTTATCTCTTACCGTTTTCCAGATAATCCGCGGGAAAGAAAAATTTTCATTCTTTTCAAAGACTGGTTTTGCCCCGTCAAAGTGAAATTCGGCACGAAAAAAATTGCGATGTATTAGGCTTGACCAACTCTACTTACACACAAAGTTTCTTTTTCTTGTAAGATCGTGCGGTGGTATATACTGTAATATGTATAGCGAAAATTAGTCACGTCATCGATAACGTATTTCAAAGTCATTGAAATTTGCGAAGAGACCCTTTGTCCGTATAATTACTCTAATTACATTTCGGAATTTGTAAATATTATTGAAAAATTAAATACCTTTTCTTCCTTTTAATAACTCTGTTCATTAATTATTAACAGTTATATTCATCGTTTGTACAATACATTGACTTTATTATCATTGTAAGTACACTGTAGATTGAGAGACGCTGGTTACAGTGACAGACAGCAGGTCGCGTGCTACAAATTATAAATCGGAAAAAGGGGAACATAAGCTAAGAACAGGTCTACGTCTATACAATAGAGCGCTCTAGTGCTGTTCACACAGAGTGGACACGTGCCCAAATATGCTATCTGAATCCTTTAAAAAAAGTCGATTTTTCGTCCGTTTAAGTCTAATAATTAAAAACAAATTAAGTTAACACGAATATCTATCATAACTAGACTTAGACCTAAAATAATTAAATAAAAAGTAGGATTTAAATAGTAATCCATTTTTTGCTTTAAGAACTTAATTAATTAACCCCTTGTTCTCCGATTTACTCCTTCACTATGATTGACAGAACTACTTTGTCGTTAATTATTTATTGGAAGAAATAGGAATATTTCAGGTATACTCTATGTATATGTAAACTCTAAAGTGTAATAATTGATAACAGAAGACTAATATTTAATTTGAATTCGAGAGAATATATATATGTGTTAAATTCCATTTGAAATCTTTGTCACGAGTCTGACACGATGTTATAAGATAAGGAGTTAAAAGTAAGTTACCAACATCCTCGAATTCTTGTAAAGCTTTCTATAATATGTAAAAAACGTACAAAATTTATAGTCTAATAGTAACTATTCAAATTACGTATTTCTTTTCTTATGTTTTAAATTTCAAATGTATACAACTTTATGGCAATTCTTTTACTATTTTTTTCACTGTTTTAAATTGTACATAACTCTATTTCAGTATATAGTTAATTATAGAAAATACCTTTGACATTATTTTACTATTCTTCTTTGTCTTATTGCATATAAACCTAATCTAATGAACGAGACTCAATGTACTATTATTCAATTTGTCTAAATATTATCGTTAATTTGTACATATGACAAAAGTTACCTTGTTGTTAGTGTTTGTACTATTGAAATTCGTACATTAACAATTTTTATATTTACACAAAACATTGTAAATTCCAGGCGTGGCGGTTGAAGAAATGGAATGTCTTCTAGATTTTATGTATCGAGGTTCCATCGACGTCGCGGAGGAGCACTTGCCTTCCTTAATAAAAACCGCGACGGATTTGGAAGTTCGTGGTCTCTCGGGTGACCACAGGAATCAAGAAAACAGTCGGAGTCCTTACACGAGAGTCGAAACGCGAATGCAACGGTGTCACATAGAAACGAGGGTTCACACAACCGAGTACATGAAGGAGCCCTCCGTAATTCCTTTCCTGCCGAAACAGTCTTCCGTGGAATCGTTGGAAGATCACATTAAAGTAGAAGAAATCGAAGTGGAGGACGATCCAATGGTGATCGACGGGCACGAAGATGCGTTCGACGAACCTTTACGATCATCGGAAACGCAAATTGTAAGTATACATCATTAGAAATTCAATAATATTGGCATTATCCTTATCTTTACATGAATATTTCGTAACACTTATTATTGCCTGCTTAAGTTTTTGGTACTAAAGCAACATTTTTTTTCTGTTTAGCGTGTTAACTGTGGAATTTAGTTTGAAAGATCTCTCATTTTGCGCGCAATAGAATAAAGAAATGAAGTGAATACTCGTAAAACGCAGAACGAATGCACCTAGGGCATATTTTATTGAAAAACTAGAACAAAAAAAGAAGAATTACATGTTTATCTGAAAAAATAACAAATTCATCGTTGAAAGAATTAATACCATTTTACGCTTTAAGATGGTGCGTATACTCGTCAAATGCAGTTAGCTGGTTAGATTTTTTGTTTCATGTATCGAACGTTTTTAGAAATGCGATAAGAGAAGACGATAAAGTTATCATTAATTTAAAAACAAAATATTTATTGAAAAATGAAAAATTAAATATTGAAGAAAATGATTCGAACAATTCGTTACTAAACCGTATATTTTGCTTAGAAATTCATGAAGAGCACGCACAAACACGTATTACGGTTGCCATTACAGTCTTCCATTTACATTATATAGTTATATCCCAAAAATATAAGACCATTCAGAGTATTACGTACTCTTCATAAATTTAAATCGAATAATCTATGTCATTTTGCAAGTGTGAACTTCGTTTTTTTATATATTAATAAAGTAAATTTGAGGATAGTGCAATTTCCGGGCCTTGACGTTTAAGTCATAGTTATCTGTGTTTTCGACCACATAAATGCAGGTACATACAGTGAAAATTAGACCATAATGCTCATAGTATTAGGTATTTTTTCAGTGTGTTGCTACGATTTTTCTGCAGTTTTAGAAATATTTCTCTCTTTTTTTTATTTCTACATAGGTATACAAACCAACTTTATCGTTACAATTCATTGATTATAATAAATATTATGATGAAATGTTCTTGTTTGTGTACATGTTTGGCTTTATATACTGATAAACATAATTATAAGCTTACTCAATGTTTTGGTATTTCTGTAATTTGTGTTTAAAATCCGTCATTCTGTTTTGGTAGAGGTACACTAAAATTTTTTACATTATTTATGCGATTAATATATTATTTGATGGAGAAGAAACTTGTTGGGAACATTCTTCTCTTTTCTGATTTGATTGTTGTGTATCCGGTTTAGTGGGGCAGATTTTAAAATTCACTTAATTTTTTCAAATATTGTAGAATGTTAGATTTTCTACATACTATGATAATGTATATTAAAACGAATTCATCTTTTAACGAAGACCTTTCATAGAAAATCGTGTAATTACTAAGAAACAGAAGTTTTTTGGGAAGAATAACCACATATTCGAAAGTGTCCTATCGACCTGCTATGTCAATTTAATCTTGTCTGCAACTCGAGTAAAATAAACTGAATATGTTTACTATTTTTATGTAAACAAAAACTAGTTACGTTGTCCGGTAACAATTACAGGGTCAATTTAATACATGTTTTTAAGCAGTTAGCAACAGATTTTGTGGTTTATATAGTGAAAAGAATAGTATGATTAAAAAATGTTTTTCACATTTGAAAGAAGTAGAATTATGGTATACGTGGTGATGAACGTTTATCTTATCATGAAGTTAGTGTAGAATTTCATACGCGACATATAATGATACCAAAACCAATACCATCGACAATAAAAATATTGTTATAATATTTGAACGCACTAGAAATAATACAAACAATCCTCAGTCACGTAGAATTAGCAGCACGATATAATAATTGGGAACGTTATGTAATTCGACTTTCAATTTTTCGTTGTTGTATGGCTTTCTATAAAAAGTCATGACTTTAATATCAGTTCAATGAATTCGCCTAACCGCTAGTAATTTAAAAAATGCAGACGGAAGTTTGTACTGATTTATTATAAAAAGAAATCATAATAGAATCCGGAAAAATGCAACAAAAATAATTGAAGATAAAGAAAACATGTTTATCATGAAATGTGTTTTTAAAAAAGTTTTTTATGAAAGTATACAAAATTATAGTATTTTACTTAAAAAAATTTAATTGATTTTGATATCCACCTTACTATCCAGAAACAAAATAATTATTTATAACACGTAACACCCTCCTTCATAACAAACTACTTTTGTTAAAGCATTCATTTCCTAACATTATTTCCTTGCAAGATATTATAGTCAACCTTACAGCTAACTGAATTTTAAACAGCGGATTTAAAAATCAAAACTCTGGTTTCCAAATATCAACGTGTTGACAAACATTCCACTGAATAAAGTGGAAAATGACATTTTGCATTAGATTTGTTAATCTTACATAGAATTAACATTGTAGAGAATTTTATAGAGAAACCAGCGTCCCGTTCCTCCATTTACGTGATACCTTTTTATGCGGTAAATCATAAAATTACGCGATATTGTTTATATACGATATCAATTTACGCGATTTTAATTCAGTGACATTAAATAAAATTTACTTTTGTCTCCTGAAATGTCAATGTTATTATTTCTTGCACGTGATTTTCATTCGCGTAAATTAAACCGCTGTGGAACGAATATTCCGCGTAAATGGAGGGACAGCTGTGTAACTTCAACTGATTGAATACTATTAATTGATCATGGTTAATATTATGTAACGTGTTAAAATGATTGGGTATTTGATGTAATGGTTTGTACGTTTCGTTAGAAGTGTATAGAATAGCAAATATAGAATTGTTTGAGAGCAATAAATATAGAATGAAGTCATCTCGTGAAGATAAAATTGAAAATATTATTTCTTTATGAGATAAGGAACAGTCGCTGCGGTAGGCGTCAGATAAATGTGAAGTGTATCGTAAAATAGTTACAAAAATGTAGGGAATAGATAAGTAGGAATCAATTTTCTTAACTCTTGCCTTACCATGTGTAAATCCGTTCGTACCCTCAGCTGTTGATTATTTTTTTTTTCAATCTTTGCGTTGTTCACATTTGGTTAACATAACATTCGTTAGCAATAAAAAAAAACGATAAAATAAGAAAATATAAGTTCAAAATAAGGTAAAAACGCCAATAGTTGACCAGTTAAGTAAAATTTTCTACGTGAATTTTCTACGCAAACGGTTGCTCCTTTATTAAATAGAGAGACTTAATGCGTGAAAATGCTGTTTGGACTTCGTACATTAGGTAACACAACAAACCTTTTTGAAATAGTTATATTATCCAAATTTTATAGACATTTTTAAGAATTCAATACCTGCGTCAGAAGTTGACCATCCTTTAAAACGAAGAAACTACCAATTCACCATATGTTAGTTCCTAGTTGACCACTTATAGTAAAACCAAAAACACTAAAGGTGATTATTTTAATATCATTTATTTACAACGACTGTTACAAATTACAAGTAAAAGGACAAATGCAAATGAAGAAAAGTTAATTCCATATTAGAAATTGGAGGCATACAACTAACGCCAATGAAATAAATTGTTAATTTTTACGATAAACAATTTCATTCAGGTAAAAGTGTTTCGGAGCCGGATCGATAGATGATCTACCATGCCATTATCCAAAGATTATTACATTTAAAAACCTAATTTTTTATGTTTTCCTGAAAAATGGTGAACTACTGATACCAGGTATATTACTGGTGGCTTTACGCCGGTAAAACGTGGCCTTAAAATTGCCGGTACTACTAGGGTTAAGAAATGTATTGGAAGTAAATTGCACATCGTCGATCAAAATATCTGAAAACGATGAGAATTGTAGTTCAAGAACTTTATATATGTATGGCACTAAATAAATTATTTGTTGCTTTTTTTTACAAAAATCAGCAAATAGAAACACGTAAAGTATGAAAAATATGGAATGTTTCGATATTATTATTAGATACTGAAAAATGTGACTATTTCACTATTTTAATGGAGGAAATTGGTATTACCAGCAAGTCATGTTCATGCCGTTGGTAGCAAATAAAATGAGATTGTTTTACAAAAACGTTCTCTGTGTTTAAATTTTGATTTAAGAACGCACAGAAACTTTTTCCAGTACCTAATAGCTTTCATCAAATGAAATAAACCATATATTTCAAATTAAATACAAATTATATAGTAGAAATAGTTTCATTATATGATGGAATTATTTTATACATAAGGGTACTGGTTCCATAGAATTTTTGTTTTATGTATAAAGGACAGTGTTGAATATGTTATTAATTACTTCGTATATTATTAACCGAAACAATAAAAAACTGATACTCTCTAATGAAAAACTAGTTTACAAATCAGAATTTTTTAATAGCTAAATGGCTAGCACGAATTTAGATATACATAAATTTGACTACAAAATGGTCGTGATAAATACAAAAGTCGACTATAAAATATTTACAAATTGAAGATAAAACACAAAAGGAATACTGCACTTTTATAAATTATATCTACATAAGTTATTACCAAGTGTACTAGTTTAAGAGAAAACAAAGTTAAAGAAAATGGACAAAACTGTGAAGATCAAACCTATTTTTTATTTTTTTTCAAATACTTTGCACATGTTTGGTATAAATAGAACTATAATGTTGCAATCTATTTATCAGGTGTAGCTTGTAATTAATTGATCCTTTTCACTTTAATAGATAATTTAAAGTATTACGTTGCTTTCTAAGATTAGCGCCATATATTTACACTTGTGTTCGTCACTGTAGATGTAGATAATTGAAAGGTGAGATAAGAGGAGAGGAGAGGAGAATGCAAAGAAAAGCAGGATGGTCCGTTCTGGAGCTAGTGAACTTACTAATAAAGTTACTTTGTTAGTTTAACCGAAGATATTTAACGAATTATCGCAAAGTGCGTGTTATTCTCAAATATACATATCGAATTATTACACATACACGTAATTGTACAATTGAATAAACAAATAATATCGTAATAGCTACATTTGTACACCTAACCCTCGATTTACACAATAAATTGGTTCCCCAAAAATGTCGTGTAAATTCAAATCGTACAAATCGAATCCACAATTCAAATTGAAAAGGAATATACATGTAAGAAAGTTAACAAATCCATATGAAATAGTATTATTTACTTTTTTGTAAATTAAAAAATTATATACATAATTTTAAATAAAAATTCGTTAATCCAACAATATTACATATGTAATTCACAAAACAAGAAAAAAATTAATGTAATTTTTGCATTCGCCTGACCTGACTGTATTAAAATGAAATGCAAGTGCTGAATGGAAGTTCTTCCGCTGTTCTTCAACAGAAGAACTTTACACAGAAGTCGTGTAGTTTGAATGCCGCATAAATCGAGGGCTAAGTGTATAATAATGGCCCTGCATTCGTTGCAGGAATGTTGAGGATAGTATAAAATACAATACAATAGAAATACAATAGAATATGCGATCGATTACTTCAATTTTTCCGCACAACGTCACACAATCCAAGAGTCCATTGAGACGTTCAGGAGTGCCATCATAAATGAAAGTTACTTCGCCTTTGTTTTCATTGGTTGGCGAGGTACTGTTGATCTTACAACCAAAGATAAAGAGGAACATAGCTGAGTGGGCGAGAGATTACAGTACAAACGTAAATACTTACTATAATCATGCGCTCACGTTAGCCAAGCCGACCCTAGGTTTAAAAGTGCACCGGGGCAAGGGGACTTTTCCACTCACAACATTCGGCTTTCGACTTATGGTAATTATTAGCGCGTAGCAATAACAAAGGCTGGAAGCAAGATTGACTGCGACGAAGTAAAACGTAATGATAGAATACAAAATTTTCTATAGTTCCGGCTCACTCCGTTGCATTCGGCCTCGGTTCCGTCCTTTGTTATTCCCGCACGCCAATAATGACCGTATGTTGAAAGCCGAGACGGCCCGAGTATCGAACTGTACCATATAAAGATAGAAAGAAGTACAGTGCGTTACTCACGTGAGTCAAACCGACCTGTGGCTCAAAAGTGAAGAGGGGCTGGGCGAGATGTCCATTCGCAACGCTCGGTCCGACAGTAATGGCGAAATTAGTTTCAACACGTCTTTGTTACTGGCCGATCCGCAAGCTGAGGTGGAGCGTGCATCCGAGTCCCCTTACCCCCCACACTTTTGAACCACAGGCCGACTTGGCTACCATGAGTAACGCACTATACTTCAAAAATTGGAAAGGTGTGGTTATACGGAAAATAAGTCCCGCATGTCGAACTCCAAAACCAAATATTCATGAGAATAAAGTGTTGTGCGTATGGTGGAATTTGCAAGGAATTTTTTCATGTTGAGCTGTTAAAGCCCGCAAATACCGTTATTATCAACCTTTTTCTTTGTTGTATGTTTTTAGTTGCGTCAATCTAATTGGCTCATTGGCAACTATGTTTAAATTACGCAGATATGTTATCTATGTATATGATTGTATTGCGTATTCCGTAGTTGTGGATGGCTGATTAAATTAAATGTAGTATTTTAATTTCTTTTAGAAATTTAAAAATATTTTGGTCCCAATAGTTAATTGATATAGTTAATCGAAAGGGTGCAATACTGCAGCAGGACAATGCGAGGTCGCATATTGCAAAAATCGCGCAGCAAAAAATCAGAGAACTCGACTGGGAAATTTCGGTACATCCGTCGCACTCTCCTGTCTTAGCGCCACCCAATTTTCATTTAGATTTCCACAGCAATTTTTAGATAGTATAAAATGTGTTTTTGTTATTGGCCGATCCGCGAGCTGAGGTGGAGCGTGCATCCGAGTCTCCTTGCCCCCATCACTTTTGAGCCACAGGCCGACTTGATTACCATGAGTAACACACTGTACTCTCCGGCTTAGAAGAGTTGGCGGCTCCCCACGTGTACGATAAGTCAGGGAGGCAAGGGGACTCTTCCAGTTCCGATGTTCGGCACATGGTCGGTGCTGGCGCGCAGCAATAACAAAAGACGGAACCGAGACCGAATGCGACGGAGTGATACGGAACTGTGGAGAATTTTGTATTCTATCGTTACATCTCACTTCGTCGCATTTAGTCTCGCTTCCGTCTTCTTTCCGGACGATACTCCGGGACAGCGCAGGGGTAAAAGAAGTTTCTCGATAGGACCGCCTATCTTTACATTCAAGAAAGTCTGACAAATGGTATGCCAATGTCGACAATCTGTGTGAGGAAAGCCGTGCCCTCTCTATTTTGACCACTCAGACTCGCATTCCTACGAGAACTTCTTTCTATTTCTATATAATACTTACGTAACTGGATAATAGCCAAAAAGGAGTGTAAATGTTCAGTCAACTTGCGAGTGAAGTTTGATAAAATTTGGCGTTCGCTACTCATAAGGTCTTCTCGAGCGTTCGCAAGAGAAAATATAAACATGCATATGAATAGTCTTATTTATGGGTTCGTTTCATGTCGTGTGAACTTCATTTCTTATCCGGAGTTTCTTTTCGTTTAATGATCGTGATTGATACCTTTTACTAATCTTTGATAAGTCGACTAATCAGTGATTCGTTTACGACAACTGACTTTGAAAGGAAAGTTACCTGTAGATAAAATTAAAATTATATATGAAAGAATAAAAAGGGATTATTGGAGTACCATGTGTGCAATATTATTTTTTAATAATATTATTGATAATAATCAATGTATAATCATACATACCACTTAAATTCTTCAGCTTTTAATGTTTTTTTTTTAGTTTATCAGTGATCATTTTTTTCACTATCTTTTTAGTTTCAGTGAAATATGATGCTTTTAAGGTGCGTTTTATGGAAATTACTGTAAACTGTTATATTCTAGTTTTAGTTTAAATATTCGAAATTTTTTTCATGTAGTCTTCATTTCTTTGCAATTTATTACAAAATAATAATAAATAAATGATTTAAATATGTGAATATAACCAAATATTCGAAGTAAAATTCAGATCGTTTTAATGTCTTACCTCCTTTTGTACATGCAGGGAGGGGCAGTGAAAAAGTAATACCGTTAAAATATGTGCTCTTTGAAATGTAAGAATTTAAATGTATTTCTAACGATGAATATTTAAAATATAATGGTCGAGAACATAAAATAGCTAGAACAAAGGACTGAGCGTATTCGTACAAGACGTCTTTTCTTTTGTATATGTTAGAAAAATAAAATCGTAGCTAAACTTTTGCACGTCAATATAGATAGATGCTGTTTAAATAATGGGGAGGTACGAAACGAGATTATTGATTTACATACTGATTTGAAGACAACCAGGCCACGCCGCTATGGTTTATCTTATCTTATGAAGAATTCCTCTAAACTCAAAAATTCTTTAATGAAATATCGTCTGTATGTATAGAACGTAATGTAGAAAAACGCGTTAGGTAGACGAAATTATATCCTGTTATTCTGACATCTTTTATGTTTGAACTTATTATTAAATTTTATAAAATTATTTTACTGCTTTGTACAGAATATGTTTGTTGACTTTTTTCAATTCGTGTTTTTTATGCCTGACTTTTTTAAAATTCTAGACCACAACTGATTACAAATATAATATTGTGAAGAAAGATATTTTCACTTTGATTGTTGGTAATTGTTCGTATTATTGCATTTCAATGCGTTAGAATTCCAATTCTGGAAAAGTTATATATCGTTGGAACGTGTTATTTATACAGTGCCAAAACATGATTGCGATTATTATATTTCAATTATATGCAATACTTCTAAAGAAAGGGAAAATAATATAACAGAAAAATTAAAAGTACATACAGCCAATTGGAGATTTGCTCGTAAAAGATTAGTATATTTATTTACTAAAATTATAACAGAATTTTATCACTCATATAATTGTTTATATTAAATAATTATAAATAATATTTAAAGACTTTAAAAATTAGCATAATATTACATAGAAATGCAAGTGTAATAACTTGTTTGTTTTAAATATTTTTTATATTAATATATACTTTGAATAATTAACTATTTGAATGTGTTCAATAATTATTGTATATATCAGCATTATTTATTTATATTTATTAAATTCAGATATGTGCAGCATTACAGCGATATCGTTAAAAAAATATCTAAATAAAAAGTAGTTAAATGTATTCTTTTTGAATGTCAAGAACATTTGCAATTAATAGAAAATAAAATAATCTGCTATGAAAAATTCGATGGCGTTCTCTTGTATCTATTGGTTGAGTATTTTATACATGAATTATGTATTGTACTATTAAATTTTGTTTTAAAAGTGTAAATATTTGGAATTGAAATTAATTTTAAAGGATATTTTTGTACAAATGCAGCTTTATTGTACAAAAATGACAAAGTAATAATTTATTCAAAGCATTGTCCATCACTAGCCACTACTCTTTCTTATCTTTCTGACTATAGTCGCAATCCACGTCGAAAGACCGACTCGTCTTTTGAGGCTATCCACGATTCGACCGATTTTTTGGTATTCTCATAAAAGTGGAAGCACTGCTCAAACAAGCCATGCGTCATTGATCGAAACAGGTCGTAATCAGAAGGATCATTATCTGGCAAATACGACGGATGGAGTAGCACATCCCATCCAAGCGCTTCAAATAAGAATAATGTATTATCATTTTGAAGATGTCGAGTAAATAATATTCGATAGTTGTGATTAACGAAAGTACACACCAACACGTTCACGCATATACGCAAGAGAGGTGTTAGCACTTGTATACAAGGCGTCTTACTTATATAGAACACTTAAATTATTCTGTTGTTATTGAAAATGAAAAGTGATTAAAATAAGCCTAGTGGATGTGCTTCTGCGAAATAATAAATTGTTAAATTATTTATAAATCAAAACTTTTATTGTGTCGCGTACGTATTTGGTCACGTTTCAAGACGACATACTGTAATTTTTATGGAATTTTCTATATTTACTCTCCTATATTTACTTATTCTATATTTTTCGATGTATATTCAATTTCAAAGTCTGTTACAATTTATGTCCATATTCATCTGGAATGAATTAAAAGTTTTTTAAAGAAAACGTCGTTCATGCAAAGTAGACAGTCATTAAATTTGAAACTTCTTTAAGTGATAAAGAAAAACCTATTTTCTGAAAGGGTGCAATTCTAATTCACAAGATAGTCTTTTACACATATTAAGATTATTTTTATATTTTCTCATCCTACCTGAATATAACGATGTAAGTCATGCTAGTTATCGAAACAGAACGCACATTGAAAAATATAAAACAGTTTAATAACTAACAAAAATTATTGTGTAGAAATTACAGTGCGTCATTTTAAAAAATTATTAAATGTCTATACAAACTGGATCTACAACATCCTAATAATTTTTTGTATTGCAAATTGTCTAAAATAGATAGACGCCGTATGGAAATACCACTTAAAGAAAATGCCCCAAAGACATTGACATGCTTACATATTTATTAATGGTACCGGAAAGTAATGTTGTTTCGGTTTGACGTTTATCGTCGAATCAATGTTGCAAGTATTGTGTTGATTGTATTGTGTGATTGTATTGTGTACTCCGTAGTTGTGGATGGCTGATTAAATTAAGTGTAGTATTTTAATTTCTTTTAGAAATTTAAAAATATTTTGGTCCCAATTTCAAGCAAAATTTGATAAAGATATTGATGCACTATATCCTCCGAACAAATGTAATATTCACCGTATAGATGAAATACTACAGAAGTTTTGTAACGTTATTTTAGAGGCAGCATAGTGAACCATTCTTAAAACTCTTTCAAGTAGGCGGAAGAAAAGAGTCCCATGGTGGAATAAGGAACGCAAACAAGCTATCAAAAATTATCATTACTGTGAATAAGTAACACGCCTAAGCAGTGCAATTACAAAAACACGTCCTGATATGGTTAATAGAAAGGGTGCAATACTGCAGCAGGACAATGCGAGGTCGTATATTGCAAAAGTCACGCAGCAAAAAATCAGAGAACTTGACTGGGAAACTTCGGTACATCCGTCGCACTCTCCTGTCTTAGCCCCACCCAATTTTCATTTAGATCTCCATAGCAATTTTTAGATAGTAAAAAATGTTTCAGTTACAAAAATGTCAAAAACTGAATACAAAAGTATTCTAATGGAAAATGAAGGGATTGTTATAAAAGGGGCATACAAAAGCTCGCTTCCAGATGACAAAATGTCGTAGGCAATGAGATTATCTCATTGATTGAATGTTTCATGTACGATTTATAAAATTTAAATAATCTTTATATTTAAGAAACTATATTACTTTCCGGAACCTTTAATATGTCAGTTTTATATAATAGAATTTTACTGTTAACATTAAATGTACCACGACCGGTCATGTGATCGGTATTTTTAATTAAAATTTGATGTAAAGTTCTGCATTTTCTTTCGACAACCTTATATTGTTCGTTCTTACATTGTTCGATTAGTTTTTCAAGTTTTGTCTTTTTTTCATTTATATTTCCACTAAGAAAAATTTATTGTTTTACTCGTTTACCTCTATTTTATAACCAATTATTTGACTAGTTATGGATGGAATAGGTTTATATAAAGTGCCGATACGGTTAGTGTTAATGTTGATGTGAGTTCAATGAAGTAGATATTATGACTTTAACCCCTTGGCTATTGTTGGCGCCTAAAGACACTTTAAAAACTTGATTTTGGTATACTGTTAACGCCTATAGGCGCCCGTAAAATGTTATTCACAATAATTGCAACAAAGTTCGCTTAACATTCCGTTAGTTATATATTATATAAATGTAATTGTTTTATATTTCATTTAATTTAGTTCAATTCAGTGTTTCCATGGTTTCAAGACACTTTCTTAGAAATACGCGTTGATACAAAATTCTGTCGTAGCCAAAGAGTCAAACAGTCACATATTAACGATGTATCCTAAAATTTATCGGTTATAAGGAAGTTGCTCTAACAGTGAATGACGAGAAGGAATAAGTATAGATAAATGTGTTGACATCAGCAGTGCGAACTTTGCATATTCATTAAAATAAAGTGACTAAATATTCTTCTCTTATTTTGTAATTGTTATAATTTAAATTTATTTTTCATTCTACACAATCACCTTAAGGTACTGAAATGATATCTATAGTAATATGAACTTGGTGGATAAGTAAATATTAAATATCAATTAGTAATATTAAGTACTGGTTTAGAAGTTTTCTACTTGTTATAAATTTCTGTGTTATACACAGAATGAACTATAGAATGAACTTTACTGTTTTATCATCTAAAACTATCATCTAAAATACGTAGATTCACAGTTTGTATTTGAAAATAACTTCTATATTTAAGGAAAAAGTTGATTATTAAATCTAGGACAAACTACTGGCAACGACTTAAGTACTGAAAAATGAATAACAATATGAAGTGAAGTTTTACAGTCAACTTTTTACAATACTATTTTCAAGTTGTTTTGTATTTTTTAGAGACGTATGCCGCCACCAATGTACAAACGGGAAACAAGATTTAAAGGACAAAAAAGAGTCTCTGTTGGACGTACTTCTAGGAACACTGAACCACAAGAGTATAGGTCGAAAGAACGTTTAGTTCAAAAGGAAGACACTTCTAGAGAGGACATGTACGAGGACACGTCAAACACAGTTAAATCTGAACCAAGCTTTAATAACGGATCTACTGACCCTACAGTACCGGATATACAGATGAACGATGACTTACAAGAACGAGATGAGAGTATGGTACGAAAAGATAAATATAATTGAAATTATTTTTATGCTTAATGTCACATATATGCTATTAATTATTAATTACAAGCATATGTAAACAAACGCTCAAGGAATATTGAAACAGTTAATTTACGAAAATCAAATGAAAATCGTTTGGATATTTGAATCTGTTTCGATAGAATAAATAATTTTGTACAATATATCTTAATATATTCAGTATATAAAATATTTATAACTAACTTGAAAACATTATGCTGTAATGAATATTTAATTCAATACATCCTGATTGCGCCATTATAAAGACATAGTTGTAATATAATTATTTTTAAATTATATAGATTGTTTGACTACATATAGTAGATATTTAGGGGCTTATTGAAAGAAATGTCGTTTTTTATGCTAACTTCTAGTGTAAAAAATTAATACTTACGACTTTTTAGTCATTGATGTATTTATCATCGTTGTGTATAACCTTCCCTCATTTTTCGATTAACTTTTTAATACTATTTTTGAAATGGCATTAAAAAATATTTTATAGTGTAGAATAAGAAACGACATTATATATAGAATCTCCCTTTAAAATCTCTACCACGTATCGTCGATAATATCATGTATAATACTTTGAAGACTACTGTAATCAGTACAAAATTTAATTCTTATTCAAATAATGAACTGAAAATATATAATACAATATATATTATTGCAACATTTCATTCGGAAACTCGTTAGGCAAATAGTTACGAGATTGATATTGGGTTTTTATTTCCCAAGTGTGTATATAACACTTTTCTTGTACTCACTTGTATTTATATACATTGATAAGATTCCTATTTACATTCTAACGAGTCTTTTACTTTACGAGTGTATTATCAATATGGGTTAATGAGAAACTTGTTTTTCCTTCCCGAAAGATTGCACTTCGCAGTATTATAAATCGAAAACATTATTTACTATTTAATACCGTTTAATAATATGATTTATAATTAATGCAGTTACACACATTAAGTAATGATTGTATAGACGTGAACAAATAAAATAAAAGTTCCATATTTATCTGTATTAGGTGGAAACTCAGTTCATGTATAACTGTTTATATGTTTATGTAACTTTTAAAATCCCCAAAGTTGTTTTTTAAAAAATGAATTCATCCACTAAAAAAATTGTTCTGTATGTAATATTAAATTTTTAAATAACGATTACAATTTTATAATGTTATCGACATGAAAATTGAGTTTTTTTCTCAGAGTTGATTTTTACATTCTAGGAACGAATCTGAATCAACATTAATTGTAAATAGAATAATACGATAACAGAAACATGGAAAAAAATTATTTGTTACAATTAGGTTTTATGCACACGAGTGATACGATTCCGTCACGATGTCGCATTGTTTTGGAGAAACAAAATTCTTTTGTCTCACAAAGAGAAAGATAAGAGAACTTTACTTACGTCTCTATTCTTCCAAACCTCCCATTCACGCTGTGTGAATCGGGACGATCGTGTGCATGTAGCTTTAAACTCTGTATGTTTTGTCGATTAATTGGACCTCTTGATTTGTTTGATCGTTTTTCAAATATTAATCCAGTGATCGAAATACACATATTTATTATAAATGATTTGTCTTTCATATATGTGTAATATTAAATTCAGGTGTTACATGGTTATTCAAATATCATATTAACCGTTCTCCAATATTTATGAATTAATTAATGTAATTTAGCTACATAATTATTTATTGCAAAAGCTCCAAAGTAATTTATTCAACTATAAATATTTGATTTGAAATTTACTATATTAAACTCTAATATCATTTATTACACACTCCGTTCATTACGAAATCAACATGCTGTAGGAGAAAGACAACTTCATTGATGTAAACAATATTTGAATTAAACAACTTCTAACAAATTATTCGTACAGCGCACAATAACACAATGACTTAAAATCAATTCTGACGTGCAATATATGTATTCGGATACATCCATCTCACTTGTACACTTTCTAAAATACTCTGTCGTCACTATGCATTAATTTTAAGTACATTTGGAATATTCTAGATTCATTTGACATGAGTGTAAAGATTAATATTTTAGGATATCAATAACCTAGAATATTCCAACATCTTAACACTTTTTCTACCGAAGGTGTCAAAAGGCATTTTTTAAAATTTTAACTGAAAATTATTTTTCCAATTTAATCCGCTTGCCTCAATTGAATTTTGAACATTTCCTATAGTTAATTTTACAATCGTTATTGGAAAATTCGATAGAAATAGTGTTAAACAGTTATTCATATTACACACACACACACGCACACACCACACGCGCACACACCACACACACACGCACCACACACACACGCACACACCACACGCATACTCACGCGTTCATCTATTCACGCACACTCAGAATACAATGAGAGGAAGAGAGACAAATACAAACATGCAATTAAAATTATTTGAATTGCAATAATTTTAACCTTCCCTTCTCAATCGTAGTACCGGTGGACATCGGTTTAGTTTTATCAATTTGAGGCAAATGAATCTTTAATTTCGTTAATTACATTAAGTCGATAAAACTATTCCGATTTCCAGCGTGTTTGAACTCATTTTAATCACAGCAATCTCAGAAATCCACTGGCACTACGTTTGAGAAAATAAGGTAAAAAACTATTGTAATAGAAATTTTCTTTTGCATGTTTACTTGAAGCGTGCGGCAGTGCTTTGAAGTCCCGCGTCTCGACCCTTGATTTTCGACATTCTGTGTCTATCCCGCTTCCGCTATATCGATCCTCTGCCACTGTTAGGCTGTGCTCGAGTCAGTTTCTAGAAGCAAATAGTGTCCTCCTATTTTTTCTGCTCGGTTAAATTCCACTTCTGGGACCCGAAGTTGTGAAATTTAAACGAGCATTACTGTAAAAGCAGAAGTTGTTCTGAGCGTTCTTATAAGTTCGTAAATATGATTATTGCAGTGTTTTGTTTACAGTATACTTTTATTCCAGGATTCGTCAAGAAGTACAGATGAGAGTTCAAGGTTACTGATTAAGAAAAAGAACGAGATTGGCTCGAAAAGGACAGGACTGAACGAGGGAAAGGAAACTAGGCCGTTAATGTCAAAATCCGAAAGGGCTCAATATAAACCTTTCTCTTGCGATCTTTGTACTCTAGCCTTTACACGGGCTTCTCATTTAGCTAGACATAGAAGAGTTCACACAGGAGAAAGGCCATTCGCCTGCAGCATTTGCCCACGGATGTTCGCCAGGCAAGATAAGCTGAAGCAACATTTGGATTCACATTTACAATGGCCGAAAAGGAAAAACAATTTATCGAACACAAGCTGTCAGTCGACGACATCCTCACCGAGCAAAGGAAAAAGAGGTCGACCGCGAAAGGTTAGTAACATTTGCACGACTTATTTTAGAAATAAATAGACATTTTTTATTAATTATATTTTTATTAATAAAACTTGTATTAATTCTCTTAGGTTAATGTTATTTTAAAAACGTTGTCACTAAAAATATAGTACAATCTCTTGTATCCGAATGATCTGTTATCCAAATCTTCTATTATCCGAATAGAGTATTTTTTGCTTAGAGATATCTTCTCTTGTTTCGAATATTAGGTTGCTGTATAAGTTCAGTTCACTATTTTATTAATATAAACGATAAACAGTATATCGGACAGTAATATAATTTAAATGTAACTATTAGTAACAATTTTTTATTTTCAACAACTTCAAAATGTGTAGAAAAAGTTAACTAAAAACTAATATCAGCTAAGGTTGCACAACATCGAAGCAATTTATGCACTAAAACTGGCAATGAGACTTAAAAATCAAAATTGATCATAGTTATCGCATCTCATAGTCCCTAATTAGGCTTGATCCTATCGAGACGTCATCTTAAAAATGATGCAGACAATGAGGTCTGCACATAGAATTGTGTCATTCATACATACAGTGTCCAATTGTGCCTACATAAGTATTTGCTATTCAGTTTCGAATCGTTTTGAAGACTGATGGCGAATCGCCATTCACATTTATAACATTGTAACAAAAAATTGTCAAAATCATAATTTTGAAAAATTTTATTTTACAATTTTATAAACGTGAAAGAACAATGTATTTTTGATCTAAACTATTTTTTGCTGTCGCTTACTGTTTCAAGATACTCCACGGGAAAGAAAAATTAGTATTTCTTTCAATGGGTGGTTTTACTTCTTCAAAATGAAATTCGGCATAATAAAATTGCAATATATTCGGTTTGATTTACTCTACTTACATACAAAGTTTCATAATTTTTTGGTTTTTTCGAGTTCGAGAAATCGAATTTTTATCAGTTTCTGAAGAATGTATTAGTTTGATTAAAAACCAATATCAAGTTTTTGCAGTAGACAGCATCTTTTTACTTCCTAACTTTTTAAACATACACGCAGTTTAATCATTAATGTGTAATTTAAGAAGATATTGTGCTTGTTATCACTTTCCTTGAATTAATTCTGTTTTAAAAATGAACGGTAAGGAATTATACTCTCGAGCAATTACGCGTAAAACATAAAATAGAAATATATTGTATTTAAAATGCATTATACATGAGAACTAAAGTGTTACATGTGTGTATATCTTAAAAATACATATACCATAAATATCTGAAGACGTGTCATCGGCATCATATAGTAAGTTTTACCGAGCAACTTCTTCGTGGTGTATATATGGTGACGTTAATGTAGGCAGTATGTCAAGTTTTAATACTCATATCTCGGTAATAGTTTATGCGAAAATAAATTCGCATTATTTTGGAAACGCTTGAATGTCAGTTACAAAAGTATAAACTAAAAACTATACGGCTCCGTTAAAAAATTTTAATGAAACCATTGCGGGACGTTTCAAAGTCATCCCAAGATAAAAAATGACACTATGATGTATAGCATTCGATATTTAATACTTTATAACGTTTGTCGAAAACATTTTTCCATATGAGTTACATTTTTCGGGAAAATTAGGTGTTCTTAGTTAGCAAAAACATACTATATATACCGTAAATATACGGCGTATGTTTATTTTTACTACGTATTAGTATACATTTTAAATTATTTTACATTATCTTTTACGTTGAAAGTAAACAAATAAATATTCATTTTGTAACCGAACATTTTCTTCGCATTTAAGAATGTCTTTTGAAGGAGGCTATCGGTTTATAAAATTTATATCTTATCTTGGACCTTCATTTTTATCAACATTACTTTCATTTTAAACCGGAATATTTAGACTATTGTTTGTATGATGGTATAAGAAATATAAGGATTAAGTAACGCATTTAGGAGTGTTTGTTCACAACGTTACGTGACGTTGTACGCAGCCTAGCAAATGTATAAACCAAATAAAAATAGTCAACGCTATCATGGAAATGTAAACAGTAGTAAAATTGTTTCAACGAAAACTCAAGGAAGACAAATAAAACCATTTAACGAGAAGTCACATGAAAAATGGTAATCTCGTTTAATGAAAAGCGTTTCAATTTGAATAATCTCTATAATTTATTATTGATAAACCTCCAGAAAATCTATTTACTTTTTTCTCGATTTTGATTGTTTTTCAGTGTGTTATAGAAATTAACACATTGAACAACTTTTTAGTCCCACATTGTATTGGGTTATCTCATAAGTAATGCGGTCGTTTATATTTCATTTATCTTGAACAATAAAGATAAATAAAACTCTTTTTTAAAAGAAATTATACTGTGTAGATACACAATTTCTAGATAATGAAGGAGAATATGTTTTAGATTAAAAACAGTTTTGTTTATCTTTATTCTTAAAAATGATTTATGGGATGACTCAATATATACCACTACAATAAATTCTGTCTGTAATTGTGCGTTTGTAGCATCATACACGTTAGTAATAGTGGTTGTCGATAGCCTTACGAATCTACCATTTATGTGTTGTTTCTAGTATAGTCTAGTATACTCTGCGAGCCGGAAATAATTAAGACGAAAAAATAGGGAAACCAACAAAATAACTGAGTTTATTAACAATAAGAAAAAGGAACTATATCCTAACGAGTCGCAACTTAAACTACACACAACTTGTTGCCATCGAGGCCAACTCGCGACTCTCTCGACATAGACACTCTTTGGGACATTCGTACTCAAAAATTTTTCTCTCCCCCACAATCATTCTTCTCACTCGCACCCTCAACAAACTCTCAAGCACACACCCCTTCGAAGCCTAATAAAAAACCTTGGGCCTGCAACGTTGAGTAGACCACTTTTCTTCAATCGTTAGGCTTCCCTCTTTAGGGTCCTCCGCTGTCGCTAATGTTCGTATTCACACTTCTAAAAACATTATAAAACTACTCTGAAATTCTATATACTACAATAGCGTTTGTATTTTTCGACGATAACCAACTAAGGCCCAGTGCAGACGATCGGTTTGCGGCGAATTTCTGCAGCTTCGTCGTGTAATTGGTTACATTGAACCCATTCGTAAGGTACTCATGTTATATTAGTCGTTTTTCTCCGAATAACGTAGGTATATACAATTAGGGGAAAATATGGAAAAACGGACCAGTCAGGTAAAATGGGACAGTAATGTTTTTTATAAATAAAATGCTTGTATCGAGTTGATATCGCATAACATGGTCCTAATAAGTCCTCCATGTAGTTTAACATCGACTGCAAAGCGGAGCATGATTTATTTTTCGGTTAAAAGTATTGAAAAGATATTCAGCAGTATTTATATCTGCTAACGATTAAATATATTCAGCTAACAATTTTGATTCAATAGGAATAAAGATTTTGTATTTTTGTACGATTTTATATGATTGTACAATTTTACCCTACCATTTTTGCGAAGCAGATATTTCAGTACCTTTAAAGAATCGTATTTTCCTTCGTAACTAAATATTTTTACTACAAAGATTTTTTATTTCCTTGTAGCTAAAGGTCTATTTAAGACTTCCAAAAAAGGTTATTGCGAGTCAAAAAAAAGCGTCTCATTTTACCCTAAATTTTCGCTATTTACGAATGTCTTCGAACTATTGCGTTCATAACTTTCAAAATATAACATTCGCATAATGAATTCACTTGTATAAAGTAATGACGTAATTGACGAAAGACTCAGGTCTCAAGAACATATAAATAAATTTACAAGAAAATCTGACAATATACATGAGTAACAGATCAAGAAGAGTAAACATACCGTTTATGAGACTCACAAAATTCTTAAACCTTATAGAACCACGTAGAGTAGGTCGGAGACTGATTAATGGTTTACTTCTTTAAGAACAAATATTATATCATAAATATCATTGATACCTAACAAAAAAAAATATATTTATGGAAGCAAATGCATACCTATGCATAAGAAGAGTAGTTAAATAGTCATTTATCCAAAATTGAGTATACCACTAAAAACAATTGAAGGCATAGACATTTGACAATTTAAATGACACCGATACATCTCACTCGGAATTACTCTAATCATAACATTTTAATTCATATTGATATATAGTTTCAAATACAAATGTTTCATAGTGGATAGCAATATTGTGAGCTTCTGAAATATGGTTACCAAAAAGACTGTGCACTAGTAAAATTGTATATTTAACAACATTTAATATTTTATTTATTACAATGCATCACAAGTCTAAGTCGTTATTCTGCGCGAATGGGTTAAGCATATGTTTTTCTACGTTGTTGCGGCAATTCGTCGCAAACCGTTAGTGTGCACCGTTCGTAAGGCTGGTAAGATCGATTTCTACGAACAAACAGATGAATGTTTCAGCTATGCTTGTAACTATGTCACAGGTAAACAGTTTAATACATAATTTTAAGGAACCTGCATATATAAAGGAACATGTGAATTCAAAATGTTGATTTCTATAACATATCTAGTACTTGTACGAAGTCAAGATTCTTCGTAACGATTACTTTACTATCTTTCCTAGATCTCATACATCCAATAAAACTGAATTCGTTCGATGCATTACCAAGAAAATGAATGCTTAAGTTTATGTTACAAATGGTGTCACCCGAATTTGACGTGACAGTCAATGTGTTAAAAATCATTGTAATTGAAGGAGAAGTAACGATTTATTTGAGGCTTTCACAGCCAGGAATACTACGAGAAGTATTCAAAGTTTCCAGGTGTAAGCCGTGTTCGTTATGAATCGTTCCCCGACGTTTTGCTAGCATTGCAGCTGGCATCATCATCAGATACTGGTTACCCAGAATCAATGCTCCCTACTTAACCCGTTGGCTTAATTTTCCCGATAACCTTATAATCAGTATAACCTTTTTCATATTTCTTTATGATGCAAATGGGTTAAAAATACCTTGCTCGGAGTTAAGGATGAATGAACACCAATCCCGTGTTTCTAATTGGTTAGTAGATCAATGAAAAAATGAAAAGAGGTTGGTGCAAATTGAAGTTGGTAACCACAGTTGGGATGTTTCAAGATTTCGAGTGTTTCTCTGACTTTCCACTGGTAATTTTAGTTTTGTCAAACAGGATTTTGTGTCCCGTGTTTATCTGGTGTTCGGCGACGGCTGATTGTCTGTATTTCAATCTGGAGCATTTCTCATGTTCTTTGAGTTGTGTGTTCACGCTCCTTTCAGTTTCACCGATATAAACGAAGTAACTTTTTAACAACCTTCCCTAATTGCTTTCACAATTTACGGAAGTCATTATGAAGGCGACAAATTAGTGATGGAGCTAACGTGAACATAGAACAACAAGTATGATGTTAATTTCCAGAATCAAACAACAAAACGTACAAAGTTTGACAAAAAATAATTTTCTCGGCTTCAATGAATTTAAACGTTTAGATCGGTAAACATTTGTTTCAAAAAATTGTTGCGCAATTATCTATAATATTAAAAATCGTTATTACAAATTTCACTTCAATAATTTTATTTACTTGGCAATTACTTGAATACTGTAGTATTATTATGAGAAGCGCCTATGCACTATTATTATGAAACACAATACACTGGTCTGGGCTGTAATAGTCCAGTAATTGTGTAATTTCAGTCGTCTACTACTTAAAAAATACTTTTTCTTCTATTAAATTGGTGCGCATGAAATGTCGGTTTTTCTTTCCATGTGAATGTTTGTCTCCCTATTTTCGTTACGCTTTTGTTTTTGGCATAACCTCGTTCATAGTCGCACTGTCCATTGCCAAAGTCATATTTCAAAGAAGAAAATTTTCTCAAAAGTGTTCCCTTTTGTTATTTGTTTTGAATTTTATACCGATATGAATTCAACCGATATTCGTGTAATTTCTTTATATGAGTATAAACTTAGTAATAATGCTGCAAAAGCTGCACGCAATATAAACCAGGCGTTTGGGGAAAATACTATTAACGATCGAAAAGTGTAGCGTTGGTTTGAAAATTTTCGGTCTGGTGATTTTTTCCTACAAAATGAACCGCGTGGAAGACCCAAAACGTTTGTGAAAAATGATGCTCTGAAAGCATTGGTGGAAACGAATCCAACTGTATCTACAAGGGAACTTGCTATCAGAATGAAAGTTGACCATACAACAATATTGCGACACCTTTCTGAAATTGGCAAGGTGAAAAAAATAGATAAGTGGGTACCGCACGAACTAACCGAGCGAAATAAGCTGAATCGGTTGAACGCATGCTCATCATTACTAACCCGATTTCATCGAGTGCCATTTTTCGATCGGATTATTACTTCTGATGAAAAATGAGTTCTTTACGACAATAGGAAAAGGTGTGCTCGGTGGCTTGATAGGGATGAGGCTTGTGCTCATACTCCAAAGCCATCACTTCATCCACGGAAAATTTTAATAACAGTTTGGTGGAATGTGACTGGAGTAATTCACTACTCATTCCTTCGAACTGGGGAGACAATTACAGCCGAAAAGTACTGCCAGTACATTGATGAAATGCATGAAAAATTGAAAATTATACGCCGTCGTACTTCTCCACGACAACGCTCGGCCGCATACGTCGTACAAAACAATTGCGCAATTAAATGAATTAAAATATGAAATTTTGCAGCACCCAGCTTATTCACCGGATCTTTCGCCAACCGACTTTCATTTTTTTAAACATTTAGAACAATTTTTACGGGCTAAACAGTATGAAAATGAAGACAGCCTGAAAAATTCCATATCAGAGTTTATTGATTCTAAAGATAAGAATTTCTTTAAGACAGGCATTTATGCATTAAAATCTCGTTGGGCGTGTGTTGAAGCAAAGTGTATTGAAGCAAATGGAGCATATTTTAATTGAATAAACAACTTTTCAAAAAAGATATGCTGTTTTATATATTCACTTAAAAATCCGACATTTCATACGCACCAACCTAATATTTCTATATTTCATGAAATTCAAACTGGAAAGGTTTTAAGCAATTATAAAGTAAAAGTATGGGTACAGAGAAGATAGCCCTACTAATTCCAACCACTGTCATCTAAATGAAACTCGTTTTTATATATTGTAAGAAATCGATTTTAGGTAGGTCACCCTATATATATATATATATATATATATATATATATATATATTGCAATCTATTTATTTAGGGAATATGACTCCCTTAAATATTTTTCTGTTTTTGCTAAGCAAATAAACTTATTGAGATGACAAGAGTTTAACAATAATACTCATCGATTCAGAAGAAGAATAAGTAACCAAATGTAAAAGATTTAGTATGGATCATACAATTATGTATGTAAAAATGTATGAAATGTTGCAACTAAAGTGATCTATTATATACATTTGGAAAATTTGTCAATTTCATTTACCTTTATTTGAATGAAATTTATTATTAGAAACATAATTATTCTATTGTTCGAAAATTCGGATACAAAAACTCTACTATATTTCACAACTAATGTTGTAATCTAAATTTTAATCATTTCATAATGAATAATATGTAATAGTGAATAAAAATTATATCACACAATTTTTTCACAACAGTTTTCAGTTTTTATTACTTAATGATAGAGTATATAAAATATGTCAGCTTGAATTGTACAACCACATACAGACAGATTCTTTAACAAAAAGTAATACACAATTACGATTTTTCCTTTGAAGTCTATTTTTCGAGAAAGTTAAATTAAAAAAGTCTTCCTATATGCGTAGACTTACTATGTTTTCAATCTAACAGTCACATATAATACATAGTATCACAAAAACTCATTAATTTGTTTATGTTAAATATTAGCAATGTTATGGTTGGGTCAATTTTATTAATAATTTAATTCACTACATCAGCGCTTCAAGTATTAGATTAGTTATAGTCAAAGAGTTTTTTCATCTGCAATGTCGAGAAATATTACCTTATTGAAGCTTTTTATGCGATCGTTTTAAAAATCTTGTGTATGCCAAAGGGCATACAAAATAAAAGAAAGAATCATACATGTATTTGACTAAATAAGGACACAAAATTCATTGTTATCATCTCACACATTCGACAAAATTTTCAGCAATTCATTGATTAATGTAAGTTTTATTTTTGCTAACTTATAACATGATCAGTTAGACTGAATTCATGATAACTGCCTACGGATATACGCGATCATTTTTTAAACTTAATTGTTTTGAGGATGGAACCTCAAATGAAAACTTGTTACTTTCTTTTCAATTTTTTCACAAGAAATCTATCCATACCCATACCAAGTCGTACAATAATATTACATCCGACACATGAAACCTCTTCGTAAGTCCTCGGTACATGTAATTATTTCCACTACAGTAGGTAGTGTCCCCTCGATACACTGCAAAGCTCCGATGACTGAAAAACGTAACCTGACCCAAAGTCAAGTGATATAAGACCAATACTAATTTGATGAATAAACTTTCTCATTTTTTATGATTTTCCAATTAAACTTTTATCGACGCGTATGAAAGTTTTCTGATTAAAATACAATCCAACATGCTGTAATTTGTGTCATATTTACTTAATAGATGGAAAAAAATAATCATCATTCATTAACACGCTAGCGACCACTCGTCACATTGTGCGACGCTATTGATTACAGTTGCTATGATTACATTAACGCATATTTAGTGTATGATATAGCCCATTGTTGCTTTGTGTCTTGACACTAGAACTATTGTACCAGTCAAAATGACTGGTTTCGGTTTTTCTGTTTCACAATTATCGGATATCTTAAAAGCATTGAATATTTGAAATGATTTTGAAAATAAATGGTTTCACTTGTAAACTATAGTGAATGTCTGAAGAAATCGAAAATAATCTATTTTTACCATTTTTATGGGGATTACATATTAATCATATTAATGCTCGTTAGTTTTAGTGTTAAATGTGTAAAAATTATATGAATGACGTATCACGTGAAACAATTGCAAAAAGGCACGGTCTATAGTGATGGTATTTTAAATTTGACTGTGATCGCAAAAGTGTTAAAGTAGGAAACATTAAAATTATCTGGCTACACTGTTATTTTAATTAGGATAACCTCACAATTAAAATAGCAATAGTTTCATTTAACAAATATGAAAAATAAAAAAGTTTTATTGTGGATTATTTTCTCGTTGATGTTTTTTTTATCATTCCATTTTGATTAGTGTCATTTCAATAAGTGATGTTCAATCTATCAATTATTATTTTTGGGCAGGTGAACTTGGAGCAATCGGCCATGGAAGAGATTCTGAAATTCGGCGAATTCAGTTCCTTGCTGAATAAATCTCATTCTGCCAATTCGTCAGACAAAAGCGAGGAATTTGCTGGCACAGATAACCAAAGAAAACTTGATGATCAGAAGGAGGACACTATGGAACAGAGAGACGAAGAAAAGGAAAAGGACGGAGATACAGATATGGATGTGGACAAGAATAAGGACAGTTACGGTTGTCAAGTCGGAAACGGTAAAGAAGACAATGTTTAAGATACTTCTTTCGATCTTTGTCGAAACTTTCACAAGGAATATTTTTCCATGAGTAAGAGGAAGCACCTAATCTATACTTATTGTTATATAAAGTGTTGGAAACTGTCGAACTTTTTTCAATCGATATCGCTATCGGGAGATACATTTTTCAAATTTTTTCTTCTTCATACTAAACGCAAGGTGTTGTACAATTGCCCGGTTGCAGTGATATTCTTTGAAACTGTAACTTGATTCAGACTCAGTGAATATTTTATAGTTATTTAAGATTGAACGATCAGTTAGTCATTTAATATCAGAAACTTGAATTCCTTTCGGTATAAATTTGTACTTTCAGAACAGTATAAAAGACTATCAAATGATTTTTATATTTGTAAAAGGATTATCTGTAGCTAGAAATATTTTTGCTATCGATAATGCTAATTGAAAATGTACTGTTTCGGAATTAAGTACATATTAAATACTATAAACACAAAAGCATAGGATCATTTTTGGATGAAACGAAAATCGTTATTACAACACATGCTCTTTTATTAGGTGCAATTTATATCAATTTTAAAATTAAATTTTAGTGGCATATTATTTCTTCATACGAAGCCTCACTTTAAAATCGATTATTATTACACTTGTTGCTATATTACAAAATCATTTTTCATTTTAATTACAGTTTACTTTACATGCAATTTCCCCCTTGTAAAGTCGCGTGACATGAGAAATTTGGCGGGACGCTCGGGAATACTCCTATAAATAAATGCTGTTTTGTTTTTGTTCTTATTTGTTATTAACTTGCTACTGCTTCGTGGTCAAAGACAAGATACTGTATATTTATACATTGACCATGTTCGAAGAAGAAAAAGAAGTTAACTATATGTAATAGTTGGTGATGATGAGAATTTTATATTTCATATTACGAGTACGCTCTGTATTGTGAAATACACACTTCCATCTAATTGGCTGCATCACACAGTCGAGAACTGCGTCTATTATCTTTTATTCCGGCGAACAACTCTTTTTTGTACAAAATGATTCCTAATTATAGTCTTAAACATGGTTAATATATAAATATACAGAGGGATAGGACAAACGAGAAGATACAACGATGAGCACAAATACATACATGACTGATCACACAAACATGGAGCATAGTTTAGTAGGCTCGCATGTCAACCTTGACGAGACGCAATGTTCACTCTCTGTAAGGTCTCATTACGCGTGTGTGAGAGAGCTTGGTCAAGCAAACGATAGAACGAGACAAGCTACGTTTCATGTCTAAGTGGACAGTGTCACCTATGGGTTGGCTTCCTTCCTGTCTCCCACTTATCGTTGTTCCTCTTTCTCAAAGACTACAAATGAAAAATTGAGGATCTAGCAGCTAAAAAGATGCAGTTCTATTTTTGTCTACTTCGAATAAATTAGAAAAAGGTGTCTGACTAACAACTCTGACTTGACATGAAAAATATGTACAGTGAACATTAAGATAATTGCAACACTCAACCAGAACAGAAGGTTGCAATTATGAAGAGGTAAAATCGAATTCACCTCCAGAAACGAAGATTTTAGCATGACGGACATAGGAAAAAATAAAGCGAGTGAAGGAAAAAGAAGAACTGAGGCTCTTCGTTTGGCAAAATTAGAGACTCGCGATGAGCTTGAGACCTTTAACTGAAAAATCAAACTCCTTTATTTTTGACTTTTGATGAATTTGGTGACTTTTACTGTCGCGTTTGTTATGTTTTTCTGACTGAAATAACACCAATCACGATCATTGAATTACGATCATAATTGCTTGTATAATAAGCGATTGAAGTTTCGGATATAGAAATGGACTGAGAATAGAAAAGAAAAAACACTGAAATCGTCGAGTTCGACAATAGTCGAATCATGTTACACCCTTCAACCGCAATCGGTCGTCGAACGCTACGGTGTGTTAGAAGGAACCTGATGGGGATGTGATGGGGATGACGACGTTGCAATTATGAAGAGGTCCTCGAGGTTGTAATTTCCAATGTACACTGTGTATTTTTGGGAGAGTGGGGACAAAAGTAACAACAAGTATTTACAAAGTAACACACTCTCTCTTGCCTTCCATATGCGTTTCTCAGACATGTGTTTTACATGGTTATGTTAATATAATGGTTAATTTATTTCAATACTTGACGTTGATCAGTAACACGGAATATCTAGTGCAATCAAGTCGAATCTAATTTTGATCCTTTCGATAAGTTTCTCCTTTTTTGGCTTTTATTAAATATTCATAGTCAGGCTATAAATATTGAATCATTTATTTGCTAGAGTGTTTTTAGGTGATGCCTTTATAAGTTCTTTTTGAATTCAGTAAGTCTTGTGTGGATTGCCGATTATAATGCTTCTATTCTGAAAATTATGGTTTATAAATTAAGATTTAACCTCTTGCGCTGAAATTTAATCTAAAAATTTGACAAAATCTTGCGCGAAGAACTTTTTTTTACTTATTTTACTCGGGCATGTACACTAATTTTATTTATTAATAATTTTGTATAGAGTAAAACATTTCAAAACAATCTAGTATGCCTAATGGAACTAAACTATCGATGTTTATAAGATGTCATTGGCAATTTTGAAACAAAAATATTTCCACAGGCGTGGTACGATTTTCCAGCGCAAGAGGTTAAAATATGAGACAAAAGTAATAAACTATACATGCCATAATTGTGGTTCGAAGTAGTTATAATTTACTACTTATCACTAAACCAAATATACAATATCGGACAAATATGCCCTAGTAGCACAAAAGTATTGGTTCAAGATCTTTTTCAAATATTTGAAAAATATTTTTTAAGCCACACTTTTTAATATTAATAAAATATTAGTCCTAAATATTGTACATATGTACTGATAGCATTTCTCGAGCTTTGTTTAGCCATTGTACATTCAAACGTAACTTATCATGTAACAAAATTCTAATAACTACATGAAAGAATAAGAAATGATTGTAATAATTATTTGGATGTATTCGCAGGTGCATCGCATGTGGAGCATATTACAGATACTTTAAATTTAATATTATTGTGGAATAATTCACGTTTTAAAATATTATCTAATTCATACGTAAAGTTATTTAAATAATCAACTAAGGAATCTGGTTTTCCATCGTCGTAATAAATTGCTGTCGGAAAGGCAGATACAATACAATTCTTTAATACTAATTTGCATAAAACTGCTTGTTCGAATTTTTTGAAACTGTAATACCGTCAATATTAGAAATTAATCGAATTGTAGAAGTTTCTTCGAGTTCAAGGAATATACCTGTTTCGCAACAAGTTTAATAGATGCTCTTTTATACCAAAATATGTGAATTGAGCTGTGTTTTTCTTTTTACTTAAAAAGGAAACAATATTTGATGATCGCTCAGTTTTCAATAAAGTGCGAGCATCATGTGGAATCTTGTATTCTAGATAAATTTCCTTCAAACCCTTTAATAAATTACACAATTGAGTATGATTAACGTTATTTTCTAGAAACCATACTTCTAAAAGGTTGAGCAATTTTAAATTTGCAAAAGCAGTATATTTGTTATCTACAATAGCATTATTCTCTTCTGCCCTTCGTTTATCTCTAATTTCAACATGATGTGATTAATTAATATTGAGATAGGGAACGGGATTAATAATATTTGTTTGAGAAATAATTGGCGTAATTCTCGATACCTCAATTCTGTTGACACACCGATTCTGAATATTCGAAGCCATCTGTTTTTTTATAAATTTATATTTTTTATAACGTTTCTCGGACATTTTTCAGTCTAATGTACATAACATACAATGTATGTGAGACAACATTACAATATGCAAATACGATATACAAGCTAGTATTACATAATCGAGCTGTCACGTATACGTAACGTACGGCGAGAAGAGTAAACACTAATAAAACACTGATTGAAGATGTATAAAGATCGCTCGATATGTTTTCTGAGACTGAGCGTAATATTCTCTACTCAACTGCTCCTTTTCGCGACCATATACGTTCATTTATTTATTATCGACTCTTATTTTTTCGGTAACCATGCAGGTCAATGCTTCAAAGAGGGACATAGACCAGCTTTTGGACGACACGACACATCGATGCAACGCGCAAAAGTATCTTTTCTTAATACAGAAAACACAAAAATAATTTAAAAGTTGAAAAAGAATATTTTATTTACAATATTAAATTAATATCTATTTTATATCTTGGAAAATATATTTCCCCGTCATATGAAATAAATAAATAGTTGATAAATATTTGAAAAAAATATTTCTTTCTAAATATAAAATAAATATTTGATATATATTAAAATATTAAAAAGAGATTCAATGTCTTGTTAATATTAGACACATGTGTATTCAACATTTTGTGCTACTAGGGTGCTTCCTACCTTTTGTTACTTAAAATACGTTTCAAATATGTTTTTATCATTACTTCGGATGTATTTGTTTAAATATTTTTCATTCTGCTTCTTATAATAACAAATTTTGTTTTGTGTCGGAAGAAGTGTTTTTACTTAATTTTCATTGAAATAATTGTTACTTTCATTTTTACGGTGTGCTACTTTCGTTCTGCCCCTGCAAGATGAAAGTAACAGTGTCTACGGAAAACCGCTATAACTCTTTGATTATTTATCACAAGAGGCTAAATTAGTAGTCAAATGACAGACCAATAAACACATTACTGAAAGCGTAATTTTCGTTTTTATGCCTTTGAAAGATAATTGGCAATTAGACCAAATGTAAAAACTGTTACTTTTGTATATACCCACTTTTCCCTAGGTATTACTTCCATCGAAGTGTAGAAAAAACGGTTGCTTTTCGTTAACTTTGTATCATAAAGTATACGACTGATCGATTTGCTGTTGTTTAGGTCGATTTGCTCTTGTGGTACTCTCATGGTACTTTTCTTGAACGAAACGTAACAAGAGCAAGTTCAAAAAGTGCAGCAAATCGTGCATGTATTACCGGATTTGTGTCAAATAAAATCCAGACGATGTAAATCCTTTTAATCCCTTAATGGACAAATTTTCTCAGTGTGCAACGTTATATACGAACTTCAAGTCAACCACTACTCTGATTTCTATTTGATTATCCATATAAAATTGTTACAATTCAATTTTTCCCAACAAAAGCTTTTCATTTATATAGAATAAATAGGTTATAATCTTAAATTTTTAAATAAATTAGTAAAATTTAATACGGTTCTTCGTAAATCTGGGCTCGTATACGTCACAGACATGGCCATTAAATGGTTCAGCATATTACATGTCATAATGGATAAATTTTTTAAAATCTATCCCTCTTGCTATAAAGTCCTCAATCATATTTTGATAAAACACGACGTTGCATGGGGAACATTTTACCGATAGAAGTTTGTATCATAAAATTTTCTTAAACGAAAATGATAAAACGTGTTACCTGCTAAATATGATCTAGTTTGATTTTTACATCACTTCGTTGATTGGATATTTCCATTCAAGAATTATTTATAATTTTTAATTTGAATCAATATGAATTAATAGGTGAGTGAAGTGATAGAAGTATACAAATTCAGAATGCTACTATAAATATTTCCAAGAATAAAATACGGGTAGAAATAATAAATTAATTAATTTGCTCGAGAATATAGTCTCAAGTTTGAATGTTCTCGTTCGCATTTTTTAACTTAAGGTTTCACAAATGAATTATTACGTGTATTTCAAGCCATGCCACGGCTCGCGTCTTATCATGTATTGCGAAAGGTCTTTTTCTTCAAACATTGAATTTTACACGGCTAATTCGCGTACTTTAGTAGTACATGTATTACGTGAGACTTGTTACTCTGATATCGAGTATCCTCACGAATTAAAATCTAGAATATTCATTGGAACCACTGATTAAATGTTCACAGAAATCCCATTAGTATACGTACTTACGTCGTACGTAGATACATACAGTGTTGTTCACGACGTTTAAAGAATTTGAAATGGAAGTGAACATTACAAATGATCGAAGGAAGATACATTTTTGTACATTTTAGTGTATTGATCATGAATTTTTGAAATGATCCTGATATTTACATTGTATTGTAATAATTTAGTCATACACAACTGGTAACCAAAGGAACAGTGAGTTTGTACTGTTAAAATTTACGATAGCAGAGATACTGGATTCAAGGATGGGACACGAACCGCTGTGAGACGTTTGGAGTGAACAACTCAGAACTTAGGAAGTTCCAAAACGTCTTGCACAGCGTTTGTGTTAAAAATTTAATAAATTCTTGTAAGTGTTCTAAATTTCGACAGTCTTGGGTGTCTGAACATTTTGAACTTACAACTAGTCTAAGACATAATTTTCCTCGGAAGATGTATGCTTCAACATGTTTAGTTTAAAAAGAATGACAGACGTTTGACTTTGTTACATTAAATTCTTCAGCATTGTAATGACATTCGTAAGCAGTGTCAAAAGTTATCGGATGTCTATAAGTTCTAAGATAATTAGTCCTTTGAGACTATCAATTATTTCGAACTATTAACGACTTTTACACTTCCTTCAGTCCAGGAACAGTATTAAAGGGATGATAAATTTGAATGTTGATAACTTCTTTAGAATGTGAAATCTCATTATTGCTACAGTGTTTCGACCCTTAATTCGACTCTCCAGTTTTACATCATGTGTCTTTTCGATCTCATAAAAGAATATGGAATAACTTAGAAATGATATTTATGAAATTATTGTATAACCACTCTGATGTTTATTTATTTATTGAGATACAAGACATTTTTGTTGTAAACTCAACATAAATTCGTTCGACAGAGTACCTGAAGCACCCGCGTTATTATATATAACAATTAATTAATGATGGGTGAAGACAGGCCATATAGGAAAATAACGAGTCCAAGACGACTGTTTAGATACTGATAAATTGAATTCTGCGACGATTCACTGTCGCACGAAAGATATTTATATCGGATGATAAGATTAGGAGAAAGAACTTTGCGTTGGAAACTCGACCAAATTACTTTAGCTTGAAGACTGTGGTATGGTTTGCATTGTGAAACACTTCGACTGACCAAAGCTTAAATTATAAAATTCTCCCACGTATAATTACGTGAAATTAATATAGGATAGAATATTAATAGAAATTTATGTTCTGTTGATGATTGTGTAAGTTGGTACAACCAATATTGTTTTAATCGACAGGTTACCCGATTCAATGCTTTATATAAGTTTATTTATGTAATTTTACAATGCTGTGTTTTACTTGTATTATCTAACTATCAAAGCGTTTGTGCCTCTAACAAACGAATTTGAATGTAGGCCTACGAAACATTCGACATATATGTTCATATAACTTTGAATGTTCAGTCATTTCATGGGACAAGTAGCGCAGCCACATTTTTTCTTCTTGTGTTTTCTACCACTCCTGCCAGAGGATTTCATCAAACAAACAGACTGCAGTAGTAAAAATTGTATGCCTGTTGGATGAAAGAATTGTTTTCACTGTTTATGAATAAAGTGAGAGGATCTTGTTATTTTTATTTAGGTAACACATTAACATGGAAGCAGATATTTTGTTTCATTCGTAAAGTACAGAAGTTTAATACGAAATATCGACCAGAGAAAGTGTTTGATTATTTCCAAGCGTTGAAAGGACTTTTTTGTTCAAAAGAGCAAAAATACATTTTATTACTATTTCTTTTAAATAGAATCTACTCTCCTACCGTATTTCTTTCATATATTTGTAACTGCACTTTCTTTTATGCATATGTATTTGCACAGAGTGATGAAACAATAAGATTTAATTTTGTGGATTTACAGTACTAAACGAGAAGAATGAGAAATATTTAATTAACGCAGTTCCCAAAACCAATGTAATACAAAAAATTTAATTTTATACCTTTAACGGATGCTTAATGTATTGTTCTTCCATTTCAATATAAGACTGATAATTGCAAATCATAGAGTGATGTGCGTTCTAAATATTTTCTGTTTTTCTTATTATAATAGAAGCATTTTTATTTCACTGTCGTAAGTTCACAAGATTATTTGTCGTTCATAAGGAGACAAAAATTTCTAAATTTTTGAAAAGAAGAAATACAACTGATTACAGGACCTATGTTCATTCAATATTTTTTACTCCTCTCGGTAAAAAGTATGAGTGTCTAAAAGCTTTCAAGAGGTCATACTGAAGCTGATATTATACGATCTTTACCGAAAGTATATGTTCGCTGATTTTTATGGAACTTTGGTACAAATTCAGTTTTACAAGGCTTTTTCAGGTTTTCAAAGGCCAATTTTTTATAAAATGTAAATTAATTTAACTAACTATAATGTGATGGAAGTTTAACTATAATAATATTTTTTTTAAGAAAAATTAAATTTTCTTGTTATTTGCGTGTTATATTTGAATATGTACATAGTTTTCTATATACGCATTTATATAGGTATGTATATGGAAATGAACTAACATTTCACCAAAATATTATTAATAGCGGAGCATTTTTTAAATGTATTATTTCAACAGTTCAAAATACACTTGCAGTGCAGAATTATTTATTAAAAATATATTACAGTTTTTCCATTTCATCAATCAAATATTCTTCTTATTTCTAGTTTTCAACAGCTGTTTCCATCGTTTCAGTGTCTAAAACCTGACAAAAAAGAATACGTTAAGGATTTCTGTAAGAACTTTTCCTACCAAAATCTACTATAAAACTCAGCGGATATCAGTTTGGTATGTTATTTTGTTTGATCGAAAACTTCGTGGTCAGGGGTAGTAGATGTACAAAGGGTAAAATCGTCATAACGCTAAAACTAATTCGAAGTCACATTAGATTTATGTATTTGTTATTATAAGAAAAGTGCACCTAGATGTACGACAGTGCAAACTATACCTACGTAGAAGAGGTTCCAGTATTTCTTGGAGCCGAGAAAAAGAAATGTAGCTTCGAATATTTTGTTATACACGCGATTGAAATACGTCAAGTACAAATGTCCAAATATTTAGAGTTACGTGTGCGTAAGTGTGCATGTCTGCCATATATAAAAAAAATGAACGAAACGAAATACGCGTGTATCGCATTCAATGGTTGACGTCCATGTGAACGAATGTTGTTGATCCGTTTCCTCTCTTTTATACGAATGTCACAGCTTCTTGAACGATGTTTGTTTAACTAACGCTCCTAATGTAATTTGTTCTTGTGATTTCATAGGTAACAGTCCAGTTACACGCGTCCTCAATTACACCAACGAGATGGTTGTATACTTAAAATATGGAGTAATGTGTTTCAATCTTATATTCAAGTTCGTTCGCCTTGTTCTCATATCCTTAATCCCTTGCCTTATAACAACGTGTCAGACTCGTGGTGATGACTTTAAAGAGGATTTAACAAGGGTAAATATTACTCAATCCTTTTAAATTTGTCTCTTTTTTCAAGAAATTGTTACTGGCGAAGTAGTTGTATCGATCATAGTTGAAAAATAAATCGTGGGGCAAGGGGTTAAAAGTAATATCCATTGTTGTTTCCGTTTATTTAATTTCTAGTCTTTTTTCTATTAAATGAACAAGTACGTTTTCAATATACCTTTTGAATTAATGAACGTTGAAAAATCGTTTAGTCCATGTTTTAAGTATAAACTTTGGTGAACCAAATTGAAAATATTGTAAGAATCGATTCTTCAACAATGGCGGCTTTTAAGTTTGTTATATCGAAGTACAATATTGGAAACATTTATTGCTTCGCTGTCATATTTTATTTCGTTCAAGACAACGAGCTATACATTTCTGCAACGTACGTCTGTTTTAATGAATATTAGTCAACTAAGAATATAGAAGTTTTAAATGACGACGTATTTAATATTCGAGCGATGCAATAAATGTTCCCAGCACTGTAAACGTATTACTACGATTTTGTTCATGAGCTGATTTTGTTCAAATTTTAAAGTAATTTAGTCGTATATTTCGTAGCACGCAGCAGTGCCATTCAAATAGTGTTTTTCTGTAATATCGGTTGTTGTTGTTGTTGTACAAACTATATTTTGTTTCGTTGAGTTCTTGTTGCTCGACCTGTCAGCGTTACATTGTGAACTTCTGCGATGGCGACGTGCAATTATTTCAGTGATACGACAATTTTCGTCTGTCACTACGAGCTGCGAGTGAATTTTGTGCAATCCATTGGGGCGTCCAACGATTGGACGCCCGTGAGTCTTCATATCCCTCATAGTGTACATTGTGTAGCCTGTGTAAATAAATTGTAAAGTCAATGTTCTTTTTAATTGATTCCTCTTCTTGTTATCCTTTGCAATACAGTTGTATTCAGCTGTTGCATTTTCAGTTTCACAACGTACGAAATATTAAAAAACAACGAATGTAGGTATAAATTTTTACTTTCTTTACTAAAATAGTTTCCTTCCTTACTAAACTCATTGTATTTTATGTTCAACTACAAATTTTGAACATATTAACGTCTTACCTATATATTAGTAGTTTTTTAATATCTAAAATCATAGAATGGTAAAATTTTTCTTCCTCTACATCTTGCAAAGTAGAATATTTTTGGAATATTTGAAATATTTTACATTTAATAAAGTGTAATATAACAAATAAAAAATTGTTGACCTACTTATAAAAAATTTCCAAACATTAACCTCCAAGTATCATACAATTTTGACATCTCAATTCATTGAACTCTTCTTAAAAATATTTAAACCCTATTTTTCTTTAACAAAATCAAAGTTATACTTTGATCAAATCGTCATTTTCCCATTCTTCAAAATAATGAAAATCAAAGTATAGAATCAATAATTTAATGTCACTACAAAATGAAATTGACGATCATAAAGCTATAAAGATTCATTATTAGCTTACAGGATGAATATTAAATTAATATTACCTTAACATTATTATTTCAGGAACTAAGGTGAAACAAGGATAGACAGAAAATGACAAATTTGTTGGTCCTTTGGACACCAAGAATATTGGTAAGGTGTTATTCTATAGATCCTATAGACTTTTGAATGCATACTCATTTATTCCAAATGAAATGGGAAAGATATAAAAAAAACAGTTGAAGGCTGAAAAAAACGCTAATAGAAATTGGTGATTGTTAATTTTAAATGATTGTCAGTTTATGGAAAATGCATGAAACGTAAAACTTCAAAGCTATTTTATAGGTAAAAGTTGATAGTTATATCGCTATGAGAAAACATTTCATAGACTTTTATTTCACAATGTCAAAAACGATAAATTACGACGATAATTATAGTGACATTTATAGTCCATTTATACAAGGAAATCATAATAAAACAAAATATTATACATTAAACATAAAGAATAATTATTAGTAACAAACATTCTGTTTGTTATTTTAAACCAGTAATTTATAAACATAGGATTTCTCTTAGTTTTCGAGATATTTCCGTATATTGATATCACTACAAAGAATTCTGTGTCTATTGTAACGTATATTGGTTATCAATCATTTTACTTATAAAGTAATACCAGCCTCACCAATAGCAGTTTTATCTATCTAAATCAAACTCATTTCCTATGCATAGTAAGGAACTGATTATTGTAGATACAGTTAGAAAAAAGTAAACAATAACATGAATAAAGAATCGAATCTGGCACTTTGTTTATGGCCACCGCGTCGTAAGACAGGTGTATGCTAATACATACTATGTCTTTACCCGATGCAAAAGTAGATTTAGTCGAGTAGCTCAACTGTTCGCTGGCTAAACCAAAATTAAATTAAAACGAAGAAAGAAGTGTCTTTTATACGCGTCAGAATAGTTTCAAAACTGATGTTATTTGTTTCGAAAACAAAAATTTTTTTCTTAACCACGTACCAAAAACGTCAAAATTTTTACATCAGCCCAATATTAACCACTTATCAGCTAAATCGGGCAACTCCACAAAATATAAAGTAAAGAAAAGTGATTCGACAGTACACATTGACATTGAAATTTTATTTTTAAATGAGAAATCAAATAAACATTATATATTATCATAGGCTTAACGTTAATCTGTCGAACATGTAAATGTATAAATAAATTAATATATGTTCCAAGTGTAGGAGATAGAAAAACATTAAGTCGACTTTCCCAAAAACAGAAACGTGCGTTGTAAGAAGGTCGTCTACCAACCGAGTGCGAAATAATAAGTGAGATACGAAAATCGGTATTGTTACGTGAAGTGTCGTAAAATAAATCGTATTTCAAAATGCTTCAAAGAAAACGCTCCTCGCCACATCCTAAACTCTAGATCCCACACAAATAACTTTATCACTGCAACTTTTCCATGGCTAATGGAATTTCAGTTATTTTACAGTACTAAACCAAATAATAAAGAAATTTATTTTAAATATAAGAAGTTAAGACTCAATTTTCATTACAGTGTCATCAGCAATTTTTTACAAATATGTCGACAACATACCTTCTCTCCACACATAAGGAGTGACTGTATACAGATGTATCCCGCTGAGGAAACATTCACGTGATATGTCCACAGATACTGCTAAGACAATTTACTAAATGTCCCTTCCAAACAAATTGTAAAGTGCATTGGAGATATTAAAAAACAAAACAAAAATATCTATTTCTACATACACCTAACCCTTGATTTACGCGGAAATCCGTTCCACGTGGATTTGTTTTGCGCGATTTTCATTCGCGCAAACAAAGTCTGTCAGTACAAAAGAAAAAATATTCGAAATAAAAACCAATACATACAAGTTTTTAAGGTCTCCATACGTGCTGAAATATGCGGCGATGCAGACATCGTTACAATCGATGGAATTGAGCTTTTTTCAATTTTCTATGTAATTTTGAGTGTAACATGAGTCATGAAACTTTGGAAGACTTAAATCCATCACTTGTAGCAATGCCTGCATCGCCGCAGGTTTAATGCGTGTAGGGACCTTTAGAGATATATATTTATTTCAAATAACTTCAAAATAATATTTTTTTTAATATGTTAATATAATTTTCTATTATTATAGAAAATTAAAAAGTACAGGGAAAAAGGGAATTGGCCGCACGCTCCACCTAAATTCTTCCAAGAAACATAGTAGCCAAGCCTCCGTGTCCGCGGGATTCGGCAAATAAAAACTTCTAGCAAAGTATATTTTCTGGCCGCGCAAATTAAGATCGCGCGTAAAAGCTACGCGTAAATCAGGGGTGGCCAACCTTTTGCATACCTTACGCCAATCTTTGTTCACAGATGAGTTCAGATGCGCCATACAACGGAAGCACCTGTTCGACCTTCTTACGATCACGGTTGGAGTAGGAAAATAGGGATAGATGTAGGATCTGCCTCGCTTAGGGGAGAAAAAGAAATAACTAAATCTCGCACAATTAAATTAATTAATTTACATGAGTTCAAAAGACACACGTTTATTGAAACATTTAAAAAGAATAAGTAGTAGACGCAAGGATGCAATGCGCTACTTGCAATCATCCAATGAACCATGGTTTGGCAACCCCTAGTGTAAACAGTGTTTTAATTTAGCGGGTAAAACAGAAGCTCGCGTTAGACAAGTCCGCGTAAATCAAAGGTCAGGTGTATTAAAAAATCATTGAAGCCGGGGAGAATGTAGCTTTCCTTCAGTTTGAGCCATTTAGATATGGTTCATGTAGAAACACAAACAAACAATGGTATTATTTAATATTTTACACTTTTACTCGATATTCAGGTTAATTCCATTTATCTTTATATTCTTTGATATTATATATTACATTATACATTAAGTTTTTACAAATTACATATACATTATGTCTTTACAAATTAGTTTCCGTTTATACACAGACTTATTTTTTTGGAGGATCAGGTGGGACAGTCACGGATTTTTATTTTCGGTCAGCGTAATCATATATTTCATTTTCGTCGCGTTGTATGTTATGCTAAAACGTATCTTACAATTAGTTTCAACACTTCCGATGTCAATAGTTGAGAATCACGATCGGAGGATTGTCCGAGATCGAAATTAATCTCGAGATATGTCTCAATTACAAGACCGACCATTAAACACCATCGCTTTGCGAATCAGCATGTTTCTCGACTTTAATACGCTTCGACTTCTCTTCAGTTTCTTTTAACTAACATTAAGTCAAGTTACAACAGCAACATCGAAAGCATAATTCTCTCTGCCCCTCTTTCTCTTCAAACTATTTGTCGCAAGTTATATCGAAGTGTGGGCGACATGGATATTTTGCATAAACGCTCTATGTAGTCAACCAAAAAGAAATTGATCGCGCCGACTTCCTAGTGGCTACGGCCGTGCGCGCACTAGCAACTTTTAATACACAATTTTGAATGTTACTGATGAATTAAAGAATTCATTAAGATGTAATTTCTGAAATGTCCGCCCGAATGAAACGAGACCGAAAACGGAAATGAAGACAATCAAAACTTAATATTGTTAAAATTCACATACCTCGAAATAATGAATGGAAAAACATCATTTTCTTGAACAAAGAAAAAATTTAACTAGGATGGGTCAGGCGTGTCTAAATTTTATTGGAATGATTTGAGGAAAATGCAATGCCAAATCGAGTTTTAGCGAAATTATGTATTGGTTGTTTATGTTGTTATGTTAAAGGCAAATTTGAAACCTTTTTTTCTCCATACGATGTGTTTTCTATTTTACAATATTTGTTGTATACGCCATTTCGACATCTTAAGATTTGATTTAGCTTTTATTTCTCCCGTTAATCTACTTTCCACTGTTACATTTTGAAGTATTAATGAAATTTTTCTTTTCGTCAGTTTCCTACGTCAATCTCTTACGTACTTTTTCCATATAAATCACGCAATTTCATAAAATTGTTTATAAAATGATGTGCTTTGACCTCCTTATAACCAATTAGTTTTACCATTTCTTTATTATTTAACAACCTCTTGGCATCTTTAACTAAACCAGCAAATACATACAATACTTATGTATAGTAACAAATATGATAGTAATAATCAAAACATAATATAATGAGCAGAGGTGCTGTGCAAAAAGCAATTGAAACCATTAATATATGCATAAATCGAAACGCGAGTAACTGTTCAAGCGTCGATTCACACTATCGGTCAACTCTCGATCCACTCACGATTCGATCAAATATCTTTCAATTCTCTACAACGCATGTGTGCACACTATGAATCCCAGTCTGATTTCATTTTACGTTCGTTCACCAAAAGCATTGAAAGAATATTGAGCAGACTCTAAGCGGACCGATAGTACAGATCAACTCTAAATCAGAAACTTTATAATAAAGATAACAATTAAATCACTAGTGCGCGCTTTTAGCATTAGATATTTTTATCTGGATTAACGTCACCCCTGCTTTTCCTTTTCAAATTATTATTACCATCTACATGTTATTTATATCGAACGTACTTCTTTTTATGGTGGAATCGATGAAATATGTATGAGATCATGTAGAGTAGGGGTGTCGAACTGACTCTCCTCTAAGAATTAATTCTTGATCAGTCGGATCCCTCTCTTACTCCAAGAGTTGTCCGAGTCGGTGCGGCTAGATCAGGAAAATTAAGGCGATTGCAGTTACCCTCTCTTTGGCATTACCGCAGCGTTCTGTGGTAGTTGCGATGGTGTCGGGGGATATCCGCTGACGGGGAATGAGGTAGTGGAAGAGGTAAGGCGGAGTGGGGGAAAAAGGTGATTCCGCCTTTTTCGGGCTTCACTATTCCGAGTCCCATTCGGAACAACAATGTAACTCCCACGTTTATAACAGCGACATCAGGTTTGGCACTAAAACTACCGAGCAATTAAAGTGCCTAATTTCCAATTTTCTATAAAAATTAGAACAATACATTTCTTGAGATTTGAAAAGCCGACTAATCTTGCATCTGCGCAAATACACAAATTTAATAAAAAATCTTTCGCAAACGTGCCTTCATAATTTGAATACTTGCAAAATAAAAATTCCGAACTGGGTCAATTTGGTCCGTCCTGCAGTCTTAGTGTTTAAATGCACTGCGGCAAGGGGTATTAGTCGCATCCTCCACCTTAGTCCTTCCAAGAAACATAGCAGAGCATCCGTGCTCCGGGATTCGGTAAACATAGAAAGCCGCCGTTGCCTAGAAACGAAATCCGACATCAATATTCGTTACCGTTTGTTGCAGCAAACCTGCCACTCTCGTCTGAGTGGTCAGATTCGAAATTGCACGCCTTGCCCACATAGGTTTTCGGTTCTGGTATATGATTCGTTGAGGCGCTTACGCATACTAATCGGGTTGCGCGACAAAGAGCGTAAAAGACCGTTTCCGGATTTGCAATTGGATTCCTCGGAGCGACTGTATTCACCTCTATGACGTCACGAGTTCCAGGTTCACTGCAACGGACGGTACATCTCACTTCGTTGCATTCTGCTCCGTCTGATTTCTTCACCACGCGGCTCGGCCAATAATAACGATGTGCGGAAACTGAGCCGCCACACAGCGGGTCGAAATCGTCAAAAACTAGGCATTTGACCGAAAAATAATTTTTTGTTTCTGTAGTGTTATACTACTTTTTTACTTCTACTGTTATTGTAGAACAAATATCCATTCATTTGACAACAGAATAATAAATAGTAGACAAAAGGTATTTATCTACGAACAAAAATCTAAAAATTACTTTACATAAATATCAAAAATTTCAAATGAAATTTATTGAATTATAGGTAAAATACGGTTTTACGTTGCAAATACATATTTGTTCTAATAATAGTATCTAATAATAGTATACATAGAAATGTAATGTAACAGTACAGAAACAGAAAATTGTGTTTCTACCGAATGTCTAGTGTTTGACGATTTCGAGCCACTGTGCGCGATAACTACCGGGGCGAGCACTACGAGTGGACGCCTCCCTTTGCCCCTGTGCACTTTTGGCAGGGTTGTCACTGCTATGAACGTGGGAGCTGCACTGTATTTACACTTGTCTATTATTTATAAGGGTGACTAGCCTGCTCGTAGTGGTGTTTTCGCAACAATTAAAGAAGGGAAAAAAATTATGAAGAGGTCGCTTCTCGCTGACCTGGCCAAGAGGGAAAATGGTTTCGAGCCAACAGTTTGACAACTCTGGTGTAGAGCGTTATCATTTTCCATTTGTAGAATTTTATGAACACACCATTTATTAAATACCTATGACGATATCAACGCTTCTGGAAAGTTATTTCTTTAAAAAGTCTTCTTTCCGAAGTCATTTAATCGTATTTATACCAATTTGGCATTTGGCATCCAGATCGTTCCATTTTTAAAACTTTTCATCGATTCAACCGACTCACCTTTAGCCTTATGTTTATCCTAAACTTCTTAAGCGGTAACAACTTGGGTAGTTTCGGTTAACGTCGTTCTACCATTAAACTACTCGTACTTCCAGTTTGTATACGGACGCAGTTATATTGCAGGTTACTCCTACTTCTCGAGATAAACTCGATCCAGACAATCCGCAATATTAACGTTTCTCTTTCTATTTTCCTTCGTCGAATTAACCCCTGCAGACAACTGTTTTTAAAAGAATTGTGTTTCTAGTATGGACACCATTGATAATTGTTTCACACACTTTCATTCTTATATTAAATTTCAATTATTTTACTTAATATTCAATTTTATCAAATCAGTATAAATAAATTAAATTCACCTTGAATTATTACAATTTTACTGTAATGTTGGATAGTTACATGAGATTACAAGTTATTAATACAGATTAATTAACTTTCAGATTAAATGAAGGTGACATTATATATTCATCATAAAACGAAAAGCAGTTTAATGAATGTCAGTGAAGCCAAACAACATTATAATATTTTTTTTATAATTGATAATATTCTGTAAATGAATATTTAAACAGTGTATTAGTATTAGTTGATTTGTTTTGCATTTAGTTTATTAGTAGAGATATTTAGAAAAGATGAGAATACATGAAAGTATTAATGTGACGTTGATTTTCATTAAATAAGATATGTTCATATTTGTATAACAATTCTTTTGCAAATAAGGTATATAATCACAATTTGACAATATACATTTTTATGATAAGTACAGGGGCAAACAAAGATATTTATACAGTGAAGAAACTATAAAGGAGATATAATCGACAACTCTATAAGTGGATAATACAAGTTTAAACTAATAATCATCTCACGGAAATATAAAGAAATAAATTTTATATTCCATTATCTAGTAATTTAAATAAAAGTTCACAGCAAACCAATTATAAAAGGAAATTCACTCGTTTCGCAATAAAAGATTTCATTTTGTATTTCTTTGTTATTTATTAGCAGGTTTTATACTGCACGAATATATTCATCCATTCCAAATATTACAATATTATGAATTTCTATTCAAATTACTGAATACATTACAGAATCTAAACATCGCTTAGTGTAAATATTCTGCAATATTCATTGCAATAAAATGATTCGTTTACGAAGTAGAATTATTTTTATCAGAGTGTCTTTACTGTACAAATATTTTTGTGGGTCCCTGTATGTGTAGACACACAACATTTACAAAAAATTGAAAAAGTATAACTGAATAACACTGTTACCAGTTATGGATATTCCGTAAATCAACCTCCGTCGAAGGAAAATAGAAAAATCATTTTCCATTGAATCGATTGTATTCAACAGGAACGCCCTAATTACAAACATGGCATGATACTCGTGAGTTAGTCATATAATCAACAATGACGATATATACGATTAATATCCTTAGACACAAACAGCGATACGTGTTGGCCGCGGTCAGTTACCTATTGTAATCACGTCCACAGTGAAAATGTAAACCCCTAAAGTGATGTTAAAGAGTCGCTGTCTACATTCATTCGCAATTCAATGATCGCTCTTTCGATCATTGCTCTTTATCTATACATGGTTTTAAGCTCGGCAGGCTCGTACAAATACCGTTGCTGTTGAACATCTCGTGTATTTCAACACGATACGTATTTATAATTATTTGAACGATTAACCCCAACCGTGTGGCAATTTTCGCGCTCGAATGTATAACTATTTAATTAACTATTTTTTGGCATATCATCATAAGTTCATTTCACCATTAACCGAGACATCGAACTTCATTTATTACATCAACCACCTCACAAACTTAAAAACTATGAAATAATTAAAAACTGTGCACTCTTGAAAAATATGTACGCTACAATGATTCTTTTCATAATAAATAGTTACATGAGTTTATAAGTATTTCATGTTTACTTAGAGTATTTTTAATAAAATGCAGAATATCTTTTCAAGAAAATCGAAAAATCAATAAACTTTGAAGAAAATAAGTAAGTAGTATAACGTAAATATGGATATCGATCCTATAGCGGTTTAATAATTTGTTCATTTTTATATTGAATACTTTTTTTTCAATTTCTGCAAAAGGATATGAACATTTCACTAAAAAAATTCAATTTATAGAGCATATCTACATTAAAATGAAATAGGTACAGCATGTATATCCAACAAAATCATTTTACTTTGTTTGGAATATTTTTACAAAAATGATAGAATATATAATTTACACAATGTATTTCACAGATTGGTAGTTTCAATTATGTTACTGCGAACAAAAATGACTATATAATTCTTAGATTTAGAAAGACTGCTTAGACTCGTCAGAGTTTACTTTATTGTTAATATATTCTTATAAAATATATAAAAGGAATAATATTCATATTTATTGAATACTTTTTAAAATCATAGCAACCGGTAATTCAATATTGTAAGGCAAAACGTAAAGAAGAGGTGATCGTCGCGTTAAATTAAAATACGCAGATCTACCATTTACCTAACTATAATATTTTACAACAAAATGTATAATAATTGTTCTAACATATTCTCTCCCAATATAAGGCAAAGTGTAATGAAAATTATTGTTAAATTAGTCTTCAGTAAAAATAAATTAATGAGAAACATTTGTTAAGAATAAGTGTGTAAGCCTCATAGCTTCAAAAAGTCTAAGATTATAAAATAACTGTATTAGCAAATGTTTCTTTCACTGGCTAGCAAACTGAAGATTGATGTAATAAAAAGTTCATCAATTCGTCTGTACTAGAATACAACATGCAATTAGTGAGTCGGATGTATAACTTCTTCAGCGTCAAAATTGTCACACACAAGAGCACTTAACAAATAACAGACGCATTATTACTTAGCATGCGGAATTTTCAGTGATTCAAATTCAAACCAACGAATCATTCGCGTGATGACAAGTCGTGAGCTTCTCAGATGATTAGTAACGAGAAAATATCTTAGATTGTATCTTATTGTCGTATAAAATGCGAGTCCGTTATGACATATTTCCAATGTAATTTTACAGTCCAATCATATAATAAAGTGCTTTACGTGCTCGTTACTTATCGATACTTTGTGCGATACAACGATTTCTCTTAGTCTTTGTGTACTTTCAACTGTCTCACACCTACGCTTTTTTTTTGATTTTACAAAGTATAGTATGCCACGCAATCAACAGAAATCGGTTAGACATTGTATTGTATATTTTCATTCTGAATAATTAATACTGATAGAAGGTCAAAATAAATTCAAGTATTCGTTTTATCACATTTCAAATCGGAAAAGAATGAACACACGGGAATCATCGAAAAATGACCAATCTTAAATACAACCGAGATTTATATTATTCATGGAAAAAAGGTATTTTACTACGAATTTGCGCGCCAATACATAAAACTGTTCACTCTCAGAGCAATCCTTACACCCTTAATTTATACATGTATCGAAACATCGACGAATTCGCCGATACTAATGCTGCAATCGTTCTTCAAATTCTTTTATTTTATATTCGGCATACAATATTTAACCCTTTAGTCGGAAATATTGCTTGTAAACAACATGAATTTATACTGTTCCTTTATGTTCCGTTTTAATCGTGACGTATACTTTCAGGTTTGTTTTCAGTTCTTTATATTTTCGTTACATAAAGTTACAGAATTTATTTTGTAGCATACAAAACATACATGATACTTCAGGTGTTCCACTTCTTCTGGTGAAAGAAGAAACGTGTGCAAGTATGAATTATAGATGATTCTTCGGTTATACCATTGTTCATGCTGTTTCATGTTCATTTTTTTTATTTGTTCGCTGTCACGGTATCTCGAAGCGACCATTGCGTTCCGCGAAACTTGCCAAGTAAAGGGTTAAGTGACGCTATCGATTAGAAATTGATAATTTCAATTCTTATTCAATACGTACTGTGATATGGTTTTATTCGTCGACGTAAATTCATGCATGCTCGCATACGCAGGATACAATTGCTTGCGAAATGATATTATAACTTATTGTCAGTGCTCTCTACGGTGGGGAGAGGATCTTATGATCCGTCATAAAATTGCTACCCCGTCCAATAACAATGTCACGCTTTCTTCGAATGTGAACACATATCACGACACCAGCTACAGTTGAAACAAAATCATTTATTCTCTTAGTGTTGAAATAAAAAATAGAAAAATTTATTTATTTATAGAAACAATTCGTTTATAAAGTTTTACTCAATTCAATTATTAAACAATGTATTATTAAATTAGAAAATTAATTGTAATTATGCTTCAAGTTCTTCACAGTTTTTAATATTATATCTCAAAATTCTTCAATCTGATTGTTTAATCTCAAGCTTAATAACAGTAATATTAGACAGAATATACATTATAAATATAAGAGCTGTTTTTCACAACTAAAAGCTTTTGAAGAATAATCTTCATAAACAGATAAAACTGATTAATATTGAGAGTTAACATGAGCATTTAATTATATTGTTTCGACCATAGCTTTTACAAGAGTATACACGTAATATTAATAACTTATTTATAGATAAAACGGAAATTAAACTTCATTTGGCTGATACGAATATTAAGAGAATTTGAACGTACAAAGATCTCTTATTTCCAAAATTAAGTTAATAAATAATTTTTAAATTACATTAATGACCTTTCGTTTAAAGTAAAATGAATTTGACACAAGGATTGAGTTACTTCAGGTATGTTCCACGCAATTTTTAATATCTGCCAATTGCAATAAGAAAATTAGGGGTATTATTGTTAATATACATTATATTGAAACAATTTTATTAGTTTTAAGTGCCAACGTAGACAGTACTGGCAATTTTCTATTTACAATTGCGTAGAAGGGCTTCATAAGTTATTTATAATATTTTTTGTATCAAATAAATACAGAATTATTTCTTTGGTTTAGAATTCGAAAGAAATGTGTTATGGAGATGGCACTGAAATAAGAATCGTAGAATACTGTTCATCATAGCATGAATAAAATGAAAATATGACAAAAGTCATAATAACCTAAGATTACTTTTATTTTGAGTTGTCATAATAAAATATTCATTGCAACTGAATGACCGTCACAAATACAGTTAGAATTTCTTTTGCTTTATGAATTATTTCTTTAAATAACAACATTATAACAAGAATAATTTATCTCACTAAATAATACATTATTTTGTTGCTTATGGAATGTATAAAGGATCTTTAACTTATGGCTTTACATATACGAATCTTTGGAATTTTGATAGTCTTCTGTAACGTTCATGAAAGTGCAATATTTAATAATAATAACAATACAAATGAATAAGGAAAATGACATGTGTAACTTTAAAAGTTACACTTTTTTAATCACTACGTATAATAATTTTGGTGTCTTCTGGTATAATATAAACAATTTCCGATAATGTTACGAGAAAACATTGCAGTCACGAACAAATTATATAAATGAAATATTTTAATATCTACTATTAACTGATTGAACTATACCGGCTCATATAAACACTGCGCGTCGCGTATCCATTAAGGGGTACCATTTGAATTTCCGCCCTTTTTTGTGTTTTTTATTTGCACAACCACATCTATTTCTCATTTTGCCATTCTTCTTAGTGCACTGCATTTGTCACAACCATATCTGTGAATTAAAAGAATATAAAAACTAACAGTAAGCTTGTACAAGTAAAAGAAAACCAAAACACAAGATTCTAATTTTCAATACTTTACAAAGATTGGTTGAAAAATTAAAATATTCAAGACACGAAAATATAACCACATATGAGTAATACGATTTTTTTAATTGGTTAGCATTTTAATAATTTTTGTTTGTTATTAAGGTAAGTAATAAAATCTATTCTAATAAATTAACTGTTACGGCGATCACCGGTGGTCAGTATCTCTGATTTGATTAATAATTATTGTAATGAAACCAATCCAATAGCATACAAATTTTTTAACAACAGGTGTAATTACTTGGACAATAATGAGAAAAAAACACTACCGAAAGTTAATAATTGTTATTAATGACACTTAATAACCCATAAAATTTACGCATAATTGAATACATTAAAAGTTTGGATTCTTAAAAATATTGAATATATATATATTCTTTTAAAGTATTATGCATATGCAAGATTATTAACAATGGAATCACACAGTAGTAAAATTGAGTATCATGTATTTCCTTGTAAATTCTATGGAAATACGTTTATCGGGATTTTAATTTGCTTATGCTCTAACTTGAGTGTATCTGAGTTAATTTATTTAATAATGTCCGAGAAAATCATCTGCGTCTTTTCAATAACCGGGAAGAAAGAAATCGAATTGAGTTACTTCGATCAATGTTTTTGGTACTCCTACTGTTAAAGTTTAAGAAGGTGTAAAAGCATACTGTGAATATAGTTTCCAAATAATAATTACATTACCGAAAAACATATCTTAAACACTTAATTAATATTGACAATAATATTGACAAAATAAATTCTACTTGTTTCCATTGAAATTTGTTATTATACGTGTTGCAAGTGTGAAAATATTTATTTAAACAAATTAATTTGAAATCTTAAATTACGTATTGTAGGCACAGTTGAACAGAATGTTTATGATCATTTTTAGAATATAAGAAGATTCATTGAATTTAATAATAGTAACGAAAAGATTGTACTGTAGGAACTCTAAAAATGCTCTAAATATTTATAGTAATTAATAATATATATAGGCGTTTATTATTCGTTTATTTGCGTAAAAAATATTACTATCCATGATTTAAGAGATTTAAGAGAACCTTTTCAAATCCCTTTTCCATGAACCTTTAAAGCATTAATAAGCAGAGATTGAAAATTCTGAAAATCACTGCTTGAAACAATTACATATCGGTTCCGATTAAAACAGTTATAAATAACTTGAATAAGTTATGAATAACTGTCATTCGGTATATCGGTTCTAAGCTACTTATATCGGTTTCGGTTCCAGTTCTTCAGAACCAATATTGTATCGGTTCTATAACTATTATTTTTCGGTTTTTGGAACAATTATGAAAATCTGAAATGAAGAACCGAAAAATAACGATTATAAAATCGTTTCTGAACTTTTTCTTAAGAATTGAAACTGAAACCAATATACGGAGTAACAGTTATGACTTATTTTAGTTTTTCATAATTGTTTCAAGAACCGATATCATAACAGTTTTCAATTCCTGCTAATAAGTAATTGAACATCTTACCTCATCACTATGTAGCACTAGTCAGACATTTTCTCCAGTCATTACTACATTTTCCTGCTGTGCCTTCTCTTGCATTTCTTTTTCAACTTCTTTTTCCTTCTCCTTTAGTTGTTCCTTCTCCTTCTCTTTCTGTATCTCCTTTTCTTTTTTCTTCTCCGTTTCTTCTTTCTCTTGCTTATCCTCTTTTTCCTTTTCTTTTTCCTTCTCCTTCTCTTTATCCTTTTTCTCCACCTGTTCTATCTCTTTCTCTTTCGCTTTTTCCTTCCCTTTCTCTTTTCCTTTCTCTTTCTCCTTCTCTTTCTCTTTCTCTTTCTCTTTTTCTCGTTCCTTTTCTCGTCCCCTCTCACGTTCCCTTTCCCTTTCAGCTTTTCGTTCCTTCAGTAATTCCACTCTGCGTACTCTGTGCAAGCTTCCAGAGGGAAAAGTTGAATCTTCGACCGCGGCAGCTGCGGCCGCTGACGCTCCTCGCTCCACAGCTGTCTGCTCAATAATTTACTTCACTGTATTTTTTTATATGTTCTCGGTCTAGCTTCGTTTTATTGCAAATAACCGACAAATATTAATAAGATAGCTTAGATACATACTTTCAATATGAAACTGGCTGTCGAACTTTTCGCGATGGGACTTTGTGCCGAGGACGGATGAGTATGTCCATGGCCATGAGTATTGAAGTAGCCACCAGCTTTCGGTTTTAGGTGGCGATTGTACATTTGCATATGCACGATCTTCATGTACTCGATTTGTGCAGCTAAATTCTGAATTTCCTCCTGTACCGTACGGTATAAACATGTGTAAACAAGATGAGACGTTTAAATTGAAATAACAAAATATTTTCGTCATTTACAATTATGTACAACAATTTTTCATGGCAAAGTTGCACTGCTTTAAGAGTTATATGTAACGATAAAAAAATTTGTTTCAAAATCATTCATCTATAAAACTTCAAACTCATCGATATAGATGCACTGATTGATTCTTTATAAATAACACAACTGCAAATTTTATACAGAGATTCTTCGGACTAATGGAACCATATTTTGATAATAATATACTGAAAACATGTGTGCATGTACATGTTACAGTTGATATAATAAATACGGTTTGTATTAATAATAATCGGCCATTATTAATAATATCTGTATCTTTTGGTAAATATAAATAATAAACTGTAATAATTATATTTACCGGTAATTATTAATAATTACTTGCGTAGCTTGGTACACCTATTAAGAACATTTTTTCACTATTTTCTACTATCTATGAACAAATTTATACTACATTGTATTACACCACATTTAACGTGGTTATAAATTATTTCTTTGTTTGTGTACAGAAAGAAGTTTTAACAAAATCATTTTTACTGGCAAAACTACACTACAGAAAATAGGATATTGTTTCATAAATTACTACAAAACAAAAATTGTATATATATTTGATCATAAATTACTTATTTATGTGTACAGAAAAGTTTTGACAAAGTAATATTTTATATAAATTAATACAAAACACAAATTGAATATGCGTGGTATTTTTCCAGTCCTTTCCTGACATTTACCAAAGATAGTTTTGAATTATTAATAACGGTTGATTACCGTTGGTATAAACCAATTAATCACTAGAACTATAACATATATACGAAAAGTTATTAAATATATTAAGAAAAATTATTTACATAATATTTAATTTGTATATATGTTACTGTTCTATTAATTAATCGCTTTACACTAACAGTAACCGACCATTATTAAACTAAATATAATGTAAATAATTTTTTTTATTAAGAAACATGAATGTTGTTAAAAAGTTGGTAATGATTTACAAACGGGGCTCCTTCACCAATTTTAACAATAGAACTACCGAATATTTATTGTGATTGATATATAATCTTTATAAAGATTGTAACAATACATTTTTTTATAATTTCTTCAGATATTACTTGTAGTATTTAGGTGAAACTATTTATTGTCGAAATCATTTCGAATAATGAATACTTTTCAAATATCAATAATTGTGAAAAAAAATCTATAACCCGTCGTCTTGACGGACACAGTAGTTCTAATGTTAATTACCTCAGAACGTATTATCGCGGACGCGATTTAAAACAATTCTTCTTTATACACCTTAAAACTTAGAAAATTGCGTGAGAATGATTTACCTTAAGTTCTTCATTCTCCTGAATTAAATCCGTTGTTTCTTCAGGTAGCAAGCCTGTTCCATTTAATGAAAAACTTGCCGTAACTCCGCGCGCTCTCGCGCGGCTGTCCCATTGATCTCCCTGACCTCGCAATACTCGAATTACCTATAATTTGTAAATTATGTTACAATCGATAAAAAAAATCGAAAATATGCGTTTAAGAAAAGTTTTGTATTACATAAGCTGTTCATCAAATTTCACGTACATAAATAAAAAGTATGTCATACCTTGGGACCAAACACAAGGAATATGGTTACGGAAGTAGAAAGTTGTGTACGTAAGAATCCCAACAGATACTTGATATCCGGCCCGGCATGAGGGAAAATGAAGACGCTGCAAAATTAAAGGATTGAGATTTAAAGTTAACAATATTACGAATGAACAGTGGCTTCAAAAAGAGTGCTTTCTTCATATCATATTTAGACTTCATTTACTTATTGTAGTTTATAGATGTTCAATATACATATAAATCTTAAAAGAATAAAAATTTGAGAATAAGAATACTCGGAATATTATCAATATTGTGTATAAATAAATAATTTCAAAAGCAATAAGAACTAAAAATTATGAAATTTTGTGTGTAAGTAGAGTAAGTCAAGTCTAATACATTGCAATTTTTGTGCCGAATTTATCTTTGAAGGGGTAAAGCCATCCCTGAAAAAAATGCAAATTTTTTCTACCGTGTATTATCTTGAAAATGGAAAGATATAGGCGAAAAAAGTTGAAACGAAAAATACATTGTTTTATCACGTATATAAACTACAAAGTAAAATTTTTAAAATTCAAAATACACATTTAAAATTTTGGAAAATTTTATTTTGTGATTTTATATATGCGAAAGAACAATGTATTTTTCGTTTCAACTTTCTTTCGCTGTACCTTTCCGTTTTCAAGATAATCCACGGGAAAGAAAAATTTACATTTTTTTCAAGGGGTGGCTTCGCTCCTACAAAGTGAAATTCGACACGAAAAAAATTGCAATGTTAATACATTGCTTAACTTGCTCTACTTACACACAATGTTCATAATTTTTTAAATATCCGGGTCCGATACCTTTCCTTGTAAGATATTTCATATTTGAAACAATTTTAATAAAATCACAATAACAAATCATAACGTACTTAGAATTTTTGTACAAGAGTGGATTTCAGTAGAATTTCGAACCAAAGTTTTCTAAAACTTAAAAATTCTATAATTGTTTTGATTTTTCGCAACTTTGTGGAGCCACGCTATATTTTAAATATACTACAGATAAGATCATACTGAATTGCGATCATGGTTATATTCACAGCTGCTATGTTGTAGATTGCGTAGCTTATTAAACGGGCCTCGTTGAAAAGACTTTCTGCGTTGCGGACGTTGTAACATACTTTAATACCCCATGCAAGGAACATAATCTCTCCTATAAGAAAAGGATACATGGTTGATTTCTGCAGTTCCTTTTTATCGAATAATATTAATTTTAAATATACTTTTTATCGCGTAATTTTAAATAATATGCAGGGAAGAGTGGAGCAATGGCAACTACTTAAGCAACAATTATAATAAAATGAAAATATGAAATAAAATATTTATTTAAATAAGTGTTTCATAAACCTAAATTATTTATCTATTGGTATAATAAAACAAAAATTGTTTTACATTCATTTAAATAACAAAATTTATAAAAATAAAAAAGATATGTTTAACCATAATTGCCCATAGCTGCGGGTAATAGCGGTCACTTTGTAAGCAATGATAATCTAAAGACCATAATGCTTTTCGCATACATATCCTTCAAGTGAGTTCCACCTGGAATGTTCAGAATGGATATTTTAAGGCCCATAGGCCACAAAAAATGCGACCAAACCATATTTTATCATAAAAATATTACCAAATTGGAAACAAATATGGCATTCGTTTTACATTTCGCTTATATCGCTATTATTATTGTCTTGATAATAGATTAATTTCATAATTAATAATGATAATAAATGACACATTTTTCTTATTTTTCTCCGTTCTACCTTAATTCTTTTTTTACAAGATTTACCTTTATTGTTTTTTTATTTTATCTTTTTTCTTCTTTTCTCCCAAACATTTTTTGTTTATTAATAAAATTAAAAATGTAACATGCTGTCTTTATCGACCCCGAGTTATCTTGCCTGTTTATTATCAATTATGAAGCAGAAAGAGGAATGTTTAATGGTTCTTCAGCTGTTTGTATTGTATGATCATTTTCAATAAATATAATTGTTTTTCATAAAGTTTCAGCAGTCCATTGACCTTCCTCAACTTTCTTAAATCGCAATCTTATTATTCATCAAGTAAAGTTGCCTTTTTAAAAAGAATATGTCTATAACGGCCTAATAAATAACGACGGTTATGTTGCGGGCAAGCGATCAGCATTGCCCGCACACGCAATAATCGATAAAAATGAATATTAAACATATAAATAAAAAATATTTATATGAGATATTAATATAGTCCTTCCTATTTGTAATATATCTGTTAGTAATTCAAGTTAAATTGCAAAGAGGACATCAAAATTAATACTAACTTTTTGGTTCTTTTTTGCTAAAAACAGATAAAGCTTGTTTTTCTTTGTTCTTGAACAGCGATTGAGTGGCAACCGTGCATACGCGTAGTAAATGGTATAATAAGACGTAAACAAGAAAAATTGGAAACTTCAGATGCGTCACTTTTTAATAATAATACTGACCATCATTATCAGCTGACCGCGATTACCCTATTCTTCCCTACATTTCATATTTTAATATTAATTATTTATATTAGATAATAAATATAGATAAATATATTAAATAAATAATAATATTTATATTAAGAAGTGTTATTACCGATTGCTAAACTATGGTCCCACCAATTAAAGGAACACTGATAGAATTTTAGACCATACTTGTCCGCTATCACCTCGGCGTACGGTGGTGCACTTAGTGTCCACGTGCCAAGATAAATTAACATTACTAATAATATTGGAACCATCCATTGTAGCAACTGTTTGTCGGTGAGTTTGACTTTGTGTGCGCTTTTGACACGGTACGTGAGGGAAACTCTGTGGAAAAAAAACATTTGAAACTTCATTTTTAATTTAGTCACTTCATAATTGTAAAGGGTATATTTGAAATTGTGATACAATAAAAGAGAATGCTGTTGTGGCTTTAAAATTAGGAGTGGTATTTAATTAAAAAACTGTTAGGGTGTGGTTGAGCCCTGATTATTTGCACTAGGTGTCGTCTATGATGCTGTTGCGAAGAACCACCCAAAGATTGCAAACGGCTTTGGGACCGTAATAATTGCAGGACACGTGACGTGGAGTAACACTATTTATTGATTAAATTGTGATTGCACAGAATTTGTGTGAGCTTGTGAACGCGTGTGTATGTGTGCTTCTATAAAGGAACTTAAACTCTGTTATGTTTTGCTAGTGTCGAACTCTATTCTTTCTCTACTGAGCAAAATTGTCCTATGACAATATAATGTTCTGTCTATGCTGTCTGTTTCTATTTCTCTCCTAACTGTGTTCTCTGTGTGATATCTATTTCTAAACTCTGCTGTTTTTCTGTCTGTCGCCAAAAACCTGGAGCCAGAAATCCCCTCCATTTCCTCGTTTTCTCCCCTCCATTACGCCCTGGGCGTTATTTTCTGGAAGGGGAACAGGATTTTCAAGAGTTTGGAAAAAACCAAACTTGTTCACGTTGATTTTTTCTAAATCATCCTCCGGGTCCTCGGCGTTTATGACATGGTCTGCATTACCGAACCCTAAATCGTTTTGGACGAGCGTACTAGAATTGAAGATCAAGAAACGGAAAAAAATAAGTTTGTCACGTACCATCTATTTTTGGTGCACAGATGGCACGGGCACTCAAATAAAGGTTCAAAGGTAGCTGCCTGCCTGTTCTATGTCGTAAACCTCGTCAAGCTAACTCTAACAAAAACAATTACCAATCATATTTTAAACAAAATTTTGAAATATCTATTTTTATATCCTCTTTTATATTGAAATTAATTACGTGCGATTTTATTCTGTGAACAATTTTTCCAACATTTTAAACAAAAATTGTTATACTATTATAAGGTAATATTTGCTTTTTTTTAAAAATGTAAGCACTTTCATGTATGGTTTCTACTATATAGGTGGATATATAGCATATTCGTTTGCACATTCATAGGCCTTGATATGTTCTTTGAAAGTCATTCAAATTGATTTATTGTTGTTCGAAACTTATCTTTATTGATTATTGCCAAGATTTCTTGTACCGGAGTATAATGTCGATACGGTTGCAAACGTGATTCAAAATAATACTATAATCAGTCCAACAAGTTGAATCAGAGGTAAACAAAATGTTCGCGTGCTAAGCAGTGATACAGTTAGTCACAGAAATATTGGGACATCAGTATAATTTTTGACTTCTAAATTTTGTATTTCGAATGAATATGCAATTGTGTAGAAAAATGAGTTGAATCATGTTTTAGCATAATATTTTAACATAGTATTTTAGTACAGTATAAAGAATGTATTCATAAAACATAGATTCATTACTTGTGGTTACGTTAATCTACAACAAAAATCTTAAAAATGTCATAAAAATATCGAGACACTTTATCTTACTGTTAGTTATAAAATAAAAATAATACTTCTGATATAATTTACGTATGTTTACAAACAAAAGTTCTGCCGATAAGATGTCCTGAGTTCGTGTTACAATTACTTTCGAAAGAATTAGTATTTTTGTGATTTACACTACAGATTTTTTCGTTCAATAGCGATTGAACTTATCGTTCTTAATAATATTAAAGATTAGAAGAAAATGCCTACATATCAAGTCAGTTACACAATATTTCTACAGAAATAATACAAGAGAAAAAGAACAGTTTCAAAACGTATAACGAATATAATTTTTAATAATAATAAATGACCTTAAATGACACATTGAAAGAGATAAGATTTTCAGTTATCTTAAGATATCTCCCTCATATCCCCCAAACAACGTTCGACAAGACTTTACCGTTGCTCCTCTCACCTTCAACGCTTTTTGAATAAAGTGCATGTCATTTTACTGATTTCGACATACTAAATATAAATATCATAGTCGTTTTCGGCGAAAATAAAATTTTGCTATCATTTTTTAAATTTGTACTATTTATTTTAATTTACAGTTATAAAGTTATAAGGAGCAGAATGAATTTTTTTTTCTAAGTATATATAACTTCCGCTCAGCCTTAGTTTCCGAGATAAAACCAAAAAACGTGTGTCTATGCAGACGTAATTAAAACAACTGCCTGCGCTGTAGTAGTCAACACCACCGTCTGTCAACATTGTATGTTAAAAGAAAATAATATCATAAAAAATTGACGTTTGTCATAAGAATCAATGTTTTGAACAAGTTTCTTCCCTGACATAAATAATAGAAATTAGTATTGACGAGACTAGATTCTCTGGGGTAGGGGTGTACCTAAGAGTGCGTCCACATTTTTACTTTATAATTACCAGAAATTCTACCAGTCTGAACGCGTCGGTATTTTTGGAAATTATAAAGTAAACCCGTACGCTACTCAAACCAATCACTATTATTTTTACCAGAGCAGAAAATTGTTCAAACGTAGATGTTTACAAGACACGATACCACATAGAACAGCTTCAAGACATAATAAAGTGCAATCAGCATGGGGATTCATTATACAGGTTTTTCAATTTTTGGTAAGTTTTCTCAATTCCGTCATATACGATTATCATATTCTAAAGTGAAAGCAACGGTAAAGTTCAGGTCAACGTTTTTCTCAGATTTTATAAAATGAAATATAATATGTTATTTTATTAAAAGCAGCTCTTCTTTAGAGAGATAAAGAAATCGATTTTCTTTTATCGCACTTTTTTTAAATGTGATATCGAAGAAACGCGTTTTCAACGTTTCACGCGCTAACTCAGAGAAATAACAAAATCATGGTGATTTAAAAAATGTGATACACTTAAAACAGAATGTTAAATACAAGGAAATTGAAGGTATATTATATACAACTGAGATCGATAATTAATATTGTAAATAATGTTTTCACAAAAATACGTTTTCATATTATAGAACTTTAAACGCGTCATTTTGAAAATGTAATATTTTCACTCGGTATATATAAAATCTAAAAAGTATCACAATTAGACATATAGGGTAACTTTGGATGAGATGGTCCAATCTTTTTTGCATTGTCAAATATCTATCTTGGGTCATCCTGTAAATAATGCGGTTTCTTATCTTTCTTTTATTGTTAAGAATGGAAATAAAGAAAACTTTTTTTTAAAGTAACTATAATGTGTAGACAACTTATAGATAATGAAGGAAAATATATCTCAGATGAAAAACAATCTTGTATATCTTCATTTTTAAAAATAAAAGCCATATAAAAAACCGTATTATTTATTGGATGAACTAATATATTTCCAATTATTTTTAATGGTCTACAGAACCTTACACAGAGGCCTATTTAACTATCATTTTTATATGTTTTTACTTTCATAACATATATCTCCTTTTTGTTAGGTATTAATGACATCTACGAAGTAACGCTTCTTTTTAAAACAGTGGACTATCTTTCCTCAATTTACCCTAATTAACTCTTATCGGTATCAAAATTATATTTTGTACAATGAGGCCCAATATACACTATGGATAAAATCTCGGTTCGCTTTCGATTCGATCAAACATTCTTCATTCGTTTATAATGTATGGTTCACATTATAAATCGCGGTTCGATCTCAATTCGATTTCGCTCTATTTTCGTCTATTAAAAATAATAGAGAAGCAAAGAATTTTGAGCGATGCGAAAGTAAACCGATAGTGTGTACCGAGCATATATTTTATCAAAAGTATAATTTCATTTAAATTATAATTTTTTATTACAAAATTATCGTGAAAAATGAAATTCCGAAACCTGAAATTTGAGTATTCACTATTTTGCCAATTTACAACATAAAATGTGTATTCATTTTATATATACTCATTATAAATCTTTTTTAACTTGTAACTTTTAGACGTTCCACCACTTTAACATTGTAGGGAAATCGTTAAATTTTCCAAGGTTCGCAGAGCCTTTCGAAAAACAGAGAAGCACTGTTTATCTCTTTAATAGTTAATACAAAAAGTTTAATCAAATACACAATTAAAACTTATCCCTGTTCCATTCCATTAAAAAGGAAAATTAAGTCGATATATACGTGATTTAGTGAAACGATTATATTGTTTCTGTAGATACTATCTAAAACAGTATTTTCCAACCTTTTTTGTGCCATGCCCCACTTAAGCGGTTCTAAAATTTTTATGCCCCCCCCCCCCCCACCCCATGTAACATATACAGGGTGAGCCACCTAACGTTGCCACCTGAACTATCTTTGATGTTATCTGAAACATTGTCAGATAAACATTGCCATCTTCGCAAATGGACACTCAAAGACGTTCACTTTACGCGGATCAAACTATTGCTAATATCTCATTAATTACCAAGTTTAGAATATATGAAGGTCAACAATTTTACACTCAGAATTTGATACTCTATTGATCTATGGTAAAAAAGTAAATCATTCCACTAAAAAAAAATCAAGGTGGCCTTGGAATCTTTAAGAAAAAAATGACAGAAAAACAGAAATCTTTTTGGCATCATGTGAGCCCCACTAAACCATTCAACTTTATCCTTCAGACATTTGACGTATCTTTAAAAACAACAAAGATATTTCAGGTGACACCGTTGGGTGACTCACCCTGTACATAATTTTTAATATTATGTTATAATATTTTTATAATATTTTTGCTACTTTTGTTTACGTGCGTAAATATTGTGAAATATATGAAGTGATATTTCAAATTTTAAATTGCCCTGTGGGGCGACGACCCCACGTTGGAAAACACATAAAAAATAAAACAAATATTACAAATAATTAACACTAAAACTACCGCACGGGTCAAATTGATACACTTCTGAATTTTTATTTTACAAGTATGTAAATTATGAATGCGTTTTTGTGAACAATTTTAAATTAATCTTGTGTATTTGTACATATACAAGACTAGAATCTCAACAAACGTATTGTTCTAATTTTTATAAAAAATTGGAAATAAGTCGTCCTAATTGTTCGGTAGTTTTAGTATTAAAGTAATTGAAACACCCTATACTTATATCACATAAACATATTTTTACGTTATTTTTACCGCTCCTTACCGCCATGTTTTCATTAATAACGCCGTATAAGAAATGCAGAAGCCCAGATGTCTCGTCCACTTGGTGGCGATACAGGAATACATGTCCAAAACAGGAAATATTGCGGCCATCTGCATGTGAAGGAAGAGATTAAATATAGTATACGACACAATGTTTGAATATTTTTCTAAGTTAGTAAAAACAAGTGTAGTAAATTTTATACGTACTTCGAGGTACATAATAGCGCAACCTAAAAGCGTGATGGACAGAAATATCGGTGAAGCGACCTTGAACACTTTGAGCTTGCGATGTTTATACATATAGGCCACCAACACGATGGTACCGAACACACAGAAAATGGAAAATGATAAAAGGGTGATTCTGAAAGTATACATTGGATTAGTTGGTTTCATTTATGTCAAATATAAGTACATTGATTTTCAATTTTATTCACTGAAAGTGTCTTTAAGAAATTACTATAAATATGCACATTTGAAATATAGGAATATAATTTTTCAAATGGATTATTACTACTAAAAGTTTTCTTAAAAACTTTCATAGGATTGCATAAAATATGTTAGTAACGAATAAATTTTTTATATGTATGATGCCTAATGAACTTAATGTAAGTATATATATATATATATATATATATAATATATAACATACAGATAATTTCAAACAAAAAATTAAAGGTCAGTATTTGAAATTTCATATACATGTATTATTTCAAAGTACTACGTTAAAATTACAGGTTTATGTTACTTTAGATTTTTTTCATTGTATGTAATAACTTCTTTTATTTAATGAAGTTTGTATCATGAAAAAGAAATTAAACAACGAGAATTTAAACTGTATTATTCTTATGGTACAGGAAAATAATTTTAAATATTAGTATACTACGATTAATAATATGCAAATTTTTAAATATTACTTTGTCTAACTTTCATGTGAAGGTAATGCAAAGGGAAAAAATGTAGAATAAAGTTACTGAAAGTAAAAAATATTTACCTTCACTATTTTTTACATTATTCTCTTTCAAAAAACATTAATATTACAAGTTATCCCAAAATTTTGTACGGTACTATATATTTAAATGTTCAAAGATGAATCAAGAAAAAGTAGCAGAAGAGTAATGAAGTTTAATAATATTTGTACGTTGTCTTTATCTTTACAAAGCCAATGATGAAAAGTATAATTTCTTGCTTAACTACTGTTGGAAATTAATGGCTGTTGTTATTAGTAATTGCAAGATACCCTGTGTGCTATAGACTTTTACACAAAAGCGTTTCAAAAATTAACTTTCATCGGGTGAATTGAAATCTTTTCCTACATATAGAAGGGTGTAGTTCCTAGTGCAAAAGTAAACTGTAAGGTAGTTCTGTCAAATATAGGAATTAGCAGAAATAAAACTAGCCAATAGCGGCTAGACGTGCGAGTCACATGGTCCTCAAGCGTCCATATATAAAACGACTATTCACTTGAAATTAACTTTACTAATGTGATTATTGTTTTCAATTTGTTATACATATTTGAACATCCTCCTTAAATACTATTCTTTAAATAAATTCTGTAACTATTGATTCATAAATATTAACCTTTTCCTACAATACTATACAACCTTATTTAAATTAATAAAATTCATTAGATCCTATTAATAACCCCTTTTAAATAAATTAAATTCTCCTTAAATTACCTTCATTAAATACATTCTCTATAAATTTAAACTGAACACCCTCGAATTCAATTTGCTTTTAAATTAATTCAATTAATAAAGAACCAACCTCTTCTCAGATGAACTACATATTACAACTAACTTGTATACGTAATTATATATTAAATTATAATATATACTTCTCTACTGTTTTTACCTAAATGGCCAATGGTAAGTAGCTAAACACGGTTCAGGCCCTTTACACTTGGTACATCCAGGCGCGCAACGTAAGCAGCGGAACACCTTTGCGTAAGCATCGCTTACATTTTCTTGCATCTCTCTCCAAGCGGCTGAAAATATTACCCTCTTTACAAATTCAAGTTTGATACGATAACATGTTTGATAGACGAAACTTTCACCAACCTTCAACGAGAATTCCATCAAAACCAGACCGATGTTGACTTGGACTATAAAAGCCTTTCCGACATTTGCAGACATACGCGCCCTTTGTCCACCTACTACCGACGCCAACATTATTTGCACTCTGATATTCACACTGAAAACCACACCAAATTTTATCATTTTATCAGGATAATCCTTTCAGAAATAATTTAAGCTAAGGTGTTACTAAAAATTCTAAAAACCTAGATGCCGAATTTGTTTAAAATTGTAGCAGAATAATGTTTCAGTTCTTTAAAAACTGGAATGGCAAGATCGAAAAATCGAGGCGACTGTGTTTTATAGTGTATTGTTATGGCACAGTTTAAAAGTGTCTGAATTATTGTTAGTTGTACATTTAAATTATTTCTACTAAGACTTAAAATCCATGATTGTAAAACATACATCTCAGTGGAGGGTAAAACAAATTTTACTGAGTTCATTTTGAATATAATTTTAAAGTTATAGTAATATTTTAAAATACTAACGCCTGCTTTTCATACTGTGGCATTATAGTTAATATAAAAAGAACATTAATAACTTTTTATATGTGTTATTATAAGAACATTAATAACTCATAATAACATGACCTTGAAACTACCCCCAGAACACTGGAAACATTGATATTGTGGTCTGATATAAATAAGAAATGTCATAATTTAACAGTTTTGTGTAATTTAATAAGAAAATCAACCTAGTAACAATAATAAAACGACTAACGTGTGATAAACGAATATAATTGTCAATTAATTTTAGTTACGAATTGAATAATTATATTGTATTGATCAAGATAATTTTAATACACACTTTGAGTATTAACAAATTCTTCGTAGTCATTTTCTTCTACTTTTATAATAGCGGAAATCATTAAAATACTTAATTTAATGGGCGGTTTTGGTCTTAGCTTCAAAAAATCAATTTTTTGCATTATTTACTTCGTTAAAATTTTGAAAATTAGAAAATTTACGGACACTCTAGTGATCACTGCCAGTACTTGGACTTATCGTCATGTAAAACTTTAAATTCGTTTTTCTCAAAACACTGTTTTTCAAACTAGTAGAAAAAATATCTTAAAAATTAATCAACCGATTTGAATGATTTTGTTTTAAGTTAAAGAATATACTTTACCCCAGATATTGTAGTTTAAATATCTTGAGAATGACCATATTTAATCATTTTTAAATCAGATAAAATGTTAAATAAATAACAAAAAATAAAATGTTTACCTTTAAAATGTCAGAAAACTTTTTTTTAATGTTTTTAGGTTTAATTCCCTGGGCATTTCATACACTTTAAGAGTATGAATATTGTTGTCTTTTATCTCAGATTTTTAATCGAGGAGCTACAAGTTCCACCGTTTTAAATGAATTTTGTGAGGTTCGTGACGGAAAGTAGCAGGGATGCTTGAAATATTTGATTATGATATAATATTAAATACTTCTTTGGTAACAGTAGCACAAGTGGACTACCTCAGCTATTGTTATAAGATTGAAATTGTAGGTAGAAATGTATATTTTGAACAACTTTTTCCCTTGACAAAACTGTTGCTCTCATTTAGTTTCTGTGAGTATCATGAAAAACTTTTGCTACTATCACACAGGGTGGGTCACGAAGCGTGACCAGTTTAGATTATCCTGCTGCTAATAGTTCGATCGGCAATTGTGTTAGCTAAAATAACATGGTTGAAGGAAAGCTTTTCAATGATTGTACCCATTTTCACCAGAATTATCAAAGTCACCTTCAGTATACGCAGATCGCGGAACACTGCTAACAGTTCAAGTTCGATACCATTAAATGTAACCCCAGGTATAGAAGGAAATGTTTACAAACTGTAAAATCTTGCAAAACTCTTCCAACTAAGAGTTTCCTTCAGTCTCCTTAGATTCAGAAAAAAAAGTTTGTTATGATGCTTGTCGGATTCGTCTCACTATTGCTCAAAAGATAGGTGTAAAAAAATTGTAGATTTAAGAAAAAAGAGTCGACAAAAAATTTGATAGAATCATCTTAATTCACCCTGAAAGGAATTCTATATACGTAAGCGTCCCTTGTGAGAGACCCATGAACATAGCTGCACGTTCGACGTTTTGGTCTTCGACATTCTGAAATTTTACTTAAATACTCTCCTCCACAAAAGTTCCAGGCCAAGAATTATAAAATAAAAACCCTGATAGGCGGAAAAGCTCAGCACTCCCAACTCGTCAAAAAACTAGTCACACTCATACCAGACTTTGTTATCTATTATAAAACTAATTTCTATGTGTAGAACGCACGAAACTACTAGAGCTTTTATTGGAGAAAATACAGGGGGCCCGCCAAGTCTGTGCCAACTGTTCACAAGCTAAAACTACATGGGGCTAAGGGGAATCCGTTTGCGCGCTCCACCTCGGTTCTTCTAGGAAACATAGTATACCTAACACCTGAGTTACACAGTAGATTGGTTCCCGGAAAATACCGTGTAAATTGAAATAGTGCAATTTGAGTTCACAATTCACATTGAAAAGAAATACACATGTAAAAAAATTTATTTATTTAAGTAAAAATTCATTAATCCAACAAGATTGTATATGTAATTCAGAAAATAAACAAAAAATTGATGTAATTTTTAAAGTGAAATGCAAGTGCTGTGTAAGTGGAAGTTCTTCCGCTCTTCTTCAACTGTGTTAACCTGTGTTAACTGTGGAATTTAGTTTGAAAAATCTCTCGTTTTGCGCGCAATAAAATCAAAAAATGAAATATGTGCTCGTCAGATACAGGACAAATGCGTCAAGGATATATTTTAATGAAGAACCAAAACAAAACAAAGAAGAGTTACATGTTTATCTGAAAAAGTAAAAAATTCTTTGCTGAAAGAATTAGTACTATTTCAAGTTTTAAGGTAACATGTATACTCGTCAAACGCAGTTAACTACTTAAACTGAAATCGTGCAATTCGAATGCCGTGTAAATTGAAGGCTAAATGTAGTTGGCCCTCCATGTCCTCAAGAGTCCATAAACATAAGCTGCAAAAGCGAAATACGACGCCAATGTTCGTTACATCTCGCTCCGTTGCAGTCTTTTCCGTCTACTTTCTTTGTCACGCGGCTCGGCCAATAACAACAATGTATCACACCTGAGGCGTCACTTTTGATCTACAGTTATTGATGCAGTATCCTGAATGAAAGAGTTCCTTTGCTCTTGTAGCTTTTTAACTTGTGGATAGTGGATACAGGGGCAAAGGGACTTTTTCACTCAGGATGCTTGCATCAATAGCTATAGAACAACAATAACCTGTGTGGTGTGACACAGTATTGTTATTAGCCGAGTCGCGTCACAAAGAAAACTAACAGAACGGAATACGACAGAGGAAGCTGCAACAAACATTGGCATCGAATTTTGTTTTGACGACCTCTTATATTTATGAAATATTGGGAACACAGGGATTGATTACTATGTTTCCTGGAAGAACCAAGATGGAGCTTGTGGCCGAGTCTCCTTGCCCGTGTGCTCGCTTAGCTTGTGGGTAGTGAGACAATTCTCGATCTGTGGACAGTAAATATGTGTAACTCGAAAACAACGATGGATCATGATGTAAGCCACTACTTAACACTAAAACTACCGAGCAATTAAATTAACTTTTTGGAATTCCTGTATAAAAACTCCAAGAATGCATTTATTGAAACTTTACTTAATTTACAATTTAGTTGGGGTATTGATACATCAAATTCTTTAATAATTTCTCAGAAAATCATCTGATCTTTTTAATCATTGCAAAAAGAAGAAATCAGGAGTGGGTCACTTTGACCTATTTGGCAGTTTTAGTGTTAAAAACTAAAAAGCGACAGTTTTCGCAGAGAAAGAAATTGTTCAAAAATTGCATTTCTACCAAAATTTCTTATGAAATTAGGCGAGGTTGTCCACTTTCGCTACCTTTAACTAACTAAAAAGCCATATATTATATATAATATCGGATACGTGCATTAATAGGATCTTTTTTAATAAATTCCATTTTTGGTCTATAGCAATTACCTGCGTTGTATCGTTGTGACACTTGTGAGTACCCTTAAACGATGCTATTTGATTGTTGAGAATCTCATTTTCATTTTGATGTGATGATCCTTCACATTGGTTCACCTCTAGCCCGCTTATATCAATGTCCACGCTTAAGAATTCTCGAACCCTTAAAAAGTCAATTTCAGCGAAAAATATTATTCTATAATTACCAGGTATGAAAATTGATATTGATATTTCATTACATTATACCAATCATTGAAAAGCGGAATAAAAAAATTATCGAACTTATAGTCAAGAACTTAAGAAATAGATGTAAAAGATATAAATTTTCATGTTTGATTTACTGTGAACATTTCTATAGAGAACACATACACATTCTTTTTAATTTTATGATACCTTCCTAATCTTCAAGTTAAGAACAGTTTTAAAAATTTACGAGGTTATAATATAATGAATAACATTTATTTTATTTAATATCAACGAAATTATTCAGATTTTTTAAGTCAGTAAGTCAGATTTTTCCAAATGAAAGGTTGAGAAAAGTTATACAAGCCAAGGCACACAATTGATCTAGATTACATTTCTAATTTAGATCAAAAGTGCAAAAAATCGAACAAAGAACTGTTAAATGTTGTAAGAAGGTTTACTTTCCTATTTCATTTTCATCATAAGAAGAAGGATGCTCACAAAGAAGGTAAATCCACTTTTACCTTAAAAAAGTTTCTTTTCTACACCCTCTTGTTTCAGAAATATTGCAAAAAATATACTTTCAACCCCAAAATTTGAGAGTTGTTTTCACTCCTTCAAAGTGGATGTTGAAAAAATACGTGTCAAATTTTTGTTGAGAACTAATGTCTCACATGAGTTTCATAAAAATCGGCATGTGCGAGTTGAAGATAAAAATACGTACGTACTTCTTTATCTAAAGTTATTGATAAATCATGGTATATCATATCTAATCAACTTCCAGATCAAAACAAATTTCATTATTTTTTTTATAAGGTAAATCAATTTGTTATTCTGTTTTGGAAGATACGCAAGTACTATATTTTTGTCATCATACCTTTTATTATAACCGTCGAAATTTTATTTCACTGATGCTCTAATACTTTGAAATTTCGACAAGAAATCAAACTAGTACATTTAATTTAATCAGCCATACACAACTAAGGAAGACGCAATACAATCACATCCATAGATAATTATCTGCATAATTTAAAGTAGTTGTCAATGAACCAATGAGGTGGACGCAACTTAAAATATACAATAAAAAAAACTAAACTTTAAAGATTAAATATAAAGGTCACTAGAATTGTTAATATAAGATAATACTAAATGATTTTTACGAACCCATGTCGAGCGTCCAGCGGAAGGATATTAACGCTGTAGGAGATCAACCAGCGATGACTTTTGCAAGAGAAATACGGGATGGTCCACCAACCCCTGTAGGATTCAATCGGCGGTGACTGCATGAATTTCGGTGACCTGAGATAACACGCAAACGCCACAAACCGCCATAGAAACTTCGACCTTTTGGTGCACACGCGGTTCGTGCAACAACCCCATTAATATAAGTTGCTTCTCCTTTAATTTCGTGGTCCTGTGGCACTTCACGGTCATCCGATAGACAAAGATTAATCGAATTTCGACCGCATTTTCAATTATCGTCTGAATGCATCAGTATTCCAGGATTTATAATATTTTACGTATGATAATGGAAATGAATAACAATATAATACCTATTACATTTAATCGGAATAATTAAATTATGCATGTATTCATTTCACAATAATTTGCAATTAATTCGAAGGTAATACCAGACAGGTCAGTATAATTTCGTTGAAAATAATGAGACAGTAACGAATATAATCAAAAATAATTGGATGATTTAATTAAATATATAGTAAAGTTATAAAAATGATATTGATATATCTGAGCAAAAACTTTAATGTAGACATTAGAGTAGTTATTACGAAAATAATAAAAACTTCTGTAACTGTTTAGAAAAAGGGCAAAAATATCTACATATTTATAAAGTAACACATTATTCTCTGTATTTATTTAATGAAATAGAAAGTATATCGAAAATAATATTAAATAGAAAGTATAGTAAGAATATCCATAAAGATAATAGTTTTATTTGAAAAAAAATATATATTATATATATATATATATATATATATATATATATATATATATATATATATATATATATATATATATGATAATTTATAAAGCAATATGTACTATTAGGACTTTTGTAATCGAGAAATATTAAGTGTCTTAAAATTAGATATTTCTTCGATTTTAAATTATGTATTTTCCACAAACTAATAAATAATTGTAAACTGGTTTAAATGTGATGCGAAATATAATATCTACTAATGTGTAAAACGAATTTTATCTAAAATCAATTTCCAATTTGTTCAAGTCATCCCATATTATATTCGACAGTTAGAGTATGATGCACGCTATAAATATTCCTGGGTTGCATACACACGTAAAAATCCTCTAACGGTATACCCATAACGTATTGATTATCGTAAATGTCTGTTTAAGCGTTTATATCCCCTTCAAAATGAAAGTCACGTTCATAATTCTTGCGTTAAATGCATCACAGTTAAGTCTCGTAATTGAAATATGATATACGATCCCCAAAATTAAATAATAAATCTTGTTAATTATGCGTGTGTTAGAAATACATGCTATCGCTTTCCCAAAAACAAAATCAAATTTTACAATTAACAATAAACTCCACAACAGCATGATTAATAACGTACAAGTTTCACATTGATTATTAACAAGTAATTTTGAATTCACTATATATTAAATAAATTGATCCATTTTAATTATATCACCTTTTTTAAAGTTAATATACATTAATGGTAAATTGTATTCAGTGGACACTCATAGATAAATAAACAATTCGTATTCGCGATTACGAGCATATAAGTATTCAATTCACAAATTTAATGCTTAGATCCTTGAAGTAATTTTACGTTAACCCTTTGCTTTACAATTTATTTCGACTCAGATGTTCCTGCTTACAATACTTAGTTTTGTTGCAATCGTATAGATACAGTTATTGTAAAGGAAATTTTATTATTACAAGTTCAATTAAATTTATTTATGAAAATAAGAAAATTATTTTACTTGCAATATAGCAGATTTGTAAAATAATGTACAAAATCAATTTTCGCGCAGAGAGCACGTGCGGGCGAGACTCGTTATTTCCACTCAACGGATTAAAGAAAATTATTACTTACGTATTTCATTATAATTTGTATAGATGTATTTAAAGCACTATTAAAATTAGCTTCTCCTTGTTAGATTAGGAAACACGAAACCAAATTATTAGATTTTATAATTCCGTATAGCAAAGTAATTTCAAAAGTACTTTCATACTTTGGTATTCGTTATAAGTACTGATCTAATTCTGATGTTTTAATTAGAATATTGATTGACTATAATTTAATTTCAAAGTCAAGCAGGTATTCAAATACTTACTTTAAGTTATTAAAATTAATTACACAAATTTGTTATCTAGACAAATGTAGTTGGATTGCTATTAATATTCATTGGAATAATTTTAACATATCATTCACCGGATTAATGTCTAAGTATCAATGTTTAATTATTATTTTATTATCATTAGGTATTCTTATTATAAATAAACATTATTGGTTAGAAAATTAATATTTAATTCCACCATAAGCTAACCTTCATGTACACTGTTTATTAGTATGTATTATCACTGTTCAGTGCGTAATTCATGATCATCATAAATCATCGAATTTTGAGACATTCGGACAGTACGGTAATCATCATTACTGTGATATTTTGGCGGAAGTAGGAGGCCAGACCTGAAAACGCTTACGTCTTTGCATTTTCGCGTATCAAAGTTTCTATGACTTGACGCTTTTACGGGATGATGAGGGATGATGAATGATCGTGGAGCGCCTACAAAATGTTAAACCTCTTCCCGGCAATAATATTTATATCTTTCTTTGTACTCGAGTCAAAACTGCAGAAAGTTTTCGAAGAAATCAACAAACAAATTTTTATTTTACAATATATAAGAGGAATAAAATTAAACGGTAATATTTAATTAATAGGTCATATCGATACATAATAATATTGCAAAGTAATATTTTTAATTGTTCGTAAATTATATTGTTTGTAATATTTCGTCATTATTATTATTTTTTTGCCAGGAAGAGAAAATGAAAATCAAGTATGATTGGTGAAGTGCAAAACAAAAAGTCCTTCAGTGCGTGTGCGTGCGTGCAGGTGCTAATTTTTGGAAAGCTACATACATGTATAGTACACATATACGAGTGTGTTATTACTTATTAATTAAAGACACTATTGCTCATAAGCAGAAAATCTGGTTTTTAACTGTTCTAATAATAAATGTATGTAAGATATTATTAAAGAACTTGACGTTAACCTGATTCTGAATTATAAGTAGAAAATGTTTTCCGTTATAAAAACTATTATGATATACATTTCTCTAATACGTAAACATCTGATGAGTTTGTAGTAATATTAAAAATGTATCTTTTTGGAATGAAATGAAACCAGATTCTATACTTCTGTACATGTTTATTACTTATATTATATTAACACAATTTTGTGTATATTAAATGTAGAATTATATAATCCATTATTTATGAGCTGTTTACATTGTAAAGTCACTCAGTTATTTATTTAACATACTGTAATTTTCAACACACCGTAGAGTGTATTCAATAATAATAGAATAAGACTTACTAAAAATAATAAAAACTGAGCTTGATTCCAATACCTTATAATTATCATTATCATCGTACTATATTTGATTTTTAGAAACATATTTAAGATATGATAAGTTTTAATATAAATTTGTTGTCTGATGTACTTGCATTAATAGACTAGATTAAGTAAATTTGTTATTACGAAGTTTCTAATTAATATTGGTTATAGCAATTTATAAACGAAATTCATTTAAACTTATGTTATATATCATTTGATTATATAATATAGATTATATTTATTTAAAATTGTGCATTTATTTGAAATATTCAGCTGAAAAAATATAATCATTTGAAATTATATGAAATAGCTTGTTGGATACATTTTATATATGAAAACAATATTCAATGAAAAAGAAAGTAACAAATATATTTCACGCAGAAATGTTTCCATAATTATTTCCAAGGGTATAAATTAAAAAATGGGAAATATATTTAACAGTGCTATAATAAATGTTAAATGTTAATCCTGAAATTATCTGAATTATCTAATTATTATTTAAATTAAATTATTAATGTTTTATATTTGATATCTAACATCACCAATATGTTAAAAAGTATGACAATTAATCTGTTGAAGCATGCGGAATCCATGGAGATGCTTTAAAACATGGAGGTGCATCAGATTTTGAAACTATGTGACTAATCGAACCTCAATTCCGTAGAGGTACCAGCATTCTCAAACCACGGTAAACTCGAATCTGGTGTTGACCCCGGCTGGAGTTCGTGGTTCTCAACCTTTGAGGGCTCACCGACGCTACCCGGGCTTCTTTCCAACCATATTGCATTGATGACCGTCCCCGTGGATGCGTTTAATGCTATCAGCCTTGTTTCCACAGCATCGTTTACCGACACCAGCAAAGATTTCGCGATGGCGTCTAAAAATACTACGAAACACTCAAATGTAGCAATATAAAAGATTTACATAACACTCAAGAAGTTATAGAAAACATGAACAAAATACACCAATTCTCTGAAAAACTGGTGAACACATTTCTGATACTGTGTTGACATGCTAGCCTGTAAATGTTGTTTGTAGTTGTTGATTTTTTTATTGCATCTTGAAAATGAAAAACAACAGAGAAATATCTTTCTGTGATATAAGTACCAAGTGATGTTTGTTCAGTTTACTAGAATTTTGATGACAGTTTTGAATGTTAAATAATGTTTCTGACAGTCAGTTTCATCAGAAAGTAAGTTTTATAAATTCTAGAATACATAGAAACTACTATTAACAATTTACACACATTAATATAGTTGCATATAAATTCATTCTCTCACTCTGAAATGAATTTTAATTTATGTTATAGAATACTAATGTTTATTTATGTAGATATGGCATCTTTCTTATTTTATTTTAATCGTTCTGTTATTTGATTTGAAAAGTCCGTTTTAACAATTGAAGTCCTATTTTTGAGTTGATGATATTACAAATAACAATAACTCAAGTGCAATAACTAAAATTTTATCATTCATTTACCTTTCCAAGTAAATAAAATCTTATACAACAAAATGTTAATCTACACTTTCAACTAACATTGGGTGATCCCATAAATAATGCGTCGTTTCATATTTTTTTATTGTTAAAATCAAAGATAAACAGAACTGTTTTTCATCTGAAACATATTCACCTTTACTTTCTATAAATTGTCTATCCATATATTACAATTATTTAAAAAAAATTTTTGTTTATCTTTATTTTAAAAAATAAAAGAAATATTAAAAACCACATTACTTATGGGATGACTCAATATATTCGCGAAGATGGACCTTTTTTCAAGTTGTACTAGGTGCCTAGCATATGGCTCGAGAGTATTTTATGTTAGAACTCCAAAGAAACATTTTGAAGACGTATTGAAAGTTGATGTACTGTCGTTAGTGTCTTGCCTTAGTGACCTCAGTGGCGAGTTATTTCTATCGTTGTTAGTTTCAGTAGTGGGCAAGTTGAGTGAAGGAAGTAGATCAAAAACAAGTGAATTGAAGAAGGTTTTCGCGCACAACATACAGGATAAGAGCCTATGCACACGAGTGACGCGATTCCACTGGGGTAGCAGAAGTTTTTACAACTTCTCTTACTTGAAAGTAAAATAGAAATATGTGGAGATATACAAGCGCGCAAATATACGAATTCACTCTCAAAACGGTACTTCGAGAAATAATTTGCATTGAAGTCTGGAATCCGTGTAAAAACTTTTGTATTCTGTTCTCAAGACTTGAAACTACTATTTAAAACAAGAAAAATATTTCGATTTTTTCAAAATATTATTATGTCCTAACTCTTTAACTGTAAAAAAAGTGACACAATTTTAAACCTACCTAACCCCAAGTGGTTAATACGCAATGTAACTTTTATCAATGTGCAACCTTGTGAATCTTCTATTTCTTAATTTTGTATTATTCTATTATATTAAGTATAATACTGTATGTTATCAATCATCTAATAATAGTGTATGTCATCTTCTTGAACTCAATTCTTTCATCGAAGGCTGTGCACATTATATTCTAATCTAATATAATTGCAAAGTGGAAAATTCTATCAGTCTCAAATCGCAGTGAGTATTTATGATACGCAGACTGTATCAAACCTTGTCGTACAGAGGTACAGCTTCGAGGCTAGTCCCGCCGTAGCTAAAAGGTTAAATCATCATTATTTACTATCTTCTCAACCCCTATAACACGAGTTATATGTGATTAGTGATTAGCTAATTACTTATGCCTCCCTCGCCATCCTCCTTATTTAATTCTCCGTAAGCAGTTACGTATGTTAGAGAAAACATAAAGAAGCAATCAGTAGAGGAGAAAAAGGTATAACATTTCTTAGTTGGTCAACAAGAGATGGTGTTTATAAAAGCATGTTCAATCAACCAATGCAATCGAAAATAAACTTTCCTACTCTGCGTACCGTCTCAGTGAATTGCACGGTAGTAACAAAACATAAAACTGTACTTAAACCTTTTCAAATGAACGTCATTTTCCAATCGACAGTTCATTAACTTCAAACTAGGATCCTAGAGGTCACTTTATTGTAGTACGTCTTTAGTAAACACGTGCGCTTCTAGTGCCCTGACCACCATCCTCAATAGCAATTGCCGCATCGTAAACCTTCAGACGCGTCGCCTTAATTAAAGGCTTGCCTGGCACGCGCCACGCTAGGGCTTGCCACCCTTGCGGATTTTCTACCAATATTTTCTGCTCATGATACTTCTCTGCAGCGGAATTTTCCGTGATAGGTCTTCGCACGATAAGCCTCTCCGTGGCAGATTCCACTTCCACGTATGGCATGGAAAGAGATGATTAGAATTCAGAAAAAGAATCGTTCTCTACGGAATACCAAGAAAAATTATTTATTAGGCATAACATCGCCCTGTTTTGCTATTTTAATATTTTAAAAAGTATTGACGAAACCGATACTATGCTGTTATGTATTTGATACAGTGCATAATCAATAAGCTGTTTCTGTTGGGTGTTTAAGAAATAATAATACTTTTATTAAATACACAAAATGCAAATAACATAAATCGCAAGACACCGTAAACATGTAAAATATGAATATATCTCAATACCAAATTCCTTTCCCGAACAATAAACAAAATACAATATGTTAAATACGTAGATACATATATCGATTTGTATATACTTTTCTAACAGTTTCAACTTTAACACATAATTTATATCTTGCATAACGAATGGTGAAATGTGTAATCACAGCACGTTACCAGAGGAACAAAAGAACAATCCTTCATTTCTTTTTAACTGAATAATTTCTAATTTTTTCATTGTTTTGATGACACTGATAGAACTGAGTAACATCTATTTCAAATATATTTCATTTTGTATGTTTAGAGAGATTTTACAAAATATTCATTCTCATTGTAAGAGCCCTTAGAATATACTGAATTCATTTAATCTGCTTTGGTATTTAACAAAAAATTGAACTAGTTGACTACATAGGTTCTCTTCATTGGTTTGTACTAAGTATACAATGATACAATAGTTACTGCTTCTATAACAAAAAGAGATACAAAAATAAGAATCTATATGTAGGTATCGTACATGCATTAGTAACAAAGGGTTCAATAAATATTTGAAATATATATACGAAATTATTCCTAACTTACAATAAAAAAAACACTTAAAAAATATTTATTTATATTTTTTTAATACCTCCACAAGGTTTTCTTGGAAAAAGTGTCTCTGTTGTATAGTTTGTCGATTATGCAGAACCAAAATAATAATTTAAGTAAATACTGCGCAAATTTGATAAGAGCTATATGAATAAGTAAAACTAATAAGCTATTTAATTTATGTAAAATTCTTTTTCCTTTCAGCAGACATCCCCCTAAAATTTGTTGTCCACCAAATAATCAATATCCTTATCTAATCTAGTTGAAAAAAAGTATGTAGCATCAATATTTGCTATGGTTTTAAAGAAAATAGCTTGTAATAGCTTATTCATTCTGCTAGTGATGTCCATTTTAAGTCAAATTTGATATGAAATATGGTACCACCATACTATAGATACTGAGTGAGCCATTTAAATAGATCCATTCCAATATCTTCGAAATTATTGATGATAGAAAAACATATGTCGGACAAAAGTTTGGTGAGTTCATGGAACACATCTTGTATAAGCAACTTCTTTGTGGACGCGTAGGAGGCATATGAAGGTCAATTTTGTGTTTTGAATGAAATCATATATGTTTTAATTAATATAAGTACTAATTTATACAGCTATATTCTACACAAGAATTCTAAGTCATTTAAACCTAAAAATTACTAATTTACAAGATATCTGAATTATAATATTGAATAATGATACAGGTATTATCCAACTCTCACGTCATGAGTCAATCCTAAAAACTGAAAATACACAGGGGCACTTTTTTCAATGTGTTGTAGAAATCGACATTGTGAGCAACTTTTTTCTACACATGTATGCGACGATCTCGCTTATTGATAATTTTCGAGATATTTGTTTCCTTTTTAAATATCTCCAATGCATTTTACAATTTGTCTGGACGAGACATTCGGTAAATTGTCTTCGTAGTATGCGTGGATGTATCGTGTGCAGTTCGCCTCTCTCGTCAGCTTCAGTGTCGTAGGGTTTAAAAGTGCACAGGGACAAGAGGACTCTTCCACTCACGATGCTCGGACCGCTTCGGTTTTCGATGCATGGTCATTATTGGCGCGCGGCAATAACAAAGAACGGAAGCGAGACCGAATGCAACGAAGTGAGACGTAACGATAGGAAACACAATTCTCTATAGTTGGGTCTCACTCCGTCCCATACGGTCCCGTTTCCTTTCTTTGTTATTGCCGCGTGCCAATAATGACCATGCGTCGAAAGCCGAGGCGGCACGAGCATTGTGAATGGAAGCGCCCCTTTGCCCCTGTGACCTTTTGGCTTAGTGGATTGACTCAAGACGTGAGATTTACACATATCACTTCCATATCACATTATAGAATAATAGGAAAAGTATTTTGAACATTTTGTACACACGTATGTAAATCTGTCTAAACCGATTAGGATATCTTCACGTCAAAAGTAAGATCTTATGAAGTTTTTATGACTAATCCAATTACTGCCCTGAAAAAATCACCTTTTCTTTCCATACCTCCCGTTTCACCATTTCTGAACTTTTACGTCTAACGTTATAATTAAACTACGGATTTTTATGCACTTATGCAAAATTTGAAAGTAATTGCACGGACTGCACATGATACGAAAATATTTATAAAATATTCAAAACGTAGTACTTTTTATAACGCTTCTTAAGGGATAATATTGTCGATTACAATTCTACTTTCCTAATTATATTCTTAAACATTTCAAGTTGCATAAAGATCCGCAGTCTGATAATCCTACCTGTTACACTTTTTGCTATTCTTCAGGTAAGTTACCCTCTGAATATTTAAAGCCTTATTTAAATTTTTGTAACAACTAGATGCACGTAATTACCATGCAAAGGACGGTCGATGCATTCCGGTGTCTTGCATATTCTCGTTACCGTTTCAGCAAATGAAATTCGATTAGGCGATGATATATCGGGTCCTGTATAAATTGGACTGTTGACAATGCGGTCCGTCATCGTGCGTGGGTGATTGAGCAAATCGATTTTACGTCGGCCTGGTGGATTGCCGTGGAACGGACGAGAATTCAATAACGCGAGAAAAGAGTTTCGCTACTTTGAAACACCGTTTGCTATTTCTCACGAGGGTCTTCGAGTAAAAGGAATTTGTGAGGCAGAGAATTGCGGAAGAAACGAATGGTCAGTAAAATGTACGCTGATGGTAGCAATGCTGCAGCAAGGAACTATGTATGCACATTTTTCGCGTTCTTAAACAAGCTAAAGTGAATGAGCGATATAAGGCGAGAATCATGCAATTATACGCCTGGAAAATTTTGAGACAAATTTTTTAATAAAAAGAGAAAGAAGAGTTTCTTTTTTAATCAGTTAACTGCGTTTAGCGAGTATACGCGTCATCTTAACACTAAACTATCGAACAGTTAAATTGACTTTTTGAAATTTCTCTATAGAAACTTTAAGAGTGCATCTATCGAGACTTCGATTGATTAACAATTCAATATGTCTATTGGTAAAGCAATTTTTTAAATAATTTCTCAAAGAAATATCTGCTATCTTTTTAGCAATTGCAGAAAGAAGACACCAGGAATGAGTCAGTTTGACTCGCCTGGTAGTATTAGTGTTAAAACTCTAAATGATGCTGAGTTTTTCAACGATGGATTATTTATTTTTTTGACAAACATGTAATTCTTCTTCCTTTCGCTTTAATTTTTCGTTAGAACATATTATAAGTGCATTTGTCCTGCATTTGACGAGGATACACTTCATTGTTTAATTGCGCGCAACAAGATATTATTGAAACTAAATTCAACATACATTGAAATATTTAAGAGTTTGCGTTTGTATCAACTTAAAAATATTGACAAACACTAATCAATTTGTTTTTACTATACACTAATCAATTTGTATTTACTATATAAATACGATCTGGTATTATGTTAAACGTGTTCGTTGCTTTAATATTAAAATAAATATTCTGCCCAGTTTGTATATTCCTCGAATAAATAATCCGACACACCACTTTAAAGGAAAATGGGCCATATACAGTTTTTTAGCTACGTAATGTCGAAGCATACATTACAAATGCCTGTATACTTGCAAAATAATAATCTGAATGAAACATTGTTAACTCTAGAACTACTAGATGGATCAAAGTGATACATTTCGGGTCTCTTCTTTTACAATTATTGAAAACAGATATATAATTTTCTGAGAAGTTATTGAGTAAATTGGTTTAGCGTGATCCAAACTAGAATATGAACAAATTAACATCTCAATAAATATATTTTTATAAATTTTATAAGGAGATACAAAACTGTTAATCTTACTGCTCGGTAATTTTAGTGTTAAAGATATTTATGTGAAAGGAGATGTAAACATTTAGCGACTTTCATCGCGTCGAAAGTGTAACGCGTCGTCTCACGCTCTGACGATTGTTCGCAACTTTTTAATAAAAAATTCAATTGTTCTCGTCCCGCAAGTACCGTATTCATTAGCTTAAGCGCAGCGTGACTTTTTCATGCTTTCCAAACTGAAACTTCCCGTGAAAAGGCCGTTCTAAATCGATTGTGGCGATAACAAAATTCGTTAGATGAGCTGAACGTCATTACAGAAACTGAGTTTCAACGACTCTGTGAAAATTGGAAAAACCGTTGGCAAAAGTGTATTCTAGGCAATGGAGATTACTTTGAAGGTAACCGAATAGATATTGCAGTATAAATGAACCACTTATATTTCACATAATTTGTCTCGGAATTTTTTGAATAGGCAATATAAAAGTAGAACTGTAAGCTTTTAAAATTTCGTTGTCAACCAAATTTCGTTTCAAAAAACGTTAAATTTAAATGTTTATTCAACTGTCACAATTAAGTTGCATAATAAATAGTATATTTTGTACATGATGTTTAGTTATGAAGGATTACTATATGGAGACGCATTGAATATTCGAAATGATCTTGAAAACAAACAGTTTTACTTGAATACTATAATGAGTGTCTAAAGAAATAGAATCATAGTGACGAGATATCTCGGCAACATCACTGTACACACGACATTGTGGAACCGAGATATCATGTCCATCGTAACCAAAAGGGTTAAAAATGGACATTCTAAACGAAAAGATTTTCCTTTCGTCGTGAGGAAAAGGTGTGCGTTTTCTTGCGTAATTTTAAAACACAGTGTAGATATGACACGTTTCATTCACGCTGTTTAACACGATTGATTGACGGTTACTATTTATAGAGTTAACAGAATTTTCCGTTTCTATCTGTAGAAATTTACATATTTTGCTCCGTTGGGTAACTTCGAAATACCGTGCTCACAGGAAACGCTTTATTCGTATTGTTTAAAATGGTGAATTAAACATTGCTGTTTATTTCATCTAACGTCGAGTCACCGTGGCCTGAATACTTTAAAAAACTGGAACTCGTATGTAGTAGATTGACATGCAACAGGTGCTGTAAGGAAACGTGATATGTAAATTGTTTGGCGCACGGTGCTCGCGATATGGTTTGAGATATGCGAGGTTCGGGTGGATTGTTTCCACGGAAAAGGTGCCAACTCGAACACTTTAACGGAACTCTCTGGAAATTGCAATATGAGTTTCAGCCGCGTCCCTTTCAATTTACCATCGCGTCTTCAAGTTTCCAAGATAGTATCGAGTTTCAATTTCAGTTCTTTTTCAACTTAAGTTTTCAACTGATAACGAAACAGTGGAGACAGAAAATCATATTTACAACGGAAGGATTTATTTCTGAACCTAATAAATTTACCATTCGTTTCTTTGTAAGCACAATAGAGTTTTTCGTATGCCATTAAATTAATAAGTACGTGTAAGTGTTTGAATAAACGGATTTTAGCGAATTGTCAAACGATGGGACACTTCTCTGACGTTCAGAGATTCATTTATTTAACTGTAGACCAACAGAATTGGTAAATTATTTTAATATTTATAGTGTCACGTATTTCTAGTTATTAAATTTTATACATTTTTCGATAGAAGTAATTGAGTAATTAAGAGACATACTCTTCGAAAAACAAATTGATTAAGTAGAAAAACGCACAAGTATTAAGTACAGTTTTTGGCAGCCTGTAGAGATTCAGAAAAAGCTAATTAAAAATACAAGTACATAATTACACTTAATATGACATTTTAATATTATTCGCTATTATAATGTTGTTTATGTATAGTAGTTTATACCAACTTCACGCTGTATTTTGTTATGAAAGGGTATGTAACGTAAGAGTGTACTTTATATTTCATATCACGGTATGTAACTGTTGAAGTGTGTAAAATAAACGTTAATAATGAATTTATTATATCGTTTTTCAATCCATACAACTGCAATTTAATTATAATAGTAAGAATTTAAAATGAATTATTAATTTGTTTGTATACTACACTTTATTATTAAAACATATTGCTTTTGTTTTTCATTTTCTCATCATGATATTAATTAAATGACACTGTAATAGATATCTTACTACTATGATGTATTGTGAACAGTGAAAAAATAACACCCATATCATAATTTTTGTGGTAATGGTAACTTTGGTAAAATAAAATACGTTTATTTTGTGGATGCCTATTACTTGCCTACATATGAATTGCTTTGAGAAATAGATAACTTCCACTATGGAAATTAAAAACGTCTTCTATATAAAAATTTTAAGAAATTAAAGTTTATAACAAAGTGTCTTTACACGATATAAATAAGAAAATTACGTCTTGTTTATTATTGTATTTAATATTACGTATCATTTGTACAGTATCAGAAATATTTTTTATTTTCGTCAATTTCTGATGTTAAAAGAAGGACAAAAATGAGAAAATTTATTTTGAAATATTTATTAGTCTTGTAACGATCTGTTGTTTAACCCTTTGACCTACAATGCCGTATGAGACTGGTGATGAAAACTTGAAACTGAATTTGACAATATTAAGCGTTATTTAACTTTTATAATTTAAATTAAGTAATAATTTTTATAATTTAAATTAAGTAATAAACATAAACATAAAATAAGCATCAAAATTTAGTCTTCTCCTAATAATAAACTATTAACGATAAAGTAATTGTATCGATCGCAGTTAAGAAATAAATCATAAGGTGAGGGGTTTAAATGAAGAACATCCCATTAAAAAAGTCGCAAATGAAAAACAACGGGAAAGTAAAATATTTTGAAACAAAACATTTGAAGAGACGTGAATTTACGACAGCAATCGCAAAGATGTTAATATAATTATTAATTTATAGTATTACACTATTACACGATTACTATAATATTATAAGAGTATAATGTTTTCCAACTTCTCTACTCGCTCGTACTTTCTTACAGTATTTGTTACTTATTTACAACTCACCATTATGCCTTAATACTCCCATTGTTCCCGAATTTTGGAGCATCAGAGCTGTCATGTCGGCTTTCTGACGTGCGGTGTCGTAACGTCGTGGATCGAGGGCTGCAGCAGCTGGTAGAGACTTAAATCCAGCAGTGGTGGCGCAATAGTCACCCAATGATCCAGTTGACGCCGCTTCTATTACGTCCAGAGCTTCTTCGATGTCCATCTTTATAATATATAATATTTCAATAATACTTCAATAATAGTACCTATACAAAACCTATATAACGAAATATTAATTTAATACTAGAACTACGGTACCAGTTAGAATGACAGGTTTCAATTTTTTTGTTTCGCAATTATTAATATCTTCAGAACATTCAATATTCAATATGATCTTGAAAATCAATAGTTTATCTTAAATGCTATAATGAATGTTTGAAGAAACTGAAGATAATCTATTGTTACAATTTTTATAAGCATTGCATATCAATTGTATTAAATGCTCGGTAGTTCTAGTGTTAAGTGTGTAAAATCGTAAAATATGCAGCATTTGTTTCCATTGATCTCATAGTATTAAAATGAATCATAACAAAAAGTGTTATATTAATCAGACTGCCCTGTTTATATTATTCACTATAAAAAATAATTCATTTCGCTAAAGTGAAATTGTACTGTTGAACATATGTTTTCTTTTCTAATATTCGGCAGGTGTAACTTATATTATATTTTTTTGTACTTGATACAAATTTACAATTTTTTTCTTCCTATTTGTATTTCTTGAATAAACCAAGTGAAGGAACTGCAGATTTCTGCAAATTGAAATTTAAATTCAACGAATGTTTTTGCTTAACCGTCAGTCAGCAATATCGATTATTAAGTCCTGTTGAAAAATTGTTCAATTTATCTAACATGGAGAGGACAGACTGCTTGGATCTTGCACCTAAAAAAACCTGTAAGTATTTATAATGAAGTACCAACTTTTTAAATGCCATTCCCCGTGGTTAATACTAGATTTACGAACATTTATTGTACAGTTTATTCTATTGTTTTTAGAAAAATTATTCAAAACTGACAAATTCATTCATTTAGATCTTAGAAATTAGAAGTTTAAAACTAGACAATTAGGATGCACATTTGTGTAACTGTGTTAAATTGACGCGTTCCGTAAACCTACATAATATTAATGATTCACATCGCCGTTCGAGTTAGTATTTCGGAAATATTTAATAAGAAGCAGTGTGTGGAGAGCACCAACCACATTATAGCAAAATTTGTTCCTTGTAATATATATATTGTAATTTGTTCATAATTTATTTTTATAGATTTTTTACAATTTTATTTTCCGAAATAATGTCTTGCTTTAATTTCTAGTAATATACTCTACCCGAAAATATCGCAAATTGAAGTCTCTAAGTTAATTTTACTTTTATAAGATCTGGCAAATTTTTTCATAATTTTTCAAAAGATTATAATCTTGTGAGTAAAATCCTACAGTACATTTTTTAAATATTAACTGATTACAAATGTATGAGCCTTTAAGCAAAATCTCACTTTTTTATGATTTCACGTTGATTTCTAACTGTTATTGTAAAATTTAATTACGCCAGACAACAAAAACAATGTTTTTCCCATAAAAGGAGTTAAGAGTAGTTTCAAATCGTGTTTTGTTATTACAGAAACGAAAGAGTTCAACAAAACATAGAACTATGACACTGATACTCAAGTCTGAGTCAATGATCGTCTCCCTTTGCAGCTCAGCGTAACGGAACAGCTGAATGCATGAAACGATGTCACTTTGTTGTAGCATTGTATTTTGTTATTTATGAACTACTTTCTAACAAAAACTAGGGCACTAAAGGTATACATTCCCAAAAGTGCTTTATTTTTGCTTGACGCATATTATGATCCTTTCATTTCCATTTTTGTTTGTGAACAATAGACCGCCAGCGTTATGACACTATTTCTCCATTAGAATGTTTCTCCATTTCACAGATATCTTGGTGGAAACAGTTTCTATGTTCGTCAACGTTTTTAGAAAGAAGGTAGAGTAGACCGAAGCGAATCGGACCAGTTCAGATTTAACAGCGAAAAACTAATAGTTAAAATTTAGATCCAACATTTTTCTCCATAGATTTCTTATTAATACGCATTCGGCTTCAATATCCGTAAGAACAAGGTTTTAAAAACTTAAAAATCTTCGTTTTGCAAGCAAACATTTTTCAGTTAAAAAAATTTTTTTTACTAATATTAAAACTGAGTATATATTAATAACAGATTTATAAAAAAGAATTTTCATTCGAAGTTTTAACAATTAGTTTTTCGCTGATAAAGCGAGAATCTAGAGCGGAATTCAATTTCTTGTAAAAATTTTCGGTTAAATAAAAAATTGTACAATTTAATTATAATATAATCAATTATTGACATTTTTCTTGCAAATATACTACCTTTTAACACTACATTTATTAGCATAGTTTTCGTAATACGACTCTTCGCAAAGACTGCATCGAAATTCTTTATTGCAATAAATGCAATATTATTCTTTAGAAGATCTTGTATTTATATATGAACTCATTCGTCTTTATTAGTTTTTATTCTTCTTTTAACAGTGTTCTTCTTTAGCCTAGTCTTTAACTTATTTTTTTGTTTTTCAAGAAGTATCATTTTATTGATAGGTGATGTCAAATGTAAAATTGGGTTTTTTAATTATGCCACAAGTCTTCTTTGGGTGGTAAAAAGTATGCGATAAATTTCCGGAGCTTGATGCATTGGTTAGTTCTTCCGAATTAATTCTTATTATTGTATCCTTAATTTTTTTGGGCTTCGTGATCCCATGGTGTGTCTTTTTTACACGTATGCACTATCTATATGTAAATTATCATGATATTTGTAATCAGAGACATAATAAAAGAAGAAAAAATAGTAATGCGATTCACCCTGCACGATCTGATCCGAATAGCCCTGTTTCTAAGGATTTCAAAGTGAATACGATAATTGAACAAAATACAATATAATAAACTAAAGTGCATTAAGTACTGAATTTAGACATCTTAAGGGCTAATGATAAACATATAATAAACATATTTGAATTTCCAAGCTTAGCTTGCTATTTTAAATGTGAAATTCCAACTACATACGTATTTTAGACTAGCGACGAATACGTTACGTTCGCTTCGATTCTAACAAGTGCTGATGGCAAACAACGGTTCGAAACAATTAAAGATGTATTGGATTAAATATAGAGAATGTGTATGAAGAAATATAGATGGTCAGCATGCTTATTTCTATAACAATGCAACAAATACGTTCAATATTCTTATTTTTATCCGGTTTGCCTCGATCTGTCCTACTATGTTCAAATGAAACTGTGATAATACATTTCAGAAAATATATTAGTTTTCCAATTCTTTGGATCTTGATGTATACTGTAGCATATTTTTGCTGTTTAAATCACGAATTTTATCAAGCTACGTATCACATATTTCAGACAATTAGAGCATTGATGAAATTATGAAATTGATACATAACACGTTAATGCCATGGGGATCACCGGTGACCCCCAACCAAATTGAATTCCTATAGTCCACTCTATATATCAGTAATGATAATGCAATTCAATCAAATGATTAAATATTATATTTTTCCTATTTCTTTAATTTTGCTCTGTGAAATCATGCGGCATTCAACGCGTTAATAAAAAATTAAAGCGTAAATGTCAGCGGAAGTATTTTTGTGTACCAATATTGTAAAGTGAATTAGCACCTAGATTATAATTAGATTATATTTATAACGAACCATTACAAAATATAAAGCTAGTGCGAGACGAAACAATGGTGCTCGTTCGAAGATTATGTTACAATAATGGTTTTATCAAAATAATTCACTTGTATACTGAAAACTGTTGAGGCGTTTATATAAAACGCCGCAACAAGCACGCGATGAACAGACGAGCGTCATCCGGGACGCGTTCGCTCCTGCGTATTCTTCTATTGTTTTTCTCTTACTTTGCTCGCACCCATGGCGTTCCCTCGCATTCGACCAGAAGTCTGTGTATTGTCGCATGGTCAACCTAACGTTCACCTCATCAATCTTATCAAAAACTAATGATAACTTATAATTTTTCATAACGTTCAGGGTAATCAGATTTTCTTTCACGTGGATAGTTTTTGATATTGAAATTGAAAAATATTCAGAATATGTGATTCGTTGTGAATACTTCCTTCTCTGATATTATACTTTAATATTTATTTAACATCTATTCAACATTTAAATGACCTAATATTTTCAAATGAATACTGTCACATTTAATGGTTCATATTTTTATAATATATATTTTAACTTAATAAATAGTCTATGAAAATAAGCGTTAATGCCATTCATTTTAACTTCAAAATTATTGTTAAGCAAATAAACAATGAATGTATTTAAACGATGATATGAAATAATTGAAAGAAATTCATAGATTTAAAATTGCAGACGTGTTCACCTTTTTTGTGTCGGGAGCATCGGTTTTGGTTGTAGTAGAGATAAACGACACTGAAGTAGGAGTAGCCGTTGTTACGGTGAAGTACGCCATCATGGTCATTGTCGTCATTGTCGCAGGAAACAGGACCAAGAGCCAAGATTTGCCCATCCCGCGACCTGCTCATTTGTACTTCATCACAAATATATTTTTGTTAGCATAATCTTGTTTTTAACTATTTTATTTATATAAGATAGGCATATAGAGAGTTATTAGAACATATAAGTGAATATCATATAATAATGGACATAAATATTTGGACAGTAAGAAACTTTTAACACTACTTCTACCGAAGGTGTCAAAAGACACCTTTTAAAATTTTAACTTACAATTATTTTCTCAGTTTAGTCATTCTTCCTCACTTGAATTTTGAACATTTTCTATGGTTAATTTTGTAAACGTTATTAGAAAAGACAAAAAGTCATTTCAGAATATACGACTAACTTTGCGAAATAATTTTAAGTTAAAAGTTTCAAAAGGTGTCTTTTGACACCTTCGGTAGAAATAGTGTTAAAATAAATAGTTGCATCTAAAAAATTAATAATTTTATTTTAATCATTACTGTGTAATATTTAACGTAGTGCTTAATACTGTCAAATATAAAGAAATAAAGTCTATATTCTTAATTTACTAATTTAAGTGTAAATTTACTACGGTGGAATAGTAAACATGGTTTTCGATAATATGATTTACGATATACTGAAATTAATTTATCTAGGTAGCAGATAATAAACATTAGATAAACAAATACTTTTATTCTCCTAAGGTATTAAAATGTTATAAATTTTTATTAAAATTGCTATACTATGGAATATAAATTTCATCTTTAATGTCCATTAAAATGTAATTAAAATTAAAACTATTACGGATTTTTCTTACAAAAACTATTTTTGTCTGTCACTATATAAATGAATCTACATGTATATACTCTAATTTTATAGAATTTTTAGCTGATCACAGCGATTAAATTAGAACCAACTAGTAGTATCTGGGGTATTTTCAAAAAATGATTTTTCAAAAAATTAAATATGAATGTTCATCGATTAAACATTTGCGATATGCGATTTACATTTGCATTTAAAATCATCTGTTTTTTACTTGTTTCATCTACGTACTCTGTATTTAAGTTAATTTATAAGCTTTAATTGTAGGTTTCTTTCAGATTAACTGATTAATTTGATGAACAATTTGTGCGGTTGAAACGTGCTCCGCAATTTAATCATGAGCTTTACAATCTAAAGCGGATTTGCACAAGATTGATTCAGTTCGTGACCTAAACATTTTAACGCAAAATTCAATGCAGGTTACTTAATGAATTAAAAGTCCTTTACACTGACCTTTTTCTTTTGCATTCAAGTGGTGCCGAGTCTTAGCCCCGGGTCCATGGGGCGTTCATCAACTCCCTTTAATATTCTCGACATTCTGTGTGAAGGTTCTTTTACCTTCGTTTGATTATCTGTCACTTTCAGCGATTACTCATCGTGAGGAATTGATTCTGTAAAATGAAAAATGAGTGATGTTTTAGATCACAGTTATAAATATCAATATAGGCAATATCAATATGATAAAGTGACATTAACATCATATTTTTATCAAATATTTTGAAATTAATAAAATTTATTGTATTTACATGTATTGACTGTATACAGGTAAGAAAATTTTATTGAATTTTTTTTATTAGAAAATATTATTGCACTAATAGTAATACATAGAGTCTGTGTTATCTTAAAACGATTAAATATTTTGTGAGGGACTAAATATGTTATGAAATCGTTTCCATACTAGCTTTTCAATAATAACATCATACAATATCTATTACTGTTCAAATACATAGTTGTTACATTGACTCTGTTCATTGAAGTATGCCAACGTACCCGAGTACGAATTGTGATTACGTTGCGGATTTTTATACAAATTCATTCTGTCAGAATGGAATGTGTAAAAACTTGACACTGTATAGAAAATTTTCCCTTTGATTGCATATTTTATTCTCACGATAGCAACTAATTTAAAATCTATCTCTAAGTTCGTAAAAATATTTGATTTCATTGTGTTCTTGCATGTACCTACACAACTATATAGAATTTTCAATGTATATGAGTAATAAATATAAATAAATGTTAATAATAAAAACTGTTAATAATAAGAGTATTAGTACTATTAATAATAAAAATAGTTATACTAGTTTTAATAGTTTCCAAGGTATCCCAATTTTCAGGATAGTTTTCACCCCTTTAACATAGTCGAGTGTCGATAAAAAACATACGTGACAGGTATTTTTATGAAAACTACATTATATTTGAATTTCATGAAAATCCATAATCAGGAAATTAGGAAACTGTATTGTAAGTTTTAAAAAACGTAAAGCAGCATTAATAATTATACAGAGTGGAAAGAAATGATTGTCCCTTCTTGTCGTAGTGTGATTTTACACTTTCGGTTTGATGGAGATCGAGGTAAAGAAGTTGCCGCAAAATTCTCTTTGATCTTGAGAAAAAGGGATGCAACTTTTTATTTCACCATCGCATTCTACTTGTCGCGGAGGTAAATTTTAGTGTAGATGTAGAATCACGCTTCGACAAGGAAGTACAATACAATCATTCCTTTATTTTATTTTATTATCTACTTAAATTCTATAATTCGTAAAAAGACTATTTACTAGAAAGGACGGTACTAAATTTGTTTGATGTGTATCAGCGAATCGGAATTCCGTGTTTATAATATAATGTAATTGTACATTCTATTCTCTGCATTCATGGATAAAAATATCTGTTTATTAGATATACAAATTCGCTAATATAACAAGAATATACGTATTGTATTTGGTCATTCCATAAATAATATAGTTTTTTGTATCTTTTTTATTTTTAAAAATAAAAATAAACAAAACATTTTTTAAAGTAACTACAATACGTAGATAAATAATGTATAGATAATGAAAGAAAATCTATTTTAGAGTAAAAATAATTTTGTATATCTTTACTTTTAGATATAAAAGAAATATAAAAAACCGCATTATTTATGGGATGACCTAACAGATACAATGTGAATGTAGTGTATTATTATAGAGAAGTGGTTTAACCCTTTACATTCTACAGGTGCCTCTCAGTCATTACTCGATTGGAACATAAAAATTGTAAAATTTCGTATTTAATATTAAGTCTTAAGTAATGTGTCGGTACGTGAAATGTGTAAATAAAATACCTTTGTTCCCCTTAATTTGTGAATAGATTTCATTGAATACTTCTAATGATAAATTTTTGGAGTGCAAAGGGTTAAATATGTCTATGAAGAGCGTTACCATTCAGCTTTCAACAGATTTATGATAGGGATTGCATGCAGTCTTAAATGAAAGTGAGTGTAATTGTCGCCGATCGATGGTTGATGGTCAAGTTGTGTCTTTCAACTATCGGATAGTACAAGGATATTTATTTTAAAGATTCGAGTGAAAGTTAAGGTAGCAAGTAGCTCAACGTTGCATTATCATAAAAATAAGGGCGTTCTCCTAAAATGATTTGGCCACGTAAAGAATGAAATTGGAATGCTTACAGCTAAGGGGATTGTACTTAACCTGTTAACTGTGGAATTTAGTTTCAAAAATCTCTCATTTTGCATGCAATAAAATAAAAAAATGAAGTGTGTACTCGTCAAATGCAGGACGAATACACCTAGGGTATATTTTAATGAAAGACCAAAACAAAACAAAGAAGAATTACATGTTTGTATGAAAAAATAAAGAGTTGATCATTGAAAGAAAGTATCATTTCAAGTTTTAAGACGGCGTGTATGTTCGTCAAACGCAGTTAACTAGTTAATTGCACGACAGTAACCCCAGACTTCGAATAATTAGATTTTTTTCGTGGAATGATAATCAGAATTCTAATAAACTGATGTTACGATAATTAACACTTGTTTACTTAAAAATATACCCAGTCGACGTTTCATTTGTGTTTATATGTCAGTTTAGAATTGGAAACTATGTGTTATACGGAGATGACAAATTGACAGAGGGATTGAATTACAAAAGAATGTGGACGTGATTGGTCAAAGTGGAAGAAGGTACGTCTATTTTCGCCTGTATTTTTGATTCTAACGTGTTATTTGCTGGAACTGTCACTATAAGGTAACTGCGCCTAATATGGAACACCAGGATATTTCGGAAAAGAAGTAACTACCATGGGAAATACTTCTTTAGTAACAGAAAACAATCGTATTAATAGTTGTGTTAAGTAATAGTGTTTAGTAGTACGTTAAATTTTCTTCATGATCTATCATTGAACATGTTTATTTTTCACTAGTCAAAAGCAATTCGCTGGACATTTATTTTCTTCTTAGAATAGTTATTATTTTTCTATCGGAATACGTGAATTTCTAATTTGGAACACGCTTCATATTTTTATTTTGGCAAATTACAAAAATGATAATAATGGGAAAAAATAAGCCCAATGCATTATGTTCACGAAGAATGTACTAGTCCTGATGTTATTCATGTATCCAATATATAAAAGAAAAAAAAGAAAAAAATTAACATAATATAAGTTGAAAAAAGTGGAAAATTCGTTTAATTATTCTTTTTAATTCTATAAATATTCATTTTTCGTAATAAAAATGAGTTTTATTTATAAATTACCTAGCTGTTCCATATCAGGAGCCATTTTTTCAGATTACTGTCTTTGACTTTATTTATATTTTTTACCGTGGTTTGAAGGCATTTAAATTTTTGCATTGTTACTGATCAGTGTGTGAATGTTTATTCGTTTCTTCGTGTTTTGATGCAGACTTCATTGAAAAAGATGCATATCTCTCGTTGTAGCAAGCTTTTCAAATCAGGTGTTCCACATTAGGTGTCATTGCCCTACTAATCCGATTGCGTGACGATGAGAGTGAACAAAGCATATAGTTCATAGCAAAAGACCTCTCTTGTCCCTGTGCTGTTAGCCCAGAAGTCATCTCTGTACTAAAATTAATTTTGACCCGACAAGAGTATTCTAATCGAAATAAACTGTTCATAATTTTTTAATAGATTTTTAAAATGTTCAGATTAAATTCACAATTAGTTTTTTTTTCAACAATTCAGTTACTTAAAGTTTTACTGATATGAATATAGTTCTTCTGTAATAATAGACAACATTTCAAATACGACTAACTTTCCTAGTTAATCGTACTGATAAAGGTTTGAAGAAGTTCAAGAAATTAAATTATCCATCAAATCTTAAAGCATGCATTTGTAATAAAATTCCGAAAATAGAAATTTTGTACAGACTCATCAATTTATCTGTTTGTATTTCTTTAAACTTTCTAACAGTTGAATTTCACATTTTGAAATTCTTCATAATTTGGTAATGTAAATTGGGTGGTAATGTAAATTGCCCATGTAATCATAGCAACCAAGTATATCACGGAAATCACAGTAATGGTGCCAATATAGTGGAAAAGATTAATTTTTTAATTGGTACGCACTCAACACTTTCAGTTGAGTACTTAAAGAATCAATTCAGCGAGTCTCGCCTCTCCGCCTTGTTCGATTCGCAGATCGAGCTTTGCAATTCTCAGTTTAAAGTGACTGCCGTGAACAGACCATCAAAATGTAATTTTAATAAGGCAATTTTTTAGAAAAGTATATACTTACATACGTAAGTATGTGATAAAATGTTTCGGACAAAATTTGTATTTTTATTTGTTTAACTCTTTAGATCTTAAATAAAAACTTTTGGAAAGTTTCACAATATACGTTAAGTAACTTATCATTTTTAACAAAGATAAATATTTCCATAAAAAATAAAACTTGCGCTACCTACTAAAAGAGGGCGATTATTATATCAATTTTGTAGTATCGAGAATATTTATTGTAGGATGAATGGTTTGTTGTGCGTGCGTGAGGGCGACCAGGTCATATTGCGACGGACCGGCGCCGGGATGTTTGGGAAATAGTGTGACTGCGTTTAGACAATTTCGAGTGGCTGAAAGAATGCGAGGAAGAGTGTCTGGAACTGAGCGACTGAACCGTGAGAAAAGTGTGTACGTGACTGCGTGAGTTTTGACTATGGACGAAAGATGCGAGTGAGAAGGGTGCAAGGGTGAGAAAGACAGAGCGAATGGGGGTGTGTGATAAAAGCGAGTGGAAATGCGTGCAAGGACACATTTTGGTGAGCGACAGTGGAGAAGGACACATTTTGGTGAGCGACAGCGGAGTAGGACATTTTGGTGAGCGACAGCGGAGTAGAACATTTTGGTGCGAGAGTCGTGTGTTGTATTTTACGTGTTGTTGTCCGTATTGTTTCCTTTATCTTATTAAATATATTGTTGTTTTCCTAATTCTCTTTTTACTAAAGATCCACATTTTCAAATATCATCTAATAGTAAACCACCACCGATATATACTATAATTTTATATTCATAGATTCGCGATTACTCCACTGGTTCGTGTTTTACTGATATTGAAACACGTTTTAAGGCGAAGCCACTGGGAGTTAACGGGTTAACCTTGAAGTGATCTTGAAATGACCCGTAAAAATTAGGTTAATTTCTTTAAATGGAACACCATAGTGTCTTATAGATATCCTTATAGCTGTTATTCAAACGTTTTCAAAACAGTAAAGTTCGTTTTTCAGCATAACACGTTTTTGTGATAATAACGTTGTAAGTTAACGCGCCACTAGCGTTACCCGGTGTACATCGTGAGGAGATTGCTCAGTAGGAATATTTATAAGGATATTATAAATTAAATTACTTATAATAATCTTACTATTAAAATATTAAACTAATACAAAATTTTATAGTAATCAGTGAATTGGACGCTGCGGTCCAGTAACATAATCCCGAGGACCTGACTTCTCCAGTTATGACTTGTTTTTGTTGGGTTGGTTAACACAAACGGCTTGTAAAACCTTTGTTCACATTGCCGATGAACTAAAAATAAAAATAACACATGTATATACAAAAATAGCGCCTGACATTCTAGAAAGAACAGAAAAGCAGTTTTTAGAAAAAATTAAAAAATCTTTGGTGGTAAACATGTTGAAGGATGTAAAAATTGTAATTGTCGTTAGCACATATATAAATGTAAATATAAGTACAGAGAAAATCAACGTTCAATAATTATATTAATTTTATTAATTTTTACAATATCATATTTAGGATCATTGAATTTGTTTTTATTTGAGGCTAAGTTTGTATTAGGAATTTTTTGTACCTCAAGGACGGTTCGGGGTAATTCTGGGTGAGATGGCTTGATCTCATTTAGATTGTCAAATATCGATATTTTCAATTGTTTTTGGTGGTGTACTGAATCTTGCAGAGAAACCTATTTAACTGTTCTTATCTGTATTTGCTTTCATAAATATATATACACATTTGTTAAGTGTTAACCCTTTGCTCTCGATAATATTTGATATTATAAATATTCGTTATTTCCTGATGAAATATCGATAACATTATACGCAAGTAAGCAAAGAAAAATCTTGTATAAATTAAGAGATAGAACTATTTTGTTTTCATGTTCCACGTTTTAATACCTTACACAAAATTTAATATTGAATTTCAAATTTTACAATTTTACTGTGTTGAATCAAATTTGAATCAAATGTCGGCTCTTGAGTGCAAAGGGTTAATGGTATTTATGATGTAGTAGTTCTTTTAAGAAAAGTGGGCCATCTCTCCTCAATTTACTTTATGCGAAAGAAACAAATTTTGTACCCAGTTATTTGATTGGTTATGTTATGAATAAAATCGTTTCCACGACACAATATTGACCGTTTTACGCCTTTGACGTGCATTTTACAGCTCGAAACACGTTTACATTATTAATGTTATTTTTTCAATTATGTTATATACTTACTTTATATAATGTTGTCTAAGTATACCTGATGGGGATTCTTTCCTATGCAATATAATACGTAAATAAATAATTATTCTCCTTTTTTGTATGCTATTTCATTATTTTTACCCCATTTAAACACATAAATACAATTAGCTGCAAGCTATTATATTTGTAGAGCCAAACTGTCATGACGAGTCAACGTTGAGCCCAGATATATCTCATCAAAAACGTCAAACGGCTCGTATCATGTCCCGAGATATCTCGTCCAAAGCGTCAAACGGTCAATATCATGTCGCGAAGTATCTCGTCCAAGGTCGCCAAGGAGTTAAACCAGCAGATTAATATCAAACTAACTTGCAAAATCAAAAATAGCGTTCAATGTTCCTTCAAACTATTAGACTTTATGCTTGTTTTGATATTATTTTCTTATTTCTGTCATTATTAAAAATTTTTTTTTAATCAACTAAAGCAATAAAGGTATCTTTCATTTTTTTGTTTTATTCCTTTTACACCTCAGAATAGTAACATAGTATCGCGAATGACACTGTTAATTATATACTGAATTTGAATTTATACATAATGGATTGTGAAATGACTTGGGTTTAATATATATTTTAACTAAACATAAATGATTAATTAAACAAAATGAATGCACTCTAGAAGAATTGCATTATGAAGGGGTGAAAAGTAAATGGATACTTCGGTTCATTTGTCATCATCACTAATTAACAGCTAAGAACGCCATCCAACCAACAATGTGAGCAGACAGGCAATTGAACACATTATTAAACACACTCCAGGGACAGGCATTAGGGCAGACATTAGAATGATTAGAAATACTAAAAGATATAATGAAGATCGTACCATTAAGTACAATTCAATTATAAAGATCAATTCATAATCCATGTTATCTCCTACACATAAATAAATGTATATATGGACATTTGCCCCAATGCGTACAAATAATGTGCTGTTCCCAGCAGTTTAAGAGTTCAGACAATTTTTAATCTACCATTATAGCCAGTGTCAAGAAGTCTCATTGCGATAACAATACATCGATTAATCTTATACGTGTTATTCATTAAAGGACAAGAATCGATATACCGCGATTCACAATTGTCATACCTGACCACTAGTTTAAATTCAAACCCTCTAATACCCGATTCAGCGAAGGTAATATTTCAATGACAGACTTTACATTCGATAACGTCACTATCAACCGAAAACACCAACAAAAAATTAATTATGCGATATCCGTATGCTGCACTGGGTTCTCATTTACATCGAAGGTCTTCTGTTTTTTTTGCAGAAGCACTTGTAGAAGCCATTTTGACCTCAACTTCGCGCGAGTTCAGCGAACGTTATCTTTTTCGCGGTTTGCTTACACGTCCACTTATTACTCCTGAACCTTTTTTATTGACTCTTTTTGTCTTACCTATGATGAACATAAAAATAACAGAAACTCGGTGCGTCACGGCACGTAGGTACACGAATTCATTCTCAAAACGGTACTTCGAAAAATAATTTGTACTGAAGCCTGGAATCCATGTAAAACCTTTTGCATTCTATTCTCAAGACGTGAAACTACTGTTTAAGATAACAAGAAATTTCAATTTGTTCAAAATATTACTGTATTACATTTTTTTTTAATGTATAAAAATGATAGAAGAGATTACATTTAACAAATGTTTACGAAGAATCGAAGAGATCACGATGTTCACGAATAAGACTGAGAGGTACTGGATGACCTTTTTTTATTGCCATTAAAATACATTCTTTATCTTTAAGAAACGTCCTCACAGTTCTTTTCAACAAATTTAGTTTTTAGTTAATCTCAGAACCTTGCATTTCATTAGTACTTCTTATTTTAACAACATAATTTAAGAATCTGGACATCTGACGCTGTAGTACTATTATACATCCGTAAATAATGGTGTTAATTCTCGATTAATTGCACTTGTGTACTTATGTTTACTATAAATATGTTTAATAAATTCTTAAACTGTGTATAAAGTATGAAGGTTAATTATGATTGTAATTAATAGCAGTACATTATGTTTAGGACTTAACGTTATGTATACATTTATGCATATTACTAAACTAAACAGATATAAACTTTAGATATTAACTTTATGGTTTAACATGATACGTACGAATTCAAACGCACGAATTCAAACAGGAAGTGAGATCGCTACGAGAGACCTTCAAGAACCTATAAAATCTATTCACAGATATTGTGAACATCTTTCAAAGTATACAATCTGAAATTATGAAAACGTGATAATCTATTGCACGACGAATTCTTTACTCAAGTAAATTTCAGACTGATTCAGTTAAAATTAAACACGTAAAGCGAGAGATATTGGTTAAAGACAATGAACTACCATTACGTAGTAGCGTTACGTATGCAACTGCAAAACGACGAAAATTGGAAGGACGTTGCTCGAAGCTCTACTATACACGTATGTTAGTGATATGAAGGTCACTTCTATTTTTTCAAGCATAATCATGTAATTTTCTTGCATCAATCTACCTACTTGGAAAATCCATCAAAATAGAAAACATTGCATTTAACACTAAAACTACCGGACGAGTGAAATTGATCCACGCCAGAATTTTTATTTTGCAAGTATTTAAATTATGAAAGCGTTTTTGCGAAAGATTTTTAATTAAATTTGAGTATTTGTACAGATACAAGACTAGGAGACTCTTCGAATCTCAAGAAACATATTGTTCTAATTTTTCTATTATCAAATAATTCCAAAAATGTAGCAACCTGCATATACGTATAAATACAACAAAAAGAATGATCGTTAAAAAGAATAACAATTTACATTTTATTGTAAAACAAATCAATAAATTTCATTTTAACAGATTAATTTAGTGAACATAATGAAAACTACAAACAGCGAAAATACTTTATGGCTTGAGTGGTAAGTTTAAAGTGAAACATATTGCGACCCGCACGGCACGGAATGTGTTAATTGTGTACATTACCATATTCTGGTGCGCAGAAAATGCAAGAATATTTCATATGTAACTGCTTGGATAATATAAATCTATAACATCCCTTCCGTATTTAGATATTTTATTCCTGTAGATTAATGTAGAAGAAGTGTCACATAAAACAAGCTAGTTTTTGGTGTAATTTAACCCTTTTTTTTAGCTTCGATATCTAAAATCAAAAACTGCAAATGAATAATTTAACTATTTAACCAACGAGAGACTGATAGGTGGCTTTTTTTAGTATTTAAGATTTTGACGCATAATTCAGTTTTTTTATTAAAAGAAATGTTAGAAGTTTAGAGTTAATAGAAAATTGTCGACCGTTAAGGGTTAAATTATTTTAACAAACGAATCGGATGGAAGAATCATTTTTTTGTAACGTTTTACCGAAGTCACTCGCAGTTTTTACACTTATGCATATTCACATCATTCTATTTATTGTATATGTACAAATTTTTTAATTGATGTGGAACTTACAAGTTTACTTACGAATTTACCCTCGAGCGAGATACTAAGTAAGAATGACCATGAAAGTAATTTTAAAAGTTTAAACAAGCACTGTTACTTGTAGTTGCATAAATACACTCGCTATTAGTTCTCTCAAGGATTTTTGAAGACAAATTAGAAAATTTGTACGAATATTCCTAGTATCTTTCTTAATGTAAGTCTCACGTTTACAAAATTTTAGAATCTAAGGCCATTTCAAGATTAGAACAGTTTGTATGAATTAATGGAGAATAATGTTAGCTGCATATAAAATAGAAAAAAAATTATATTAACAGTAGGTCAAGAGAGTTTCCGCACACCTTAGTTCAATTAACTGATTACAAATCTAACGCAGATTAATATCTAACGAGGACTTTATGAAATAACATATACAGTACTGAGATAACAAAAATAAAGATTTTAAGGTCATTACTTAATAAAAATAAATAGTATGTATACAGATAGCTATATAAAGTAAAACCAAAAAAGATTCCGTACATGTAAATATATTCAACTTAATTCATTAAGAGAAACGAAATTTTGTTTCGTTTATTACAGTTAATAATTGGTCCTGCTTTTGGCTTCAGTACCTCCTTCATTCGCTTTCACATTGAATTAACTAATTTTTCTGCTATTGAAGACTTGCTTAAGCTCCACTTTTCTAAGAATGCAGGTTTTAATTGCTCCTTATTTGTTACGTTATATTTTTTAATGTGTATGCCTCATTCATCCCATAGATATTCTATGGGATTCACATCAGGAGACTATGAAGGAGCATGTAATTGTTTTGGACTATTACACAATAATTCTTTAACTTTTCTTGCAATATGCTTTGAGCCGTTGCTTCGTTGGAAAATAAATCACAACCCAAGATTTAATTTCTGTACACTATCTTGCATATTATCTTCTTAAATATTTAAAAAAACATGTGGGTCCATAATGCCCTCGATAAATTGTAACTTTCCTACTCCAGCTTCACTCATACACCTCCAAACGAGAACGCTACCACCACCATACTTTATGGTTGGGCACAAATTTTTTATTTCGATTTGTGTATTTGATTTTCTCTATATAGTAACTCGACTATCTGAACCAAATACGTTAAATTTTCTCTTATCAGTAAATAATGCTGAGTTACAGAAACTTACGGGCTTGTCTATGTGTACCTTTGCGAACTCTACATGTTTCTTTGTGTTTGTTTTACTGACTAAGGGGTTTTGTCTAGCCACCCGGTTATTATATCCTTCTTTTCTTATGGTAATATGAACAGTTTCAAGCACTACTTTTACATCGTAATCAGTTTCAATCATACTTGCTAGTCTTGAAGCACTTGTTTTTGGTTCCGTCCTGATTGTTCTCAAAATGGCCCGTTCATAATGTACTTCCAGTTTCTTATAACGACCACTATGCTTTTTGTCTTCGAAAGATTTAGTTTCATTAAACTTGTTTGTAATATATTGAATCTTGGAAGGTGATTTCTTTAATGTATTTGTTATTTTTTGAAAGGGTTGGCCTTCTTTTCCAAGCTTACGAATTCAAAACTACTAATTCACGGACTGTAATTGGAATTTCTATTATGAAAATGTTATTATCTATTTAATTATACAATAAGATGTTCACAATGATCATTTTTTTCTTATTAATAGCATACTGACTTAATATTGTTACTGTAGCAGTAACTGATATTTATTTTAAAAGAATTTTTTCTTACATTCGTGTCATGTACGAAAACTTATTTAGCCTTAAATCTTGTTTCTTTGAATTTAAATTTACGAACTGCCTATTAATAAAACCGCAATTACCAGTTGTGCAACTCATAACTAGACATAGATAAATATAAACAATGCAAATAAACATCATTATTGACTATTTCTTCAAAATTATATGACTTCAAAGTTTGAAACTTATTTGACTCACTGTATATTCACGCAGAAAATACGAATTACTTTGAAAAAAACATAAAAAAATGATATTTAAAAAAAAAAATTTTTTCATCCTATTCACAGCTTGAAACAGTTTTTACATGAGCAACGATACTCATATTATTAGAAATAGACAAGATACTCAGGTAATTTTACGTGAAATATCTTGTATAAACGAAATATTTGTTCAGATACATTCCGTATCCCGATTTTAAGGATTATTTCCATTCTTCTAATATGGACAATACTCAGTTAAAATGCACATGTTCATTACAGCAAATTTTAATGCAAATTTGTAATTACTAGGTATATCAATACGTTTCCTTATTAAAATTATAGTTCTTCATATGGAAAATAGCAGTTAACACAATATGTGTCAAATATTTGTATAAAAACTATATTATGATAAATTTTTATCAAAATTGGAGAATGTCGCATTGATATCTTGCATTATAAGCCGTATTCATCGCCAGATTGCATATCATAATGCAGTTATGGTGATCATAAAATTTATAATATTAATATATCCATAATAAAATTTATAATATTAATACGTCCATATTATTTTTACCATACAGTACGTTTTAATGGATGGAATTAATTTCTTTTTTATACCTATCTCTCTATTTACGTGGAATAATCATTCCACGCGGATCCATTTTACGCCAATAATAATTGCGAAATAGAATCTGTCAGCACAAAAGAAAACAAAAGCACATTTTATTTACTTAATTAAGGTCGTTACTAAATTAACATCGTGCATAAAGCTACCTAGTAAATAGTGTTCAAATTTACCGCGTAAATTGAGGGCCAAGTTTAATGCACATGGTGATGGAGGTATGTACTGACTTATAACCTATTCGCATCATGTTTAAATACCTTCGCAAGTGTTAATGGAATCTGATTGAAATACCCTAGTAGTGGAGTAGCGTAGGTAGCAGCTTCATAACATTTCTAAATAATCATATAAAACCAACCAGTAAACATTTTTAGCCGTTTGGCGAATTTTTCCATTGGCGAGGAAAGGAAAGCTCGATTCGGGTTAGTTATTCATTAGACATTTAAAAAGTGTCATTCAGACAATAAAGATTAGTATTATTCTTTTCGTGAAAAAGACCATCATGTTTGATTTCAGCAATCTAAATATTCCCGAAATATGATATTTAAATAAATAATTTTACTGCCTGGATACGAATAATTATACAATTTTTTAAAAGTCTTAACATTCGCGTTCATTAAAATATGTTATTCTTTAATATGTTGCAAAAATGAATAAAATATTTAAGAATGAAACTAAAATAATTAAATTTAATCCTCTTACAATTAGTACGAATGTTGTTTTGTTGGTCGCTGCGTCTGCTTTATCTTTCGGGAAATTTTGATTTCTTGCTCAAATTTTTTGTGTAAATATAGTGTTTGTGTTTATGATATTAGAATGCGTTAAATTGAGAAATGTATGGTCAAGGTTCTCACAGGAAAATTCTATTTGATGAGCATTCCTTATCGTAGGACCTCGGACTACTTCTGATGCCCTTAAGAATATTGTCCGTGACCAAGCGTATAATGAAACCATATTGTGTACCCTGTGTATATGCTACGCATCGTTCAGTTTCTTTAAAATCGATACCTTGTATCTTCACGCCCTGTAATGTGTAATGTTTCTTTATATAAAAATTATTTAAAGAAGAAGTGTAGGTATACATTGATTAAGCACCACAATTTTTCGATTGTGAAATCAAATTTTTTGATTTACGCTATTTTGTAACGAATCAAAAACAACCATTAAATAAATTTTTGTTATATAATAGATATCTGTAGATATTGTGGGAGGAGAAAAATATTTTATTCTTGTAAACAATATTTTTACCATACGACTGGCGACAAAACAATGAATCCAAATCAAATTGGATGCACAATATACACATTCGAATACATTAATCTCACTCGCGCACTTTCTAAAACATTCTTTCATCGCCATGCATTAATTTCACATACATTTGGAATATTCTAGATTCATTTACCATGAACAGAAAATCAGTATTAAAGAAAATTAATTTAGTCTGGAATATTCCAGTGTTTTGAACATTTATTCAAAATACACACATACGCACAATCATCTATTGCACACTCGTTCATGAATACATCCATTCCCACAATATTAAATACTTATGATATGTTTCTTGTAATTTCTATTTTTCGAACCAATTAACAAAACTATTTTCTTTAGTTGACAATTATATTATATCCATTTGTTTGATATCTCCTATCACTATAATAATGTAACGAAAGTTTTATTTGTAAATTGTACTCATATATCTATGTGCAATGTGAATGAGAAAAGAACTGATTTACCTTATATACATATATAGGGACTAAATTCTTTTAAAAAATGCTTCTATTTCCAAACATAGACACACTTACAGCTAATAAAGCGAACATTGGTTTATTGATTGTTAACGAACAGAAGAGTCGTTAACAAGGAAACTTCGGTGACTTGAAAATTTCGACCTTTTTTAAACCGTGCACGCTTATAAGAGCCATTACAAGCATCGAACAATTTCTTTTTTTTGGCCTAATTTCGGTACTTCAAGGTGAAATCACTCCATGAATGGAAATAGCAGTTACCATATTTTCCTGTATATGTATCTTTAAAACTGTAATATATATAGAATAATGTTTAAAATAAAAATTCAATATTTTTCATGCTTAAGACAATGCCAATAGCTCTCTAGCGACAATATGGATCAATTTTAACAATACATTATTTTCAGTTTCTTCAAACATTAATCAAGTATTCAAGTGAAACTATTTATTTTCGAAATCATTTCGAATATTCAATGATTTTAAGGTATCAGTAATTGCGAAATAAGACAACCGAAATCAATCATTCTGACTGGTGCCGTAGTTCTAGTGTTTAATGAAGAATCCACTTGACTTACCCCTTTATTGGGATATGTACAGAGAGAAAGTTGTAATATCTAACGAACCGATAAGGTGATTTTTATAGAAACAATTAAGAGCATAATTTGGTGGTGTAGTGACTAGGAGTCAAGGTTGTTCGATGATCATATTTGGTAACATATGTAAGTTCATCGGATGCATTTCCCTTATCTACTTGCTGAGCGGTTCTGCTATCTTGCAGGTGTCGGAAGGAAGTCTCTCCACCTTCCGTATGGAACATTCCACAGGCGTGAGAAGATAGACATGTGGTTCCTCAATAATGTGTCCTGGAGAATTAGGTTCCTACACATTGTTCTACTTTCTGCTGCTAAATATATTTAGAATTGTAGCTCTGGTATACACGAAACTCAATTTTTAATGTGAAACTGAATAATAATAACACTGTCCATGTTATCAGGAGTAGATAATATAAATACTCTATAATATAATAATTGTACTCGAATTTCTGTAGGGTATTACACTTCGAATACTTTATTTCTAAATAATCAGTGTATTTATTTATAAATATTGTATGTATGTTCCTATCTATAATAAATATTTTTAACGATAACATTTTAAAATCACTAAAGTCTTGCCTGTTTGAATGAAAAATCATTATGTGCATTTTTTTGGGAACGTAAAGCAAAATTAACATAATTTGATTTGTTAAATTTGTGTGAATGAGAAAAATATTTAACACTTTAACTGCTAAGTAAACACTTATAAAAATTCATGTGCAGTCGAAACAGTTTTCTTAATAAAGCAGAAACAAAAAAGTTGACATTTTTCATAACAATTATTTTACTACCTTTCCTATATCTCATACATCCAATGAAACTTAGTTCGTTCGATACGGCACCAACAAAATTAATGTTTAAGTTTATGTTAAAAATGGTGTCGTCCGAATCCGGATGACGTGACAGTCAAAGTGTTAATCGAGGGATTAAGAAAGTTGTCAATAAAGTTAAAAAATAGAAGTTAATGGTTAACAATAGCAGTACAAAACGTATGAACTACAATGTTTACAAAGATTTAATAAAAATTTGATTTAAATTAAAATTTTGCACATTGTCATATAAAAAAGACTAGTCGGAGTAGTGAAATCAATAATCTTAGTACATTTCAATATTAATATTTTCTTTCAATTAACAAAATATTTGAACTAATGAGTTGCTTAAATTAAATACCAAAACTTTCAAATATTTTTAATAAATATACAACATTCTTCTCTTTAGTACGTTTCATATAATTTGATTGTTTTCTGAGATTCCAGATGAGGCTACTGTGAAACGCAGATTGCAGAATCGATTTCACGTCAGCACATTTATTTGAGAGAGTATCTAAACGAAGAATTTGCTGACGGAATGGCGTCTGAATTTTAATGAGAGCAATGTTTCGTAGTCGTTAAATTATAATTTGAAATCGTGAATAGAATATAAAGGCAGATATTTTATTTACGTGCGAGCGACGCTAAAATTAATGTACGTTTAACTGGACTCTGCTATCAGAATTTCATGATAAATGATTTCAACAATTGTTCTGTATCTTCACAAGTATTTTTTCAACATCTAAAGCGCAGAGCGCAAAATATATGAAGGATTTTGTTCGAAATGGTTAACTGAAAGTTTCAATTAATTGAATAACCATGTCACACAACATATGAATAACTTGGGAAAATGAAATTATGAATTTGAAATTTAATGCCAGTAATATTTTCTATAATGAGATATTATTACATGAGCAGGAAAGAAAGGTGTTAATTAAGAAGATTTTAATGTATCTTTATTAATATCTTGTACCAAATATAAAAACTTTTAACGAAGAGTTTTATGATTATTATTATACTCTACAAAGAATATAATTTTATTAAATAAAATTCTCTTTCAGTAATCTTTACGTTTAAATATTTCTAGTTCTTATAACATTACCTACCAATATTCATGGCAAAATAATAAATCTTAACATTGATGCATGTATATTTTGAAATAAAATTTCTCGTTAAAAAACATTACACTATATTTTTCACTTTTTTCCGCGTATATTACTTATTGTTGAGTTGTTTCATTATTACTGAAATTATTATTTATATGTTTCATGTTTTATTAGAAAATATTACACTATACTTTTTTCGCGTAGATTTATATCCCTTTAGGACGTGTCGCCGTCTTGGAGACATCCTGTGTATCTTGAAACTAATTTTACGGGAGGTATAGAATCGGTGATTAGAGCTTGAACATCAAACTGTGCGGTGGGTGTCCTCTAAAAGAGGAAGACCAAGATTTGCAAACACTGCTGGATAAAGACTCGTCATAAATGCTGGATGAGCTAGCAGGTCAGTTCAGAAAACACTTTATAACTGTGTCGAAATCATTTTATATGGTGACGAGGCTATTGAAGGTAAGAAACGCGGCTTTTACTAACAAAGAAAAGTATCAAATCCGGAAATTCAGTAAATTATGATACTCTGTGTGTAGGTAAAGTAAGTCAAGCCTAATAACACATTGCAAGTCCTTATTTGTATCGAATTTCACTTTGAAAGGATGAAACCACCCCTTGTGATAAATGTAAATTTTTCTTTCCCGTGAATTATCTTGAAAACGGTAAGAGACAGCAAAAAAAAGTTGAAATAGAAAGTTCATTGTTCCTTTACATCTATGAAAGTGCAAAATAAAATTTTCAAAATTCAAAATTCAAATTCAACATTTCAGATTACTGAAATACATGCGAGAAAAATATTATATATTATCTCTGGCGAACTGTTGAAAAAATTTCTATTCTGAAATTTTTTTACTTACTTTTTTCTTACTTACTTATGTTTCATATTTCGCATAAACAATAATTATTATCTTAAATACACATTGTTTTAAATTTAACCTACAAAAACAACAGCTTTGTATGAAATAAATGGATCTACAAACATAACAGCTTTATATGAGATAAATGAGCTAAAACAAAATACCAAGTACACTGCAGATTTTTGTGTGCTTTATGCAATTTTAAAGTGGAAAATTGCATAAAATGTACATGATGCAAGAATATATATAAAGCATCCAAAGTTTAGTACCTTTTTTTAATAGTTTTGAGGGAAAACAATTTTGTACCTTATTTCTATGTTTCTAATTATATTTGAAAAAATTTTAATTTGTATAAATATCCATCGTCTAATAATAAGTATAGGTACGTTAACAGATTTAAGTTTGTTAGTCAATAAATCCGCAATTTCTGTTGCTAAGTGTAATTCGTGTTTCCAATTCAACGTGCATTGAAAATAAGAGACTACAGAAAACATGCAACGAAGCGACTCATCGCAGCAATATTATAAGACCGGAAATGCTTGCTCCATTTTGAACTTTTTTTTTCATTTACTTCCGCAACTTGACCTGTATTTATGCCATACCTTTAGATTGTACGATGTTTCTTTCTTTGGCGAACGTTATTTCTTTCAGAAATTGTGTCATGTTCATTTTCCAAGTATCATTTCTATTATTAGTCTGGTTTTAGGCATTCTCAGAATGTAACTGGAAGCTTTAATGTCCTTCCAAACGAAATGTGTTCAACGTCCACAATATATCTACAAAAATTGGACCATTTCAAAAAAATGTATAAATGTGCACATTTCGGGAATTGGGTTAAAGTTTCAGTAAGTTTCATAAAGTCACCTAATATATAAGGTGTTTCACGTAAAACAGGCCACCTGAATTTCTTTTTCGTACTAACATGCAATCTAGGTTAAATTACTTCCAAATACGAATTGAATGGGAAAGCTATTTTGTAAGAAATATTTTTTTATACTTTTTAAAGGTTATTCTTATTTTTTGAATGCATATCGATCTGTATTACGAAAAGTAGGGCAGGTTATTTATTTTACGAAGACTAGTACTTTCCACATTCCGAGCCCGAACAGTATAATGTTTTCATCTATCGAGACAAAGAATATGCTGTTTTGAAATAACAATTAGTATATTTCAGTGGTTTGTTCCGAAAGTTAACGCGGTTTACCTTTTGCCACAAAATGTATTAAGTTTACAATAAATTGCTTAGAGCACAACTAGTAAAATAAAAAAATAAATGATTTTTTTACTTATAAAAGTGGCTTTAACTGTTTAAGTGCCAGAGGTCTTTGCAAAAATCTGATAAAAAAGAGCCAAACAGCACGATCGCGGTTCCTTCGTTTTAACTCGAAAACTGAATTACGCTTTTTTAATTTCACATTCAAAAATTCTACATGGTGCGATCATACCATTTTTTTATTTCTAAGCAGCCAATGATAAAAATAAGAGTAAATAATTAAAAATGAAATAAATACATATACTTAATTTGACTCTTTGAACCGACAGGGCGACATTTTTAGATAGGTATTCAAACTGGTTAATAAAGTAAGTAAAATACACATACAATATAATATGAGTTAATTGTTTAAGTAATAATAACATATTCTTGTAACAAATCTACAGATTAGATTATATTTAAATTTGCATTCACATCTGATTGCACTTTTATCTCTCTAATTAAAACAATTCTAACCGAAGAGTAGTCTTTCGTCGATAAGTCTTGGAAATTAAATACGTTTGTTTGCGATTTTTATTTAATTACATATGAATTGTAAATTTTAGATTTTCTCGTGAATTTGCACCACGCGTCTTGTGTATACTGACTTCCTTTTACAGTATTGTTCAATATAGGTATAGAATTGTTATTATTTTGGAGGTGCCTAACATCTAGGAATCTAAAAAAACTAAATGTTATAATACTTCTCTTGTAACCTTTTGTGGTCGAATGTCGCAATAATGGCGACTTCGAGCTTCGGTATCTAAAATCGAAAGCTGCAAATGAATAATTTAATTATTCAACTAATAAGACACTGACATGTGATTTTTCCCCTTCTAATATTTAAGACTGCAACGTATACTTCAGTTTTTTTATGAAACGAAATATGAGAAGTTTAAAACAGTCTCGTCCGCAAAGAGTTAACAAAAATTGTTGACCGTTAAACGATAATTGTGTTAAATTCAATAAGAATTGACCATTTACAGTAACGTAAAAGTTAAAATTTATCTGTTATTTATACTAACGTTGAAATCCAGAGTAGTTTTAATAATTATAGAAAAGATAGTTTTATTTCGATTTTGTCTGCCGCAATTATCCTTACTTAGCATGAAATCTTTGACGCCATAATCTTATTTCATTTGAGCTTCTATATCCAATTCCTTCATTCCAAACATTACTACAATTCACGTGATCAGTCACTTCAAAGATAATAAAATTCCATAAGCAAAATTTGCATATACAATGCCTAATAATAGTTAGTACTTTTCGTAAATCAAAATTTGATTTACATATAAAGAGAAAAATCATTTTTTCTTTATTATTTAATGTAAATTTTGTTCTGCCCTGGTGTAACATTCTTTTTCAAATTTAAATAATAATAACAAATTATTTAACATTTTGATGTTTAGCAAGCTATTGTAAACCGATGGTAACACATCCCTGAAATTAACAATAGACTAATATTCGACAACAGTGTCAGCTAGTAGTAGCGAATGCTGTCTCTTTTACGGTATCTAACACTTGAATATTTTGTTTATATGTAGCGCCTCTATTTATTGATCATACTACATATCTTTACATTTCTCTTTCTCATTTCTTCTATAAACAAAAAGAACCTACATTTTATTTGTATTAAGTCCTTCTTCTAAATATTTTTTAAATGTATTTTCCTTGTAGTGATGGAAGTCCATTACAAGAAAATACAAAATATAATTGCGAGCAGCGTGTTTAAATTAGTTCGATATTTTGACAGGTTTAATAAATATGATTGAAAATAAATAATTACTCTGCTAATGAAAGGTATTTGTTATCAATGGTCCAGATAAGATATTAAAAAAATGTATCAGCGACACTGTCTTCATAAATTGCGACAGAAGAAGAAAGCATAACAATTTCCATAATTTTCATAATATCTGAGAGGTTTAAACATGCTTAATCAGTCACTCAATGTACCAAGCAAAGCTTTTTTATAAACTCCAGTTAGCTGGTATCCGGGTGACAAAACAGAAAAACTTACTGACACTCTTTTTTTGGTTATTTCTTGAATTCACTATCAACTGTTTCATTATTTTGAATTGTCATACAACGCAAGAGCCTTTTATTAAACCATTCCTGGCGATTGCATCACCTGGCAAGTTGCCAGAATTGAGAGAAAGCTATTTTCGAGCATTAAGACTTACTTTTTGAGAACAACAAAAAAGGTATTTATCTTTACACCTATCATGCATTTTTTTACTTTGTGTGGATACCGGGGCATATTTTTCTTCCTTGTATACTGTATATTTCTGTATAGTAAGGAAGATTCTATTGTGTTTGAATCTAATAATTACTATTCTAACTGCTTCAAAATATCAGAGGAGTAAAAATATATCGAAAACTTTTCTCTTATATATTTTAAAGTTTTAAAATTTGCACACAAATACTGAATAAGCATCGATAAGTTCATTCTCGAACAGGTATCGAACAAGTATTGAACAAGTATTGAATAAGTATCGATATTTTCGTGGCGTATCGAACGGATATCGGTAGCTGTGTAAAAGCATGAAACATCTATCGATACTTTTGTATAAATATTCAACAAATATATACTTTTGTGAGATACCGAATGGGTATAAATATCTTTATGAGGCATCGAACGGGTATCCGTTAGAAGTAATCGGATAAAACGACCTTCTTTGGTGTGTTACTTTATTAATTTTACAAGTGACACTTTACTCGTGTTCGTATGGCCATGTTCACATAATGATGATTTAGATCGAAGGGACGCAACGGATTGAAAAACGCAACCAAAAGAGTCACGACGGAAGTGACACAATGATCAACATCTGTCATAAATTTCCTGAGATAATCAACGACAGACTGCACAGCTCTATCAGTAACTTCACATCTGATGAGTTCCTTGTAAATATTTTTCTTTAACCGTTTAAATGCTCAAAAATTTTCTTGAATGTTCACTGAAAATATGGAGTAACATATGCACTTTTTGTTGTTTTAAAAAATCATAAAAACTGTAATAATTTACGTCAATTAAGTAAACATAGTATACAAAGTAGTTTCTACTAATAAAAATAATTTGTAATTTTATACTATTAAAAATCGCAACTGATATAAACACAGCCGTTCGCAATGAACACAAAAATAATATTAACAAGCACTGACTGCGATCATGACACTTCACATTTTTGGCACAACACAAGAAAAGCACGATCATGCTTCTTCGTACTCAAATGGTGAATATGCACCATAACGGAAAACCTAGAGATGTGAGATCAAGTGAAAGAACCGGCAATGATATGTATCCGCTACGTCCAATTCAACAGTTTGGAAACTTTTCGTTGGAGATTTCTGTTATAGTCAGGGACTTATACTGAAATGTAAAATACCGGTATTATACCAATATTTTTCGAGTATCTTTGTGAGTCTTATAGAAACCGAAATACAATAATACCAATATTATCTTGGGTTTCTTATTTTATCTATGATACGAATTTTTTTATTTATTGCTTTTAAAGGAAATTTTCTTATTGCAGAATATGTTCGTGCGAGTAGCTGTGTTCCCATCGGAAACGGTCCCGCAAGCAATCACGAATGACAATGATATCAAAGAAATGCCAGTATATTTGTTACTGAACAGTTGTTTCGTTGCTAACTACATAATAAATGTAGCGGCAGATTTTTATTGGTACGTTTCATTATTACCGCTGTTTTTATCGCTTATCATAGCTCCAATATAAATGTATCTTTGGTCTTCATTGCAATATATCTTCTAGAAAAATTGGAAAAATATCAGTATTTATTTCAGTTTTCGGTATAGTCTTCCTGACCCTATACCGGTGTCGTAGCAGCTTCCTGCACTCCACCAACAGAGGGCTATGGAGACCTAAAAGACTTTCTCGCTCTCGCTCCATTTTTCAGGACTTTTATATATGTTCCACCCGTAAAGTTCCAACACTCTCCCCAGCGCATACCATCTCATTGATAATAGACACCTGCCTCTAAAAAAAAAACAACAACAGTGTATCCTACAAAATCAAAGTGTCAATGCCTATAGACCTTACTTAACCCATCAAAGTGCAAATCTTCATGTTTGTCTCCGGACATATAGTTCTCTTCCTCACTCTTGCTGCATGTGCACCCTGTGTTGGTGTTCATCATCCTTGTTCCTACATGCAGATTTTTGAAAACTTTCCTGCTACTTCTTGCTTCATGCATGGTGCGTCAACCTAACCGTCCCCTCACAGTTATCTAATATCTCTTATATTCTGTTTTAGAATTTTATGGGAACATACTTGAGGCAATTCTTTCTCCCCCATTTTCTGATAACCACCAGTTAGGTATCGACTAATTTAAAAAAAACCAACACTCATCCCAGCGTTTAAAGTACGGATCTACCAGAATGCCTTACTGACGAGTACATTCGTAATTCCCGGAGGAAACGCTGCTCTCCTTCTCATACCCTTTTCTATATTTTCCTCCTTCCATAACATTACAGGTCGCTTTATCGGTATTAATACCATTTTGGTTTTAACTTCCAGGCCTAATACCGGTAGCAAAAACTCATACCGGTATTAAATCCCTGGTTACAGTATGAGATACTAGATGCTAATACTAAAATCTTAGACAATCACTCAGTGTCGCATTTTCTAACAATCTTAATTCATTTTTCAAGTATATTTTCGTCTGGTTTGCGTATTCTTGATAAAGTAAGGTCCAATTATCCTTACTTATTTAGTTACTTACAAATTCCACATTATACATTTTAATTCTATGTGCCTTTTTTCTTAGTAAGTCTGTTTACCAGTCTGGGATTTTAATTCGACCAATAATGTACCAGCCGTTGTTTGAAAGAGGTTCCATGGGCAAAGAGAACCTTAGTTTGCTTTTCAGTGCCTGCCGTTAAGACTCACCTCAGAAGTCCACCATGGGCGTAGGATTGGGATGAGGTTCAATCAGCCGAGGCCGAAGCCTTGTCAGCATTGCCTTCCGGGAACGACGACGATTAGAGTTCTCTCCAGGCTAGTACCAGAGAGCAAGTGGAGCGTTGCCTGCTTAGATACTACGATCCTTGAAAAATCCCTAAAAAGCCCAGCATACAGGCTTTCAATCACTACCATTACGAAACCAACACTAAATGACCGGAACGGCCGAAGTCGCTAGATAGCCGACCTCTGTAGTACTAAAGCGGGCTGTTAAATTACGGAAAGGAGGAAGGAGTTTGGAAAAGATTAGGACAGAAAGAGAGAACGTTTCGTCCGGGATCTACCAATGGACTTATCAAGTAAAGCTTTCCTGGTAGACCCGTGTCTTAGATGCGGGGACGAGTAATACACTCGTATATACGGTACATGAATATATGGACCGTATATATAGAAATAGGTGTCGAATTGAGCAGGAACAAGAAACATTCTTAGGTATCGGTAGTCTTCTATTGACGAAGTACAAAAGGTACCAATTATCGCCGTTCTATTGGTGGGATCTGTTTGATTTTGTGTGCTTTATATGCAATATCTTTCATATTTAGGTAGCCCGTCCCTACCAGGGCTTGGTTGGTCCAGCTCAGGTACCTTGGGATCGCCAATTCTCATACCACAATCGCCATGCGACCTCTGACCGCACAGGGGCAAAAGGGATCTTCCGTTGTGTGCCTTGTATGACGCGACGGTGACACCACGGAATTAGTGTGTGTGACCGTTTCGACCAATCACACACTAAAGCCGAAAACACATTAGATTCCAACCACTCAGACTAGCATTCCTTCGGTTTAATTAACCGTGGTTTGCAAAGAGTGTTTCATCGGTAAATACTATTTTTGTGAAAAGCATTTTATCATTTTTATATTACCCTATGCTCCGTTGATAAAAATTTAAACGGTTTTCAAAGTTTCTTCCATAAAAGGTTTGATAAACAGATAAATGGAAAGGATGAAATTTTTCTGTACGAAACATCCGAAGTATATTTGAAACAGTAACGCTCCACGTCCAAGTTTTCTAAAACTAGTATGCGATTTTTCATGGACTTCAGCGAAGATGTTTCTCTGGTTCGTTTCATGAGTAATAGTTTCATGTTTCACATGTTTGTCTCTGCCGAAACTACTATGTAGTTTCTTGAAATGTTTTAATGCCATTTCTGTAGACAGAATGTAATGTACAGTCACGCGCAGGAAATGTTTCTTGGTAAATTCGAACAGTTTCTCTTAGACACTGTCGAGCTTCACTATCAATGAAAATTATTTGAACCTTCTCTTGCTTTGAGTAACGCATTACGAAACACTTGTTGATGCACTAAAACAATTAACAGTGAATGGTTCTGGAGAAAGTTAATAGCTAGTGAAGTTATACAGTAACAAGTAACAGTGTTTACGTTTTCAAGATCACTTTTGTTATTGATTTAACATAAAACTCTTCTCAACGTAAGTTCCATATTAATTTGAAGATTTTACAGTCACAGTATTTTACGTGGATGAATGCACAGAAAAATTACATGCATATGTAAACAATAAATACGAACATTTTTGACAAAAAAAATTAGAAAATGATATTTACAAATAATAGTTTTTCAACAAAATTCGTCTCTAGAAATTAATCGCAATTAATCGAAAGAGTATGCTTGAAAAAATTGATCTTCTACGAAGATGGTTTTAAGCACATTTTAAATTTTGTGTCTTTATTTTTTATCGAAAATAATTGAAAAATCGATTAGGCAATTTAATAACAAAATCTTAATACCACTTTGTAGACTCTTAAGGATAAGCATATTTCTTCAATTTATCCAACTAGCAAAGATTCATTAGAAGAAATAATACAATAAATGTATTGCTTTTTCCCTAAACGTACGTATGACAGAATTAAAAATTTTGTAATAACAAACAAAAAGTTATTTGTTCATTAATAAGGTTTACTAATTTACAATAATAAATGATTAATCTTTGTGAAATATACACTTAGAAATATGTATATAATTAAGTTAACTTTGTCTTGCTTCATTGTGTTTATTTGTTTTATTGTTATGATGTAAATGTGTATGACAATTTAATTGCTCTTTTAAACCACAGTAAATCGTGAAGTTATTCTGTTTTTTTCATACCGTTTGCCTTTTAAGTAGGAATATATACTATCATATTAAGAATATTTATAACTTACAGGAGAGTATACTGAAATAAAAAATATTTGACATATACTTTTTTAGCAAAAACCATATGTCTGAAGAGAATAAGAACAGATTTTGAAATTCAAGATGACAAACATATTTGGTCGATTCTTGTAGAAAGTAGTAAAAATTCAAAGTTGAACTTTTGTAACATAATTATTTAAAATACTCATTTACACACTCACTGATTCCAGTTTTTAGAAAATGCAAAAAAGTTTATCAATATTAAAATTTTTTATAATACAGAATTCAAATTTCCAATTCATCCGTAAACACATTTCGTTTGGAATAATTTAATTAAATTACAGTTAATTTAATATATTATTGAACAAACATTGAATTGCTTAATTTATATAAATATTTTTAATAATATTGCCTTGCGAATTGTCAAATACAAGTTTCCAGTAAATTGAACTTAACAAATCGATAACGATCCCAAGCAAATGACAGATACTCTCTTTAAATTGAAAAAAAGTTGCTGCATTGAAGTGGCTGGCACAAAGTGCAGATTGAAATCTTATCGAGATGCTGCGGATTGATGTACATAAAGAAATAAAAATAAGGAAACTAGACAGTGTGAACGGATTACAAAAAGTGACTAAGAATCTCTTTAGTTCTGTTCTTACAATTAATGTTCTCGTTCAAAAGTATTGATAAAAACACAATGAAATAATGTGTAATAAAATATCTATTATAGAAAACAGTATTAGAAAATCGGAAATATCGATAAAAATATACATGCAGTAAATGTGTGCACAAGAAGAAAATAGAAATTCCAGATATTATTGTTATATAACTCTTTTAACGTTTAAATGAATTGAAAGTTACTTAACGTTTTTAAAATATGTACATGCAAGTTAAACGAATTACTGATATTGATTACTATGAAAGTATTTGTAAGTATATCTTCATTACTGTCAATATGAGACTTTAATAAATCTTTATACATACATTAATTTTTTTTATTTTATTCGAGATGTCAAGAGCGTATTCTTGACACATTGTTGTTTATACAATTTATTCAATGGTTATAAATCTCTAAATTTGTTAACAAACTTTGGAATATCCTATATATGTCTTTCGTAATAACTTCCACAGCTTGAGAATTTAATTACAACTGTTATGATACACTTTAATCCTTTTAAAATTTCTACAATACATGTATAACTGCCAACGAAAATCTGTGAAACCAGATTAAAGTCCCAAAATATATGTACACTCCAACTCACGTTTAATACTATTAAATGGATGTATTTATATTATACCCTGATATTATTTTATACTTAAATATTTTTACATCTAGTTGTAAGTACTTACGTATTTCCATACTTATATCCGCTTAAATAAAATCGGTATTATTTTAAAGCGACAGTTTTGCAATAATCAAATATTGTTTCCATTATTTGCAATTAACGATATTAAAGAGTCCAATATATAAATCAGATATTTCATTTTCTGTTGCAATATTCGTAATTACCCTCCAGCATGGAACCTGGTACCACCATAGCACCCATCTTCAGCGCTGCATTCACCGCAGGTATTCCACGAGTCGACATTTGTATGTGACTCGTGGCACGAGCAGTCAATGTAAACTAGGAGAACAGACATTCTACGAATGCTTTAAATTTTAGGGGCGAGCATTGTATAAAAAAAGTTGGAATTCCTAAATTGAAATGTTTTTCCTTTGTGTAATAATTTAAAAAATGTACACTGGGAGATATCAACATATATTTAAAATTTTTTATATATTTTAAATTAAACAGACAAATTTTTCAATCTTTCCTACTGCTTAAGTTGTTCGTGTACATATGCGTATAATTATCAAATTGTAGCAATCGAATATCTGTATTTTCCTCTCAGTTTTATATTAAATATTTTAAATTCGCCGTAAGTGTCAGACATATTACATTAAATCGCAACTAATATTCGTTTCTATTTTACAATTTTATATCAATCTAAATCGTTATTTGCGTAGTATTAGGATATAACACAATTTTTTAAACGAATTTTATTGTTGATAGAAGTTCTTGAAACAATCAATGTATTTTTGACAGTGTATGTATTTCAAAGTTCGTAATAAAGTGAAAATATTTTTTATTGTGTTTAAATTTTATATTATTGTTTACGCACACATAAAAAAATTAATTAGAAGTATTTTCGAATCATTGCACGATATGTTTCATTTTAAAGAGTATGGCGTATATACATTTTAATAAAGGCACAGAAGCAATACCCAATTCTTTTTACTCACAAACGCGTGGTTGAATGTTTCAACAGTATCCTGCATACAGTAACGTAACAATGTACGACTAATTACTGCCAGCATATGATTTTGCAACCAGAGTCAAAGAGAAAGTATCTACATATCTATCTACTTAAGTGATTTTATGTAATTACAACAATGAGCGATATAAATAAAAAAGTATTTATTTATAAGTTCAATTATACTGTTATGAGTTATATTTTCATGTGTAACATTTAACCAATGTATTATTTGATATATAAATGTTAAATAATGTTTTGTTTTTAAGAAATAATTGAAAACTATGTGTACAGATACAGAGAGAGTTATAATGAAATTATTATGAACAGATTTTTTCTAACGTGGTAGCAAATATCGATTTTATTATTTCTTTTTTCTTTAATCAAAAGGGTAATCTTATTTGAAAAGATCGCCATTCTACAACTTTTTAATTGAGACCATATTAAGTAATAACATTAGAAACTTGAGATTCTGAATGTTTACTTATATTTCAGAAGCATTAAGGAGTTGAGACGAAACAGTAAATTTTTATTGTAAGTTTAGAGAGAAGTATTGACTCTAAGCAGGGGTCGAATGAAATTGTTGATTTTTATAAATAAAAATTATTCATTGAATTCTTTTAAATTATTTTTTTTCTGTTGTAAGTTAACTTTGTACACTAACACTCTAACTCTCTTGCAAGAGTTTTGTTTTAACAGTTATTTTATATTTGATTAAGGAAAGTTGTGGCCGATAATACACTTTTGAATAAATATTTAAGACTAACATATAAATCGTAGGAATATTTACTTGCTTAGCATTATTTAAAGAATTGAAGGTAAGATAAATTATAATAGAGAGCACATTATAATTTTTATGTAATAAAACTTCACCCAACGGTTTTAATTTCAGCTCTACCTATCTCACCATATTTTCGGAACATCTGTTTGTCACAATTTTAACTTTTTTAGGCTAGAATGAATCCTCTTTAACTAAAAGTTTCATCTATTTTCGAGGGAATATAAACTTTTTATTTGCATAAAATTGTATGGAACAAAAGTTTCGACCGATACACTGCATTTTATAACAATTGTATCAAAGTGGACAAAATTACAGCCACAAAATTGTAATTATTCCATAACTTAGTGAAAATTTTATCAATTCCATTCGATTTTTGATTTTATACCATTTTGAATCTATTTATAGATAAGCTCGTGTAATTATTTGTTTGCTAATGGGATTTTTAAAAAATACCATTGGGTATGAGAAGAAACATATGGTTTTAGCATGACGGTGCATCAACACACTTTACTAATAATAGGAACACATGAAATAGTCGAACAAAAATTTGAAGATAAATGAGTTACACATAACGCTGGTTCTGTTCTGTGTCATCTTGATGATTGCGATCACTTCTGTTAGATTTCCTATCACGAAGTTATATAAAACACATAGTAATGATCACTGCTCTTACAACAAAAAAGAGTGTGGAAATAAATACATGTACTGCTTCTGCACTTCATTAGTATTACTATGAGCTCGAAGGCTTATTCGCAAAGGCTTAATAAGTTTAGAAATTCAAGTATATTATCTTTACCATTTAATAAAGTAATTCTTAACCTAAACTTCATATATACATTTTTTGAGATGTTTCTAAAGTTTCTTCTGGAAAATGAATTCTTTTCCAAAACATTTTAACACTCTATGAGTAACAATTTTATTTCGCGACTATAACAAAATCTATGCAGTGTGAAATTAATAAATATCAAAACCTGTTCTTACAGATTTGTTCTTACAACTTAACAATGTACTTAATAGTTTCAATAGTTTTATTAAAACGAATATATATTGTAACTTCAAAGTTGCAATGACGTTGAACGTTTACACCTGTGTGTGTCTAAAGGTTTAAGTTGACTAATTATTTGACACTAGAACTACCGTACCAATCAATATGACTGGTTCCGGTTTTCTTGTTTCGTAATAATATTTTCAAAGCATTGAATATTCGAAATGATTTCGAAAATAAATAGTTTCACTTGAATATTGTAATGAATGTCTCAAAAAACTGAAGATAACCTATTGTTACAATTTTTATAGGGATTATATATCAGTAGTATTAAATGGTCGGTAGTTTTAGTGTTAATTTTATTCATCATTTTGCGCTAAACTAAACAAGTCAACAAGACCCAAGTATATTGATGCGCGATTATAACGTGTTTATCATTGTTTATATCATGTAATAAAATTGATGTCTACGATCATCAGTTATCCTGAACGCTTTATGAATGCTATACGTGAGTTGACCTAGAGCTTACCTAAAAACCCTTTATGATACATGATAAAACTCGACAAAACCCTACTTTTAGTACATGAACTGAATTTGAAGAAATCCGATAAAATAAATATAATTCCCTTTAAAAGGAAATATAAAAAATAAAACATACAAATTTTGATCATTCTTTCAGATATTTTTTGTTAAAAAATCAAAACTTTTTATGATAATTTTCTTAAAAGAGATTTGAAACGATATTGTATACATCCAAATTCATTCAGATAAATCACCAAAAATTTAATCTCAATAAAATCCTGTTGTTCGAAAGATAAATATCTCCAACTGAATAACGTCGATGACTTTTGTATACAATCTACACTTTGAAATTAAATTACGTGAAACAAACAAAGAAAGCAAATAATATTGAAAATCACATTTTTCCGTTGTTTCCGAGTTTAAATTTACGTTTGTCTCAGATTCTCATTCAGAATCGTCTCTATACGCTCCTTACCTTACTTCTGTAAGAACAAAACAATTTTCTATTTGTTAATAATATATTTATTGTAACAAACTAGCATGAATTTATATACAAGGTACACCACAGTCAAAATACATGTTATATTGAATAATATATTCATATTTTGATTGTAATAAACATACATTTAGTTTTTTTTAAATACTATGTTTACTTCATAGAATTAAGCATATACGATTTTTATTTTTATTCCAGAAACTGTAATCCAAAAGTACATCGGATCAAGTTGACAAATGATTTGGTAAATGATTTCGTCAATTCACTTTATATATGTTTACACTAAAGCCTGAGTCCCAAAGTGTTGTCATTTTCATACTCAACAGAATATCGCATTGCTGACAGTTTTACATATTAGTCTTTCCTTAATTCGCTGATGGATTGTAATGAATTTCAAGGTCTATGTTTATTGTACTTTTTTATCTAAGTCTATAAATTACTTTATTGACTAAGTGCCGCAGGCTATATTGACGTGCGTTACAAAAAATAACACATTTCATTCTTCTTACCAGGACTACCACATTTTAATGCGTTTCGGAAAGAAGCTCGCTTCAATGTTTCTGTAACAAGCATGTTTCAGGAATACTACGAAAACAAGCACTACTTTCATTTCGGCACGAACCGTGGTTTATTTTAAACGTTGTAACGAAGAGCAACACGTTTCAATTAGAGTAAAATGTGATCTAAATGAAAAAGACATGGAAATAAAAGTTGTATGCTTTACAGATAGATATTATCTTGTATACATACACCTACATTGAAGAATGCGTATAACATCAAAATTCAATTATGATTGAAAGAGAAAAAGGATTTATTGGTAATGATTTGCAAAGATATCATAGAATAAGATGAAACCTCATACAGAGAATATATACAATTTTAGACTGATATTATTACTTAAACAATTATGTCATATTATGTTTTATTCATATTTTACTTACTTTATTAGCCAGTTAACTGCGTTCGACGAGTATACGCGTCGTCATAAAATCAAAATGATACTAATTCTTTCAGCGATAAATCATTTATTTTTTCAGATAAACAGGTAACCCTTTTGTTGGAATACATTATAAGTGCATTTGTCCTTCGTTAGACGAGTATACACTTCATTATTTGATTTCATTATGAGTATTATTAGAGATATTTAATTAAATTCCACAGTTAATAAGTTAAAGACGTTTATGTAAGCAAAAACATCGTTCACTCCTTCATTTTTCCAATGGAATCCTAGACATCAACTATCAAACATGACACTTTTCAGCAATAAAGGTAAACCGCATTATTTTTCGTAGTAGAGGAATGAAATGTGCTGACTTTTGTCGAAAAAAGGAATAATATGTTAGTCTTCGTCACAACAAATGAAAAATATTCTACTGTTCGAGAACAAAATCGGAATATAAGGCTTTTTGTGGTTTTCAAGGATGTTTAACATCTGGCGTAAGTATTGAATTTTCAAAAAGGTCAATAAAATTTTGATAATACAACTATTTCAAAAAAGTTCGCTTCATTACATAATGTAAGAAGTTCAAACAGCATTTTCACGCATAGAGTCTTTGTATTTAATAAAGGAGCAAGCGGTTAATATTCTTCACAAAGAAATTTTTCCTTAACTGGTCCAGTATTGGTCCTTTTACCTTAACATGCTATTCTTCGTCACAATAAATGGAAAACATTCTTCTGTTCGAGAACAAAATCGGAATATAAGGCTTTTCGTGGTCAGAATATGCAAAGTGCCAGTCTCCGTAGACAAATGAAACGTGCCACTTTTCGTAACGCACGTCGATATACATATACTACTTTGTTTCCATACACTGCAATATCGACACGTTTCGATTCTCGAACCATTCTAAGCAAGCCACGTAGAGACACTGCTGTGCGATTTCCAACGGTTAACCCCTTAAATGAAAATGATGAGTCTCACTCGCGCTTGCCCTCCACGTGAATCATGATTTTGTAATTTATTTTATAAATTTACTGTATCATAAACAAAATAATATAGGAATGAAGGTATTGACGAAGACGAAGAAATCTTAAAATGGTTATCATACCTTAATAAGAAAGCGAAATATAGAAACTGCAATATATTTTTTTTACATTATTATAGAAGGTTATACTCTTAAATGACTCACCCTGTATATGTATGTAAGGTAAATCAATTCTTTTCTCATTCACATTGCACATAGCTTTATGAGTACAATTTACAAATAAAACTTTCGTTACATTATTATAGTGGTAGGAGATATCAAACAAATGGATGTAATATAATTGTTAACTGAAGAAAATAGTTTTGTTAATTGGTTCGAAAAATAGAAATTACAAGAAACATATCATAAGTATTTAATATTGTGGGAATGGATGTATTCATGAACGAGTGTGCAATAGATGATTGTGCGTATGTGTGTATTTTGAATAAATGTTCAAAACACTGGAATATTCCAGACTAAATTGATTTTCTTTAATACTGATTTTCCGTTCATGGTACATGAATCTAGAATATTCCAAATGTATGTGAAATTAATGCATGGCGATGAAAGAATGTTTTAGAAAGTGTGCGGGTGAGATTAATGTATTCGAATGTGTATATTGTGCGTTCAATTTAATTTGGATTCATTGTTTTGTCGCGAGTCGTATGGTAAAAATATTATTTACACGAATAAATTATTTTTCTTCTCCCACAATATCTACAGATATCTATTATATAACAAAAATTCATTCAATGGCTGTTTTTGATTCGTTACAAAATAGCGTAAATCAAAAAATTTGATTTCATGATCGAAAAATTGTGGTGCTTAATCAATGTATACCTACACTTCTTCTTTAAATAATTTTTATATAAAGAAACATTACGCATTACAGGGCGTGAAGATACAAGCTATCGATTTTAAAGAAACTAAACGATGCGTAGCATATGCACAGGGTGCACAATTTTTCCTGCAATAATTTTCTTATTTTTGTAAAGAAATTTAACAAATTAACTGCATTCGACGAGTACCCACATCATCTTAAAACGCAGAATGGTACTAATTGTTTCTACGTTCAATTATTTAGTTTTTTCAGATAAATGTGTAATTCTTCTTCTTTTTACTTTAGTTTTTCGTTAGAATATGTTATGGATGCATTTGTTCTGCGACCGACAAGTATACACTTTATTATTTGATTTTATTGCGTGTACAATGAGACATTTTTCAAACTGAATTCCACAGTTAACTGGTTAATTGAACCCGCGACACTTCAATTTTCTATGTAATAGTTGTGTCCACAAAGTTACGACAAAATGAAGTAGCATACGTGTAAACATGTAGAATGAAATAAATCGTAAGCCAAGGGGTTGGAGCTACTTGTAGTTCATGTTTGAACACTGAAATGGAAAAAATAAACAGCATCGGATAATGAATCGTTATCAGGATTTATGATATTTTTTGGAAACGGAAGACGCATCGTTCGCACAAGGACAGGTCTACAGTGCAGTAGGGACGATCGATGCAGCAACCGGCACAACCAGCTACCCCCAGATCGCACTTCCCTGCTCCTTCTCCTCTGTCTCTCTTCTCTTGGTCATGGCATCTCTTCGCCCCCTTGCTCGTCGTGCTACTTTTACTTCACTTCCTTCCTCGTACCACCTCTTCTACATTTCCTAACTTTGATGTTATTTTCAATATTGTCTGCCTCCTTTATTCGTTTTACGTGCTTCAATTTCGAAGTATTAATTGTATACGAAAGTTATCAACGTTATTCAGTTAGAGATATTTAACCTTCGAACAGCAGTATTTTAGTGAGTCTAAATTTATGGCGATTTATCTGAATGAACTTGGATGTATACACCATCATTTGAAATCTCTGTTAATCTGTTAACTGTGGAGTTTAGCTTGAAGAATCTCTAGTTTTGTGCGCAGTAAAATCAGAAAATGAAGTGCGTACTCGTCAAATGCAGGATAAATGCACCTAGGATATATTTTAATGAAAAACCAAAGCAAGGGAAGAATTACATGCTTAGCTGGAAAAATAAAGAATTTGTTTAACGAGTTAACTAGTTGAGAAGATTACTGTAGAAAGTTTCAATTTTTTAACGACAAATATGTGATTTTGAAATGAAATGAAATGAAATTTGTATGTTTCATGTTACGTCGTATGATTATAGAAATGATATAAGGTTACAATTATTCATCTACAATATATCTGTTTAAGAGTATTGTTTCAGACTGTTTTATGCCTCTACCTTGAAATAACGTTTTTAAATCTCAGTTACATACGAAGTCAACAATATGAAAACTTAATTACTTAGTGAGGTGATAAAGTATTA